>NC_062217.1:2319100-2944100 GCF_902686445.1 Sciurus carolinensis | reverse complement strand
GCCCACCCCTGGTCAGTGTGAGACCGTTACTGTGTCCAGTGAGCTGTAAAGGGGGTGATTTGTTGTGAGCACTAAATAATCAACACAGAAACTAAGAAAGGGTGACGTGAAGTCTAAGGGCAGAACAGGCCAGCCCCGTGAGTAACGGTCTCAGCCATTGGTGCCTAGGAAGCCACAGCCCCCAGGGTGTGGGCGGCCCTGTGTCATTTCCATGTTTTACAGAACTCACGACCACGTACTTGCAAATGCGTCAGACTCTGCCCATAGGATGAACTCCTAGGGAGGAAGAGCTGCACTTCTTAAGCGCTTGAACTTTTGAGCAACTTCATGTTTTCAAACTGATGTTTTAAGAGCCAGGTTTTCTTAACACCGAGCTGCCTCGAGCTGCCTCAGGACTCCTGGTCACCTGAAAGAGAAGGTGTTTGTGACTTCAGGAGGTGACGGCGCTGACCTCTGGGGCGGGTGGTGCACACTGGGATGAGCCTGACGAGCCCCCCAGGTACTCACTGTGCCCTGCCAGGAGAGGGCAACAGCCTGCCACTCTCTCGAAGCTGCCAACCTGATCCTGTCCCTTCTCAGGGGGTGGCTCCCTGGTACTCAGTCACCTGCGGCCTTTTTACTTACCTCTCATGGATTTTTTTCCTCCCACTTTTTTAACAACACACGAGACCTGACAGCTACCCTGGAGACTCGCCTCCTGACACAGCGACCCGGCTCTGCACAAGACCCTTTCCCACAGGAACCCTCCACATGGTGCGCCCTTCAGCTTCGTCTTACGAGAATCCCAGGCCTGCCAGCTGCGGTCATTACAGGATTAGATGCCACTGTGTTCCAGCATGTTTGCACTTCTTAGATGTCACCTTTTAAACTACAGGAGCCACATGGCGGGAGGGGCAAGGCAGTGCCCGTCCACTCGCCCAGGACACAGTCTGCCACGGCCTTTGCTCTCCTGGACACTCACCAAGGGCAGCTGGAGGCGACTGACCCAAAGTAACTCCATGCAAAAGAGGCACAAGACTCCCTTGACACTCAACCAAGAGGAGTGAGTCACTGAAATTCAGGGCCTGTGTCCAGGTGCAGGACAAGCTCTGCTCTAACCCTGAAGTCGCTGGGGATCTCTCTTCTCTTCTTCACTTAGCCAGCACCTCAGCACCTAGGGGGCCCGGGGCTCCGCACATGAGGCCTCCTCATCCATAACATACGGATGACGCTCAGTAGAACTGACGCTGGAGTAACATCTGCACACCTTTCCTCTCCCTGCAGCCTAAGCTGTGTGTGAGAGTGTCGTGATCTCATGTCAGAGGTGCAGTGACTGAGTCGAGGAGGTGATGTGACTTTCCTGAGAATCTCCGCTCGGAAGTGGAAGTGTACTCAATCCACAGGCTTTTCTGTGACTGGGTTCCATCGGCTCCTCTCTGGTTGTTAATGAGCAGATGATAATGAGCAGCTGCCACTTACCGAGTGTCCCCACTGCCAGGCAGCTTGGGCAGAGGCAGCACGTGGACCACCTCCCGTCTGAGCAGGGTGGAGGGGAGACAGGCCTGCCTGCGCCCCACCTCCAGACCACCAAGCTGAGACGGGGGCTGACTCGCTCTGCTAAGGCTGCCCAGCAGCAGGTGATGCAGCAGGATTTCTTGCCCAGTGCTCTGTCCCGAGAGCCAGCTTCAGGTCCTGGTGGGACCAGCAGTCTCTCGGGGAGTGAGTAGAGGCCCTTACTCGATGGAGACCCAGACCAGTGAGCGTGGCCAGCCCTGCTTGTCGTGTTAGTTGGGTGAACAAACCCTCTGGTGCGTGCTGGTGCAGATCAACAGGACAAAAACATCATCAATTTAAATGTCAGCAGATTCAAAGACCTGCACAATGAGCCCACGATGATTTATGGCTAGACTGCTTAACGAGGAAGAAACATTCTGAACCTCAAATCTCAAATGATTGACGTGGGAATTGATTTTCACAAGGGCTTCCCTGGGAACCTGCACGTTTCTTTCCCAAGAAAGTCCTGTGTACAATCAGAGCTTAACCCGGGTGCGAGGCTCGTCTTCCGAGAGCTGAGGGGCACCTTACCTGCCCTGTGGGCTTACTCCCTTGCATTGTGGTCCTTGCATAGACCTTTGCTCGTGCCTTGCTTTCAAAGTATCCTGAAATTCCTTCCAGTGGTGAAGTCAAGACTGCCACATCACCCCTGGGCTGAGTGGAGGTCCCCTCCATCCTCGGAGGAGTCTCCTTGGACCCCTGTCCAGTGGCACTGGGGCCCCTTCAGTTCCTCCTGTTCTTTCCATGACCAGGTCAGCTTTTTAGGGAAAAGAACACAGTTGTTGACAAATGATGTTTGTGTTGGTGGGCAGACTCGTGGCTCTTGTCCTAGGGTTTGGAATTGGGCTCCTCTCACCACAGTATCCTAGTAGTATCCCACAAGTAAGTCACGCAAGTGACAGTGTCATGAAAGACGCCCAGGTGGTGACCAAAGTGTAGAAATGCCAGGCTTCCAAGGAGGCAACTGGAGGCTAGAGGCTGGCATGAGCCAGGTTTGCTCAGGACCCTGAGGTCACAAGGACGTGGACCATCATGGGAAAAGCCTCAGGCCCCATGCCTAGTAGCAGGGTGGGGCGTGTTGGGCTCTCCTCTGCACGTGGGTTGAGACTCCATCTTGAGTGACGAGGGGTGTCTCCAAGAAGGTCACGCAGCCTCCTCATTGGAGGCAGGATTGAGGACCACATCCCCTAGAAGTTGAGGTGGTGGCTCTGAGCAAGCTCAGTTCCAGAGGCTGCAGTGGAAGGGGACACAACCTGTGCCAGCAGCAGGAAAGCCAGCCCCCAAGAAGAAGAGTAGTCTGTCACAGGTCCCACCTTCAGGGTCCTCGGGCCGTCCCAAAAGAATGGCAAGTCTCCAAGGGCCTCTGGGAAATCAGAGCTGAGCAGACCCTCTAACAGGGCTCACCGGCCTGAGATGCGGCCCAGGGGCTGAGGGCCGATCTTTACTGCAGTAAGATGGGACGAACGCTGGGGCGGTCTCACGGTCTTGCAAGGAAGCGTCACCAGCTGTGTCTCCAGAACGGCGCGTTCAAGTCCTGATCCAGGGACCTGTAAACGTGGTCTTACTCGGAAAGACAGTCCTCGCGGAACCAGCTGGGCTGGAACCAGTGGCTGATGTCCTCGTGGGAAGAGGGCATGTGGACACAGGCGGGGACTGGATGGGCAGCGAGGCCCAGGCCTGCTGGTGGCTCAGAGGCGAGAGGAGGCAGGGGCGTCTGACCCCGAGCCCCGCCCACACCTGGACTCGGGACTTCCAGCCTCCAGAGCTATGAAAATCCGAACTTACGCTGTTCCAAGCCACCAGCCTGAAGCTTACTACCACAGCCCGGGGACACAAGGAATGTGACCTTTGTCTGCCAATGAGAACAGTGGCTCAGAACCGTCACCATGCAGAGCTGGATCTGACGGGAGGCCAGGAGGCGCCAGCACCCCCAGGGCACCCAAGTGCACAGAGGGCTAGGCTCACTCCTCGTCCCTGCGCTCCTCCCTCCACCCTGTCCTGAGGGGTCACTTTGGGGCAGGACTGACAGCCTCCGAGGCGCAGCTGAGAGGGCTCTGTCCAGGAGGAGCCCAGGTCACTAGCCCGGGTCACAAGCTTCTGAGGTTGCAGGCTCAGCGTGGTGCCAGGGCTGACCGAGTCGTTGGCATTGCTGGCATCCTGGTTACTCTCTACTGACGCTGGTGAGTCACCAAAGAGGGTGTCACTGCTACAAACGTCAGGGCCTCAGCCAGGGGCAGCGGGCGCAGGGACACAGGAGCCCCTAATATAGACAAGGACCGGCGGCTCCTGTCAGCACTCCTCTGCCCGTGGACAGGCTGGAGCCCCGGGTCTGGGGCTGCCCTGGGCGCAGAGCGCCCTCCTGTCACCCGGCACCCAGGGTTACTAACAAGACACCAGCACACCGAGGGTGACCCTGGGCAGGGCACCCAGCCCGAGCAGGAGGAGGGAGGTGTGAGCCTGGCGGTGAGTGACGATGAGTATGAGCGTGTCGCTATGCGAAGGCAGGTACACACCAGTGTGCAAGTGTGGCCTCCGCAGGCCAGGACCTTGTGAGGGTGGGGCTGGAAATTGAGTGAATCTGTGTGTGTGTGTGTGTGTGTGTGTGTGTGTGTGTGGCCAGTGGGCCTGGCAGACGGGCAGAGCCACAAGAGGACCAGGAATGGGGCCCACAAGGGCAGTGACCTGGCCTCACCTCCCGGCAGAGCCAGGGCTCTCGCCCTGGGAAGGGCAACCTTTGACTTGGCAATGGGCGCGCCCAGCCCACTTTACGTGGAGTGTGCTGCCACCTAGGGGACAAGTGGCCAGAGACATTGCAGGGAGGCTTCCTGCTGGCCAGTGTGCGCCTTGCGTGGTTCAGGTTCCAGACTCAGACCAGAAAGGACAGATGGGATGCAGGGAGGGAGGATGGGGTGCAGGGAGGAGGATGGGTGCAGGGAGGAGGACGGGTGCAGGGAGGAGAATGGGGTGCAGGGAGGAGGACGGGTGCAGGGAGGAGGATGGACTGGGGTCTTCTGAAGCTTAGATTTCTAGCACCAGCCCAGGCTCTGTGGACTCATCTTGGATCCCTGCAAAGGTGGAGCCAGTCTGATTCCCCACCCCACACATAGCTCCCCACCGAACACCCACTTTTTAAACCAGACTCACACAAAGTCGCCAGGGGAGTTTCGTTCACGTCCCTGTGCCTGAGAGCCCCTCCTGGGCACCTGTGGAGGCAGCATTGCGCTGGTGCATGGGGGAGGTGCCAGGTGGCATCCTGGCACCTGGCTATGAACCTGCCCTGGGGAAGGCACTGCCCCAAATTGCCATGCACTTGGCCCCACACAGAGCCGTCAGGCAGAAAAGGCCTCGTCGTCAGCGCCATCTGCCTCAGGGCTGCCTGCTTGCCCGTCTTCCTGCCCTCGCTGCTCCGGCGGCTCCTCCCCAGCTCTCCCAGGAAGCCAGCGCTGTGGCAAGACAACAGTGGCCCCGCTTCACAGCCAAGCCCGCAGCCCCTGCAGGTGAACCCAGCACCACGTTCCTGCTCCTGGTCCAGCCTCCAGGCCTCAGAGGACAGTTGAATCACGTCAGGAAATGAGTGAATCAAGGGATAAATGGCAGGCCTCCAAGAGCATCTTTAGGAGCTGTGTGGGAAAGGGCAGGCTTTCTTCTGGAGTGTCAGGTACATCTGGCATCAGGGACCTGCATAAACTCCCCTGAGCTGCTTTTTCTGGGTTCCTCACTGGGGCATCCGCTTTCCCTTGGCAACTTGACCCTTAATGGTCCAGCTCCAGGGGCACCTTCCGGGCCAGTGTTGGGCTCGCCTCCTCCCTCGCCCTTCCCAGCATTCTCCAGGCTTATGAGCCACCTTGTCGTGTCCCTCTGCAGGAATTGCCTTCCATTATCTTCCCCTGACTGCACAGTGGCCCCTGACTGCCCTGAAGAGAAACAAAGGAAAGGAAGTTTCGACCTGTCTACCAGCTCTGGCAGGGTGACCAGGACAACATGGGGACTGGAGGAACTCTGTGTTCCGTGGAGAGGGCCAGCACCAAGGAGGCAGAGGACGGCAGGACTGTCCAACGGAAGAAATGTGTTCTGACGTCTCCATCTGATGAACGATAAATTAGGCTAACACGTGCTGGAGGGAGTGGCCTGAGACTTCAATATTTAAGCAGATTCGACCTGCAGACTGTCCATCAGAGGCCCACAGGGGCAGCCTAAGAAAACCAGCTGTACTAACTAAAATGGTCCAAAGTGCATGAATGGCAGAGTGTCTGAAAGTCCAGGAAGTTTTCCCAGTGCAGAATACCAAGAAGGAGGAAAATATTCTTTCCACTATGTGACTTTTGTCATTTGCACCAGCACAAACTGCACCCTGGGTATTTGCCAGCATATACCTCACATATGCTTGTGATAAGCTGCCTTTTTGGTTTGTGTTGTTCCCTATGCAGGTTTTTATTTTGTCAAAATTTAATGTTTTTATTTATTTTTATTTTGTTTTTATTTTGCATTAGTAGAAAGGAAGGAACACAAAAAGGAAGAATGAAGTGGGTGGAAGTATTTTGTAAAAAAATCCCAACTTTTTAAAGTCTCTGTTCCTTCCTTTCTACTAATGCATGACAAAACCTGTGTTCTCGACACCATCGTTTGACACTTTCCCCTCTTAGAACACAGGTGCTGGGGCGAGCTCCAGAGCCCTGGGGCCAGGCGCACTCTTGGGTCTTGTATCAGGCAGCTTATGTTACTGTGACCAAACCCCTGACAAGAACCACTCAGGGGAGGGAGAGTTTAGTTTGGCTCATGGTGGAAGGACATGGCAGAGGGGAGATTTTCAGCTCATGGTGGCCAGGAAGCAAAGAGAGAGGAAGTAGGGAAGGGACCACAGGAAAGATGCACCTTCCAGGGCATGCCCCCCATGGCCCACCTCCTCCACATATGCCCCACCTGCCACCCAGTCAGTGCATCCAAGCTAGGATGGACTGATTAGCTCATAGCTCTCACAATCCAACCATGTCACCTCCAAACACTCCTGCATTAACACAGGAGCTTCGGAGGGACACCTCACATCCAAACCGTAACAGACCCTGTGAACAGTCAGAGACCATGGGTGATTTCAGAGGCTGGAAATGGTCAGGAAATGCCTTCTTCATAAGAGTCTCCATAGGAACCAGCCTTGAATTTGATCCAGTGAGATCCCCGTCAGACTTCTGGCTTCCAGAGCTGTGGGACAGTACATGCGTATGGTTGTAAGCCAACAAGTTTGTGGCAACTTGTTAGAGCGACAATATGAAGTGAATACAGTCTTATGCATGGGAGACACTTCTCCTTACCAAGATCTCTGGGAGAGAAGGGCTTGAAACATGGGGGAGGAAAGCACAGGGAGAGACAGAACATGACAGGTTTTAAGCAAGTGCATGAGCTTTGCCCTGAATGAATTTCTTTCCCCGCTGGTTATGTGTAGCTGCAAGAATTCATTCAATTAGTGAACTTTTGTCTGGAGTGTCCCACGTGCCCCTCCAGAAGCTCATGGTCCTGCGGGGCAGGAAAGGTGATGTATGGTGAGAGTCCCATGGTTGGCAAGGTGAGCAAGGGCCTGTGGGCACCAGGCCAGCAGCAGACCCAGCCCTTGGAAGATGACTGGAGGGAGGAGGTTCTTCAGAGAGAAGGTGGCATGTGAATTTGGGTTGGTAGATGAGCAGCGGTCCCTAGCTGGGTAGAGAGGGCAGCAGGAAGAAAGTGGGGCAGAGAAGGTCACTTGGGTAGCCTCAGGGTCTAGGAAGCTGGGTTTAGGCATGAGCAACCACTTTGATACTGACCTGCCCCTCCAGAAGTTCCTGCAAGGTGCTTCGCACACTCTCCAGGTGAGCTTGCAATATCCCAAAAGGCACAACTTCCAAACCTCCCCCAGAAGTAGTTTTATGTTATAATAGACTTTGTTATGGTTTAGATATGAGGTGTCCTCCAAAAGTTCATGTGTAAGACAACACAAGAGTTGGTAGGTGAAATGATAGGATTACCAGAGCCTTAATATAGTTGAATGGATTAATGGGGTGATAACTGCAAAGAGGAAGGGCGTGGCTGGAGGAGGTGGGTCACTGGGATTTGCCTTTGGGATATACATTTTGTCCCTATATTTTGTCTCTGCTTCCTGATTTGTCATGACCGGAGTTGCTTTTTTCCTCCACAATATTCTGCCTCTTTTGGGCACAGCTCAATGGAATTGGCCATCAGTGGACTGAACCTCTGAAACTGTGAGCACCAAATACACTTTTCCCTCCTCTAAAATCATTCTCATCAGGTTATTTTGTCACAGCAGAAAAAAAAAAAAAAAACTGACTAAAACAGACTCTTCCTCCCATTCTTCTATCACCCTGGAGTATTTGGTTAAAACGGAAGCAGACGGAGGCCGCAGGGTCCTCACACATGCTGCACAGCTGACGCCACTAAGGAAACGCCTTTAGGGCTGAGGCTGCGGCTCAGTGGTAGAGCGCTTGCCTAGCACGTGTGAGGCACTGGTTCGATTCTCACATAAAAAAATAAATAAGGATAGTGTGTCCATCTACAACCAAAACTATTTTTTAAAAGTTTTTTTAAAAGAAAATGTCTTTAAAAATCCCCGATTCTGCCAAATCTGCCAATTCACACGGTGTGAAGACTCTACCGCCTCTACCACAGCTGACCGGGAGCCCAGGGCCAGGGCAAGCCACTCCAGCGCACTTTCATTCAGGACTTAAATGTAAATAACAAAACATGAAAGTTTCTCATGAAAACGTGGAGGTGTTCCTCTACATTCCAGAAACGAAGAGGAACGTTCGAGATGGTGATTCGACATACAGAAACCATGAAACGAAAGAAAAATTTGAATTCATACTAAGAATCCTACATGCCCAAATTAAATAGTAAAGAAAATGCCAGAAGCAAAATCAAAGACCACGCTAAATAGAAATAAGTTCAACTTTTATCACACGACTTCTCAAAAGTACTTCTAAAGGAGACTAACAAGTGGAGACATCTTGCAAATGATATGAACAACCAAAAAAATTATTTTCTTAGAAAAAGAAAAACTCAAAGGATTCTTTTAATGTATTAGAAGGTGCTCAGTCCCACTGCCGCTAAGTGACAGAGCATTTTAAGCCGGGGACACAGTAGGAGTTTGATAAGGTCCCATGTCAGGGGGGCCGAGTAGCAGTACTCCTCCCTGTGTTGCTGGTGGTTCATAAACTGCTACCCTGGAAAGGGAGAATTGGCGACATCTTCCAAAATGCGCAACTGTGATGCTCCCTGGCGGGCGACGCAGCCCTGGGGCACACCGCACAGGTTGTCAGGAAGGATCTTCGTAACAGTGAGGTGGCAGGAGACCACACAAGAGTCCTGAAGCAGGGGCTGGTTACGGAGTGTGACGCAGCTGCAGGACGGAACGTGCCGGCTCACAGAAGGCGCGGTGCTCGGAGATCTGCAGGTAGCGCTCTTAGCCAGGAGTGTTGCGCCCCAGCCGAGCGCCACACGGCCTTTCCTCTGGAAATATCAAGCGGGAAGAACCAGGACATGTGGTTTTACTCCCTTTCATGCACATTGATAAACACCAACAAAGCGTTCGGGGAACTTTGGGGAGGGGTGTGAGGAACAGGGGGGTAAATGGAATACAAGAGATTTCTCAGTGTTTCCGTCTTACAGATTAAACATGTTATCAATTCAAAAATCATATCCGTTAAATAAGAGGTCCAACCAGCTTCTGGAGATCATAGCAGGTAGATGCCGCTGGCAGAGTGGATCGCCTCAACCAGCAACTCCTCCAAGGTCAGAACACCCTCTGCTGAGTGCTGGTCACTTTGGGTCCCTCCCCTGGCAATGCCGTAGTGAAGAGACGCATGGTTAACAGGAGCAGCCATTAATGCTGAGTGGGGGCTCAGAGTTTGTGTTGTCACACACACCACGTCTGTGTTCCAGCCCGTGTCGAGGACGACCCTCCAGGGCACAGGGGCGAAGAGGGGCTGGGCAGGGCCGGCCCGTCGGGGGGAGTGCCCATTAGAGGCCTTTGCTCCCAGGACTGCAGCAAAACAGCACTGGGTGGCCTGGAGCCACAGCGGCGTGTTCTCGGGAGGCTGGAGTCCGCCGAGGCCTGCCCACCCTTCCTGGTCTTCCAGCCGCTGGTGTCCCTGTGCTTGAAGATGCGCCTCTCCAAGCCTGGCGTTTTCGAGCACGTCCGTCCTCACCGGGTGCTTCCGCCTTGCTGTCAGGACAGCTGTCCTGGTGGGTTAGGAATCCGCCCTCCTCTGGCGCAACCTCATCCTAACTCGGCACACCTACAGTGCCCTACTTCCGAACAAGGCACACCCATGAGTACCAGGTTTAGGACTTGGACATATCTTTCCAGGGGACACAATTCAATACACGGCAGAACATAATTAGGGGCCTGGAACATCTGTATTAGTCCGATTGAGTCTGTATGTTGAATTTTACTAACCCATGAAGCTGATTCTAAAGAACATGGAAAATGAGTGGGATATCTGGCAGAAAACTTTCCCCACATACAATTGGCAAAATCAATATTATAAATTTTCTCTACAAAAGTTGAAAGAGCACCTGACTACAAGCCAAATCAAATTTCCAATGTACAGAGGTCAAGCCATGTTGATCAGGGGTTCAGATGCACCTGGGCACGCCCCAGTCCTGGCAGGGCAGACCACTGAGGCAGACCTCCCTGGAGCCGCTAGGCACGCGGAGACCACATTGTCTAAGAACTGCAAAAGCTGCACACAAGCCACACGGATGCCAAGACCTCCTCAGGGAGCGGGCGGTGGACACCTGCCCTGGGTCCAGACCTGGGGGACCACAGCCGAGTAGAGGAAAAAACTGAGCTAAAACCTGCAGGAGCCGTCCAGGAAAGCAGCACACAGCAGCACCGCCTGGGATCCTTGACGGATGGAGCACCAAGGAGAGAACCCACCCCAGGTCTGGCTCAGAAGGCCTCTGGGACCCCAGGGCACCACTGGGTGGGACCCAAGGAGAACAAGAAGGGGACCTCGGCTCCGACGGGGCAGGTTCTGGATGTTCACCACAGGAAAGAATTTCAGGATGGGTCGGAAGGCAAAGCAGCCACAGGGCAGCAGCACCACTCAGAGAGAGCGAGGCACAGGAGTGCGTCTCAGGTTCTCCTTCAAGACCCTGTGGGGGGCAGGGGAGCTACGTGGAGCAACGTCCGCTGGACGGTCACAGGGCGGTTACGGAGGCCTCATCCTGCCGAGGCTCTGTGCTTGACGGAGTCTCCTCTGTCTGGCTAAAGATGGTGCTTGGAATGTGCCTATGTTACAGGTTTCTTAGAATACATCTCCCTGGTCTTATCCAATCTAAAAACAGCCCATGTAGGCATTAATCAAAATAGGGCAGTTTTCATAGAAGAGAGGACTTGCAATAGCTTTAAGGTTCATGGATTTCTCAGGAGTTTGGGAGCAACAGGCCTGGAAGAAAAACAGGACTGGGGAGCAAAGGTACCAGGTGACTCTGATCTTGGGACTTTCGGAGGCACAGTTGCCGTCTCCTTTCGTCTCCCTCCTGCCTCTCTTTATTGCCTCTCTCCTCTCTCACGGGAGGGACCTGGGAACCTCCACATGGGACCACAGCTGAACCAGTGCTGTTGAGATTCTGGCAACGGGTTGCTAACTAAGGACCCACAGTTTTCCAGACCCTTCCCTGCAAGAAGGGGCCGGCCACAAAATCCCAGCCGCTCCAGCAAGCCTGGACCAAAATCGGAGGTAGAGGCTCGTTTCCTCCTTAGAAACCAGGCTTCTGAACCTGTCTTCACACCTGAAGGCTCGTGCAGGAACCCTGGAGTAGCATGCAGCCCAGGCCAAGGGCTGCCTGTCTCCCCCAGAGCGTGGCCCTTCCTGCCCTTCTCAGAAGCCATGCTGCTGATTTCCTTTCCTTCCCTGAGGGATGTGTGTGGGAGGAGGAAAATGAGGAGAGACTTCAGAACCTGAAGAAGAAGGGAGAAGTCTGCCCCAAGTCCCCATAGGAGACAAGTAGACAGAACCTTAATCAGTCACAGGGTGAGTGTCGGGTGCCATCTGTGGCCTCAGTGGGCGTGGAGGCCTTGCCTGGCCCACCGTGCAGTGGTCTAGGAACAGGCCTTCCCAACTTTGTCTGCATGAGGCTGCACTTCACTTTGTAAGCCCAAAGAGCAGGCTTCCCAGAACAGTTCTGAAACACATCTTCTCGCGTGTTTTCTTCACGTGGCGTCTACATACTAAAAGCATGTGCAAACAGCTTGTCCAACACTGAAATAAACCTCACACGGAGGGGAAGCCAGGCCCTGTGCTCAGAAGCAGAGCGTGCTGCCAGAGAGCATGAAGGACACGCACTCCAAGATGCTGATTGGCAAAACCAGCAAGAGAGTCTCCAGGAGACCCAGGGCCTGCTGTCTAATGCTCCTTGTGAAAGTTGGTGAGGTTTGGGAGGCAGGGGCCGCCTCCCAGGAAACTGAAAGCCGCTGGACCACAGCTTTGCATAATGGACTTCCCTCCCATAATCCAGGGGAAGGTCTTTTGTTGTTCCCGGAGCCTAATTGCTGCTGAGAATGGGCGGCAACAAAAGGCCTGGGGTCTGCGCTGGGCGGCCATCTCCCAGGCCCTCTGGGCCTCGGGACCAGAGCGAGTGCGGATTAATGACGGGGTGCCAGGCAGCAATGACGTGCACCCTTCTTGTCGAGGGGCTGAGCTAATCTTCTTAAAGAGTCTTAAATGATGCTGTCAATTTGCCTATAAACCCCACTTCAAAGAGGGAGATCAAGTGTGGGTAACTGAAAGGGACAGCAAAGGGGAGAGAGTGACGGAGAAGTTCCGGATGATTGACATCAATATGACACCTGCCACTGCATGACACAGGACAGTGCATTGTGGTGGCCAAGTTCTCACAGGAACTCCTCGGAAGGAGGGGCAGGGGAGGAGCCGCCAGGCTTGGGCAGGAAGCACCCACAGGCCCCGCCTCTCCAGAGCGCACCTCCTGGGGGCACGGTCTCTGCTGCCAGGGCCCCTGCCCACCAGCTGACCTCCACGGGGCCCAGTGGCTTCTGCAAATACCATGTTTTGCACTCGAGGCGCACAGGGGCCTGGCCTGCTCTTGCTTCAGGGTTGGCTCCCGGGGGCTCTGCTGGGCTCTGCTTCACCTGGCAACAACAGCCCAAGGCCTGGGTCACTCTTCTGCTGAAGGTCAAGAGAGCAAGAGACCAGCAGAAGCACTCAGTGCCCCTAAGTCTTTGCAGAACGGGGGCTTGGTCACTCTGTCCCTGTGCTTCAGCCAGTGAAGGTCAGAGTTCACACAGTCAACCCTGACACCTCCAGTGGAGTGAGGGGCTGCCTAAGAAAGCAGGCCATGCCACACAGCCAGGCCCAAGGTAGCTTGTCCAGGGAGGGTGAGCCACTGAGCGGCAACCCCAGGCCCCTACACACTGTGAGGACAACACACAGAAGGAGCAGGCAGACTTACGCGTCATCAGTATGGAGACAGTGACACTGGAGACGCCTGCAGCAGTGATTAGCCCTTTTGCCCATTCGTTTGACTTTCTTTTTGGTACCGAGATTGAACCCAAGGACCTTCTCCACTCAGCTACATCCTCAGCATCCCCAGTCCTTTTTTTTGGTGTGGGGAATTGAACCCAGGAGGTGCTTAACTACTGAGCCACGTCCCCAGTCCTTTTTTGTATTTTATTTAGAGACAGGGTCTCACTGAGCTGCTTAGGATCTAGATTGCTGAGACTGCCTTTGAACTCACCATCCTCCTGCCTCGGCCTCCCAAGTGACTGGGAGGACAGGCGTGTGCCACTGTGCCCAGGGCAATGAACCTTTTCAAGACTCTTTCCTCCCTGGAGCAAAGACCTGCTTGTGAAGATGGAGCTTCCTCTGCACTGGGCTCCGCATTGTCCACTCCCACACCACTGTTTAGGGCCTCAGAGCTTTTGTCGTGGCCCCATTCGCTGGCTTTACACCACCCGGAAGGACGAGGACCAAGGCTCCCTTGAGGTGCATCGTAGCTGGGCCCCACCAGGCATTTCTGCAGCCACGGGGGGAGCCCAGCACTCAGTCATGCCAGCAAGAGTTTGTAGTCCACAATGCCCAGGTCCTCCTGCCCCCGAGGCCTGATCCGCTGACCTCGACACCACAGGTCAGGTGGTCCCAAGACCACCTGGGACCCTGGGACACAAAATGAAACCTCACTACTGGAAACGCAGGTGCCAACTGGCCCGGCAGAACCCTCCATCAGTCCAGGGACCTGGCGGGCTGGTCCCCTCCACCTTGGGGTTAAGCTCAGAAGCACCAGAGGCAAATGAAGAGAGTGCACCGCTGCTTCCTGCCACCTTGTTTCCTTCCCTTTCCTTGCAAAGCCACCTTCCTGTTCAGAGTCACTAGAAATCATGGGAGTCAGACCTTGAAAAGTTCCCTGTCACCCTGCCACTATGCCCCGGGGCCTGTGAGCCAAGGCCCCAGGGATGGTGTGCGTGGTCCACAGGCCTGACCCTGCTCTGGAGGTGCACTCCCTCACCCAGCAGCCGCACCCGGGTCCTGCTTCTGATCTTCTGGGGCCTTGGTGGCCACCCTGCAGTAAACAGCACGCAGCAATCGCGCTCTCTCTGTGTAATGAGAGCGATTCACTAACAGCCCTCCTGGAGGGAACGTGACCCTCCAGCGCCCAGGCTCCCCACCCAAATTCTCGTTTCCCCGGAGCATTCAGTTCGCGTCCACACAGAGCCAGACAAGAATAGAAACTGTGGAGAGACACTCTTTTGTGCTACTGGGACATTTCAGCATATTCTCCTGGTTCTTTCAAAGGAACCCAATTATCTGATCGTTCTTGGAAGCAATTAAGATGGGGAAGCGCACACCCTGCTTCCACGCCTGGAGTCTGTCTTCCAAATCAGGCAGCCCTGGGTTGAAACACAACTCCATGCAGCCTCCGTGGACACCGGACAGAGGACGTGAGGCCGCCTGGTTGCAAGTAGAGGAGCAGAGGAGGGGTCTCAGAGTCTGGAGGTGGAGGAGAGCAGAGACCAAATATTCATGGTCCTGGAACTGAGTTTCAGTTCCAGTGACAGTTGACATTCCCAAGATGGGGGCTGAGCCTGCCCTGCACTCCTGGAGAAAACCCCCTTCCTGAAGTGGGAAAGAGGACTGTTGCATGGACAGATGTCATGGTCCAGATATTCTTAGTTGTCCGTCCTTCCAGGAAGCCCGAGGAAGAGGGCCGAGTCTCCACCTAGCCAGGAATGATGTTGGACCTCTTGCAAAGAGGCGGTGTGCAAAACCTCAGCACCACATCTGTTCTGCGGACCGCAGGAGGCTGGCTGACTTGTCTGTCATGGTGACCTAGTACTGCTGCTAGAGGTGGAACGTAGGCACCAGCACTTGGCAGGCACCTGACTGAGGGATCTGAGACCCTCCCTTACCAACACGGAAGTGGGTTAGTGAGGTGGATGGAAAGAACCCTAGGCTACTTGTTGAGATCAAATGTTGTCATGTCCTCATTCAACAATTCCTCACATACAGTTTTGATCAAGGCTGAGTTTGGGTTGGGTGGGTGAGCGTCTCCTCGTTCAAGAAACTCTTCAAGGAGAGCATTCGGAGCCAGGCATGGTGGTACACATCTGTAACCTCAGCAACTCGGGAGGCAGAGGTAGGAGGAGCACAAGTTCAAGGCCAGCCTGGGCAACTTAGCGAGACCCTATCTCAGAATGGAAAATAAAAAGGGTGGGGCCGTAGCTCAGGGTAGAGCACCCTGACTGCCGTCACTGGCACGAAGGAGGAGGAGGTGTTCTGTGAGATGGTGACATCTCCGGGCTCTCACGTCGAGAAGGGCCAAACGCCTCTCCAGGTGGCACCCTTCAGAGAAAGGACAGGTAGCAGCTACCTAGCAAGACGAGCCAGTTGGCAGGTGCTTTCTGGGTGGAAAGCCCCGAGTTTCCCGAACCTTCTTCTCCCCTGCACCAGGGCAGCAGGACCACATTTCCCTGTTGCCTTCAGACACCCTGGTCCCTCCCAGGAACCAGCTATTAATGGAACTGATTGGCAGAGTGAAGGGTCCTCTGCCTAGGAGACAATCCTCCCGAGTCACAGAGCCACTTTCTGAAACAGTGAAGAACTTAGGCAAGGTCTTCTCTGAAGCATTGCCCTCCCACAGGAATAACCAGAGGCTGGGGTCACCTAATGAGAGGGGGCGGTGTCCTGCGGTCACTGCAGTGCTCATGGCTTTCGCTTTCACCTCATCTCTCTATGATGGACGTGCTGCCTTCGACTCAGCTCCCAGTTAAGTCCAAACTGCGTGACCTTTCACTTACATAAAAGGCAATGGCTGGGCTGTCCGGCTGGGAGAACAAATGGAACCATTACTTGAAATGTTTCAAACTCTGATGAGCAGGATTGTTTTGGAAAATCTATAGCAGAGAGTAGTATAATTATAACATAGCTTTGTGTGGTGCTTAGCCCAAATTCATCTCCAATCCTAATGTGGTTTTCTAACAATAACGCTCCCCTGAAAAGGGCCAGCCCACAAATAAGGGCACTCGTTAGATGCATTTCCTGTCCAGTTAAAAATAAACTTGCAGACCTTCGAAAGCAGCATAGCAACCTTCCTAGCATAACCCCCACCCCACAAGGTCACCGGGCCAAAGCTTTGACATGTTTAAAGTCATTATGATGAAAAAGGAACCCAGCCTATAATATGAGATTTGGGTAGAAATCCTGTGAAAAACTGGGCATGTCTGTAATCCCAGCCATCCAGGAGGCTAAGGCAGGAGAGGCCAACCTCAGCAACATAGCAAGACCCTATCTCAAAATAAAAAATAAAAGGGAGCTAAGGATGTAACTCAGTGGTAAAGCCACTGGGTTCAATCTCCAGTACCCACCCCACCTCCCCGAAAAAGAAATTCTTTGGAAAGTTGCCTCGGGTCAAGAGCACCAGAGGCCACCTGATAAAAGGCAAATATCTCACTTGTACTTTGCCAAGGGTTCAATTCTTTTCCCAAAAAAATGATGTTGAAGTCCCAGTACCTCGGAATGTGACTTTATTTGGAAACAGGGTCATCGTAAACACAGTTAAGATGAGGTCACACCGGAAGAGGGTCAGCCGCTGTCCTTGTGAGAAGAAGACAGCACAGGTGAAGGTGGAGCAGAGGCTGGAGCCGGCTCTACGGCCAGGGGACACCAGGCATGTCAGACCAGCGAGGGCTGGAAGACCAGGAGGGATCTCCCAGCCCTGGAGAGGCGGGGCCCTGCCGTCCGGCTGATCTCGGACTCAGCTTCCAGAACGCGAGACTACAGTTCCTACCGTCCTCAACTACCCATTCGTGGTGCCTGTCACAGCGGCCCTGGGAAATGAAAGCCGTCGGGGAGGCCCTGGGTCTCCAGGCAGTGGTATGGACAGCCCTTACAGGTCTTCTTACGGCTGCACACAGGCTCCCTAAGCAGTGTAGTGTAGACGAAGGAGGCAGCTGGTCCTCACCCGCTGCCCATGGCATCTCCCAGGGGCACCTCGTGGATCCCTCTGCCCAGGGTACAGCAGGCCCAGCCCAGCTGAGGTTTCCAGCCCTCGTATCTGCCAACCTTCTGGGCAGTCAGTCTGTGACGGGATCAGGGTTGCCCTGATTCAGGAGGATTCAGGTGGATTCAGGGATTCAGGTTGACCCTGAACCACCTGAGGAACCGCGACCTCCCTGCAAAAGGCCTCAACACCTCTGCTTTCTCATCCCCGTGTCCCCGGCAGACATCCCTCCAACCCAGCATGCACCTTGGGCGTTCCAGCTGCGCCCGCCTTGCGTTTGACCCAGCCCAGGAGCACCTTCAGGGAGAAGCTCGCCGGGAGCCTGCTCAGCGAGAGGGCAGCGGGCGCCCTCCCTATGGCTGCTTCAAGAGTCTTCTTTTTTAAAACTAATTTTTTTAGTTGCAGATGGACACAATACCTTCATTTATTTATATGTGGTGCTAAAGATCAAACCCAGTGCCTCACACATGCTAGGCAAGTGCTCTACCGCAACCCCTCCAAGGGTCTTCTTGGTGGCTTGGTTTCTGTTGTAATTAATCAGGTTGGATAAGCTTAGAGGTGTCCCTTAATACATCAGGCATGTCACTATACTGACATTTGGTACTGAAATGCGTCTAGTGAAGTTGACTTTGGCCATCTATGCCTAATCTCATCAAAGCCTGGCCATAACACAGGTGAGATGTATATTAATGAACAACAGATTACAAGGGTGTGGGAGGAGCATTAAGACACACAATCGATCAGCAAATATATGAAAAAATGTTCATCATCTCTAGCAATTAGAGAAATGCAAATCAAAGTTAAGATTCCATCTCAATCCAATCAGAATGGCAATTTTCAAGAATACAAGCAACAATAAATGTTGGCGAGGATGTGGGGAATAAGGTACACTCATACCTTGTTGGTGGGAATGCAAAATGATGTGACATGGAATGGAACCACCATTTGACCCAGCTATCCCACACCACTTTATACCCAAAGGACATAAAATCAACACACTACAGTGACACAGCCACATCAATGTTTACAGCAGCTCAATTCACCATATTAAACTATGGAACCAACCCAGATGCCCTTCAACAGTTGAAAGGATAAAGAAAATGTGGTATAAATATACAATAGAGTATTATTCAGCTTTAAAGAAGAATGAAATTATGACATCTGTTGGTAAATGAATGGAGTTAGAGAATATCATGCTAAGTGAAATAAGCCAAACCCAAAAGGCCAAAGGCCAAATGTTTTCTCTGATATGCAGATGCTAATTCTCGATAAAGGCGGGGGATAGGGAAGAAGAGAGTTATTTTATATCAGATAGAGGGGAGTGAAGGGAGGGGTATGGAGGTAGGAGGACAGTGGCGTGCAACAGGCATTATTACCTCACGCACATATTTGACTGCATAACTGATGTGATCCCACCACATGTACAATCAGAAAAATGAGAGCTTCCACTCTATTTATATATGATCTATCAAAATGTACAAATGCATTCTACTGTCATGGACAACTAATTAGAACAAATAAAATTTTAAGACACACAGAGACACTGTCCACCCAGGACAAGTTGAGCCAGGAGCACAGAGACTCTCAGAGAACGCATGGCAAGAGCCTCATGGTGGCCTTCCTGGAACCCTGGGCTGCACTCCTGAAGACCCTATCAGTGGGCAACCCGGGGGTGGGCTGCACGCGATGCTCCATCTCAGCTTCGGCTGAGTCCTCGCTGCTTGTTTCTGACGTCCTCCACTTTTCTCCTGGCCTTCGGTCTCGCAGGTACAGCGCCAGGGGCCACAGGAAGCCAGCGACACGGGCACAGATGCATTGCCAGGCTTCCGTGAGGGCTACTTACCACAGCAGATCAGGGGTTAAGAAAACCACAGGGTCAGTGCAGTGGTCCTGGGGCCACCAGCCTCAGGCCTGAGGCTTCAGGGGAGGGAGAGGCACCCCACCCCCAGAGAGCTGCCCAGTAGCTGGGGGGGGCGGGCTGAGTGACAAGAACTGTGACTTCCAGCAAAGAAATGCTGCACCCTGATGTGGGGGCCAGGAGGAAGCCCCCGAGGCCTCCTTCTGTGCTGTTGTCACACTGGCCGACCCCCAGGAGCAGGGCTCGAGGAAGTCAGTGCACAGACCCCATCAGCCTGCTGGGGCACAGCAGGTGAGGGGCAATGGCCGCAGGGACCTGGTCTCTGGAGAGTGAGACGGGGGCTGCGTAAACCTAGGTGTGCCAGAGAATCACAGCCACTGATGTTCCCGGGGACCCCAGGATTCCAGCATGGCAGGAGGATGGCTCTGTTCAATCAGGCTGCTGTGACTGTCCCGCAGGGAAGGAGACAGCCCTCGGACACAGGGCCGCCGAGCAGCAGCAGGAGCAGCACAGAAGTCCTGCAGGAGGAGGCCTTCCATGGACAGACAGGAAGCAGGCTGGAGGAGGGGGCCTCCCGCACCCCGCGGCTCTGCCCGCCGCTCGGGGCATCACGCGTCAGGAAGGCCCCCAAGCCTCAGTGAGCCCTCTCCCACCCACTGCCCAGCTCACTGACTTGCTGACCTGCCTTTTGCATGCCTGTTCCTGGTGGTTCCTCATGGGGACGCCACTGTACCCACCAATCGGCCTGCTTTCCAAGACTATCCCTTCATCCAGTAAAAAGAATGAGAAATGAGACCGCTGCAAGACCCAATCTGAAGTCGCCAGGGCCCTCGAGGCCTAACCAGAGCTCAGCCCAAAGACCTGGGTTCCACTAGCCGGCGCTTGAGGGATCCTCAGGGAGCCCTGGGCCAGTGGGCCCGCCCTGCAGGGGCAGCAGCCTACGCAGAGAGAACGGCCCGGCTGGTGGCTAATGACGATGCCTCACGACACCCACCTGGGGACGTGGAGCATGAGCACTCACACCGTCAGGACCCCGGAGGAGAGAGGCCAGCACGGGGAGGAAGGGGTGGGCCTGGGGCGAGGCCTCCTGTCACTTCCATGCCACTTCTTCCAAGGCCACTCGGAGGATTACCTTTTAAGCAACACTGGTGGTGTGGGGCTCACTCGCACACCTTGCCCATGAGGAAACAGCGGCCAGGCCACAGGTGACTGATCGTCCCACTGGTGCCATGAGAGCTGGGGGTGCCCCGTGCACGTCCCAGGGGATGGCTTTGTTCCAGTGCTTCCACAGACAGGGTCGGGCCTGGCAGTAAAGCAGAGGGGTTGTTTGAGGGAACACTCACCAAGGAAAGACATTTAAAGATGGGGAAAGAATTCTTTGGGAATTAGAGCTTCATTTCTGTTCCTAGAAATGTCAGTGCTGTGGTGAAAGGTTAGGATTACATGACCCCATTTCTGCACCAGGAGTTCATGGTCACACTTTAACCTTGTGCAGTGCAGGGTTAGGTGAGGACATCAAGCTCTTCCTGTGCCTGCATCCACCCCCTTGGCAATGGAGACTAGTATCCCAGTCTCTGAGTCTGGACCCAAACTCATCAGTGTGACATCAGTGCTCGTGCACCGGGCTGCTCTCAGGAGCCTGTGCGAGCTGTGTGCGTGCACTGCCCACAGGCGATGGCTGCACATGCCTGCATTCCCCAGCCAAGCAGCCCTAAGCAAGGCCACTGACCTGCTGATGTGAAATGAGCTCTGAGGACACCACAGGGAGCCACCCTGGGGGGACCCAGCCAGACTGCCCACCCACATCCACAGAAGTATCAGCAAGTGGACAGGTGTGAGTAGTGTTCAGGTCGGTTTGTTGTCAGCCAAGCCCATCAGCTGCAGGAGTTCTCATGTTTGTCCTGGTGACAGAGCACGGTACAAAGGCCACAGAGTCAACAAAGACAGAAAGGGGTAATCAAGTGCAGGAAGGAGAACTCGACTCCTTGGCTCCTTCGATGGCCCGCGGCCCACAGTGTCCAGGTGCGCTCTGGCATACACCACAAGATGTACTTGCCTGAGAGACCTGTAACCTTGGGACTTCATGTGAAAATGAATTGCAATATGATTGAAAAGAATTATTTTAAATTGCCTAGTTTCCAATTTCTTGAAAGGAATAAACACCATCTCCTTTTCCATAATGTTCCACAGGACAGTCTTATTCAGAGAGGATGGGAAATAGGTAAGCAGAACCAGAGGACCTGCCATCCAGTAACTAGAGGAGGACAGCACACAAAGTCAGGGCTGAATTTCTTTAGGTGTCAAAAAAGACATTTTGGTGGTGGCTCTCACATTCAGACCAGCAGGGTGAGGACTCCGATCAGCCTTCGTGGGATTTTCCTTGTAAAGACTCATCTGAAACGATGTGGAACATGAAGAGGCCACCAAGGTGTTATTGCCATTGTAGGACCGTACTCCTAAGTCATAAGCTGCACCTTCAGAGGACTCCACGTGTTAAGTCAGGGCCTCAGGGTGGTGAGCCTTAACAGGACCAGTGCCAGGTTGGCCATGTGTGAATATGTGCCCCTGGAGACCACCTGATAAGGCACAACTGCATCTGCAGAGCTTTCTAGAACACAAATATTGTCCACTGCCTACTTAGGGAGTTCTGTTGTGGTGACAACAGTTGACTTCCCTAGGGAATGATGTCACATGAGCCATCCAGGGTCACATATCAGCAGGGACACGAGCCTCATGTGCAGCTCTCCATAAGCAGCCTACTGGCAACAGCTGTGTTTTGAGAAGGGAGTGGTTGAGTTTGCTAGGAAGTAGGCATCACTTGATTCTTCTGGAAGCTACACCTATGACTTGAACCGGGTGAGGGTAAGGGAAAGACCCTGGCCCACGCGCACTGAGAAGCCCAAGGCTCCACCTGCCGTACTCTGCCCTGTGCACGTAGTATGGATCAACTAATTCATCCTCAACCCTACAAAGTCTGACAGACGAGGAAGCAAATAAGCCATGGTCCGGTTGATTCTAAGTATACCCCAGGCCACCAGGGCTCAGAGCCGTTGCTCTTGGGCACACTGACATTCAAACTCCATAGCTCAACAGCCATGGAACACTTTCTGTTCCCTCCAGTTAGTCCAGGCTGTGCTCAAGCACACTGCCCTGTCCTATGCCTTAAGAGTGACCCAGGCAGTTACCTGGACTTCCACAGTCTTTTCTGAAACAAACCCACCCTCCCTAAGGCCAGTCCAGGTAGATAAATCTCCTCCAGCACAGTCTGATGTCCACCTGCTGCCCTGCCTACTGATGGATGCCTGTCCTTTCCTGCAGGGACCCTTCCCTTGGTTCCAGCTCTTGGGGATGCCCCACCTTTTAGAGACACTGCAGAGTCTGAGAAGGCCCCTGGGCCTTGGAGTAAGCCCTGCAGATAATGCCTCAGGCCTCCCCTGCTCCAGAGGTAGGGAGAGAACCCAGAGCCGGGGAGGCCCGAGGCATCATCTGCAGGGGCTACTCCCAGGACCCAGGGGCCTTCTCAGACTCTGCAGAGTTCCCTCAGCATCCCAGCATCCTGTGGCGCTGCAAAGAGGAGAAAGACCCCCTCGGAGGAATCAGTCTCACGTTGCTTCTGCAGCAAAGCCCTCCTCCCAATCCCCCACATCCCTCCATGCAGCAAGGTGAGACCTCCAGCCAATCCAAGCATGGAGACAGCCATGGGGAAGGACAGGCTGAAAGGTACAGGGCTGCAGAACTAAATTTCTTTAGGTGTCAAAAAAGACATTTTTAGCAGGAAACCATCCAACAACCATCCAAACCAGTCCAACAATAAAGACTTTACAGTGCAACTGAACTCCTCTTTCAACGCTTTAAAACTGCATGCTTTCACTGTATTTTCACTATTATAATTCTTATTCCCAGACTCTGGTGGAAAGTTGATTTAGGTACATTTGGAATGATTCTCCGCCCACTTTCTTTCAAAGACTGCTGAACACAAAGTGCACGGACCTGGCCATAGATCCTAGTTAGTACCTAATAATGTGCTTTAGCACCTAACAACGTGCTTCTGGGTGCAAGGACTGAGGAAGCCGCCTTCAAGGTGGCCTCGGTAAGGGAACAGCGGGTGGGCAGTCCTGCAGCCAATCTGCCCGCCTTGCGCTGAGGTGGGGCGCCGCCTGCAGTTGGTCCTGGAAATTCCTCATGGATGCAAGCGATCCACCAAGTTCCTCCACTGAAACATCTGCTTAAAACTCCTCCAAAAACTGAACGCAGGACTTCCTCGTTTGCATCAGAAAAATGAACCTCCCTTGAAACAGGGTGCCCAGATACATCTCGTGCGAAATTTGCCCCAAGGAGTTAGGCAAGGGAATCGCGTGGGAAAATGTGGGACAGGCAAGGACTCCTCCGCGGGGAACTGACGGCAAAACACGACCCGGAATTTCAGAAGTCACCTGCAGTTCCACTTCAGGCTGGAAGTCTAAAAAAGGCACTTCCTGATCGCGGGTGAATGACTCAGTTTCCCAGTGACTCAGCCCGCGCCAGGCGGGAGAGGGGGCCCGAAGCTGCGCGCTGGGCGCGGGCAGAGCGCACAGCTATTTCAGGCGAGTCCGCGGGGGCTCGGGCCTGCGTCCCGCGCAGCGCAGGATGTACAAACAGGGCGACAAGCGGAGGAAACACCCCCCACGCAGAGGCTGCGGGGACTGATTCAGAGCCGCTAGAATCCACCTGTTTCCAGCCCCCGCAGCGTAGGAGGCGGTGAGGAGCCCTGAGCAGAGTCAGCCCGCCAGCTGGCTCAGCCCGCCTCCCACCGTGGCACGGTGACCGCGTCCGGCGCGCACCAGAGGGTCAGGCTGCACCCGGACGCCCTCACGCGGAGACCAGGCGTGTTCCAGCACCCGCTGAGTGCTCCGAATGCAAGCATCCGCAGAACTTCCCTAGCGAGCTCCATTTCCCTTCTCCCAGGCTACATTTTTGCAAATCAAAGGTTAAGGAGTGATTGCTCTGAGTACGAGGGAACAGTGACCTCAGGCTGGAGTGCACAGAGGAGTGGGGTCTCCTGAGATCCCCGGGAGCCATATGCTGGGCAGGGGAATCCCTGCTCTTACCAAGTAGGTGCACGGAGGAGCCTTACCTCTCCAGGAGTAAGGGCTTCCTCCATCCCCCAGGGGCAGGGACCTTGTGTCCACACTGTGGAGGTGTAAGGAGAACCCAGATGGAAAGGTTTCTCCTTGGGTTCTCCAAGACCCAAGAGAAAAGGGTCTTGGAGTCAGAATCATTTCAGAATCATTTCAAAAGTATTCTGAGAGGAGTCAAGCACCTGGTCTGTGATTAACTCCAGCGCTTCAGAGAAAACACTGTCAGTTCAGAGCTGAGAGGGCCTTCACCACTGGCCAAAAGCTCGTTCGAGCCTCAAGATGAACAAAGGAGCACAGAAAATGTCATTTTTCAAAGTTACTGTATAGTATCGTGGTATACATTTCTCCTAGTGTATTTAGAAGACATTCTAACCTTGCCATTGTGATTTGGGTGGGATCTGGAGAGGAAGCGGAAGAGGGCCTGAGATGTCCGAGTTCACAGCAAGGTAGCTATCCTTCAGAGCCCCACTTATTTCATATTTTCCATGCATATCTTTCTAACCAAATGACTCTGAACTTGTAAGCGTTTTACTACTTTGTCTCCTCCCAAGGGTCACAGGAATGCCTTGTGAAATAAGAGGATAAAGGTCAAATCGATGCTCCTTAGTGTTTGTAATTTTTTTTTTCTCAAATCAACAGGGAGACAGAGTGTAGTTAGAACAGTATAACTGAAAGGATAGGGACAAGGTGCTACTTAAAACATCACTTGCAATTTGGTGCAGCCACTCTGGAAAGCAGTGTGGAGAATTCTCAGAAAACTTGGAATGGAACCACCATTTGACCCAGTTATCCCACTCCTCAATTTATACCCAAAGGGCTTAAAATTAGCAAATTACAGTAATGTAGCCACATCACTGTTTATAGCACCTCAATTCACAATAGCTAGATTGTGGAACCAACCTAGATGCCCTTCAACAGATGAATGGATAAAGAAACTGTGCTAAATATACACAATGGAATATTATTCAGCCATAAAGAATTACATCATGGCATTTGCAGATAAATGGATGGAATTGGAGAATATCATGCTAAGTGAAATAAGCCAATCCCCAAAGACCAAAGGCCGAATGTTTTCCCTGATAAGTGGATGATGATATATAATGGGGATGGAGGGATGAGAGAAGAATGGAAGAAGTTTAGATTACATAGAGGGAAATGCGAGGGAGGTGGGTATGAAAAATGGTGGAATGAGGCAGACGTCATTACCCTATGTTCATGTATGATTACATGAATGGTATGAATCTACATCATGCATCATCCATAGAAATGAAATAGTGTACCCCATTTGTGTACAATGAATCAAAATGTAGTCTGTAAAAAATTAAAAAATAATCACTTGGAAACATCTCTCAGAGTAACATACCAAGAGTAACATACCTCTAGAGTAACAAAGGTTGAAGAAGATACAAATAATGAAAAGTACAATAAGAGTAATTCCAAATACTTAAAAGTTACTCTAGGGACACATAATATCACAACTAGATCGACGTAAGTCCAAATGCTTCTACGCTTGGTGGAATTAAGCTTAGGGAAGTTCATCATTCAGGTAGAAATGAGTCTCAACATAGAATCATCCTTACAGTGATTTAGACCAGTGTGCAAAGGAAGATGCAGAAAGAAAGGCCGCTGCTGCTCTGGTACACTCCAGGCAGGACTGCTGTGTGACCTGGCATCGGGGCCTCGCTTGGGGCCTGAGCCCAAGTGTGGAGGGAAACACCGGGCACAGCCCGGGCACGCTCCTCACAGATGCTCCTCTCTTCCCATCTTCGAGGCAACATTCTGAAGTGGGCAACTGCTGCGATTTTGTTGGTAACCTAGCTCTCAACCCGACTGTTGCCTGACTGTATTTCACTTCTAGAACCTCAGTTTGCACACCTGACAGGTAACATGTTTCTCCCACAATGACTTTTTTTTCCATGGACAACTTGTTAAGGGCCGGACGATGTTCATTTCCGTTTGTCCTGTACCTACACAACACCCTGGAAATGCGGGCCTGGGAAACACGGGGGATGAGGATGAGGGTGGAGGGGTGGGCGGATGCACGGGTGATGGAGGGAGGGGGAGGAAAGGGGCAGAAGTGAGAGAGGAGAAGGACGGGTGCGCACAGCAGCCCCAGATCCTCCCTCTTCCTGTGAACTCTTGGTCTATGAAGACGACCTTCTGTAAGTAGATCTCCGAGGGACTCTATACTGTGCCCAAGGCTATAGGTTCACAAGTGGCTGAGGCAGATGCTGACCTCTGACTTGTCTAGTTCTGTGAGTACAACATGGTGACCCTCAGGAGCAGACACAGATTATGAGGATGGATGGGCTGGGCTTCTAAACTCAAGAGTTTGCAAGTTCTGATTAGAAAATGACAGTGTCCAAGGAGAGCAGAAGTCAACGTGTATTATCCACAGTAGAGGTGGCAATAAGGAAAAGGTACCAGGGAAGCCCCCATGTATTGCTATAAAAGTCTGACCACTTGTTCCCCCTGCACATCACTGTCATAGCGCCATCAAAACTAGTCTTGCTTATGCCCCTAAGCTGGTGCCAGTTCTAGGCAGAGCAGTGAGCAGAGCACCCTGGGGCATGTTCCCACAGACGGGTGGCACCGCCATGCATGGGAGGGCAGCGGACGCCGGGCGTGGGTGTGGTTGTCTCCCGAGGGCTCACCTGTGGCCTTGGTGGCAGTATGGTAGTGTGGGGAGCTGGTGGGGCCTAGGCGGAGGTCATCAGGTCACAGGGCCAGTGGGGGCATCACCCTAGGAGGATATCCACACGGGTCGCCGCGGAAGGAGCCCCTGCCCCTGAAGCCTTGGCTTGCTGTCTCACAGTGGCTCTTCCTCACGCGTGGTGATCACCCTGGTGGCCCTCACCAGAGCCACACAGGTGAGCCACCGACCGTGGACTTCGAGCTCCAAAACGGAGCTCAAGGAACCTCCTTTCAAAGACCCCCGCCCCCCACCACGGGTCGGCTGAACGGCACAGCAAACACTGGTCAGACCTCAGAACCATAGACCATCCAGGCCACCGGACTCGCAGCTTGCAGGCTGGGACCTAGGCAGTCATTGGCCTGCTGAAAACCAAAGCCATCAATACTTCCCATAGGAGACAGACGCCAGTCCACAGTTCATGAGGCTCAGAGACCCAGCCCACACCCAGACTGTCATAATTAATTGTCTGAAAATGAAGGGCAGTGAGACATCTTAAAAGTAGCCAGAGAACAACGCAGTCTCTCAGGGAGCCGTGACCCAAAGGACCGAGGGTGTGTTTCCAGGAACGAGGGAGGCCGAGGGCAGGGAGGGAAACGACAGCAGTCAGTCAGTGTGAAAGAAATGGAGCGCCTCGTCCTCAGGAGCAGTGAAACCAAGGCAGTCCCAGCTGACGGAAGACCAGAGAACTCAGGGCCAGCAGATGGGCTCCAGCGGTCCCCACAGGGAATTCAGCAGGCGCCGAGAAATTCCACCAGAAGGACCTGGGACGGGAGCAAGGAGGAGGGAGGGGTGCCACGGGGACCATCTGGGTAAGTACGACAGCCTGCTCTTCGCCTTTGTTTTAAAAGTTTGTCAGTATACTAAACAACAAAATGTAAGCTGAAATAGCATACTAAAAATGTTTAACAAAAGGTGGCCGGAAAGGAGAAAAAAGATCAGAGGTAGCAAATAGAAACCGAATAATACAAAGACCTGAATCTAAGTGTGCAGATAATTGAACATAAATACAGTCTAAACACACCACATAAAAGACAAAGTTTGCCAGGTTGGAGTCTAAAAACGTGACACAATTACCTATTACCTACAAGAATATCACTTATAATACAATTATACAGATAAAATAAAAATAAAATAGTAGAAAATGCATACCAAGCAAATGCTAACCAAAAGAAAGAATGGCTATATTGATATCAGACAAAGTAGATTTCAGAGAAAAAGACTTATCAGACATAAAGAGGTTCATAGCATAATGTAAGAGCCAGTCCACCAGGAGAGTTAACCTAAACATGTGCACACCTAATAACAGGGCTTCAACATAGGTAAAGCAGCGACGGTTCCGACTGAAGGAAGAACGTGAAAATCTGTAACCCTGGAAGCATCAACTCTCTTCTCAGTCAATGAGAAGGCTGGTGGACAGAACATTCACAAGGATCCAGAACTGAACAACTGTGGTCAGTGGATCTTGAGGTTAGTGACAGTCTACCCAACAGTAACAGAACGTACAGTCTTTTCATTTGCACACAGAACATTCACCAAGGGAGATCATACCCATTTGCTAAGAAGGCTTAACAAATGTACGATTACTGAAGTTATACATAGTATGTTGCATGGTCTTAAAGAAGTTAGACCAGGTAGCAAAAGCAGAACTATAACAGGAAGATCTACAAACACTTAGAAAGTTAGAGACTATCTTGAACTGAAGGGAAATGGAAATACAGCGTAACAGAAAACAGATGGGTTGCAGCTAATCAAAGCTTAAAGGGAACTTTAGAGTCTCTGGTACTTATAGTAAGATAGAACAAGTTCTCCAATTACCCACCTAGCTTCTGCCTTAAGAAACCAGAAAAAAAGAAGAAGAAAATAAACTCAAGAATGTGAAAAGGTAGGTGCAGTGGTCACTCCTGTAATCCCAGGAAGCTGAGGCAGGAGGATCACAAGTTCAAGTTCTGCCTCAGTAACTTAGAGAGTCCCTAAGCGACGCGGTGAGACCTGTCTCTAAGTAAAAAATAAAAAAGGTCTTGGTATGTGACTCAGTGGTAAAGCCCCGGGGTTCGATCTCCTGTACTAAAGAAGCCATCACAGGCTTACAGACATTAGGTGACGCACGGTTCTGGGAACAACTCCACACAGGACCTCGATGGTGTGGCCAGGCCTGCTCCCTACTAGGAAGACCGTCAGACTCCTCCAAGACAAGTCTAAATGCTGAATTGTCCTACAACAACGTGAGAATTGAATTTACAGCTAAAAGCCTTCCAAAAAAGGACTCTGCAGGCCCAGAGGTTTTCACCGCCAAACTCCACCAGACTTTTAAAGTCTGAATTTAGCAAAGTCATAGAATCCAAGGGCAACACAACTTAATCATATTCCTATAGATGTAAATTAGAAATCAAACTTTAAGATAATGCTATTTATAGTGGCTCAAAAAATAGATAGGACTATATCTAACATAGGATGTCCAGGATTTGTGTATTTAAAACTATAAATGATGATTTAAAAAATCTAAACAAGACATCAATAAATAAAAGGCACATCCCATTCACAGAATAAGATTCAATGAAGGTCACAATTCTTCCCAAACTGACCGATATTTTGGTGATATCTAATCAAAGTCCCCAGAGGATTTGTTTCATAGATTTAGACAAGCTGAAGCTCAAACTCATACACAAAAGAAAAACTTCAAGAAAGAAGTTCAAAGTAGGAGGACACTAACCACTTTTAAAAGTTACTGTAAAGTCAAGAGGATCTGGTATTGGTGGAGGCACAGTTATGTGGATCAATGAAATGGCATAGAGGTCAAAATCCTACACGAAGTATGGTCAATTAATTTTGGCAAAGATGCAAAATTAATTCAATCGATAAATGAGCCTTTTTCATGAAGCATCTCAAGAGTTGGATACTCATGTGCAACATAGTGAACCTTATTGTAAATATCACACGAGATTTACAAGTATTACCTGGATCACAGAGCCTGTATATCTATGTCCCACTGACTGAAAACAGGGTCCACGATTATTCCACAGGTCAAAGGAAGTCTCTTTGATAAATGATGCTGGGACAAGTGGACATTCACAAAGGGAGGGCTCCAGAAGGCGCTCAGGTGGGTGCTGCATGTCCCCTTTCAGTGAGCTGGAAGGAGGTTTTGGTGATGTAACTTGTTATGGTTTGGATGTGAGGTGTCTTCCAAAAGCTCATGTGTGAGGCGGTGGTTGGATTGTGAGAGCATTCATCAGTGAATCAGTCACCTGATGAGATTAGCTGAGTGGTAACTGGAGGCAGGTGGGGTGTGGCTGGAGGAGGTGGGCGCTGGGGTGTAGCTGTGGGGTAGACATTTGTATCTGGCAAGCGGAGTCTCTCTCTGCTTCCTGACCATCATGTGAGCTGCTTCCCTGTGTCACACTCTGCACCATGAGGTCCTGCCTCACTCAAGGCCTGAGGAGTGGAGCCTGCTGTCTAAGGACAGAGGCTGCTGAAACCGCAAGCTCCAAATAAATGGTTCCTCCTCCACAGTTGTTCTGGTTGGGCCGTTTGGTCGCAACAGTGAGAAGCCTGAATAAACAACTGTTCTGTGTTGATTTGGTTACATTAACTTGACCCCACACATCCAACTCAGAGAACTCGACATGGGAATCAGCCTATTTTATGGTAAGTTAATATAAAAAAAAAAACATAAAAGTAGCTTTTGGGATAACAAAATGAACAGAATCCAAAGTTTGGGATTGAGGGTGTCATGTAATACTCTTTGTTCTTTCCTATGTAACCAATTAAACCAAATAGATTCCCACAGAAACAAGATGCTCCAGGATGGACGGACAGAGAGGTCTGCTCTCCCTCCGTAAGTGCACAGACACGGAGCCAGGGTCGGGATGCTCTTCTCTGTAGCCCAAGGAGAGTGGCCAAGCTCTTCATCAGTCTTACCAGAAGTGACCAGCACTGAACCTCATGACGTCCACCTCAGGCAGAAGGAGATGGGCTGGCCCTGGCTGCAGCTGTCCAGGTTCCCCTGCTCGCCCTCCCACAGTCCGCAGGGAGGGCTCGCCAAGCACACCTGGATAGTGACAGCTTTTCTGGAGGACTCAGCTCTGTGAATTAACTTTGGACCATCAAAGTGAAGCTTAAGTTCCTGGGGAACTGTCCTCTTTGTTACTCCAAGCAAGCCTTGCAGCCGGCCCTCGGCTCCCGGCCTCCGCGCCGCACTCTCCGTTCTAACCCCAATGCATTCACATTAACAAATGCATGATTGTGTTATTCATCTCGGTTCATCCTGTGTCTGGCCAGTGCCTGGGCAGTAGTGAGCCCTCACTCTGTGCAGAATACTGAGTGCTGGTGACAGTGACAGATGGAAGGAGTAGGGGAGGACAGACAGAGGCAGGGAGGAGGAGGGAGAGGGAGGAGAGAGAGGGAGGAGAGAGAGGGAGGAGGGAGAGGGAGGAGGGGGAGGGAGAAGAAGGAGAGGGAGGAGAGGGAGAAGGGAGAGGGAGGAGGGAGAGGGAGAAGAAGGAGAAGAAGGAGAGGGAGGAGAGGGAGGAGGAGAGGGAGGAGGAGAGGGAGGAGGAGAGGGAGGAGGGAGAGGGAGGAGGGAGAAGAAGGAGAGGAAGGAGAGGGAGGAGAGGGAGGAGAGGGAGGAGGAGAGGGAGGGAGGAGGACAGGGGAGGAGGCCTGTCTTTCTCTGTAGTAATCACTATGTCACCCCAGTCTGATTCTCATTTGGAAGAAGTGCAAAATAGAAATGATCTAAGGAATGCAGAGCTTACAAGTTTATTAGTGGCTTGTGCAGTAACTTTTAATGCTCTTGTGGTCATACTAGCAACAAATTCATAAAAGCTTAATTTTTATACAAATAGTTTTATTACAAATTTGAATTCTTATGAAATACACATTTAAAGAAATTACATAAAAGGCCTTAGTAGTCTTGAAAACGTTTTGGAGACTTTGAGTGAAATGTCATTTCAAGCATAGGTTCGAATCTGCCCTCCTGCAATCCATCCATTCCCTGGTGAAGTCTGTGGACACAGCTCGCAAGCAGCCACGGCGGTGGCCTGCATGTGCTTATGTGTGAAAATACTGATACTCTGACTCAACAGAGCTGCTTTTCAAGCCAGGACGCAGAGTAAGGAATACTAATGGAATGAAGGCCTTTAATGTTGTTGTTTTTGAAGTCAAGTCATTCAGTTTGTGGTTAGTGTTTAAAACCCTGAAAATATTCAATACAGAATCAAAAACAATAAGTTCAAAGTACATATTTCATTGTCATAGACACCATATCCATGAACCTGGGTTGGTTTTGGCAACACATCATTTTTGGTTTGGAAGTGTGCAAGGAAAGCTGATGTTTCACATTTGGTATCCTACTGTTTAAAAATCTATATTAAAGGACAGCACAGTCTTCGAAAGAAGGAAACTAGGTAAGCTTTATTTTAACAGTGGAAATTACACTAGAACTTGACCTGCCTAATTGCTGACATCTATATAAATTACTAAAATATATATATATTTTATTTCTGACTACTTTTGGACCATCTTTATTCCACAGGAAAGTTGTAATTTCTGCAAAAGCAGCTGCATAGTACCACACATAGCAGAGACATAAATTTATGTTTGGGGGGTTGGAAGAGATGGCTACTGAGTCCGTAATTCCATTTGGAGGTTTGAAGAAACTGTTTTTACACTACTGTGACTTGCACAGACCGAGGGACCTGTATTTTGAAACACTAGACAGTGGTAAACAGACAGTCGTATCTGGGTGGACAGTCCTGTTACGACAGGATGAACGTGGGCAGTGGAGAGCGCAGAGGCCCCGCACACCCCTAGCACCTTTGGTTTCCAATGGAGTTCTTGCCTCACACATCAGTGCACTGGGTTGCAGGTGGACTTACATTTTATGTCATCAGAAGTGCCATTGGTATGCCACTATGGAAAGCCTATCCTTGTCCTTTTCTCCTTCAGCAAGTAGAGACCAATGAAGCAGGTGTGTTAGTTACGCAAATTCCTATAAGGCACTTTATGGTTTTCATATTGGACAGTGAGGTACACAGGATATATTTCTAGGGTTCGTTGCTGTTAAAAATAAAAAGGAAGGAGGAGGAGGAGGGAGTAGCACCATGTCGTGACGGTAGCTGAGGGTCAGGCTTCATTATGTTCTCCTCATACAAACTTGGCAGCGGCTGACGTGCGTGCGTAGCTCCCCTGCCTTCAAGGTGGATGGCGTGGGCTTCCTGAAACGCAAGAGGCAAACCATTGGCGTCATCTCGCTGTGCACCAGAAATGTAGGCAAGTTCCTCCGACCCCTGAGACAGACGTGCTCCGGCCCCAACCTGATGTCCTCCCAGGTGCAGCAGGCCCATGCCTCGGCCAGGCACACGCGGCTCTGGGACACATGGAGCACCTTGGGGGTTATCACACCACACCCAGCCCATGGCACCCAAGGACAAGGGCCCGCCAAGGGCACCAGTTACTGAAGTCACAGCTACGCGGCCCCAAGGCCTGGAGGTCTTCCCTATGCCACCTGGTTCTTGTATCTAATGAGGTTTGGTCTCCTCAACTAGTTTAGTAGCTCCTCAGGGCAAGGAGGAGCTGTAACTCCTCGCCAGTTGGCACACAGTTAGTGCTCATTAAATAGTTGTTACAGATGGTGCTGCTCAGTGGTGAGTCCCCTCAGAGGCTCCATCCCCAGCAATTCCAGTTTAAAAAAAAGAAGAAACAAACAGCTTTGCTGGACAACGTGATGAGTCACAAAACTGGGGTAAGTCTAACAAGGCCTCAAAATACTTTCATAACCTTGGAAGGATTTATGTGCAGATGGTCCAATTTGAGGCTAAGAGGAGGTAAAAATATGTTATTGCCCAAATTCTTTGTGATTCTAGAAATTTTACCTTATCTTGATTATTAGAACAGTAAAATCTGACCTAAAATGGGTACTTATCATTCTGTTAAAAATGAAACATCCTTTCATAAGTGTCATATCCTAAAATTGAGCCTGCTTATTTTAGCAACTTCGGATGCAAATTCTAGTGCTCCTGAAATAATTTTTGAAATTAGTGGTATATTACCTGATTTGAGAAGGAAGGAAGTTCATTCTACCAAGCTGCGGGTTAAAACATAAACCCCTTTGCCACCTATTACCCATTCAATGGAAGCTCCCAGCTGGGGGCCAAGGGCGCTCATTTCAGTAGCCAAGGCCGCGCTCCCTCCGTGGAGTTGGGTCAAGTGCCCAAAGGCCTCATCAGCTGCAGTCGGGCGCGTGGCGCTTTTTGTGTGTTTGAAGAACAACCAGGAGTGTGTCCTGCCTTTTACAATCTAAGCTGGAAGAAATGTGATCGTTGCAGCGTTCTGCACGACTCTCCAAAAGGGTGAAGGCAGGCCCTTCTCCAGGTGAGAAGCAGCACTGGGGCCCGAAGTAGAAGCACCTCCTGCCTCTGCTCCAGTGGGCCCAGCTGTCGCTCACTGATGGACAGCAGCTTCCTCGTGCACCCTGCCCTGAGGGAGGGGACAGCCTCCAATTCCCTCCAACAGGCCAGCAGCCACCGGCAACAGCTGATGTAAAGGTGAGACCTTGGTGACAGATTCTTCTTGTCAATTTCAGGCTGCTGGGTGATTTTTGTTTGTCCCTCTGAGACCCCCTAACGTGTGCTGCACTCAGCATTGCAAATGCCACGAGGACATATGCCAAGGTTTTTGTCTCTGCGGCCGCCAGGCAGCGTTTTCAACGAGCTCTGACAAGCTCTCCGGTGCTCCAATGGCGTCTGAGCACCTCATACAGAGGCGGAAGAAGCTCTCCGCTTCCCGTCTCTTCAGTGAGTGGAAGAATTAAGCGGTCACCTGAGGTTTGCCTTTGACAATCACCTAGGTCACCTGCCCAGCTAGAACAGAATCCAGTATCCACCACCACCCGGAAGAGGCGTGCCCAGTGCCTGCTCCACGGCTACCCAGGAACCTTTGTTCCAGGTCAGGGCGATTGAAGATAAGAAGCCAGAGAGGGCCCAGAGCCCGACAGAAGAGGGCACCCCAACTCACTTGAACATCTCGCTTCTCTCTATGGTGGCGAGCCAAAAGCTGTAAGCATTTGCATAGTAGTTACAAGTCCCACGGCCGTGGCACTCGATGAACGGTGCGCTTCTGAACTCTTCCAGACAGGAGCCGGGGGACGCCAGGGCTTGGCCAGAACCTTCAGCACCGGCACTGGTGTGCTGCAGAAGAGAGGAGAGCCGTGATCAGAGGCCACGAGACCAGGAGACTCACTGTCCCAGAGGGAGCCAGGGTGTCCCCTCTGCCCAGGGTGCTCCACACACTCTGCGCCCAAACACCCGCCGCACCCACCGGCCAGCAGTGCCAGACATCAAGTGGCTTCCCCCAAGAAGGACAGGACCAGCCCAGCTTTATTAGAATCTGGAGAGATGCTGCCCTCAGCATGCACCGTCTCTGATACAATCAGACCTATTCTACGAGGGGCATTTAATAGGGAAAACGTGCAGATGGTGCTGGAACCGCCTGGTATGACATTAGACTGTATGAACTAAGTCCTACATTCGCCATATTAGATGCGACCCATCCTATTATATGGTAAAGATTAATCATCCATATTTTCTCTTTAAAAAGAAAGAAAACCTAAACAAGAAAAAGAAAAAGAAAAAAGAATAACTCCAATTGTAACTGGTTGTTAGATTGCATTTTGGGCTTCTGCACTCCAGGGCACCTACCCACCCTGAGAAGCATCGTAATGCAGCATTTAGATGGATCGAAATGACCTGCTACTTTGTGTTGTTTTGCAAATCCTCTGGACATATAAAAATGCATACAGTAAACCAACCCTGTAAATCATGATCCAATTTGAAAACATGCACGAGAACTTTAAAAATGACCTTTTTAGGCAGCTTCTCGTACACTAGGAATATTTTACAGCAGAAGATAAGGTTACAGAGCCCCTCTTGGCCAATCAGATGGCAAGGCTAATGCTCATCTGTGGGACAAACATGCAACTTGACCCTTCCTGAAGATGGAACCCAGCCTCACGAGGGCAACAAAGAAGACACTGTCAGATTGCTCGCCAGGAGTTGCCAAGTCAGGATAAGCTGAACCTTACAGGTTCAGGACCTGTACACATTTAAACAATGCTTCCCAGTGAGGCAATAAAGTAAGCTACAATGAGCACCTCAGGCAGGTACTGAGTTTCATTTCAATTGGCTTTTCAGGGGAAAGGGAGCCCGGGGGCATCTAATCCAGGGCAGCTGGGTGGCAGGAGAGGGGTCTTCACTGCAGGGCAGGCCCTAGGCACCCACCTGGGCGAATGTCCACCTAGAACAGGCACCGGCAGCCAGCCAGGGCCCCAGCATTCCTTCCCCATCCCACCCGGCTGCTTCCAAGCTCACCTGTGTTGGTAAAACTGTCCCCATAAGAGCTCGTTTCCTCTTTCCCTGGAGGGGCTTTGCCTCTGCATGAGGGCTCCTGTTGCCATTGCTGGCACAGGCTGCAGAGCTCCTGTGCCCTAGGAGGCTCATCCCAGGGCCCTCCTCACAGTCGCAGCTCCCAAAGTAAGGAGGGCCCTGGCTGGTGCTGGAGACCCCTGCTGTCCCCACCCCAAGCCCAGCAGGCCAGGCTCCAGGTCAGGCTCTGGAGGGGCTGGTCGACGGGGGAGGGCATGCCTACGCAGCATGATCCAGAGAACTTCAAGGTAGAGACCCTCTGGTCGCCGGAAAGTGTCCCCAGACACTCACCATCACGAAGGAGTAGCCAATCCATAGCGACGACCATCCGCTGGGGCACTGCGGGATCTGAATGGTCTGACTATGCACAGCCATCACCATGGCTGGCGCCTCGCACACGGCACACCTGCGAGGAAGGGAGCCAGCTCTTAGCAGGCGGAGGCTCAGGCGCACCCCTGACTGTTCCTGCCTCACCCAGGGCCTGCACATAGGCTCCTGGCCCACCTTCTCACTCAAAGGCCACTGGCCTGTGGATAACCTCGTGCCCACTGCTCTGAGGCTCGGAGCCTTCTTGATGGGTGCATAGGCCCAGCACTAGTACTAGAACCTTCAGCTCAAAACCAGATGTGATCTACCCACTTGGGCTATAGGAGGGGGAATGGGAAGGCCCAGCTGTCCGGGGGCTGCAGGGGCCCCCACTGTCTCCTTTGTGCAGCTCAGTGTTCCCCAGCCTCTCTGCAATGGTTGTCTATATCAGCAAATAGGACTTGCTAGTTTGTGTTGCTTTGCAAATCCTCTGGACGTATACAAATGCGTCCAGGTGAGCCCCTGCTTCCAGATTGCAACAGCTAATGCTCTGAAGAAACTCGCACATAAGAAGCACACTTGGTGACGGAGGAAGGAAGACACTGTGTGCATTAATCTCTTGAGGCTGGCTGCCACATGAGCCTCCTTTGGGGACCTGGTCCCAGCTGAGGCCAGCAGCCCAGTTGTTCTGCTCTTGCCCTCTAATCTTGCCTGTTCAAGGTCCAAGGCTGTCAATGTCCACTGCAGCTGAGCAGGACAGGACACCTGCTGTGGCTGGCTCAAGTTCAGCAGCTGGACTGTACCCCAGACTAAAGTCAAACCACACAGTGTTCTGACCAGGACTGCCCAAGGAAGGGAGCCCTTGGAAGAAGATGCTTTCTTAAGACCAATACACATCAGGATGAAATAATTACATTCAAGTCACACTATAAACTGAGTATCAGCCATGCTGATAAATGAGCATAAACGGTATTGATAATTAGCACTAGTTCAGGTGGGACAGTTGCACGAGACCGGGTACGAACTGGTGTCCCCAAATCAGCAGCTCTGTCTTATCAACTGTGATTTTTACTTATTCACACAAATGCAGATGAAGTAAAAAGCTTCAGGTAAACACTGGTCCCTGTCCACCTGCTGCCACCTGCCTCCTACACACAGGAAACAGGAGGGCCTGAGGACAGGGCTGTCATTCCAGGCATCCTGGGTGCTGGTGGGCTGCAGGTGCCACAGAGAGGGTAGTCCTGCCATTGGAAGGGTGGCCAGGGAGCAAGCCCAGGTTCAAAGAGCTGTCAGTCCCTTAAAATCTGAGCCATCACATTCCCCATGTTACGATGGAGAAGCTAAAGCCACGGTTAGTGTCGAAGCCAGGGCCAGACCCCAGCTCTCCTCGCTGAGACCCCATTTGAGTGACTGACGAGTCATGGTTTGTGAAACCATGCAGAAAAGCCAGAGAAAGGGCCGAGGGACCGCTGCAGGGGTGCCTCCGCTCGCAGCCTGAGGGATCCCCCTGAGAAAGACCCCAGAAGGAACCTGTGAGTCCCGAGACACTGTTGGGAACTCCCAAGTCAGGGTAACCATGGAAACCTGCAGCTGAGCAAGAGAAGAAAGGGGCCGGTCCCCGCAGGAGGGAATTAGGCTCACACACCAAGGGCGTGGGCTGGAGGCGACTGGGGGTCCCTCTGGGCTGCGTTACTAGGGCTGCATCAACAGGGGTGCGTAAAACCCTGACATGTAGTCTTGAGACACTGAAGCAGCCTTGAACCTTGTCTGTGCTCACAGAACCAGGGTCCCCTGCTGGACACGCTGCCTCCACAGAATAAAGTGTGCTAAGACACACTTCTTGACCCGCTTTTGGAATTTTGTCAGTGCATGCCAAGGCCCGTGTCTTCAACCAAATGTCAGCATTGTCAAGAAAGTAAACAGGAACATAAATAAAGGTTTCTACCTGTTGTCCAAGGAAAGCTAAAAAAGAAACCCATGAAAGGAGTTAGTTTCCTTCTAGTGCAGCAGCGTTGTCCTGGGTAAGACAGGTGTGCAGATGGGATAGCCGAGGGGCACGGGTGCCCACGCAGGAAGCACTGTGCATACCCCGAAGTGCCTCTTGGGAGATAAACTGACAATTTTCAGCTTAAGTCCCATAAAATAAGTTTTCCAATAGTTAAAAAAAAATCAAAGAAAGCCTTCAGGAGCCATTCCAGTGCAAGGTGACCCAGCGCTTGTGACGCTCTTACTAGCGGAAGCCTCCGGCCTTCAGCTCCAGGACGGCCCTCCCAGTAAGCCCAACTGCCGGGGCTGCCTGCCGCCAACCCCCTTCCTGCGACCAGGAGGAGCTGGTGAAGTGCCAGGAAGGGAGCTGACTGCCAGCACTGTGCCTCCGGGCTGCTGCCGCCCTTCCCACAGACCAGCTCTCTCCACAGCAGAGGCTGCTCGGCTCTAGCTCCCGCTCACGTTCCTGACTTATTCTTCTGGCCTTTATCACGGCGGTGTGTGAAAGTCAGATGTGGAATGCCTCCCTAGTCAAATGGATTTCTTCAGTTGCCCCCTTTCTGTTACGTCTGAGTTCAGCTGAGCATATGTATAAAATAAATCTGTACAATGACTAGTGCAAAACACAGATGTACACACAACACGTAAGCAGAGAGGATCTGTACTATGCCCGTGGCAGCACAGCCTTATGGGACCACCTCACACCCACTGCGATGGTTGCTATCGGAAAAACAAAAAGTTACAGGGGCTGGCTGGGTGTAGAGGACCAAAGCCTCAGGCTCCAGGGGTGGAACGTGAAGGGTGAGGCCACCCTGGAAACTGAGGAGGTTTCTCAAGAATCTTAAAATAGAATCACCATATGATTCAATGGCCGTCCTTCTGTATATACGGCTGAAAGAATGGAAAGCAGGGGCTTTGATCTGTATACCCATGTTCAGAGCAGCATCTGTCATGAGAGGTGCAGAAGCAACTTGGACATCCACTGGCCAATAGGTGGAGACACGAAGGGCAAGCACACATGATGGAATACTACTTATTCTTAAAAAAGGAAGGGAGTCTGACACCTGCTACAAGCTGAATGAGACCGGAGGACACAGGGCTGAGGCCTGAGCCAGTCCCACGAGGACAGGCCTGTGTGATTCCACTCCCATCAGGCACCTGGAACATCCAGTCATACAGAGGGAAGGACAGTCAGGGCCCAGAGCTGGGAGGGGCAGAGCCAGTGTCCAAGGGCACAGAGTGTCAGGCCGGCAAGATGGAAGGACCTGAAAGGGCCGGTCGTAAGGCGTGCATGGCGAGTGCCTGTGCTAGACCTGCTGAGCTGTGCACTCGGACACGGCGAGGATGGCCGCAATTAGAAACAGCCATCTTGAAAAGAACTTCATAGGAGCAAGAGTGAGTCCGAAAATGAAAACGTCTCCCACGGCTTTTAAGGGAGGTTATTATTTAAAAAAAAAAAAAAAAGAAAGAAAGAAGGAGACTGAGAGTCACCGTCCTCCGACTTGTAGAGGAGTCCAGCGGGGCACCCTCTCTCCCGGGAGGGACGGCCACCTGCACGGGGCACCAGTTCCTCCTTAACGCACCCTGTCTACACGACAGCCTTTAAAGAGAGCAACGGGCTTCCATATCCAATATTCTGTGACTGATTTCTATTATAAACTCAGAAATCACAACTGGGAAACTGACTGCAACTGACAAGGGAGGAACGAAACCAGAATCACGTCTGTCCCGCTCTGACCGTCCTTCCTCAGTCACACGCGGGCTCCTGCAAGCGGTGGGCTCACCTGCTGATGAACGGCCGGATGCTGTCCCCCGTGATGGGCGCCATGGACATGGGCATGGGCTCCGGCGTGGACAGCCAGTAGGAGTAGTCATTGCGCGAGGCGAAGTTGCACACGTTGTTGATGTTGCAGAACAGGAAGGGCATCGTGCTGAACTTGCGCAGGCAGCTGCCGGCCGTGCCTGCACAGGGAGGGAGGGGTCTCACACTCTGGCCTCCCCCTCGTCCTCAAAAGGTGCTCAACACACGGTTCAAATGGAACCAGTTATCGAATAGCAGATTCGATGGGCCAAGAGCCCAGTATTACTGCACATGAGCCCGAAATTAGGCATAAAGAGGTCGGGCAAAAGGGGAGCTACGGAGAATCACGTGTGGCTTTCTGATAACAAACCCAGTTTCCAGGCAGAGAAACCTCTCCCTAGAGCTGGATCCCAGGAGGAATCCAACATGCAGATCCTAACTCAACGGGCTGTCACGCAGTGGACGGGCGTCCTGCAGAGAAGGCAGAGATGCCCTCGCAGCGCTGCTTCTAGATCTGCAACTGACTGCCAATCAAAGTACGCAGCCTCAAGTCATAACAGGGGGAGCACGTCGAGAGCAGCCCTCTGCTGACCGGCACTAACAGTGACCAGGCAGGAAAACGTGGAGCGTGTCAGTCGGGACAACAGGGGCATGTTTTAGAAGCACAGCAGCCAAGGGTCATGTTGTAAGGTGTGCCCCCGGGACCTCACTCCTTCTTAGGACCGGAAGACGAGACCTAAAGCTGCCTTCAAGCATCGGCCCTCACTTTCTTGGGCTTCCCGTTAGTAGTACAGCGGCTGCTGAATGGTGAGTTACTTAATCAGGACAGAGGGAGACAGGTGGAGCCCCTCCCAGGAACCTGTGTCCTCTGTCCCCTCTGGGGACACCACACCAGGGCAGCAGAGTGAGGATGCTGAGGATCAGGAAGGCAGCTGCATGTTGCACTGAAGGAAAAACAGACCCGTGGCGGCTTACCCAAATCTTGGCCGTGGGCCCGTTCGTTGCCCTGCACGTAGAGCAGGGAGTACCCGTGGTAAAGGATTTTGGTCCCAGGAGGACACGAAGGGTCATCTGTTGTCTGACTATGCCTGGTCACAAGGAAGCCATGGTCAACGGATGGGGTGCCCGGGGGCCCCATGGATCCTGGCAATCCATCAGGGCCTGGTGGGCCAGGAAACCCTCTTGGACCTGTAAGGGAAAGACAAGTGATTTCCTCTAGTTACAATTAGGTTCCCAGAAAACTCTCAAACGAGCTATTAATATTTTTTTATTTCCACTAAGTGACTTACCTTTTCACGTTACCAAAAAAGTACCCAGGGAAGTGCTCAGGGTACTAAGTACTAGCACCCACTGCCCCCAGGTGGCCTTCCCTCCCTTCCTGCACACCGCCTGGTGACAGCTTAAGGTGCTCTGCCATGCTCTGGACGCAGAGCACACGCTCAGAGCGCCAAGTTCAAGGAATGAGGGAACATGCGGAGTGGACGTGGGTAATGACAACCAGGGACGGTCCACACGCCCTTCCTAGGCTCCCGCCAGGCAGCGCAGAGTGGTAAGAAAGCTCTCGGCACCGTCCTTCCATCCCCAGGGTAGCAGACTGTCACCGCCCTGCTGGGCTGTGCTCCTTGTTCGGTGAGTCAGCACCCTCAGCCTTAGAGCCACTGTCATTATGGGTGGTCAACTGAGTTCCCACTTCCCAAGGCCAGGGGTCAAGTTCACCCGTGCCATGGGGACCTTGGGCCAACGCCGGTGTTACCCTTCCATTCTACTTTCCCTCGACTCTTCCTAGCTTCAGCCCACTTCTCTCTTAGGAAACCACGTGGGGCCACCACCGTTGGCCACCTTTTGATGACATCTGGACGAGGTAGGCCATGACCCAAGCTGCCTCTGCCAGAAAGGAACCGTACCTTGGCTCCTCCGTGGCCTGTTTCTTCAAGGCACCCACACCCTTGGACACCTTTCAAGTAGTAATTTTTGCTTTATCTTCAGGTTTCTGCAGGCCTGGGCCTACCGTTTCTAACCAAGAGATAAGGGTGGAGGGTAAAGAGGATGGGAGGCCATAGCAACCTACCAGGAGGCCCGAAAGGTCCTGTCTCTCCTTTCTGGCCAGGGGCACCGTCAAAGCCAGGGGCACCTGGAGGTCCAGGCAAGCCCACCGAGCCTGCCACACCTGCAACAAGGGAAAGGAATCTGTGAGCGGGTGCTTGTGGTGGCCAGCTCTATCCACCCCGTGCCTTTTTTGTTAGAGCTTTGTAGTCATACGTAGTAGTCGGGTTCATGCCGAAAAACTCATACATGCATGGGAATCCATGTCAGTGTGTGATTGCTCTTCCTGTCTTAAATGCCTTTTTTGGCCTTGTGCAGATGAGAGGGGCTGCCTGGTCAGCCACCAGCTGCTGCTGCAGCTGCGTCCTGCAGAGCCTAGTGCACACGCCCCGGGTTCTCACTGTTGCCGTTTGGCAGATGGTGGGAAAGGCTGTGTGCGGAGATGGGGTGAAGCCACAGCCTCAGTTTCAAGGCACCAGATAGACTGATGTGGACAGCTCTGTGCTTTCGAGTGCAGTTCATTCGCAGGTAGCTTGAACCTCGGCCGCACAGGTGCTGCCCCAGCTCCTCCACTCTACCTGCCCCTTACCATCTACTTCCCGGAGAGGACTAGCTCGATACATGGAAAGACCCCAGGTGAGGGTTTCCCAGACCAGTGGGCACAGCAGTATCCTACCAGGTGGGCAGAACTCCTGAGCTGCCTAGAGAGCAGAAACCCTACTCCCCAAGCTGCTGCCGGCCACCCCACCTTCTCCTGAGAAGATGCTCTGCTAATGTGCCAGCTTTCAGCCTCGAATTGAACCTGGCTGTGTGTTTCTCTGGCTTTCCCATATAGTTTTCTGGCTTTTTTAGATCCCTTCGGAAACCTCCTTTGGTTCTGATAGACATTAAAGGAAGTAAGTGATATTCAAATGCGTTTGCATAGTCCTTACCAGAAGCTCTGATCTGAGACGTCTGAGTGAAGGGGTGCCCCGCCCACCTCCCCAGCTCCTGCACCCGCAGCATGACCCAGAGCCTCACCTTGCTGCCCTTTGGGGCCTGGAGGGCCCTGGAGCCCTTTCAGACCTGGTGGACCCTCAGGACCAGGGAGTCCTGGCTCCCCCTTGATGATATCGTAAGGACCTGGAGGGCCGGGAGGGCCTGGGAGACCTGCAGGAATGAGACACGGTCGATCAATTTCACCATCAGTGCTGGGCCAGGAAAGGCCCTGGAGGAGAGTCCAGAGTGAAGCGTTCAGAGACCATGTTTCTCAAAGTACAATCTCACCAAAGACGCAAGGCGTCAGATCCTCACGGAACACATAGTCAGTCTGCACATCATATTTACCCTAAAGCCCTGACCTCCTGGGACTGGAAAATACACAGGGGTCACCCATGGAAACTCTTCACTCTATTTTGGGACCCCCACAGTGACCACCCAGCACCAGCCTGGAGGTCCAGGCCTCCCTAGGAAGCCCACCTCTGCCTAGGACCCGCAACATTTGCTGGTAGGACATCTCCCCACAGCTCTCTGACCCTGCCCTACTGGGCGTCAGAGCACCGTTCCCAGTTTTTAAATCATGCATTGCGGATCTGGGAATTGGAGATAACGATAACACAGTGTGGAGTCTGTCTCGGCCTCTCCTCAGCCAAACACCCCTCTCTCTCGTCCCACCTCCTCCCGCCGCTCTCCCTTCCTCACTTCACTTCTCCTCCTCCTCCCTTGAATGTGGTTTGGAAATTCAGCAGAGCCCGTGCCTGGCAGAGCGCCTAGACCAGACCTGCGCTCAGGCCACTGCCTCGGAGCCTTCGCCATCGGGGTACAGCGGCCAAGGCCCTTCCCAGGCAGACTGCACGCGCCCGGCAGCCTGCTTCCAGGACCTCTGGAGCCTGTTCGTGCCTGAGTCGTCCCCTCCTTCCGTGCCCTGACTCTCCTATCACAGGTGTAACAAGTGTGACTTTCCAGACAAGTCACTGACCAAACACCAGGCGTGCAGGAATCCTGACATGCTATGAAGAGCTGCCGGGAAGCTCTCGCCAATCATCTTCAGCCACTTCGCATACGTAAGACCAAACCCGCTCACTCTGTGTTCAACAGCTTTTATGTGACCCCAAATCATCGGTAAGGCCCACAAGCGCACACACTGTCCTACCTTTAGGGCCGGGGATCCCTTGATCTCCCTGATCTCCTTTCACTCCCTGGAGGCCGGGAAGACCCTTCTGACCTAGACAGAAGGAGGACACCGTCTTTACACAGGGCTGAGAATCACACACAGATGTGTTACATGTACACACACACTACCCACACACACAGGCATGCAGACGTGCAGCGGTGTGTGTATGCACATATGCATGCCTACACTGCATCACAAACACATATTCACGTACACATCCACATACACACCATGAACGTGTTTCCAAACAGACCCTTGAAGAAGACAAGAGTCTATTCCTATCAGCTGAAGCATTCAATGACACTCTCCTCTCTAGAACCAAAGGCCACACTTTTCCAAGCAGGAAACAAACTGCAACATGGTCACAACCAGAAAGGGGCATGTGAGGCTGCTCATGGTGATTCACACATGGCTTCAAATAGGCCACAAGACACCTGCAGGCTGAGCGCTGTTTTTCACCTTTCATGTGTATCTGATTCAGCAGTAAAAGTGGCGGTGCCTGGAATCCTGGAGCCACCCCACGAATGCTCACTGTTTAACACCTTAATAGACAAACGGGTGGCCCCAACGCATGACTCCATTGAGATGCAAATGGTAGCAGTGTACATGAGCACTTATTCTTCATGAGAAAATCAGAACGTCTTGATACGGCTATTGCAGGATCGTACGAACTGGGCCACCGCACAGAAAGCCCGTTTCTAATCTGAAGAGAACCAGAGCCCCTGCTGCCTGTTGCCAGTGTTTCAACACTGAATGCCGGTGCTGGGGAGCCTCCAAACAGCATCTGTTCAACAGTAAGACTGCAGGCTTCATCCTGTCCTGTCTTACCTTGAAATCCTGGAACTCCTGGAGGCCCCATATCACCCTTAGAACCTGTGATTCCAGGAGAGCCGCCAATGCCCTGGACATACAAAGAGAACGTCAGCTGGGATTGCTCAGACACACGAGTCTCCCAAGCAACCCGGTAGTTGGAGAGCTGACATAGTGGATTTGAGAAGAAATGGCACCCATGTTTTCTTAAAGGATGAAGCAAGAACGATGGGAACTCTGTGTGTGCCCACATAGAAGAGTGGAAACTGTGACGACCAGCTCCATCCCCGGGTGCCTTCTGCTTGTCATCGGCATGGCAAGTTCCTCAGGAGCAGGGACAGTCTTGCACCTGCTGCCCACCCCAGCATAATGCCATGAACAGAGTTGGAACTCCACAGACACTAGTCAGGGAAACATACCCACCCAGCACCAAACCACCCTTAAGACCAAATGCCAGGACTTCTTCAGAATTAGCTCCATGTCATATCTGAAATCGATTCTAATTAAGTAAAAAATTTAAAACACTAGAGAAGGATTATTTTCCTTTATAATATAGTGATATTAGTACACTTAATATATAAAAATTTTCATGTTATATCAATATAGTTATTCCTTTCCGTAGGCATGGATATAACATACAAAAAGTTGTATTATTTCTTACACAGTTTTTCTTTTCTACTTTATTTTAAAAGTATAATAACCAAAACATCATGCATAAATATATACTTATATAAATATACACTCAAATTTATACACCTGTGTATATAGAGGGCAGACACTGATTAGCACTAGGACTAGGGAGTATATTTCTATGTCACTGAGGAATAAAAGCAGGAATATCTGAATACTTGACAAATTATCTATACTATGTCACTAGAAAACTATAATACAGCAGTAAAGAACCTAAAATATGTTCCTGCCCACACGCAGTGTGTGGTGGGTATGTGCCCAGCCTGGAGGGTGGACAGCATGCAGCTAGGCAGCCTGTTCTGCACAACTGGTGGCAGTGCTTCACAGTCTACCGGGTGGGAAATAACAGGGGACCCCTTTCCTCTGAGGAAGGGCCCTGATGCCTCTCACGTGGCCCTGCTACAGAGGAGCCACAGGGAGAACCAGTGCTGACCCAGCAGAACCCTGTGGGCTCCCGAAGACCTCCCATTCCCAACTCCCTGGACTCACTCTCTCCAAGTGTATGTTACAGAGAGACGAGACAGAGAGAAGCAGAGAGGCAGAGAAGTGAAGAGACAGATGCAGAGATAGGATGGATCTATGCTAAGGCATCCACGTGGCCTCAACCAAGCACGTGCCTTGTCCCTGGATGCGGTCCAGCTGAGGATCTAACCAAAGACCAGGACTTGACTCAGAGTGTCCAGGCACCACAGGGGACACAAGTTAAACAACAATGACTCCCAGAACAACACTGGCTTGCATTTTGCATGAAGTTTGTAAATAGATTATAATTTAGGTTCTAAACTATAATTTGCAAAAATACAAACTTTCCCTTTTAATGGTACTTATAAATAGATCATAAAAATGGCATAATGGTTTCCTATTCTAGTGCCAATAAAGACGTTGGCTACTGGCAAGAGAAGGAACTGATTTAGGGGCTAGGAAGCATCACACACATTTGTATATACATACGCACAGCAAGTACACACATATACATGTGATTTTCTGTGAGCAGAACAGCCTTCTTTTCAAAAACAAATAAAACAACAACAGAAAACAAGCCCGTAACTCACCGGCATGCCCTGGAAGCCTGGATCTCCCTTGGGCCCTGGTACACCAGGTGCTCCTGGCCAGCCTGGATTTCCCTTGTCACCCTTCAGCCCATCAAGCCCAGGAAGCCCTGGAGGCCCCATGGGTCCCGGAAGCCCTAATGGGAGAGAAAAGGCACAAAATTAAGGCAGGAAGGTGCTATTACATGTCCCTGTCCCAGGGCTCTGGTGATGTCCCTCATCACGATCCCACCAGATGGAGTAGCATGAGCCCTTGGGAAATAAAGGCAAGGCCCAGAAGGAAGGAGGGACGTGTACAATGCCAAGGTCTCCTGTCCAAAACACCCACAATCCTGGTGCCCGGGGCACCTACAGTACCACCGAAGAAGTTGGCATCCAGGTGGAAGGTGCTAGAAAATTGTGTTAGTTTAAACCAAGCTCCCAGGTAGTATCTGTGTCAAGTCCTTTCCAGTAATTTCCTTTCTTGCATCTCCCTAATTACTAAAATACCTTGACAGGATAGCAGAAAAACTTTGACCTAACAAGCCAAATATATAGCTTCAAGCTTTAGTAAATGCTGCAAATGTATAGAGATCTCAATTGAGAACGTAACTGTTTCTTTTATATTAATTTCTTTCTGTGGATTCTGTCCCAGCCCCGAGCTCTGACAGCTGGCGAAACACTCTTACCTGGCAGGCCAGGTTGTCCCTGAGGTCCTCGGTCCCCTTTGGGCCCCTCCACGGGGCGGCCAGGAGTGCCGGGTAAGCCTGGCTGTCCTTGGGGCCCCGGAGGACCCATGAATCCTTGCTCGCCTTTGGGTCCAGGAATTCCTGGACTCCCAGCTAATCCAGGGAAACCCACTTCGCCCTTTGAACCTAAACAACAAAAACAGTTTGAGATGGTGAAACGGAGACTGCGGTGCAGACAGGGAGGGAGGGCGGGGAATGGTTCCCCTTCTCTAGGCGACCCAGCGTTGCCCTAGGAGAAAGACTAAGACACAGCTGCTACCGCAGCCCGGCTGCAAGGGAGAAGCTGGCAGCCTTCTTCACACATTCCAGGAGACGACTTCTGTGGCACGGGCTCCTGCACACGTGAGCAACTGCCCTGCTGAGACGAAGGCTGTGCTGTCTGAAGGAGCAGCGATAAGCCCTGTTCCAGTCAGAACAGAGCACCGATGGGCCAGCAGAAGGGTGAGCTACCGACAGGAATGACAGGCTGAACCTCAAACTAACCACAGGCAGGACAGAGTCCAGACCGAGAGCCGGGACTGGCCCACGCCACCTTTCCATGGGAAATGCAAGCCAGTCAGCAGCTCCAGAAAGCAGGCAGTGGAGGCCTGGGGACTGCGGGGCACAAGGGAGGCTGGGAAGCAGCAGAGGACTTTCCGGGGTGATAGATGTGATGCTATCCTGAATGCGATGCTTTCCTGGGTGTACCCATGCATCACAACTTGTCAAGTGACAGCACTTCAAGTATGTGCCGCTTAGTGCATATCAACAATACCTTAACAAAGCCATTTTTTAAAATAAAGAGGTCATAGTTAAAAAAACAACACCTGTATGTTTACTTTTAAACATACTACCCCAAACTTGCAAAACCACAACAGAAGTCTGTGCTTGTTAAGTCAAGTCAAAGTTAAGCACATCATAAAAGGAGTGTAACAGGGTCAAGAGCCCAGGAGAGCCCAGCAGCTTCTCTCGCCACCCTCCTGGCTATTTCACAAGCCACACTGGAAATGCACGGGCAGCAGGGGATGACCACAGGGCCTGGGCCAGGAAGGACTCTGCCCTGCAGGACCAGCCCTTCTCCGTGCCCTTGCGAGGAAAGCGGGGCACCGCGAGCTCAGAGGGGCTCGGCGTGGCTCTGATTCGCATCTCCCTAACTGCTCATGGTGTTGAACATGCTCGCATATATTTCTTGGCCATTTGTGTTTCTCTTGAGAAGTATCTGTTTAGTTCATTTGTCCTTTTATTAATTGGGATTTTTTTGGTGTGTGCTGAGTTTTTTGGAGTTCTTTATATATTCTGGATATTAACCTCTGTCAGAAGAGTAGCGAGTGAAGGTTTTCTTCCATTCTGTAGGTTCTCTCGCCTAACGTCATTGTTTCCTTTGTTTTCCACCAGCTTTTTAATTTGATACCATCCCACTTACTAATTCTTGGCATTGTTTTCTGAGCTTTAGAGGTCCTATTGAGAAAGTCATGGTGTTGGCTGGGGCTAAAAGCTAGAATGTTGGCCCTATGTTTTCTTTTCAAGGACTTGTAGACTTTCTGATCTAATTCCTAGGTTTTTGATCCATTTTGAGTCCATTTTTGTGCAGGGTGAGAGATAAGGGTCTGGTTTCATTCTTCTACATATGAATAACCACTTTGCCAGCACCATTTGTTAAAAAGTCTGTCTTTTCTCCAATGTATGATTTTGGTATCCTTTGTCAAGGATCAGATGACTCTCTGTGTGGGTTTGTCTATGTGTCTTCTATCTGTACCATTGGTCTGTGTGTCTTTTTATGCCAGTACCATGCAGTTTGTTTCTATAGCTCTGTAGTATAATTTGAAATCAGGTATTGTGATTCTCCAGCATTGCTCTTTTGACTTAGGATTGCTTTGGCTACTCTGGGTCTTTCATTTTTCCCAAGTGAATTTTAGAACTGTCTTTTTTTGCCCCCAGTCTGGGAAGAATGTCATTAGTATTTTGATGGGGATTGCATTGACTCTGTATGCTGCTTTTGGTAACATGACTATTTTAACAATATTATTTCTGACTATCCATGAACATGGGAGGTCTTTCTGTCTTCCTATGAAATAACTAGAACACTGAAGAAAGAAATGGAACTTCTCCAATTGTTTGAGGTCTTTCTCCTCCTTGGTTTAATTTATTCCTAGGTATGGTTTTTTAGGCTATTGTGAATAGAATTGTTGTCTTGATATCTTTCTTAGCAGATTCAGTGTTGGCGTTTAGAAAATTAATTTTGTATGTTGATTTTGTAACCTGCTACCTTGCTGAATTTGTCTATTAGCTCTCATAGTCTTCTGGTGGAGCATTTTGGATCCTCTAAGTATAGAATCATATCATTTGGAAACAGTGATAATTTGACTTCTTCCTTTCTAGTTTTAACCCTTTTATTTCTTTCTCTGGCCTAATTGCTCTAGACAGAATTTCCAGTACTATTATTGAATAGGAGTGGTGACAGTGGACATCTTTGTCTTGTTCCTGATTTTAAAGGAAGAGCTTTCAGTCTCCCCCCATTCACTATGATGTTGGCTTTGTCTTTGTCATATATTTAGCTTTTATGAGGTAAATTCCTTCTATCCTTGATTTCTTCAGTGTTTTTTTTGTTTTTTTTTTTTTATGAATGTGTGCTGAATTTTGTCAAAGGCTTTTCCTGTATCTATTGAGACGCTATGTGATTTTTGTCCTTAGTTCCATTTATGTGGTTAATTACATTTATTGATTTCCATATATCAACCCATCCTTGTATCCCTGAGATAAAACCAACTTGATCATGGTGTACAATCTTCTTCTTATGTTGAATACTGTTTGCTAATATATTATTAAGGATTTTTGCATCTAAGTTCATCTTGGACTGCAGTTTTCTTTCTGTGATGTATCCTTACCTAGTTTTGATAAGTGTGATACTAGCTTTGTAGAATGGATTTGGAAGTTTTCCACCCCTTTCCATTTCATGGAATAATCTGAGGACCCCTGGCATTACTTCTTTTATGAGGTTGGGTAGAATTCAACTGAGAAGTTACCTGGATTCTAGGGCCTAAAATATGGTCTATGGTCTATTTTGGAAATTCTTGGGCTTTTCTGTTTTAGAAGGCTTGTTATTACTGCTTCTGTATCATTGCTAATTATTGGTTGGCTTAGGTTTTCTATCTCTTCTTGATTCAACTTTGGCAGGTAATATGTGCCTAGAAATGAATCCATTTCTTTCAGGTGGTCAAATTTAATGGAGTATGTTTTTAAAATAGTCCTGAATGATTCTCTGTATTTCTGTGATTGTGATTTCTGGACCTCTATTTCCTTTTACATCTCTAATTTTATTAATTTGGGTCTTGTTTTCCTCTTCGTTAGTTTGGTTAAGGGTTTATCAATCTTGTTTAACTTTTCAAAGAACCAACTCTTCATTTCACTGATCCTTTGTATTTTTTTAATTCTCTATTTCATTCATTTTGCCTTGGTTCTTAATTATTTCCTTGATTCTACTGGTTTTGGAATTAGTTTGTTGTTTCTCAAGGAAATGCATCATCAGGTTGTTTATTGGGGTCTTTCTGACTTTTTAAGTAGGCACTCATAGTTACCAGTTTTCCCCTCAGAACCACCTTCACGGTGTCTCAGAGTTTCTGCTTATTGAATCACTATTCTCGTTTGATTCTATTTTTTTAAAAAATTTCTCCCCTGATTTCTTGTATCACTGATTCATCATTCAAAAGTGTACTGTTCAATCTCCAGGTATTTGTATCCTTTCTGTAGGGTTTTATTTTTGGGTGGGGGATGCTGACTTCTGATTTCATTCCATTATGATCAGATAAGATGCCCTAACCATCAACAGACAAGAGAGGCCACATGGTGGGCGTCTCCGAGGACAGTATGGCAATATTGGCTCTGAGCCCTGGGTTCCCACAGCAGCAGGCTGCCGAGTGGCCTCCCTCAGGCGGCTGCTGCCTCAGCTCTCCACTTGCAGGCTGAGAAACAGCAGTTTTCAAACTGCAGCTCTCTGTGCAACCGCTGGCTGTGCTAAGCTGGGCTGCTTTTCTGTTCTTCAGGCTTTTCCATACCCAGTTTATCTGCGTGTTCTTCTCTCTGCTTGTGATATCACAGCCAATGTGGTCGCCCAGCACTGCTGCCCACGACTAGCTTGGCTCCAGCTCAATCTTTATTGTCCTTGCTCAATGCACCCAAGTTTCTGAGTCCCTGGGAGCTGCTGACTCTGGTATTTAACTTCAGTGAATTCCTTCTTCAACCACCTCACTGAGAAGCAGTTCCACTGCTTGAATCCCATGCCACAGAGCAACGGGAAAGGAGCCTTCCTCTAGTCTGCCATCTCCAGTCTGCCCAAGATGTCTTCCACGTGTTATGCCTTGTCTTACCTTCACATAAACATGACCACTGCCAAGAAGGAGCCATTCTGATACTCTGATTACTTCCTAAGCACACAAACAACGGCTATTCCCCTCTACTGAATTCTGTAAGATTAACTGATACAGAAGAGAATTTTGGATAATTGGAATTCTGCACACCATTTCAGTCCATGAATAGGTGGTGAACCATGTGTTTCTGGCAGGACATTTGTCTTCACCTTGCTAAGGGAGTCAGGGCTGAGTCCCGCAGAGGCCCCCAGACAGGTGCAGAGGAAGTGGCAGAGGTGGTTGATGGGGGAATGCTGAGAAAACAGTACCTTTGTCTCCTTTGCTCCCTGGAAACCCTGGGAATCCTCTTCCTGGCAGACCTGTGGAATCGGGACAGAAAGCAGTCAGAACACAGGTGCGAACCAAGGCAGGCCCAGCTGTCCCGACACACGGGTGTCCATGGGGTAGGTGGACTAGTTCAGGGTGACGTGACCGCAATGTTGTCACAAGACACCCTCAGTGGACGTTTGAAATTTAGCACTTTTTCTTAAGGAACTTTCAGCTCAGAGCCCCGGAGGCATCTGGCAGAAATGATCTGTGAAAAGAGTATTTGCTTCCTGCTGTGCGTGGAGGTACACAAATTGGCTTTGCTCAGGTGGCCACCCAGCCAACTGCTCTCCTCCAAGGAGGTGGCAGAGCCCAAGAGGCGTGGGGCAACAGATATGGGGAGGCAAAGGAGAGAACGGGCTCGTGGGGAGATTTAAATGGGGGCAGGAGCCTGGAGCTGTTGGTTCATGAAATACAGGAGAATGAACGCACATGAGTGTGAGGCAGAGAGGGTGGAAAGAGACCAGCCCAAGGAAGAAGCCGACACTACAGCCCCAAGCCTCCACCCTGCTCCGCCCCATCGCCCTGCGCAGGGGTGGCTGGCTTCAGTCCTGAGTTCACCCCCTTGCATAACACAGCACACATGACTGCACGGTCACAGCGGTGGCTGGTGCTGTGTCCAAGCTGCAGCCCTCCCATTGATGACAGGAGCAGATTCAGGGCCAAAAAACTGCTCAGATGGAAGAGATGCTGGGTAGAGGGGAATTGAAGATGCTGGGCAGAGAGGGACTGAAGACACTGGGCAGAGGGGGACGTGCTTTTGTTTCCATTCTGTTTTATCGTAACAAATACCAGGGAAATGGGGAAGGAGACCGTCCCCCGGGAGCATAGCTCTAAGCCGCCAGTGCTGACCTAGCCTCCCGGCCTCGCCATTGAGCCCTGGCCACTTCAGGCAGGTCCACAGGGATCTGTAGACAAAGCCCCTTCCTCATCTGATCCCGCGCCTGTGTCCACATCAGGGATCCAACAGTCATAAGGACCCACAGCAGAGGCACACTGGTCACCTGCTGTGTTCGCGCGATGTGGTACGAAGGCCTCCTTACGGACAACGCACACTCCGAGGGGAAGGGGACAGGACATACCTGGCTCGCCCTTCTCTCCTGCCGATCCAGGAATTCCATCACTGCCCGGCTCCCCCTTCTGTCCGGCTGGGCCTGTGGGGCCAGGCCTTCCAGGGAGACCTAGAGAAATTCCACAGGCACTCAGGGAACCTCTCCCAGCACCTGCTCTGCATGCAAACTGTGCCTTCAAACGTCCCAAGGACACTCCCTCCTGGGCATACTCCAAGTCCCTGAGGTCCATTCTGATGACCTTTAGAGGGGACCCTCTGTGCTGCCAGCAACACGTGACCTGACCCTCAGGCACCAGCGCACATGGGGAGAAGATGCTTGGAGACTGGTCCTGGTGCCTGACAAGCAGTCAGCCTTGGAAAGACCCTGCCGGACCCCAGACTCGGTGCGCATCTGGGAAATGGAGGGGTAGGAACAGCCAGCGCCAGGCCCACAGTAGCACCCCGGGCCCATTCACGCTGGGATGGGAGCTCCCTGCAGCTGCAGCTCCTATGCCAGGTGCTCTTCTCCACACGCCCCATCTAGTCCTGGGGAGGGTCTCTACCTGCTTCTCCTTTGACACCAGGGATGCCATCCAGTCCTGGGAGGCCTTTGTCACCCTTCTCCCCAGGCAACCCAGGGCTTCCTGCGAAAACACAAAATTCCAGAAAGGCCCGTAAGTCTGTTGCACCGTTTGTGAACCGCCCACTTAGGAGGAGGCCCTGGCCACCTACCTGGATAGCCAACGCTCCCTGGAGACCCCTTGGGGCCCGGAGACCCCGGCATTCCTGGAATCCCAGTGCTGCCCTTCTCTCCCTTCTCTCCAGGGCTTCCCGGGAACCCGGCTGCCCCCTGGTCTCCCTGCAAGGTGAAAGGAGGCCTGCTCACTTTGTGTCTGTAGGCACCTCTGGACAGCAGAGCACACTGGGGGCAATAACTGCTGCACAGCAGTGATATTTCCACACTTCTCACCAAAGAACCAAAGTCTGCTTCTGAAGAAAGAGGCAGAACTTATGGGCCAAAGAGTAAGTCCTCGCCGCCCGCCACCCCCTTCTGAGAACTGGCCACCTTCCCCTCTCAACGAGCTTCTAGATTCTTCCTTGGGGAGGGAGCGGCAGCTTCCAGCACCCTGGGAAGTACCACGTGCTATGATGCACTGGCTCTGAGCCTGTTAATGAAAACCCAGGAACATTTCTGGGCAGATGGCTGAAGCCAGTTACCTTGTCGCCAGGCCGCCCAGGAATCCCGATGCCAGGCAGACCCGCCTGCCCCTTCTCTCCTTTGGCCCCTTTCTCTCCAGGTAAGCCAGGGACACCCTGTGGGCCGGGGATGCCAGGTACGCCCTTCTCCCCTGGTGTTCCTGTAACACACACAGTAGCAACCTGAGTGAGAGCAGCCCACAAGCAGCCGCAAGAGGCAAAAGATGCCACCTGGTCACTAAACCGCCAGTGAGCCACTCGCTGCTGCACCCGGGTCACAGCAGAGCCAAACTGGGAAACGCTACTGTGATCTTGGAAGACCATCGTTTCACACAGAGGGCAAACTGCTTAGAATACTTAACCAATTGCACAAAAACTGCTTTTCCGTGTTTGTCATATAACCAACACTCCTTCACCTGAGCCGGAGGGGTGTGGCACATGGTGCATGGCCGTGTGCGTCGGTACCAGCTCACTTATTCACAGGCATACAGAGGAGGCAGGAGCCCCGCAAAGCCTTGGGCAGAAGGGCGCCCTCTCTGCCCGCTCTGAGACACCCAGGCAGCCCAGCTGGTCCCCACGCTCTGCCTTCCCCAAGTCCCTGCTGTCTCTGGTTCCCTCATGGAGCAGAGGCCCACAGGCAGCCTGAAGGCAGAGCGGCCGAGGACCACTCTGGCCTAACACCGGGGACCTGGAGCTGAGCTGCAGGCACGGGTGGACCGGCGTGGAGAGCCAGATGTCCCCCAGGGAGCCGCCAGCCCAGCAGCCACATGGCTCCCATGATGCACAGGGGAGCGTGGAGGCCCAGGCTTTGCTCGTTACCGCGAGGGTCTTTTTAGCAGGGGTCATGGTGTCAGCCACACGCCCCGCCCCTAGGCAGGAGGCAGCCAGCACTGAGGAAGTGAACTGACGTAAGAGCGTGGCTGTGGGTCACGCCCGGCAGGACCCTCTGCAGACGTGCCACCTGCCGGCCCCGGGCGCTGGCCCAGGCGCGAACCCAGCTTACCCGGCAAGCCCATTCCACCCACGGAGCCTTTCGGTCCAGGGAGTCCTGGAGCCCCTGGGGTTCCACTCACACCAGGGTCACCCTTAGGCCCTAGAAAAACAGAGAGAAAAGTCAACGGGTTAACACGTATGAGAAGGGCAGGCTACAGGACGCTGGCCATGCTGTGAGCCCGAGCTCCAACCCACCTGGTTGTCCAGGGTGCCCTGCCTGCCCATCCTTCCCGGGCACTCCTGGCGTTCCAGGGTCTCCTGGGGATCCTTTATCACCAGTGGGTCCAATTTGTCCTACACATCACAGAAAAAAAAAAAAAATAATGAGGACCCGTGTTTGTTTAGAAGGAAATACACTGTAGGAACACAGGTGGTTTGAACTCATTTATGGAGAAACAGATACCCCCCACCTGGGTAGACACAGGGTCACACCTTTGTCCTGAAGGCTTTCTTCTCACGCACCTTTTTCTCCTTGGTCTCCCTTCTGTCCCTTCATGCTGCCCATGTCCACTTTATCCATGGACCCCGGCTTTCCAGGGAGCCCAACATCCCCTTTATCGCCTTTGAAACCTGGGTCTCCCCTGGGTCCTGAGGAGCCCGGGAAGCCGTGATCTCCTGCAGAGGAGAGAAGCACCCGGTGAGGCCTGGCCTGCCTTCCTGTTCCCCCAGCTAGTCGTAGCAACTGAAGAGGACAGGGAAGAACTAAGATCCATCCCAAAGTGACACTGGGTGGCAGGTGCCAGAGTCACATGGGGGAATCTGACCCCAGGGAGATGAACAATGAAGCCCATTTGGAAATTTCGTTATTTGCTAATAATTCTAATATATGTCGCTTGGCTAATCCGTTTAGATGATTCCGTGTCTTTAATACCTGTTCAGAGTGCCCCTCAGTTCTTGACAAAATTATAGAACAGGGATTTCCCCGTTCTATCAAACAAATGTCCTTTTTTGTTTGTTTCACACATAAAGTCAGTTTCTTTTTTAAAAATTATTTTGAAACAATTTTAAATAACGAGAAATAAAATTAGGACTTGAAAAGAAGCCAGGGTTGTCTGACTAAAGACTCCACTATGTCTCAAGGAAGGAATCCACCCTGAAGGCAGGCCCTACTCTCCCCCAAACCCTGAGCCCAAGACTCAGCGCCCCCAGAGGTGTCCCCCAGCCCAGCTCCGTCTTCCACACTTCCTTCATCTGCCTCTTGAAACAGGATCTACAGCAAGAAGCCATCCCAAGATGCTCAAGAAGGAGACAGGGGCTGTTGGGGGTTCCCAGCTCCCCTACCTTTTTCTCCAGGTAATCCTGGGGCGCCCGCAGGTCCTGGTGAGCCCGGTTGCCCTGGGGTTCCCATGACACCCATTTCTCCCTTGGGACCTGTGATCAAAAGGAAGGTCCATGAACATTTCTCCACATGGATCATGGACAGCATGTGCTATGAAAGGAGAGGTGAGACCTGCTCCCTCAGCGTCAATCCGGTCAGAAGCCACCCACCTGGGAACCCCGGAATTCCAGGCGTGCCCTGCTGTCCGGGAAGGCCAGGCAGCCCTGACTGTCCAGTTAGGCCGGGAAGTCCTTGAGCCCCTTTGTCTCCTTTAGGGCCAGGCATGTCGAGTCCCGGGAATCCAGGGAAACCTTTCTCTCCTTTGACGCCGGGAGGACCTGTGGTTGGGTAGAGTAGAGGGAACTTTCAGAATCCAGTGCTGACCCTCCTTTCTGAAGGAAGCAAGTGAGCAAGCCATCAAGGCCTGAATGACACCAGCGTCTGGGGTCCCCAGGGCAGTCAGTGGTAAACCATGTCCTGAGAGAAGAGGCCACCCCTTCCTGCCTCAGTGTCACCATCACCGCCCTGAGGCCCACCGCCCAGGCCAGCTGTCCCTGCAAGCTCTGCCCTATCCCCACACCACCATCTCCAGGGTGTTACTGCAAAGGCAAAGGCAGCTGGACATGGGCTCAGCTCACACTTCCAGCCACTTACTGATTAAGCCTGCTATGCAAAGGTCACATGGAGACGTCATTTGAAAAAGAACTGAAGTCACTGAGTATGCAACTAAGAGATCTCTTTGACACTGATCTCAATGGGAGGAAGAAATAGACATCTGTGACTCTGTGTTTAAGCCAACAACCAAACCACTTCGCAGACTAGAATTTCCTTTCCTCCTTCACAGGTGAGACTGTTACTCCCTCAATGGCGACTGCAGCGTCAGCACTGTGTCCCGGCCCACTGTGCTTGAAGGAGAACATTCAAGAGAAGGGACGTCACCTGATGACCCTGGGGGTCCCTGCCCTCCAGGGGGGCCCATAACTCCAGGGGGGCCTATTCCTGGCGCTCCCGGTGGTCCTGCTGGGCCTTGTGCTCCAGGAGGCCCTGGGTCACCTGGAGGGGAATAATCATGAATAAATGGGGAGCTACAGCACGTCCAATACCACATGCAGGCCGCCTGCCCAACAGCACCACCCAGAACCTAGGATCTTCATCACCTTTCACGCACGTGGACTGAGCACCTAGCAGGGGCTCTGGGGTGACCACAGGTCCAGTCCTCAGCACAGTCCAGACTCGGGGGCAAGTTACCTCTGATCCCCTGAAGCCCAGGTGGGCCGATCGCCCCGTGTTCTCCAGGAACGCCTGGTCCCCCGATGCTGCCCTTCTCCCCGGGTGTGCCAGGAATGCCAGGAAGGCCCGGCAGCCCCTTGAGCCCTGGCAGGCCCACGCCAGGCTCTCCCTGAAAGTCACCACAGCATGAGAAGCAGATCAGTCGGCAGCGTCGACACTGTGCCCAGTCAGCAGCTCGGGGACCACTTGGCGGATGAGGCCAGTGCGTGGGCAAGAACAATGCCCGTTCGCTGCTCGCACAGTTCGCGAAGCTTCGCCAAGCCTGTTATTTCCCATGGACCTCCCCCCAGGTCCCCATGCAGGTGACCATTGTTTCCATTTACAAAGGAGGACCATCGAGACGCTGCACCAGGTCTTCTGGCCCACGTGGCCCCCTGGCTCTGCCACCCTGAACCTGTGATGAGGAGCTGACCCTAAGTAGCCGACAAAACCCACGATGACCTATGACTGATGCATGGACATCTTCTGAAGAGCTGGCCACTTCCAGAGCGGGTCCAGGACTCCACTCATCCAGTGTCTTATAGGCGTTCCCAGCAAATTGAACATGCAGGACTACCGCACAGATCAGGGACTTTGACAAAGATGATTAAAAATAAGGGAAGTATTTTTGTAGGGTCGAGGGTGCATTCAAGACAAGGGTGCAGGTGGACATTAAGCCACAGTGCCCAACAGAGCCACTCGAGGGGCGACCTACAGGAGTGTTTGGACATTGGTGGGCCTTGGCAGCTTCCCCATGTCTGGGAGGAAGCTCCCTAAAGGGAAGGAAGTCCATCCCAGGCTTCTTGAAAAAACTCAGTATTTTGGGTCAAAAGCAAATCCTTCCCTGAGCCCACTCAGGGCTGGTTAAGTTAGGGGCTTTGGATGTGTGAGGCCGTCCACGTGCCACTGTGGTCAACTAACTGCTCAATCTGCTTGGCACGGTCCAGACAAACTCAGAGGCATCTCAGCCACGGCTGCTCAGAACGGGGATGCACGGTGCTGGATGCTGCCCAGGGTGAAGGGCCCAGGTCACACTGAGGCACGGCTGCCTCTGCACACCTGCTCTCCCCAGGCTGGCTCCACCAGGGTGCAGGTCTCCCAGCAACCATGGCCCTTTTCCCTGCCTTGCACCAGTGCCTTCTAGCAATTTCCCTTCAGTCTTACATGATCACATCGCTTCCTTGCTGAGAGGACTCTGAGCCTGGGCAAGCTGGCAGAAGAAGGGTACCTGAGGGCAAGGAGACTGCGCCACACTGGACCTCACCCGGCAGCAGCCTGGGGAGGGGTCTCCTGCTGTGGCACTGGGGGTGGAGGGTGCTCTTTTGTCTGGAGGGTAGAATCTAGGGCTGCTGCGCTCACAGCCCCCCAGGCACAGGGCGGCCCCCACAGCCAGAAGGTGCACAGCGCTTTGGCTGGGAACCCTGCTTCTCTGGCTTCTTGTAGCACAGTGACTCTCAAACAGCTTCACCTGCCACTCATCACAAGAAGCACATTTTACCTGAGACCTGCGTAGCCCAGGCGAGAAGCTGTCTTAAAACTGAAATGCTCCATAGAATTGAAACAAATGATCTCCCTCAACGACCTCCTCCATGTGTTATGTGCTCTGATATTTTCTATTCTACTCTGTCATTAAAACTAAAGATCCTGCTGGGCCAACTGTCCTGAGGTTAATAACACCATTCAAAGTGTCCCATTAGTAACAGGAGAGGGACAAACCGCAACCCGGGGAATGCTCGGCACCCACCTTTTGGCCCTGCAAACCTGGGCTGCCAGGTAAGCCATTAAATCCCGGGCGACCTGGACTCCCCGGAGGTCCCACGTCTCCAGGTAAGCCATCAACACCTGTGTGAAAGTGAAGGAGATCATCACAGCCCTATGGCCTCCCCTGCCCTTTACTTCCTTCCCAAGTGCCCAGATGCACCTGGGCTGACTGAGCTGGCCAATGACCCTGAAGCCTTGGGAGGAGGCCCTCAGGGGGAGGGGAGGCCACCGGCCATGGGTGCAGGACATGCAGCCACTCCCAGCCCCGGGGCCCTGTCTCCTGCCTCCTTCTCAAGGCCCCTCCTGTCCCTTTGCTCTCCTCTCCTCTAATCCATCTTTCCTGTCCTACTTGTCCAAAACAAAGCAGATGCCCACTGGGCACTGCGCACCAGGGAGGCCCGAGGACACTGACCCAAGGTGTGGCAGGGGCGGGGCAGCTCCACTGACGCCCTGGAAGCATAGCCGGAAACTCCAGCCCAGAACCACCACGGCTGCGTCTCAACAAGAGCCCTTGGTGCTCAGTCACACTACAGCTGAGAAGCTCTGCAGACCCCTGGCTGGAGTGAGGCTGTGGCCACACCAGGGCCCCTGAAACACCTGACGACTGTCTGGGCCTCGCCGCAGGGGTTCCAGTGGCCTTCTCCCAGCTGGCTGTGTGGCACTGGGGGCTGGCTAGCTCTGGCTTACAGCCCTCACATGCAGCAGGAAGTCTGTGGCTTTCAGCTCAATCGCACTTGTGGGGGACAGACATACAGTAGGACTGGTGGCCAGTGGCCCTAACTACCCACCCAGTATCCATGTCCAAAGAAATTCCTTCCGTGTGGGCCAGCGGCCTCTAATCAAGAAGACCCACCACGGCGACCACGGCATGGTGCTCACGGGAGGAGGAGCCTTAGCACCGACCCCTGCCCTGTCTCTCTCTTTCAAGACAGGGTCTCACTAAGTTGCCGAGGATGGCAAGCGTATCATTCTCCTGCCTCAGGCTCCTGAGGAGTGGGCTTGCAGCTGTGACCACCACGCTGGGCTAGCGTTTGCCTTCTTGAACATCGAGGCTCCTGCCCTTTAGGCCTGAAGAGAGCCCTGAGCATGGGTTGGCTGCATGGCCTCTGGAGAAAGGGACAGCTCTTCTCCAGGAATGGCAGTCTGGGGGACTGAAGGCGGGACTCCATCCTCACCGTTTTCAGGAGGAGGTCCTGGGCCAGCATCCTGTGGGGACCCTGAGAACAAAGCTTCCCACGGTTCCCTGCACCCCACCCCCAGGCCATCCCTCTGCCTCGCAAGCCCACCTAGCACAGGGTTAGGACTCTGCTGTCTGCACTTGCAGGGAGACCCCCATGGATGGCGGGTTTTAAACCAACAGAACGGGTGGCTGTGTCCACCTGGCAACACACCCTCCTGAGCCAGCCCTTCCCAAGCAGACCCTCCAGGAGAGGCGACTTCCCACATGAGCATTGGGATCGCCATCCTCAGAGCCCCCTAGCATCAGGCGCCAACTCTGGGCATCCCGGGGGCTGCTGCTTCCTCTCCCCAGAGACTCATGCCAGGTAGAAAACAGACACCCCTCTGATGCTCCTGACCGGCAGAGAAGCAGACAAGGCCCCACGGCTCACAAGGGCCTGTGGCCAGAGCACTGGACCCTGACGCTCAGGCTCATGACAGGCTTACCTTTGGGTCCAGGAGGCCCAGGAAATCCAATCCCCGGCTGGCCCACAGAGCCCTTCTCGCCCGGGAGGCCTGGCCGTCCAGGGGTTCCAGGGAAGCCTCGGTCACCTGCAGGGAAGGACACCAAGGGTTAGCACAAGAAAAACATGAAGCGCCCCCACTGTGAGCAGGTGAGCTGGAACTGGAACAGTACCTTGGGGTCCTGGGAAGCCTGGGGATCCCGGGAGTCCTTCTGCTCCTGGGGGGCCAGGTAAGGGAACCACCTTTCCCGCTTCACCCTTCGGACCTGAAGATAAAGAGCAAAGCATCAAGACGTGACTGGTGACTGCCGCACCCCAGCCTCAGGCACACAGGCACCCTGCACACCCAAAGGGAGACATTCCATCTTTCCCATCCCTTTCCTTCATGTTCCTAAACTCTTCCAAAGAGAGCTGCTTCTCTCCACAGAACACGTGTTCCAATGACCAAGATGTGTTTGACACAGGAATTCTGCAAGAGTTTCAAATTACAGCCTCACATGAAAAGTTGCAAAATCTTCCTTGACAAAAAAGTGAAATGGCCCTGGGTCCTTTCTTAATTAGTTTGTCTCAGGAACCAAAATACTGCCTGTTCTTGCTCTTCATCAGACAGACTCGGCCTCAGTCGCTTTCAGATTGGCCTAAATTCTACTCAGAGGGTAGTGTTTGTCTACACAGCATGGCAAGTGGGTGGTTGTGTATCATCCACCGCTTGCAGCTGTGTGGGGGGAATTCTGAGCTCCCAGAACAGCCAGGACCACCCTCTACCTCAGGTCCAGGCCCAGCCCCATGTTGGGCCAGGAGATCCACTGGGGGTCGATGGGCTGTCAGAAAAGCAGCAGGGGATCCCTCCAGGCACATGCAGGAACCCCTTCCCCACAGGAATTCCAGGAAAGTGAAATAACAGGGTGTCTCTTGCTACACTGTGGAGGGTGACGGGCTTCAGCACACAATTGCTACGGGTGACAGCACAGGAGTCAGGTTTTAGGGATCACCAAGTACATATGGCCCTGGGGAATCAAAAGTCAGCTTCTAGGGTCTAGATGGCAAAGAATGCTCCGGAATGTACACCAGCGGCCAGCAACACTGGACACCCTCTTCAGGAACCTCTCCCGCCTGCCTGGATCTACTTTTAAGTACCTGGTCTGATTTCTCAATGGATGTTCCTGGTCAAAAAGAAAGTCCAACTCCTTTTTGCAGCTGTGAAAGTTGGCAGATGCTACTAGCCTGAGGCGCACAGGATTTGGTGGGTCCAGAATAAGGAGTCATGGGAAAAGAGCAGGAGATGAGACCACAGGTCCCTCCGCTGGCTCCCTGGGGTCCCTCTAGTCACCCCAGTACTTCCCTGCCTTTGCTGCTTCCACTGGGGTTGGGAAAGACATCTCTGGGATGCTCACTTAACAAAGAACCAGTTGGGTGTTTTGACAGTCCGTGTTCAACCAGCAGCCGAGCATGGAGTGGCAGGGGCCCTGCCCTCGCCTCCAGACTCCATCAAGACGCAATGCTGGAAGCCTTGGAACTGGTGCTGTGTCATACCAGGGGAACAACGTCCCTCGTGGGGACAGGAGTTGGCGCAGTCTAGGCTAGACATGAGGCTAGTGACAGACTCCGCAGAGAGAGCAAGAAGGGCAGGGAGCAGCGGTTCCCACCCGGTCCTCGTTGCTACTCTGATCAGCCTGTAGTCACCACCACGTCGTTCAAGCTCACTAGTCACACATTTTCAATCACCCTGAATCCTCAGTTAGCAACTTTAAAAACTTCCTGGTAATGCAGCGTCCCTGCCTCCTCCACGCACACACCACTCCAGCCTCCACCCCTCTCATTCCAAGGTTGGCTGGGCAAGGGTGTGCGTGTGTGTCTCCTGCAATCGCCGGACTCATAAATCCCCGAGTGCCTCTCTGTGCAAGGCGAGGCCTTCACCTCTTTCCCCAGGGTCCTGAGAGTAACCAGATCAGGGTCACAGAGAGCAGAGAAGACATGAGAAGCCACGTGGAGTCCTTGCTGGGGGCTCTCTGACAAACCCCAGGCCTGGGAGCACAGGGCAGGACCAAGTCTGTCCTTCCACCCTCTTGCCAACACCCAGCACAGTGCCTGGCACGTTAACCATTCAAATAACAGTCATCCAATGATTGAAACCAACACGGAATTAAACAGCGATCAGGCCCTGGGGCTGCTGTGGCATTAGCCAACTGCACAGCCATTGGTACGGTTAGGAGAGCATTGCTTGGGTGATATAGAAGCCAAAATGAACAGAAATAAGAGAAAAAAACTGGCCTTGTGTTTTGATTAGCTCAACATAAAAGGCTGACTTTAGCTGGTACATACCTACACTTATTTATAAGGAGATCCATCCATAACTTCAGGTTCTTTTCAACCTGACACCTTACCTGGCCCGTTTCATATGTGAAGAAATGAGGTACAGAAAAGCTTGAAAAGGGGCTTGCCTGGGTCACACCCCTCTTTCTGGAGGAATTCAATCCAGGCACGCTCCTGTCTGTCCAAGCCCAGTGTCTCTGTGTATCTTGAAGTTGTACCTGGAGGGTCTCAAGCCTCACCTGGCAGGCCGGGGGACCCCGGGCTTCCAGGAAAGCCTGCTTGTCCTTTGTCACCAATGGGGCCAACAGGACCAAAGCCCGGAGGCCCAGGGGGGCCGATGTCACCACGGCTGCCGGGGAAGCCAGGTCCTCCAGGGGGGCCACGCTCTCCCTTCAATCCTACAGAGCCCTGATGGGACAAGAGGAAAAGAGCGTCACAAGCACTGCCGTCCGCACCCAGCACCCTGGTCTGCCGTGAGCCGGAGCAGAGTTCAAGTGGCTTGCGCTGCTCGCTACCCCCATGAGGCAACCTGCAGTTAACGAGTGAAAGTGGCATTCCTTCCTAAGCCAGGCAGTCACCACCCCAAACCCTGCAGAAGAGCACTCGGCAGGGCAGAGAGCTGCACCCACAATCTTCCGTCAAATGGCGACATGAACTCTTAACTTCACCATCAGCCTCCCAAAGGAAAAAGACAGCAAAACACACCTATTCAGTCCCCAAAAGTCAGAAGGGACTCCTCGGTCACCAGCTGGCTATTCAGTGTGATTCCATCAACCCCTAGCTCACACACTTAGCTGGTTCAGGAGCCATGGAATAAATTCATGTACGTCGGTCACCATCCAAATGAAAACATGCAGCTATGATGTCAATGATTAATGTCTCTGTTCTTTGCAGATCCACATTGGTGAAATGTATGCTGAATTTGGAAGTAAACATACCGGGGAGCCTTTGGGGCCAGGAAGACCTGGATGGCCGTCTCTGCCCGGGGTCCCTGCTCTCCCTGGCATGCCGGGCTGTCCTGGAAAACCGGGGTCTCCTTTGTCGCCTTTGAGTCGTATGTCGAAATAAATCTCTCCAGGCTCTCCCTTGGCTCCTGGCTGGCCCATCAGGCCAGGTGCACCTTGTGGTCCCTACAAGAACAAAGTGTTGTGATGCCATAGAAGACCGATTTGCAGGACACACCAACACTCAATCAGCCACAGAGTCACGAAGCCACCTTTATGGAAAACTGTCACACACTTAGCTCTTGCTGCCCATGTTCCAGAAGGGAGCCATCAGCTCTGCAATGGAGCCCTGGTCTGCCTCACTGGTTACAGTTTTCCTAAACCCATTAGAGTCTTGGGTATTCCAAAGAGACCAGATGGGACAGGGCATGGTGGGATGTCACTGGCACCCAGCTCTCAGAACATTCTGGTGTAACTTTCTTTCCCCTTATGACTGTCAACCCTTCGTGACAATGTTTTAGCAACTGTTGGAGGCACCTATATGTGGCTCCTGAGCCCCAAACGAGAGCAATGGCTTCTGACAGTGCCGAAGTGTCAACGGGTTGGGGACAGTCATTGTTCTCTCTGTCTGGGCACTATTGGAGTTGCACAGGTTTCCGTTTGTGTTCCACCCTGGATTCCGGAAGAGATAAGGACTGCCAGGGCACCAGTGAGGGGAAACGGGGAAGTGAGACGGGTCGGCTCGGAAATGAGTTATTTTAAGAAGTTATTTGGACTTTCCCAAGACTCTCCCAAGAGACACACTCTAGAACATTTTCAGTTCCTGGAAAGTTGAATCTGCAAAGCATGTCCACACCCAACATGGAGCCCTGGTTCACGGGGACAATGGCAGAGGTTCCACACAATTGTCCCGACTCTCAGGCTGAGAATGGCACCAGTAGGCTCCCTGCCCCTCTTGCACAATTCCTGTGACTTTGATTCCTTCTCATAAACTCTCCCGAAGGTTCTCAGATGCGAATCACACGTGCACACACCTCTACGTGCACTTATCCACACGAGGCGCTGAAGACCACAGACCGAGACTCTTACAACCTCTGTCGCCCGCCACCACGTGTCAGGGCCTGTGTGAACATCTCCACCCTGACCACAACTCTACAGGGAAAAGCTGAAACTGCGACCTCACAGAGGAGGGAGTGGACGCTCAGAGACAACAGGCCACGTCGCCACGGCCTGGCCAACCTGCGGGGTTCACAGCCTGAACAGGCAGACCTATGATTCGGCAAGGAATGCTGCCTTTTATTCTAACAATGGAGACCTTGTCACTCTATTGAGGGAGAAATCTGGACTTTTTTCTAAGTGACATTGGTGACCCTAGGACATCTCCTGTGATTTTAGGCACAGAACATCTTGATTCTGAACTGTCCCAGGGGTTTTGATCCACATCCCTTAAGATGGATGCTGGGAAATCAAATGCTGCCTTGAAAGCTTTGTGTAGGCTGCACTGACCGAGGGACGTTCACCTGTGCTTTCTGCTTCAGACAGGGGCCCCGCAGGGGAGTGGGGGCAGCTCCCTTCCGTAGGACGCCCCAGAGACCAGACACCTGCCGGGACCCAGGGGCGAATCGGCTCACTCGCATCATCACCCTTTCCAGAACCCAACACTCGGCTTTCAAAAGAAAACCACCCAGAAACGCCATCTAAATCCAGAGGAAAACCAGGGCATTTCACCACGGTCACTGCCATCTCTGCCGCAGGGTGCGGGGTCCTGGGTCGCTTTCAGCTTCCAGCCAAACTCAAAATATGTGGACCTCAATTTTGAGCTGGTTAAACCTGGAGCTGTGATGTAGCCTCGAATTGAGGGAAATGACTATCTTTCGAGTCATTGGCTTATTAATCTGTCTTTAAAGGCCTTCCCACTATGGAAAGGAAGGAATGCCCAGGAAGCAGTGTGGCCGGGCGCTGCTGCAGTTTCTCTGTCCTCTTCTTCACCGTGGTGCTCTAAACCTGGCTTCTCATTCGCCTCTCTCCTCTTCTTCCATTTTTATTAGATCTGGGGGCTGAGGCTGGGCATCTGGCCTGGATTCCAGCCGGGTCTGAGGCAGGAAGCCCACCAGGAAATTCACTCAGATAAAGGCAGATGGACAGAGGTTAAAAGATCCTTTTCTGCTCCCTTCAAAGTCCTTCCAACTTTGATCCCTGCTACAGTCAGTTATTTGAACTTCTCGTTTATTTAGAAATATTTTAAACAATTGCAACTTCTAACTCAGCTCCCCAGGCACCAGAGAAATTCTGGAAAGCAGAAGCCCAGGATCTCACATCAAAAGGAGGAGCCCCTGCAGAATTCCAGCTATTTCTCTCCTGTTCCAGCTCACTTCTGCCCTGGCCTTCCTATAGCAATGCTTCCACCAATAGCTAAATAAAACTAAAAATTTTAAAGAGCTACATCAGAAGATGAGAAGGCCAGGGATTTGATTCTCAATTTCAGACAAAAAGAAAAACGGAATGAAAGGTTTTAGAGAAACGGGCTATTGCTTGCAAAGCCCAGCAGCACCAAGGGAGCAGAAGGGGCCCCACGCCCCTAGGTCTGCAGGCCTCAAAGCAGCACTGATAGGCAAGATAAAAACATGTGCTCCATGTCTGAGATGATTCTTTTCTCCTCTATGTGATGACTTATTTTAAAACAAACTAGAAAGGCTAAGCCAGTATTGTATTTAACTGAAAGGTTTCAAGTTGATTTGATTGAGATGTCTCTTAAATTTTTTTTAAAAAAGCATCTATATAGCAGATGTTGGTAAAAGGAAGTCTCAATATACAGATCTGTAAAAAGAAGAGTGAAAGATATTTCAAATCCCTAGGAGAAGATGGCCAGTTTTCCTCCATCCTTCCACAGACGTCCCTGGTGGGTCCTGAGGTCACGTGGTGGGATGATAGGAGCAGTGGTGACACAGGAGAGAGAGCTTGGCTCTGCAACGTGCTGCCTGCAAGACTCTGGGACCCTCTGACTCAGGGTCCAAGGCCTGTGGGAGGGACGGGATCGCAGCGGCGGCAGCGGGGTCCTGCAGGGTCGGGGGCAGTGTGCAATGTGCTTCTGCATGCAGCAGGCTCCCTGCTCAGGCTCCACCTGAGTGCCACTCCAGCCCCCTCATGGCCTCTCTTCACCAGCCCCACAGGGCACAGAAGCCACAGATGCAGAAATGCGCCACCCAGCCGGTTTGCAAGGGAGCAACTTGCAGAGGGTGTGAACCCAGACAGGTTTGCTTACAGGCAATCCTTCAAGACCGTCCCTGCCGGGTAGACCTCTGTCGCCCTTGGCCCCTGGCTGTCCCGGGAAACCTTTCAAAAGAGACAAGAGCACAGCATTCATGAGACAATTCTTCTAAACTTCTTTTACCCGAGATTCAATAGCGTAAAAGTCTTCATACAAAGTGGACGGGCATTTGAAGAATGTCCAGAGAGCAATCATTAAAACACAGAGGTGAGCTCAGAGGGGGACCTGAGCCGCCTGTGCCAACGGTGGAGGCAGGAGGGCTGCGGAGCGCCACTGCCCTCAACCCAGGGATCCAGGGGTGCAGAGTGAGCGAGCCTCGTGCCAGGCCCCTCTGCTAGGGAACACGGGTGGCAGGCCTCTGGTCACTGGTTGTGCACCATCCTGGATGAGGCTCACACTCTCCTTGCTGTGCTTCTGCTTTGCAGGAGAGCGGGGCTCTGGTGGGGCTGTCCCCAGGAGCACCACACACGGGAACAGTTCTGACCTGCTCCTTTCACGCCTGGCCCTTACCGATCTCTCCTGGGGGACCCTGTGGCCCGGGCGGCCCTCGAAGTCCTTCTGTGTCACAGAAGGGGCAGCTCTCTCCTTTCTGACCTACAGAAGGAAGCAAAGGTGCCTGTGAGTGGCGTGGGAGCAGGAATCCCTGCAGTGTGAGGGGATGGGAAAGGTATCACCGTCACACAGAGGCTCTGCCGTCAGCAGCAGCCCTCCGGCACTCCCAGCTAGTGGTGAACCCTGTGTCTCAGGGGTTCCTCCCACCATGGCTAATGCCCACTGTCCCAGCACTTGCTGTGTGACCCTGTTGCATGTCTAGTGAGGCCTCATCCTTCTCCAGGCACAAGGAGAGGGGCTGAGCACCAAGAAGCAATGCAGGGAGCCAGGCCTGCCTACAGCCCTGGAAGACTTGACCACTGTGGCTCCATCTCTCATCCCATGCTCCCACCCCTTACTCTCTGATTTCATGTTCTTTATTGCACAGGAGTGAAGGTCCATGGACTTCCTCGCTGATTGAGGGGGTCACTGTGAGGAAGCAGCTGCAGAAGCAGGAACAAGTATCTGAACTGGTGCCAAAGACATGAGGACAGCTCAGAGCCCAGAAAGTAGAGGAGGCCTCTGCTTTGAGCATCTCAGTCTCTTGAGTCGTGATCTGCAAACTAAGCTCTAAGGCCTTCTGGTGTCTTAGAGATAACCGTGTCTTAAATTCTCACTGTCTGGCTTCCAGGGACATCTGGCTTCCAGGCATGAGGAAGCAGGAATGCTGTGGAGGATACCACCTAGGGAGCACCCAGAGGCCCACCCACATCACCCTGCCTCACCCTGACTGGCAGCCTCTGGCATGGTTGAAGCCCATCCACTCCAGCAGCCCATGCCAGACATGGGAACAGGTCCCACGGGCCAGCCCACCTCCTGGAGTGTGCGGGACACACATGGTGTTGTTCTGTATCTTCCCAGGAGACAGAACAGGGACTCATGGTGGGATGGACACCAGGCAGCTGGCTATGGACGCAGCTTAATTCCAGGCATTGTGGGACTCCATGGGTGTCCCCTCTCCTATGGCTAGAGGTCAGGGGAGAAACCAGACTAGGCAGGCCAACAACGCTGTACCGGAGTACAGAGACATTGGGAAGAAAGATGTCCCTCCTAGGATTCCAGGGATGAATAAGTAAGATTTCAGGGTAAAGAACACGGGTCATTGAATGTCCTAAAACAGAATGGCAAATCTCAGAAAATAGGAAACACCTGGCAATGAGAGGAGCCCCCAAAAGGGAATGACAAGCAGATTCTAATTGGAGGCCAACTTCTAAGCTCATGTCCCTGCAGGCTCTGCAATCTACGAGGCCACCAGGATCCCACGATGTGGGCTGCAGCTAGCTGTTCCCATGCAGTGTTATGTTTTAGGCTTTTGAAGACCAAAAATTCTTTACAATCCAAAGCCAGAAGTGGTACCCAAGGGGGTGGATTTTACAGGACGGCCTCCTGTTCTGCTCGTGGGTTAATAGGCATATAAACATCGGAATGCCATTGTTCATTCCACTTTAAGACCAGACTGTCAATGCTGGGACAATCCACCTCTGTTCTCCAGATTTCTGAAGAGATAATGCATATCCTGTGTTGATGTTACAGCAGACACTTGAAAGGGCTAAAGATAAAATTAACAGCCAAGAGTAGCAAGGAAAGGCAGTCAATCCATCAACAGCAGATGCACTCACACTGATCTTACGCAAAGGCGGCTTGGGGGCGCTGAGCATTCCCTGAACAGATCTGTCACTGGGATTACAGGAAGTACGTGCGTCCTTGGAAAATGATACTAACAAACTTTGAACTGAAAGATTACAGTATCTGTTTGAGAGCCTAGCCCATGGGCAGCACCTGCAGTGGCAAGGCAGACTTCCTGGGCCACAGAAAGGGATAAGTCTGAACGTTAAGCTCCTGGGTCACAAATCTCCCACAAACACTCAGCAACAATCTCAACTGAGTCAGAGGAAGATGCTTATTCTGGGAATGAATTTCCAGGAGAGTTTCACATCTCCCTACACTGCACCCTGACTCCAAAACCTGAGCAAGTCTGTAGGGAGAAAAAATGAGCTGCACAAACAATCATCATTTTTCTAATTAAAAGGAAACAAATTGTGGCGAGGGTTGTGGCTCACTGGTAGTGTGGGGCAGTGTGGGGCACTGGGTTGAATCCTTAGCACCACGTATAAGTAAGGGTGGTGGCTCAGTGGTAGAGTGCTCACCTAGCATGTGTGGGCACTGGGTTGAATACTTAGTACCACATATAAGTAAATAAAATAAAGGTCCTTCAACAACTACAAAAATATTTTTTAAGGGGAACAAATGTTATATGCATTTCTGAATATGTCAGAAGAATATGACTATGTCAAATGAATATGAATATGTCATTAGCATATATAACACACTAATGAAAACATTAAAAAAATTTAAATTTAAAAAAATCTCTTACCTTTCTCTCCCATTTCTCCTGTCAATCCTCGATGTCCTGGAGTCCCGGGAGGGCCTTGATCACCAGGCGGTCCAGGCTGACATTCCACAATGCCATCTGAAATTGGTTTGTAAATGTTAAGATCATGGCTAGGCTGTTTACTGTCTCTAATTCAATCTGTTAAAACACCAAGACATTTTAGGCTAATTGGTCAGTTTTACAAATCCAGTTGTCCTTGCTTCAAAACCAGCCTAGGGTACTAATTGGTAAAACAGGACCAGCACACAGAGTGTGGTCGGCTCGCCCTCAGCAACTGCTCCCCAGATTCTAATGCATCTCTCTCTCACTTCACTGGCCCTCTCCTCTTCAGCGGCTCATTTCCATCCCATCATCCTTATTTTACAGAGTGAGAAACTGAGGCTCAAGCAAGTTAAGTGATGTGTCCACTCACATCTAAGTCAACACTGAGACTAGGACAACCTAATTTTTTTCTAGGCAAACTTAAAAGTAATGGTTATTTTAGAGATACAGACCGTGCATGGGGAAATGTCTCTAATTCTTTGTTCATATTCAATTCTGAGTGTGGTTTATGCAGAGGCATGATAATAAATTACAGTAAAGCAAACACCATCTGTCATGGGCTCTGGTAGTACAGTATTGTTTTATAGTTCAGATACACAGTGTGATAGAGTCTGTGCTTCTTTCTTCAGTATCTTTGAACAAAAATGACAACATGAACAGTTTATAGCTTAAGTACCCCTGCCAGGCACTCAAACACCAGAAGTCCTCCCCACTCCAACTGTCCTCTCATCCTGATGGAGAACAGGCCTAGGGCAGGGCTTTGGCATCTGGACCTGAGTCCCCTGCAGTGGAAGGGCGAGGGGTGGGTCCTGCCTCTAACTTGGATGTGTTAACCAGGGTCAACCATGCAGGTCCCCACCCAGCTAGAACAGGATTGCCTGGAACACAGTCACACCTCCTGTTTCGAGACTTGGCCTAGAACTCAACTGAACAAGGTAGCTTCAGACGTGGAAGAGCTGAAGCTGGGAGGAAACTGTTTTGCTTTGCTGGTTGTGACTCTGTTCTTCTGTGAGTTTTTCCCAGCACGCACAGAGGCAAGGAAGCCTGAGTTGTGGGATCTGCAGCCTGGCTCCATTTCTGCCAACCCTCTGCCTGGGACTCCATCCTTGTTGAGAGGATGCCTCCATTATGTTTCTAAGAGCAGTCCTGAGGTTACTGACTGCAAAGAACCCACAGTCCCCAGCCCTACAAGTCTGGGATACATGATCTCCTGCCTCTGGAGACAAAGGCAGGACACCCTTTTCCTAAGACACCCCTGCCTGCCTCAACTCAACCAGTGCCCTTTCATACTCCTGGTAAAAAAGAAGTCACGATACCTCCTCAACAGAAACAATTCAAAATAGCTTTAAGTCTAAAGCAAGAATAAGGCGATTATTTCTGGGGAGTTCTGAAATGCAAGTCTGGAGTCCTTGCTACGATGTGGGCTCAGGGAGAGCGTCTGCAGCCGCAGATGGCTTCAAGCTGGCTGGGACCATTTGTGGAACACAGTAGCAGAAGTGGGCTACAGAAATCTCACGTTCATGGTTAATGAGCTACCAAGAGGTCCCAAGTCAGCAGTAGCCTCTTTCACATACACTATAAATCTGAATAAAATTCTCCTTTGTAAATTATCACTTAATATGCTGTAATTGGGAATTGCTTAGTTTGCACTGATTACAAAGGCCAACTAGAAAACCCGGCCGGAGCCATTCAACTGACAGGTCCTACTCGGTCACAGGAGTGGAAGGGCCATAATTTCATGAAATCTGTGCATATTTTAGAACTTAAAAATCATAATTATACAGAAACTGCTCTCTTCCCTAACTCCCCCACAGTTGCCCCTCACCTCCACACCACTCTTTAAAAGCACCCACCACCCGGCCCAGAGCTCCCCCTGGCCTTGACTGCTAATGTGAACCCTCTGCTCCTACAGCCCAGCTAGTTCCCTCCTCTGTCTATACCATCTTCCCCACAGAGTGCCCGCTCCAGGGTACAGAACCATGTCCCGACACTCCTCCCAGCCCAGGCCTGCCACCTCACAGGCTCCACAACCCTCACCGAACAAGGACCCCACAGGCCTTTCTCAGTCGCAAAGGAAAAGTGACGTTGGGTTGAGTGTCTTCGGGACTCCGAATTCAGCCTCCTCTCACATTTCACAAAATCACAAGAGAAGAGGAAGGAGTTCCCATGTGGCCCACACGTCTTTCCACCCACGTGCATGCCCGTCCTTTGGAACCAGTCGTTGCACCCAGCCCTGGCCGGCCTTCAGCAACCTTGTCCATGGGAACTCCTTTCCTCAGGATCCAGGTTTGGATTCTGACCAATGGATCTCACTGGTGTCAGAGCCCAGGAGCCACCAGCTTCACCAGAGGGTCGGAGCTGCTCAGACTCCACAGAGAGCACTTGCTGACCCTGACCCCGTAGAACCAAGGGCCTGCTCTGGAAATAGGAAGCACTCCCGCGGGGCAGGCTCACTTAGTGCTCCAGAACTTCCTCGTCATTTGCTTTGACATCACATTGAGATGACAGGGCCACCATGGCTGAACCAAGAGATTACGGCTCAGTCCTCTCAAGGCTGATATGAGAAAACTCCACAGCGTGCCCCAAACTTGACATCTCCGGCTGCATTACGACACACGCCAGTGCAGTCTGTACCTGGAACCCTTCCTCCTGGCTTTTTGTGCGTCTCGGGATCGCTGTGTTCAGCATCTCTAGACCAAGTACGGCAACTTGGCTTTTAGTAAAAACCCCACCAATTAACTGGTTTATCTTTAACCTTGGATACCAGGAGACTCGGAGCTGGTTAACATGCTACTTATTCCTCTTAGCCATTTCTATTTTTTATCCTACCAATTCCTTTGGTGGCAGGGTTCACTCCCAAAGCTCTCCAGGTGGAAAATGCGCAAGGAAGACAAGGTCGCTCGCGGGGCCCTCGCCTGACACTCTGGCCCTGGGAGCGGTCCCGGCACTGCCTGGCCTCCTGCGAACGGGCTGGACAAGTGTGATACCAGCCCTGAGGGAACTTACTTGTGTGTCCAGGCTGCCCAGGGGGCCCTGGGGGACCTGGAGGGCCTGGGAGTCCATCCTTCCCACTCAGTCCTGGCAAAGACGTTCCTGGAAATCCTTGGTCTCCTTTTTCTCCTCTTTCGCCAGGGAAGCCGGGAGCACCGGCCTGTCCTGGTACAGGGAAGCCTGAAACCAGCACGGAATCCGGTGTGAACTGTCACGGGCAGGCCACACCTCCATACTCACGACTTTCCTTCTCTCCTCCACGGTCAACGACCACTACACCCACTGACGAACAGCCAATGAGCGGCAGGCGCCTGCCTCACAGACGCTGAAAGTCCACTCAGCCCGAGGCAAAGGGCTCCGACACAGATGTCAAATCTGCAGGTTTCCCTCAGTGTGAACAGTACTCCCAGTGTGTGAGCAAAAAGGCTAGAGGCTGTGTTCCAGCTCTGTATGGAGGAGCGCAGAAAAATGCCACCAAAGAAGTGGACAGAGACCAAGGGGACAGCAAATGGATGGACAGTCTGAGTAAACAGCAGAGAAGTGAAGGACATGTAACTTCCTCTGGCTCGGTGAGGGGTTCAGAACCGAAGCAGTGAGGAGGTCTGAACAAGCACAGTCCAGTCCCCACTGCAGTGCTGAGGGAGGGGCGCAAGTCTGTGGAGGTCCAGAAGGCTGCCACAGGAGGCTGGAGGGACCAGCCCAGAGGCCGTGAGTGAAGAGGCCCCACTGTCCTGGCGAGGAAAGAGCTGGCCCCTGGAGCAGAGGGCAGGCTGGGCATGAGCACAGGACAGAGCGGGGAGGCAGGCTGGCCAGGGACGGTGAAGAGCTCCCACCACTGAGGACTTGGGTCCTGATGAGAAGACCCACCAGTGAGACAGCCAGAAGGACAGAGGCCATGTGGGCCTGAGCCCAGTGGCCAGCAGCCAGCTGGAGGAAGCAGCTCTCAAGAGAGGGAAACGAATGCTCCGTGGGATGGAAGTCGGGGGAAGGGAGGAGTCAGTAATGGGGAGGTGACAGCGACCAATATCATCCAAGACCAGTGGGGTGCTAGGGCGAGGGGAGGGTGGACGATGCATCTGCAGCCACAGCAATTTCAGCAAATGTTTTCAAAAGTGCTAGTCAAGAGATGACTACGTTGTTGGTAACTGGACATGAAACAGAGCATCACTGGAGACAGGAAGTGACACGCTCCCTAGAATCCAATTGAAGGAAGTGACTGAAAGTGGAAGAAAGTGAGGGTGCCGAGGGAGACCCAGAGTTTTCCTAGAGAGATGAAGGCCCCTGGAGCCACGGTGCCATCTGTTCCCACAGAGGAAAAGGGGCCCTGTGGGGTCTGAGAACTGCTGGGGGGAAATGAAACAATGAACACAGAGGACAAATAAGTTAAAAAGCAAAGCCAGCAAAGCAGAGCGTCAGGGCTGTGAGCCTCAGCAGGCGGGCAATGAGGGCAGGCTGCTGGCCCCTGGGACAGATGTGGCCCCTGCTGCAGGAAGGTACAGTCGCTTGGGACTCGCACACTGGCGTGCACAGAGAGCCGCTGCAGAACTCCAGGGAAAAGCAGGGCAGGCTGCTGAAGCAGCTGGACGGGGTCGCCCAGAAGCCCGGGCACCAGAGAGGGCAAGTGGGGCAGAGGTGCTGGGGAAGAGATGTGCCCTCCTGGCAGGGACTGGTGGGAAGGCCTGCCTCCGAGCAGAGCTGGGAGGGAGGCCAGGGTGCACAGAGGGGTCCCATCTGCAGCATGCACATCTACGAACCACACACCAACCTGCAAACACTTATCTAGCTGCACATTCTGTTTTCAAGATAGAAAAACGTGCAGGAACGTCGCTACCTGTTCTATGCACACACTGAACGTGCACGATACACATGCAGAATATGAACCACAGAGAGAAGCACACGGGGGCCACAGAAGGACAGATAAGGACTCACCTGGGGGTCCTGGCTGGCCTTGTAATCCTGGGTAACCTTGAAAGAGAAAGAGTGGGACAAGGTGAGAAGTGCTTGCTCACTGTCGATTTCTCTGCCAGGGCCTTTCTGGGGTGCCCACACATATCCACACTCCAGGGACACAGGGACAGACTGTCCACCAAGCACCTCCTGGAGAAAGACCATGCTGCACATGGAAAAGGGTGTCTGTGTACCCTATGTGACACTGAGACAGAGACGTGGAGAAGCAGGTCACCAGACAGTCCTGCGAGGGGTGCGGCTGTTTTCGAAAGGAGGGGAGACATGCAGAGAGAGGACGAGGGGGCAAGGGAGGGAGAGAAGAAGGGAGGGAAAGGGCAAGACTCTACCTTTGGGGCCTGGCTCTCCTCTCAGCCCGGGAGCCCCTGGGTAGCCTCGCTCCCCTTTTTCTCCCACAGGTCCTGTGCCTATAACCTGCGTTAAAGAAGAAAAGATCCCGAGGCATAAGAGTGGCTGGCCGTGGACTAAATGCCAGTGCTTGAAGAAATCAACGCTCTGCACTACTTCAAGAAATACAGAAGCTGAGAAGCCTGGCGGTGTGGGGGCGCCGAGACTTGAGAAGCGGGTGGATGTCAGGTGAAGAGCGTGTGGCAGAGAAGCCACCAGCTGCTCTCCTGCCCTGAGCAGCTCCCGGCCGCACCAGGGAGGCGAAGTTACAGCAGCGTACTCAAGGCTCAGGTGTGGCACCTGCAAACGTGCACTCGAGGGGCACATGAGCGCTCTGCTCGGCTGGGCAGCGTCAGGGGTGGCCCTTCAGCCCCTCGGGCCGCAGGCAGGAACACACGCTTTGTATTGGAAGAGGGTTTCTGCTTTTTCCTTCTTAAGAACCAAAAGTGTGTACTTCCTGAAAGTCACGGGGAAATCAGCCAGGAAGAAGGTGCTGTTGGCCTCATTAAGAAGAGGACTCATTCACCTTGACTCTAAATTACTGACATCCAAGGAAAATGGCAGTTCAAACACTAGAATTACCAAGGAAATTTAATTGCTCTGCATCAATTAAGTCAGCAGGTATTGTTTTTAAGAAGCTGTTCAATAGCTTGTCAGCCATTCCACAACGTCTGCGTATATGAAAACATGCTGCACGCCAGAAGCACTCACAGTTTTTACGTGTCAATTAAAGATGAACGAAATAAAAAGCTTTAATAAAAAGGAAATTAAGTAAGCTGTGCCTGTGGGACTGAGGTGAGCCAGGACCGCCAGGGCGGTCACAAACATGGACGTGGAGCCGCAGAAACGTGCAGGACGGAGGGAGCCAGGCGTGGCTTGTGGGTGATCCTACTCCTAGAAAAGCAGCCCGAGGAACGAGGCCTGGCGACTGCACGGCCCTGCACACGTGCCACACGTCCCACTCCCGGCACCCAGAGAGGGCAACAGATGAGGGCTTGGCCACGTTAGCACAGCCTGCTGACCACCGCTGAAGACAGCTCTGCACACGAAGAGCCGGCCTTCCCAGAAGCGTCCCACAGCGGACTGCAGGCGCGTGAGAACTAGCACTCGGAGGGGAGAGCAATGCTACTGCGACACAAGGCTGCCTGCGTGGACGGCCCAACGGGCATCTCCTACTGAGATCTCCCGGGTGGGACGAGGCTTGATGGCAGGGCACTGCCTGGCATGTCTGAAGCCCTGGGTTCATCCCCAGTACCATGGAAAAAAATTGTTTTCCTTTACCTTAATGGATAATTCAAAATTAAAAAAAAAAAAAAAGATTTCAAAGCATGTCACCAATATTCTTTTTTTTTTTTTTTTTTTTTTTTTTTAGGTAGTGGGGATCGAACTCAGGACCTTATGCTTGCGAGGCAAGCACTCTACCAGCTGAGCTATCTCCCCAGCCCCGTCACCAATATTCTTATCCACATGCAGACCTTTTCATTTCCAGAGATTTAAGGATATGTAAAAATTTTCAAAATACAATAAAATAGCACAATAGGAATTATGAAGAAGCTGCCAAGTGACGTGCAGCTGCTTCACAGAAAATACGAGGCATGGTGGCAGCTTGTCCTGTGTCACCACCCTGGGCCCATCTCCACCTCCACCCAGACCAGCACAAGCACTGCTACTCACAATTCCAGGGGGACCCGGAGGGCCGGCTTCACCTTTGTCTCCCTACAAAGAAAAAATAATTTCACTTGTCTGTCCTCACTATAAAGAGCATCTGCAGATGGCAGGGTCCAGCGCTTCTCTCCAATAAAGCTGACTGGGCCTTAGAGTCTAAAATCAGTGTCCTATCCTTGGCTGGTCTCAGCGTGGCCAGCTTTGCACACTCTGAGATTGGCGTAGGACACCAACACCTCTCTCACTGCTTTGTGTGCAGTTGACACAGGGGAACAGAGATGTCTACAGGACACAGCGGAAGGCTAACTACGCCCCTGGCAACGGATTACCAAGAAAAGCACTAAGAAGGTTGTTTTTACCCACATGGAAGAGAGATTTTTTTTTCCTTTAAGGACAGTTTCTTTATTCTAGGGAAAAGTGAGTGAACTTCTAAGCTAAACTATGAGATGAAGGTCAAAATTCAAAACAGCATCACCACATACCTGAGGGCCCTGTCGGCCTGGGAGTCCCGGGTATCCCGAATCGCCAGGAAAACCCTGGAAGGAGGGGGCAGTGACAAGGTCATTGAGTGAAGGGGAACAGCATCTGTCTGTGCCTTCAGAAGCTGCAGAGCAAGACTTACCGGACTCCCTTTTTCTCCTTTTTCACCATCTTTTCCAGGTTTTCCCTATGCAATAAAGAAGTGGACATTAGTATTGCATGAATAATAACCAGGACTAACGGCAGGAGAAGGCTCTGTGTGGCTGCAATACCGCGGCAATGGGCGGCTGGGCAGGGGGGAGCGGCTGGGGTAGTGTCCTGCGGGAGCAGAGGTGTTTCACTTTCCCAAGGACAGAGTCTGACTGGCAGCAAGTCTAAGGCCACATGGGTCCTAACACCAGGACTCTCCCACCAGCACGTGGGTACCGAGGCCGCCATGAGGGCAGCCCTGGTGGGGCTCTCCACAGGTTTCTGCAGAGGAGAAACCAGAAACAGCCCAGGAAAGGAACAGCTGGGCAGTGCCCCGTCCCTGCTGTCCATGAAGGGAGGAGTCTATCAGCCAGAGGGGCTCATGCACGGCCTGGGCTGTGGGTCTCAGGACTGGCACCAAGAACCCATCAGAAAGGGAGCCAGGTCCCTGCTCTGGCCGTGCCAGCAGGTCCCGGGGGCTGCAGGCTCTCCCAGAGCCTCCTTCCAGCCTGTCCGCCTGCCCTCGTGGTGCTGGACTGGGGATGAGCCCAGCCTTCCCAGAGAGGGGACACAGAGGCCCTGCGAGGCCCCCGTCCCTGTGCTGCTGTGCCCTAGGACTGGAAGCGGGGCGGTGCACGGTGAGGAGGGAGAGGGTACCAAGCACATACCCGCGGCCCTGGCTTTCCGGGTTCGCCTTTCTCACCAAACCCTGGCATCCCCTTGAAAAGCAAAAGGAGAAGCAGGTGAGCTCATTAGCATTCGCCAATACCCTGCTGGAGGGCAAATGAACTTGTAACTTTAATACTTGGTGGTATTTTACATGAAAATAAAAATAGACAGGAATGGAGAATTTACCTGAAATCCAGGTTCACCTTTTTGACCCTAAAAGAATTTAGAGAGGTGGCAGAGAGAGAGGGATCAGTACTTTCTAATGGCTTTATCAGCTTTCTACAGGCTATGTCACACACTCGAAAGAAAGACCCTCTCTGCCTCATGAACAAAGGAAAGCACGTTGCTCTCCTGGGACCCTCCCCAGCATGGCCTGAGTTAGGGTCTCACGGGGCAGAGTCCACCTTGCCTGGCCCAGAGGCGCTTGCCATGCCTCCTTCTGCGGCTCAGCTGGACCCACTCCTGCCTGCTGGCCCGTCCCCCAGCGGGGTACATTGAAGAAGCCCCGGATAGGCCCTGCCTCCACTGCAGATCTGCTCCTGTATACAGCAGGTCTCCTATAAATCTGCTTTCTAGGTCAGGACTCAACGTAGCAGGAGAAACTAAATTGCGACTCGATTTCTCTTTTTCTAGAAAGCACCTGCAGGACCAGTCCCGGCGTACATACCTTTTCTCCTGTGGTGGCAAAGTCCCCTTTTTCTTTAACCTGTGCCTGTCCTGGCATTCCAGGAGGTCCACTGACCCCTTGGTCACCCTGATCGAGTAAAAGCCAGGATTAATTAGGCATGAAAATAACTACACAGAAAAAACGCAGGTGTAACAGTGAAAGCCGAGGGTGAAGCAGCTGTGTTTAAAACATGACGTCCTCCACCTCGGCGCAGCCGGAGTGGCCTCGCTAGGAGGCTGGGGCAGCAGGGGTCCAGCCAGGAGACCTGCACCCCAGGCTCAGGAGCTACACACCTGTGGACACGCCCGTGCGTGCAGCTGTGGGCAGGGCATACGCTGCATTAAGAGGGCATGAGGAGAGGCATGCCGCTGCCTAAGAGCTTGGCAAGAGAGGGGCATCTTCAGGCAAAAGACGAGAACCGTGGGAATCTGCTTCCAAAGCAGCCTGACGGCTGGCTCCACGCGGAAGTCAGGGGCACCCTGCTGACCGCAAGGAAAGCCCAAAGGTCCCACAGCATGAATTTCAGGGTCACTTGATTGTGAGGTTCATGAAATGACAGGGCCAGAAGGTGTGGAGAAGAAAAGCAGAGCCAGCTGCGTGACCCTGCTCTGGCCAGGTCCCCACATCCGGTGCCCCGGTGCCACCCTGCCTACCCACACATCCACGGAGGCAGGCTGGCTGCAGCAACTGCAGAAGCCCCAAGGCCGGTGCCTGTCTCATTGGACTGACCCAGGGACACCGTGGGAGAGGACAGGAGGGGATCGGAGACCCGCACTTTTCCCTCCTCTTCCCAGAAGGAATCTGCCTGTCCACCTGAGCCTCCCTGCCTCAGAGCATGCTTCCTCCATGCCCACTGCCCCAAGAAGACCTGCCTGCCCACTCTGACTCCTCCTCCCTCCCTGTGGTGGCCTTCATCACTGCAGGCCTTCAGAGTTATGCCACTACATCAAGTCCTGCGCGTTAGTGTCTTTCTCAGGAACTCTAGGTCTGGTTTTGTCACTGACAAGAACATTTGGACTGATGTCTGGGTACAGATCATCAGAACTGACCGCCTCAGTGCACTCTGCTCGCGCAATCATACAGACCTCTGCAATAAGGTCTAGCATATGCAACAAGCAGGAATACGCCCTACAATTCCAGCAGTTTAAGCAAAACCCTACAGAACTCAAAAACATGCAGAGAAGAGGATCTAGGGTCCTGGGGTCCACAAGTCAACCTAGAGGTGGAAGTTCTGCCAATCTGAGAGCTGCGGTCTCAAACAAGGAGCACGACAAAGCGCTGTGTACTCACCTTGTCGCCTTTTGGTCCTTGAAAGCTGGAGCCCATCTGCCCCTGTTGATTGGAAATCAGGCTCGTTATCAGGGCTGCCGCTGCGCTCAGCCGTCCCCCACCCTCACGTAAAAGTCTAGCAGATGGCAGGCGTCAAGCAGCAGCTTGGTCCTGCCACCACCACAACCTCCAAGAAAGACACGCAGTGCTCGAGTTCTGTGAAATGGCTCTTAAAATATTATTGAGAAATAACTCTTTAAGAATTTTTTCTAAAACTTAAGGTTTTAAAACTCTGTCCTTAGAAAACTAAGGGAAAGATCAAACTAAGAGAATCCAAGGCAACAACGAAGGATGGACAAAAGGAAAGAGTGACAGGCTGGTAGATGACGGACAGAGGATGGGGATGATGAAGATAGAAAGAGAATCATGATAACAGACGGAAGATGGTAGAGGGTCAAACAGACAGACGGATACAGTAGGACTAGTCCATCTCCATCTCATACTGGGGCCCAAGAGTGACAAATGAAAAATGTATTTACCTTTTCTCCTGGAGGTCCAGGAGGACCTGGGGGGCCCTGTAAGAGAGAGAATTTTAATTAAATATGGTTCACAACCACAGTTATCCAATCCTTTGTGCTGAATTATCCTACGATTCTGTAGAAAACGTGATAAAGTATTTGTTAGATGTTTTTGCTGTGCTGCAGAACTGCACAACTTTGAAAATAACCAGAGACTGGGCCAAGGCAATTATTAACAGGAGTGGAAATACCTCGAAACCGGAGGCACTGCCCTGTGGACCCGGGTGACCAAGAGGGTGCCCAGACGAGCTATCAGGGCAATACACAAAATCAGCAGCCCGCTCTGGAGCTGGGGTCTCCCCTCTGGGAATGATGTCTGTCCACTTTAGACACAATTAATCTTCAAAAGTTGATGATTCCTCCGGGGGCAGAGCGTAGTGAAATGAGCAGCGTCTTCCAGCCATGTGGGGACTAGATGCATCTTCCACACCTCACATGTGGCCCTTGGCAGGTAAGCCTCCTTCAGGGTGGCCCTGCCACCTGCACCTTTCCTCCCACCAAGCTTGCCCGCTGTGCAGGAGGCCAGGGGAGCCACCTCCAGGAAGTGGTGTCCGAGGCTCAGCTGCACAGTCCAGCACAGTGCGGATGCTGGTCTGTGTCCACACTCCCGTGGCACCCCCAGCCCTGTGATGTGCCGCTCGCCACCTTACAGTCCAGCTCCCAACACAGGGGTGAGGTCACCTAGGGCAGATCCCAGCTTCCAAAGTCCACAGAACTCCCCGGGACCCAGCAGCCCGACACGGTGACCTGCCGTCTGTGTGGGGGGTCCTGATGTGCTGTGCTGTTAGCCCCCTTCCCCACAGCTCGGGGAAGTGACGGGGCAGAGACAGCCCCGTTCATGAGAGGGAAGCTGGCTCTGCCACAGCCGAAGGAGGAGGGACACCACGCAAACGTTTCATCAAGGTCCTATTTATTTCCACATCTCTGTTCACCTTTTCTTTAAATGGCTGTCTCAAAGAGGCATCTGCCCAAAACTTACTGGTGGTCCCGTGAATCCTGGAGGGCCGACGGGTCCTTGCAGGCCTGGCAATCCCGGCGAACCCTGTCATTCGATGGGAGAGAAAGGTTACCATGCCAGCCGGAGGTGACTTAGCACTTCTCGCAGTGACTCAGAAAATGCTTACTGGTGTCCCGGGGGCGCCAGGAAATCCTCTTTCCCCTTTCAACAGCGTCCCGGGCACGTGGCCCAGTATTTCACCTGGATCCCCCTAGAGGGCAAAAGAAGAGAGTCGTAAATATGGATGGTCCCCTGAAGAACCCCAAACCCACCTGGCACGGGGCTTGCTTCACTGGGGTGGGACCAGGTCAAGTCCAAGAGTGAGACTGTATAAGCTGGAAGTAAATCCACTGGCCACCTGTCCCGATCACTGTGCTCAGTGACCAGCAAAAAGAGCCGCACGCGCACCTCAGCTGCCGCTGGCACCGAAGACAGAGACCATTACGGGAAGGGATCCAGACCCTGCCAGCAACCTCACAGAATAAGACTGTTCTCCCAGAACAAGAACCACTGCCGGGAAGACTCGGGGTGTGTTCTGAGGGTAGGACATGATGGCAAACTTGACTGTCAACTTGGCAAGGTGGCAGTACTTGGTAAGTCACCACTGGGATGCTGCTGGGAAGGATGTTTGCCTAAGATAAACACTGAGATCAGAAGACTGGTCAAGCAGATGACCCTCCAAGGTGTGGTGGGCCTTGTACAATCAACTGAAGGCCCTAAGAACAAAGAAACTGCTCCCTGCCCTATAGGAAGAGCATATTCTCCCTGGAGGAGGGAGGATCAGATGGAGCAGACCCACGTCAGATGCCAGCCAAGGCCCTGTGCAGGGCAGGGACAGGAAGGTGAAGGGCCAGCTGTTGTCATGCAGGCCATCTACCTGGACTTCTTGCTAGGCCCCTACGAGGGCAGAAGAAGAAAGTCCCAAGAACAACATCAGGAACGGAGCCTTCCCCTGCTATGGGAGCAGGGAGCTGGTATCCTGTCCTCGAACCCCACCCCTGACCCAAACTGAGGGCCAAGGTTGACTCAGGATGGGGGCCATGATCAGAACTGAGTGCAAAGGGCTCTGGGATCCTTCCTATGTAACTCAGGGACGCATGACACAGGGACGTGTTCCTGGGTATGGGCCTCATGGAAAGATGGCTGAGGAGTTGTTCAGACCAAGTAGGATACAAATGAGCCCTTCCTTTCAATGACATGGCTCGAGGGTGACCTGGCTGGAATTGCCTCCAGGAACACTGACCACACCATTCCTCAGGCGGTTTGCCTCCTGCTAAGCAGCTGTGCCACGGGCCTAAACATTAGACGGAAATTTAAGTTTGTGCGTCTGCTACTTGTGCATTCTTTTAGTCTAACAGAATTTAGGACAACATGCTAATAGGAAATCAATCAGCTAAAGTGATTTAAAGTACATTTGCTTTTATGGCATCTGTTTTCAATAGTTTTCTGTAATGAATCCAATAAAATAATAAGATAAAATGTACCTTCATTCCGGGTAACCCTGGAGGTCCCTGGAAAAGAAAGTTTGGGTATTAGTTCTGTTTTTCTCAAAGTATCATTAGCATTAGGATATAAGCACCAAAACTAAAATAAAAGCAGAGAAATTATAACCAGAGGAAGAAATTCTGACTTGTGCCAACTGATACTCACAGGATTTCCAGAGAATCCAGGCAAACCAGGCGGCCCGAGCGGTCCTCTCTCTCCCTAGAGGAAAGCAGAGAATCGCTCACACCTTGTCCCCACCTTGGGACAGCTCTGAGCTCCCAGCAGCCAACCTTCACCCAGGGGTTGACGTAATTCCCTGCCAGCAGCGTGTATGCTACATTACTGGTGCTACTTTATAAAAGAAAAATGTACCTGGTAGCATACCCAAAAGAAATGAAGGTTCATAACAGCATTTTCTTATTTGATTTTAGTGACTGATTATAAATTTAGGGCTAAAAAGCAATTTTAGGGTCAAAGTCTACAAAAAAGAAAGGCTATATCCTTCCTGTTCATTAAACATGGGAAAACTGTTTTTCCTTAGCAAATGAAGAACTACCTCTAAGACAAGCCACTTTCCAATGACAGCAAGTGCAGCAGAGCCCCCTGCCTGACCTTTGACCGCAGGAGAGACCATGCACGCAAAGGGGAGGGTCCCATCCCAAGCACTAACTTACCTTTGTACCGTTGCATCCTGGGATACCTGGGGGACCTGGAGGACCATCTTGGCCAGGAATACCCTGCAAGGAGTCAATTGAAGACATAACCATAATAGAAACTCACAGGTTAGACAAGCAGTTCACACTAAAGTAGTACATTTCATATACATACCGGAAGTCCTGGGTTTCCCGGGTAACCTGCAGCTCCTGGGGGTCCCTGGAAGGATGAGAAGAAAGCTTTCATTTGAGACCGGACATTTCTTTTGCTCCTTCCCCACCCACCTGGCTGGTGGAGCCTGCAACCATCTCTGGCTCAGAATGTGCACACGAAGCAGACAGAAGAGTCTGCTGAGAGCCCAGTCCAGGGGCAGACCATGCAGATGACCAGGGCAGATCTTGCAGGTGACGGTCACAGTCTCACTTCTAAAATCAAGCCTGCATGTGCACAAAATAACCCTGACCTCATTTCATCTTCTGTAACATCCAAGTTAAAAAATAACATGTAAGTCTCAGAAAATCACCAATGTGCGGGAAGAAGAGCGCACAGGCTGTCGGCACAGTGGGGACACCCGCCGTTTCTGGCTGGAGCCCGCATGGCCCTCTCCTGGATGCCGCAGTGCTGCCCCGGCTCTGCCTGAGTCCCCGGAGGGCGCCGGTGCCCCAGGCTGCGACCCTTCCCTCTTAGTGGAGCGACAGGAGGCTTCACCAGATTCCTGTCACTCTACTCAACGTTTTCTGAGAAAGATGGTCAGTTTGTTCTGAGGACCAGGAGAAGCAAGGAAAGCGGAGGAACTGCAGGGAGAAGGGCATGTGGGCTGGAGAGCCTGTCTCCACACTGCAGGCCGTCCTCTCCCTCTCAGGGCCTGGACTACGGTGTACTGCCCCCCACCCAGTGAGACCCTGGGGGAACAGATGAGAGAAGCGAGGTTAAGACAACCAACGTGCCCTGTGTGCAGCGGCCATCAGCAGGCCAGGGCCGGGGCGCCCGACAGCTGGGCCGCTGGGCACTGAGCCCTGAGGACAAGCAGGGTGGCCCAGAGGAGAGTGAGGACAGCACCCTCGGACCTGCAGCGAGCCCCGCTACGCAAGCTCTTGGTCCCTCACGGGGCATCAGCTACAAGCCCCAACTACTCACTCTTGTCCCTTTTGTGCCAGGAAGTCCTGGTTCTCCCGTGTCACCCTGGAAGAGAACAGAGATGCCATCGTGACTGCTCCTTCTTGTAGAGCAGTGGGACCCAACCACCACATTCCAGCTATGACAGTCAAACTTACCTTCTGTCCAGGTGGTCCCTGCGGCCCCTCGGGTCCTTGCATTCCAGGAAATCCAATGACACCTTGTAGCCCTGGGAGACCTCGTTCCCCCTGCAGGAGAAGTGCATGCATCAGACAAGAGGCAGGGGAAGAAAGGGAGGAAAGGAACCAGGTGTCTACCTGGCTGGCCAAGACACCTAGCCAGCTGCCAAAGCACTATTCCTGGGCGTGTCTGCGAGGGTGTTTCTGGAAGAGACTGGCACCCAGTCAGTGGCCCGAGTAAGACCTGCCTTCACCGGCCCATTCTATTACCTGAGGGCCCAGATCGATCAAAAGGGTGGAGAAAGGGTGTCTCCTGGCCCCTCTGGGCACAGACGCCTGCCAACTCCCACCCTGGATATCGTGATTCCAGACTTCCTGACTGTTGGACTCAAGGACTTGTACCAGCCCCGCCCCACGTTAGCCTTTAGCCCTGGACTGAGCTATGCCACCAGTTTCCTAGGTCTCCCACTTGCAGGTACTGATGGTGGGACTTCTCAGCCTCCATGATCACAGGTGCAATGCCCACAGAAAATCCCTCATCTGTGCATCTGTCCATCCATCCTACTGGCTGTCTCTCCAGAGGACCCCGATGAATGCACCAACTTTTCTGAGTACCATTCAACATTGCACAAGTCTGTAGTGAGCTTCTGAGGACAAATGCTAACCCTACTTCTGGTGCTTTTCTCTGCTGTATTTTACGTTCTTGAGAACAGGAACACTTATGTGCAAAACCTGATATAACACTTAATCTGTACTAAATGCTAAGCACTTTGTTAGGTAAGTAAAATAATAAATAGTGGGGTCTTTGGTTTGTTTGTTCGTTTGTTTGCTGAACTGGTTATACTTTTGCTCTGTTAATGGAACCCGCTGGTTGAGCATAGAGAGCATGCTGGGATTTCATGACCAGATCACCAGTCAAGCCTTTCTCTTGAGGTCCCTCCCAGACGTGCTGATAGGCAGAGTCTTGGTGTGGCTTATAGCACTAGACACTGAGGTTTCCTGGGCAATCTACAGCACAACGCTGGGCTTTGATCATTCATGTTCTTCAAAAGCATATTTTGCAAAGGACGGATCAATGTTTAAGTCTGGTCTCTGCCCCACAAAAATAAGAAACTTATTTTTAAGATAAGGAACATTATTCTGGGTATAATCATGTGGCAGACATTACAAGGGCTGCAATACATTTAAAAAAGACAAAGCATGGTGAGAAAGACTCAGTGGGCCCTGAGCCTTAAGCTGGCCTCAAGGAAGAAAGCAAGATAAACACAGAGAAGGGAGATGGCAGAGTACTTGGACACACAGGTTGGAGGACAGCTGAGGGCTGAGGCTGGACGCGTGGGCCATGTGGCCACAAACACCAGCAGGAGGAAACAAGTGGGGTGGAAACGTGGAGGGAGGAGTACTGATGCCCGACCCTGAAAGTCTTATTTGTTCTGCAGGCAGAAGGAGCCCGTGGCCAGGGAAGTGATGTTTGGGAAGACTGCCACCCTTAGATAACCCAAATGAAAACACTCAAAACCCAGATAAGAGCAAAAGAACTTGCTTATCGGAAGCATGTGGACCTAAACGCAATCTTACCATGCACGCTGGGTAGATTAAGTAACTATTATTAGCTGATTTGAAAACAGAAGGCACATTGGAGACCACAGGCAGGATGAGCTGGCATTCAGTGCTCTTCTCCAAGCTACATTAGCTCAAGGTAAAAAGAAGCTGGAACGTGTTACACATTACATGACGCAAACCTTCACCCCCTGGATAGCACACCAAGAGAGTCACTTCAAAGGTTTTTCACCGTCACATCACTGAAATGAGACAAGCAAGAGCTTTCAAAGTCAGTCCTCTTGCCAAACCACTCAGCCCATCCTGGCGCTTGGGACCTCAGCGGCCGGCTCTGCTCCAGCAAACTCGCAATGCACTTGGGACTCCAGATGCCAGCCACCGGCCTCCACGTGATGTACCTGGATTGCAGCCTAAGTCAGGAATCTAGAAATTCACCACGTATGAATGAGTGTGGGGAGATGTTTCAAATTCTAGAAGAGAGGATAAGCAGTAAGTGGGGTAAGAAAAATTAGACCTTTGATTTGGCCAGTACTCAGGGAATTCACCAGAAAGAGCAGAGGCGCTACTTTGAGGGCCTCACAGGGCTGGACACAGAAAGCTGAACCCTCTCCCCGAGGGCTGGAAAAATGTTCCCAGACCAAGTTTGTGCAAATGAAGAGTGACTCAGATGTGCTCACCCTTGACCTGCAAAAATGGCAGCAAGTTACAACCCAGGAAATGCTGACAATACAGAGGCATGTTGTACACAGTCACCTAGTTTTCAGATGTAGGAAAATCCTACTCAAAATAGAATAACTGAACAGCAAACAGCTGGCCAACCAAACAAAATAAAAAATATTGAATCGTGTATCCCCAAATAACCCCGCGTGAGCCAGGCAGGAAGGGACGGCCCACCAGAGCCGCAGCCCTGCGGTGCATTGGGTAGAATATTCTCAGCACCTAATTAATACTGGCAGTAGCACCACGAGGCCAGCGGAGATAAGATTTTATAATTCTCATTTTAATCGTGGAATGCACAGGCAACCAGAGCCAGATTAACTGATTCCTACCAGTTTCTCACTGAGTCAGCACTGGAGCCAGAAATAGAAATGAGGTCAGCCCACGCCTGGGTCCCCCTTTTTTCTAGGTCACTAGAGCAAGCTGGTTCCCAGCAGACTATTCACAGTTCCCCAACACTGCGTCAGCCCGAGGTACCGACCCTTTTATGTGTCCACTTCACAGAAAGGGAAGTACCCGTCTGAGGCCCAAGTGACTTGTCACGTCACTGGTGACCTCTTGTGCTCCTGGGAACAGAAGAGAGAAATCTGAATTCCCAGAGCTGCCTTCACGCAAGAACACAATCTTTCCCAAAAGTCACCAGAGAGCCGAAGCGGCTACATACCCTCGTTGTTGTGAAATACGGCAGCTCGGGAGGAAATGACTCCTCTTTGGCTTGGTTCTTGCATCCCCCACAATTTTTTTTTTTTTTTTTTTTTTAATTTTCCCAGTCGTGGTTCAGACAAAAGAACACATGAATAGTCCAGTACCCAGTGCCCACCCAGGGTCATGATGGGAAGCCAGCAGAGCAAAGGGACAGATGAGCGCACTAGCAACTGCACAATTAGTTGGCATGTGGCAGATACTAGGTGGGGTCGAATATTTCCACCCAGCCTCCAGCACATTTCCACTGGGGATCAAGGAAGAGCAAAGAGCCGGACACTCTGTGCAAAGGTCGCCAGCACCAGAAGTTTCCGAGCCAGACTTTGCAGCTGCAGCTGGCAACGCTCCAGCCCGCCCACCCACTGGACTCAAGGCCAAATGCAGTCAGGGAGGAGGACCCCAGGCCTCCCTTCCCACCACGTGCCAAAGGCAAGGCCAAGCACACAGCGGCCACACCATTCACACCAGGTAAACCAGACCCCCCAGCCGCCACTTGTACAGCAGTGAGGTTAGACAGAAGGCAGCAGCAGGGGCTGGCTGAGCGGCACAGCTCCTGCCCAGCATGTGCAAGGCCAGGGTTCTATCCAGAGCCACACACACAAGAAGAGAGAAGAAAAGAGAAACTGAGGACCACACAGGTCACGCTTCCTGGTTTGGTTCTTGATCATCAATGTTATGCCTGGCGCTGATCAAATGAGGGGAAGCCAGGTTCCCAACAGAAATGGCCAGTGGTTGAGGTGAAGAAGCTAACTCCCTGACCTGATCATTACAGGTTGAATGCATGCACAATTATTATGTGTCAATCAAAAAAACAAAACTCATAAACTCTAACCCCCATTTTACTATATGTAAATTTTCAAAGTTAAATTCTTTAAATTAAAACTTTAAAAAAATGTGTGTGTGTGTGTGTGTGTGTGTGTGTGTGTGTATAATTTATATACCAACAACAGAAGTGGCTATTGCTACATTCTCAAATGATAAAATTCAGAATTTGGGAAGGAAGAACAGAATGCTGTTGTTTGTCAAGACAAGAGGACAGAGCACAGGAATAATCTTGGGGCTGAAATCGGCCAATTCTAAATTAGGCATGAAATGGAGTTTCATGCATGAAGCAACTTAACACATTTGCTCACCACAGTATCTACAGCAAGCATATATTTTTAAAGAATCCACAAAGCATGGGAAGAATCATAATACCCAATTATGTCCCTTCCTTGTACGGCACTTACAGAAACAAGTTTGTGTGTCAGGAAGTCAGATACTAGAATATATCTCCCTTCATATCCAAATTAGAAATTCAAAGACAACAAATGACACACCAGGACAATTGATGTTGGAATAATATGAAGTCTCTAAATCCAGGGAACAATGTGATCATCTACAACAAAGACTGAAGTGGACACAGAGCATGTCCAGAATGAGCGCCATCCAAAACCTTACTATAAAGGCCACATTAGAGTTGCTCCAACGACCAACACAGATTTCTTAAACTTAAATCAAATTTTAACTGCTCCTTCACATTTAAGATGATATGATCATGAATCTTCATGAGGGGCTGCAGCACAACCAAAAACATAGACTCTGGGTTTCCTCCACACATGGCCATCTATCATGGCACGACAGTCTCCATGAGCTGGGCTCCTTCACACAAAGCAGAATGAATGTCTATGAGCAAAGCCAGAGAGCCCAGCCATCCATCCCCCATCTCTACAATGTAGGTTTTTCAAAGGCAAGAATATGGTCTTATTCACACAGTGTTTGGCACAAATTTTGAACTCATAAAAAACTGGTGGCCGGCAGCACAATGAGTCACTGGCTGTGGACACATCCAGACACTCTAAGATGCGTATAGTCCTGAGAGGATGGGGTCCCAGGTCTCCACCCACACTGGCCCTTTAGACACCATTATAGCCTGGCTGACATCTGTGCCCAGGCTAAAAGCTCTGTCCTGGACACATCCTGCCTCAACTGTGTTCTTCTGTCATCTGGTGTCTTGAGATTTTAATTCCAAGCAAGGCTACAAGTGACTGAGGGGACGAAAGCACTTGCGTTTGGAGCCAAGGCTCACCAAGCATCCAGTGACGAGGAAACAATTTTGGATGATGGGTCATAGTCAATGGGGGATTGCGGCACTCAGCCAGAAATTCCACAAGTCCAATTCCTTGAGCCCAGCCACCATCAGACATCTGCAGGACCATTTCCGGAATGCGATGCTGCTGGGAAAGTGGTGGGCAGGCTGCGATCCGTGTCACAGGGTCATGGAAAAACTCTGGACAGGGCCCACTGGGAGCGCCGTCCACACCATGGAACTTGACACTGGGCAGAAGTGCTACACTGGTGGGGGGAGAGAGGGCAGGACACACGCAGCTGGAACGAGGAAGGGCTCCTGTTCTCCCAAGAAGGCGTGCACGCGGCCTGGCTTCCCTGGGACAGAGGCAGATTCCTGAAGAATGTGCATCCTTAACTGAGAGTACACTGCATTCCTTTCACCAGCTACACCTAGCCCTGCAGATGGCGGGAGTTAGCTGCAACCGGCTCGTTACTATGAAGTCTTGCATTTAAACGCTCACCATGGAGGCAAGAAGGAGCAATCCATCGGTGTACGAAGCTGTGGCCACCTTCCTCTTCTCCCACTCCCGTTTCCTCTCTCAAGCCCTGGTGTTTAGCTCAAGGGAGTCGATACTAGGAATCGTCATGTAGTGGCTCACTACCGACTACGCGGGTGTGTGCTGAGCGCTTCGCCCCTGCGCTGGGGATGGGAAACATCTGAGAGGTTATTCCTGAAATGAGGACTCCCCATCTTTGCAAGTCTAAAGGTTGAGAAGAATGAAAAGGTATAAGAAAGAAAGAAAAGCTCTGTGACCCATGACCTCCGGCCACTGTAAGATCTATTCTACTCCTGGAGCTCTGGACTCGTCCAGCCTCATCTAGATCATCAGAGTTTTGAGCAAGCTGACCCTGCCCAGCCTCTGCAGACATCGGGGCTCCTCTCTCTGACCACCAGGGGGCTCCCAAGGCCACTGACACTGGATGGCCTGGCTTGTCATGAAGCTCGTCTGGCCAAGACAGCACTGGGCTTGAGAAGGGGAGAGGGCCTGCATGTCCCCGAGGGGGAAATGCCTTCTCCCCAGGGCCAAACCTGAACTGCAATGTTTGCACAAGACTCTCAGCTCCAGGATTCCTGAGTGGAAGATCCCAAGTTCTGTGGGTGAGGTCCCTGTCCGGAACCACACCCGCCTATGCCCAGCGGAGGCCACCAACCTAAGATAGCCACAGACAGCACCAAATACCACGCTGTCTCCAGACTCTGTTCCAGGGCAGATTCCTACTGGACAACTCCTGGCATGGAGGCATCACGTGAGCCCACGATCAATTCAGGCACGACGCCAGGCTTGCATGGTCTCGTCTGGGTTTCAACACTGCCAGGGAGCTGGTGGTAGAGCCACAGGCTCTACTCAGACCCAGTCCAAAGACAGCAGAAGGTGGGTACAGAAGAGATCCACAGCAAATATTTCTGACGGACAAACTGTTGCAAAGAAATAAAACTGCAGATGCTTCCAATCTAAAAAATCTATTTTGCACATCAGCTTATGAAGAAAAAATTGGCTCCTCACAAAATACTTTCTAAAGAACGACCATCCACACAGGAATATGCAAAAGAGCCCTAGGTCTCATCTTCCTATAAACAACTTAAAACTTTCTGTAACACCATGTAAAAACCAGCTTCACTGTCTAGGAAAAGCATTCTAGCAAAACTGAGTGCTGACAAATTACTGGCATGAAAAAAGCCCATTTTCAACTCTCCAAGGGTCCTTGAAAAGTTCTGGCTGAGCGGAGGACCAGGAGCGGTTTCCAGCTATGGCAGTAGCCCAGGTCCTCAGTGGTCTCTCTTCCCTTGGACAACCTATCTCTTACCCACTTCCCTAAAAAACAGTCCAACATGCTTCCACTGATGCCTACACCACACTAATCTGCTTAAAATGTTTTTAAGTTTATCTATTTTAGGTCAGTCCCCTGGAGTAGTCGCCCCAGTTAGAAAATAAGCAAGAACGCCGTGACGAGGTTTTTCCAGAACCCGTGGGCTTGTTCAGCCACACGCTCTGCGCACCCCTCCTCCTGAAGTTCATCTTCAATCCAGAGCTCATGTCCGCGTTCCCACCAAACCTCAAGCAGAAGCAGACTCTTCTGTGGCATTTGCACCCTCTCTGCCTCTGGCTCGACAGCCACACACTCTGTCCCAGTGTGGAGGTCCAGGCTGCTCAGAGAACCCAGTAGCCTCTCACCCCATCCACCGTCATCCCCGTTTCAGCCCCAACCTTCCTCCAGGCCACACAGCACCCCATCCAGGCAGCTCAGCCCTGGGCAGGCAGCTGCATCCACTGTACCAAGCACTCGCACCCAGCACCAGGGAATCCCCGCCAAACAACTGCTCCTTGGAAAGGTGTCCACAGGTATCTGCAGACCTGGTCCTGCTGCGTTCACAGGCAGGGGGAACACAGAATGCCTGGGCTCAGCTTCTCGCCACCAGAGGGAGCTCTGGGAACACACACCCTGCTTCAAATTAAAACTCCCCTGTGGACCCTGAACCAACAAGGCTTTTTTCTTAAATATTCATTATATTAACATATTACGATTAATAAAATTAAATATTCACACCATTTAACACTGGCACAATGGAGAGAAATTAGTTTCATAAGGCTCAAAAGAACTTTATAGGAAAGAATTTTCATTAGAATTCGAAATTAAATTCAATATAAAACTAGTAACCTGTATCTGGAGGCCTGCGAGTGACAGAAAATGCTGTGACCCGAGAGACGATGTGAACTGTGAACGCTTTTTCTTTTAGTTTTTTAACAACCACTTAGTAAAGAGAAAAATCAGTTTTTTAAATAACTGCATGGTGCTAGCATACGATAGAGAAAAAGTTAAATCCTACAAAGCATGCATAAAACAGATACAAACATGCTCAGAGAGATGTCTAGGGAACTACCACTAAGCACCCTGCTCCTGTGGAGTGCACTGGCAGGTGCTTTCTCTGGTTCCTTTCTATTAGCAGTTTATGGAGAACATACAGCTTAAGGGAATTTAAATGGTTCTCCTGGTTTGGGCCAATGGTGAAGGGGGAAAGTTCATCAATCACTTAGTGGCTTCCAAAGAAGGTGATACATGACTTCTCCTGCTGACAGCTTGATCTATCAACCTTGGCCCTCACAAAAACCAAGGGCGCTGACATTCCTCAGCCTGTTACTTCACATTCTGCTTTTCATCTCCGGGTTTTAAAATCACCTTCAGAAGCAGAAAGCAGGGCTGTGGTGTACAGCTCAGTGGTAAAGCCCTTGCCTAGCACATGTGAGGCCCGGGTTCAATTCCCAGCACCGGAATTTTTTTTTTTTTTTTTTTTAAACAGTACAGACACAAACGGTGCTAGACAGCAGGCTGGACGCCTTGCTCCCTCTGGTCTGGATGGTTGTGTGTGTTGTGCCCAGCAGGAGGGCCTCTATCCAATGTGCCCATGGTAGAAAACCCATCCTAAAATAAACAGAACACATTTCCCTTGCTTTTCTTTGGCCCCCTTGCCACACAGCTCCCTGGCAGGACTTCCGGGGAGAGAGGGGCTAGCATGGGGTGGTAGCAGGGGGTGCTCCAGGGACACACCAACCCCAGGCAGGGGGTGCTCCAGGGACATACCAACCCCAGGCAGGGGGTGCTCCAGGGACATACCAGCAGCCACACACCAGGGAGGCAGCCTCCATGTAGGGTCTAAATCAACACCTGGGAAATACTGGGACTGGGATCCTGGGGGACACTTAAGTGACAATCACAGTGGCCTAACACTTTGGCCTTTTAGATTTTTTCTTACACTATTGAAATGTTTTTTTTTTTTTTTTTAAGTGAAAACTATTGTCAAAGAGCATGCAGCTGGCTCCTCGGGAGTGCCTCACCGAAGAGCTGCCCTTGCACCTGCACTCTGCTCACCTGCCCAACTACCTTTCTTTTTTTAAGTTCCAGGGAATCTTATCGAAGTCCTATGTCTTGACTTGAAGACGTGGGGGAAGGATAGGAACACAGATAACTGATGATGAGCTATGACAAGAGGCTCATACACTTCTAAGTTTGAACAAGACAAAAAGAATCTTTGGCTCACAAAGGAAGTTTGCTTTGTCTTTGTCACTCCAAACCAACAACCTCGAGACTTGAAGAGATGCATTCTCTACTATCCAAAAACCTGAGAAATACGCATTACCACACGAGTACCCAAATTGGGCGGTTCTCATGCTCCATAGCTGAGGATGTTATTAACTTCGACTTGGAAATGTGGCGGAAGTGTCAGGGTCTTGGAATAAAACCAGGATGCATAAGAGTCAGGAAATGCCACAATCCAGCTCGGGGTTTTTTTTTTTTTTTTTTTTTGGTCTGTGATAACAGTAAACTTGAAAAATGCAGAAGAAATACCATGACGATAATTATATTTAGCAATACAAAAGCATGCAAAATATGCAAGATATTCTTCAGATTTAAACTTTAGAGGAATTGGAAATTAAGAAATCCCTTACAAAATGTGTTAGATGCAATTATCTATCAAATTGGGTTTTGCATGCCCTGCAGGGCCACCTGCTGGTCCCACTCTCTGTGCCCACAGGCTGCAGGGGCCATGCCGCACCTCACCTGCAGACTGGGTAGGGCAGGCCACATCACACCTTCTTCAGCACCTTCTCCGCACTGGGCACACAGCCAGGGTAGCTATGCACTAAATGTTTTCATAAATGAATCAGAAAACAAAATGTTTAAGATCCCAAGAAAATGATATGAAGCCACCAAGGTGCTAAGGGAGTCTTATTTTCAAACTTGAGTACAAAAGCAGGCATGTGCAGTGCACTCTGGGGAAGGAGTGCACCCTGGGAACCTTACTTTCCGTGTTCTGGCCTCATTAACTCTCCATGAGGAAAGAACCTTAACCAGGGGCTGGCAGATCCTGGACTTGGCTCCAGTACCAATCACTTGGGCTCTCTGAAAATCAGTTTGCCACCTGCAGGACAGGGACACCTATGCCTGCTGTGCCAGGCAGTCAGCACCATTCCAGGGATCAAATGTGATCAAACATTCAGGTACTTCTTGCTTGGTGAACATGAAGTGAATGACCCAAACTAAACTGTTCTGATTTCAGTATTAACACACGTATCTTGCAGTTATCATCACGACTCCCATGTCCATCAAAGCTGTTCCTTCCCAAGAATGATTTAAAAGAGGATGAAATGCAGCACCATCTCCTTCCCCTCCCACCGGACATGACCATGGAGCTTCTCATCCTTGTCTCTATGGCTAAATTTGACACAAGAAAATAATTTCCTGGGTATTTAAAAAATATGGTAGTTTAAGAAATCAAGCTGGGCTCAGAGAAACGTGTCTGTAATCCCAACGGCTCAGGAAGCTGAGGCAGGAGAATCGTGAGTTCAAAGGCCAGCTTCAGCAATTTAGAGAGCCCTAAGCAACTTAGCAAGACCCTATCCCAAAATAAAAAATAAAAAGGGCTAGGGATGTGGTTCAGTGGTTAAGTGCCTCTGGGTTCAATTCCTAGTACCCAAAACAAAAAGAAATCCCCCCTTTATCTTACACATCTGTTTTGTGGTTTCTTCCAGAATGAACTCCTCTGAAATTAATTCTTTTCAAGCCTAGAACATCCACTCACTCTCCCAGGGTCCGCATAAGTCTGCGCTATCTGCTCGTGGGCTCTGAGCCTCCAGGACTCCTCTTGTGGGACACAGTAGCTGATGGTATGCATATGTTCCAAATCCCCAAATGGCTCCCCTTCCTCCCAGGCAAGTTACTTGGAAATATCTTATCACTGATAACATTTCCTGGGATGTGGCAGGGATTTCAGTACTCCATTAATCATACCCAGGATCTCAAACGGAAGACAGACTTCAAGAAGGGTAGCACATAAGGAGACCTGGCCCCACTGATACAAGGGGACAGAGTGGAGCTGAGCCTTCCCAGAGGCCTGGTGGCTGGGCCTCATGGGTCTGCAGTGCAGGGGTCAAACAAGCCCTTGTAACCTATTTTCAGGGAACACCACTGACTTCCTCAGGGCACACAGTCACTGGGAAAGCACAATGTTGAGGTTCTGTTATGTTTCCTGGTCAAAATCTTGATTTTAAAGTTGAATACAGACAGGAAAGGAATACAACAGCACAATCAATACAGCATCATGGCACACAGGTAGCACAATTAATGACTGCTTCCACACTTGAAAAGGCGTTCCGTTCCCTCCAGGGAACACACCCACCACAGCTCGCTCACAAACCTGTATTTGAATCCAGAGTCCAGCCCGATTATTAAAAATCAGCTCAATATTAAATCTAGAGTCTCCCATAGTGCCGATTTTATCATACCTCTTTTGTAGAGGCTTCAAAGTTTATATTTATAGTATGATTTCCTGCTCTTTTTTTCTTAATTACTTGAGAGCAATCAACTAAAATGTTAGGTCCTTTGGCTGGGGGCTAAGATGCAGGAAAATGTATTATAGTTTCTAAGTTATGAGGTATTAACTTTCTCATAAAAAATACATTAGAGATGTACAGTATAAAGATAGGACGTTTTCCCGTACGCTTGGTATTTGAATTTAAAATTTGAATTTAAAAAAGTGATTAGAAGATCAATGGTGAAATATAGATAAGTTAGAACCCAGAAACAGAGTCTGGTCACTCAGAGTACTCAGGCCACACCTGGCCAATGTCCCCAGCAAAAGGTCTGAGGCCTCGGACACAGTAGCTGAGCCACATTCTCTCTGGCAGGAGGACCCTCGTCAGTGGATGCTGCGAATGGCCTTCTGCTCTCCCAGATGAAGGCTCACTAGCTCAGTGGACACTGGAACCCCCAGGAATTCTGAACCAGCAGAGCCTACCCCAGTTCCCCATGGGGGTCAAAGTTGTCCCTGAGGGAAGAGGGAAAATAGCCAGCTGATGACTGCTTTGGATTCCACAGGCGCTAGCCTTGTTAGGTCCAGGGTGTGTGGCCACAGTGGGGAGATGACCAGCTCAGGTCTGTGAGGTCAGAGACCCGCTCTGCAGATGACAGGCACCAACCACCGCTGTCTACGCGGTTTGCTCAGTGCCCCCGAGGACACAGCCACACCCTCCAGGCTCAATTCCTCAGTCAGCACTGAAGACACCTCACTGTGCACCAGGCACAGGTGACAGAAAGCACAGAAATGGAGACAGATGTTTTGGACCAGGGCCACGGCGGTGGGCTCTCCTCTCAGTCATCCACTGTCCAGAACGGTGCCGAAGCACGGGATGGAGCTGGAGCCCCAGGACTCTGCCCTGGTCAGGAACGACGCCCCGCAGGACAGAAAGTGTACAAGCAGGCAAATTCCTTCAAACTCCATCTAGGCTTCGTCACCGGCAGCTTGGGATGCCCGAGGCACCACAGGATGTACAGAGGAAGTTCCCAAGTGAGTTACCCGGACACCTGTCCTGTGACTCCACCACGGGGCTCCCTGCAGGGCAGGGAGAATGTGCCAGAAAGGGCCGGGCTGGGGAAGAGGCAGGGAAGACAGGAGTGCCACTTCCTACAGGCAAGCAGTGAGAGCCATGAGCAAGGAGAGGCTTCCCCATTCCAATGACAGCCCAGGTCCCGCCTTCCAGTGCTTGTCCTTACCCGACAGTAAGATCAAAGAAATCATATCTGTCCAATTATCTCCAGGCAAGGACAATCATCAGAAGCACCATTTAAGGAAGCAAGACAGAATTTAAAGAGTTATTTTAAATATTAGCATCCACTTCCTACCCCCAAATAAAATGGGTTTAGAACTAAAATATGGAGAGTTGGCTAGATTAGTAGATGGAAGAACGTGAGGAAAATCCAACGTCCTTCGCCCCAGTCACTTCCACTCAGGGGTCATGTGAGGTTTTAAGACAGAGGAGGAAACCCAGGCAGCTCCTGGGACTCGAGAACCTTCAGTTTTCACCACACATCCCAGAAGAGATGTCATCCCAGAAGTGACGAAGGCACAGAGGCTAAGTGCTCCAATCCCTGGTACCCACTTTCCAGGGCACATCACTGAGGAAGCATGTGACCTGGGAGAAATGTCCCCTTGCAAAGCAAGAGCCTGTCCTGGCCTGGCCCTCCCTCCCTGTGGCCTTGCTGCACCCCACAGCCTGTGAAATAGCATTTGGCCATAGAAAGGCTGGTTCTGGCCAAGCACTCAGGGAGCGCTGGCGTTCACAGGAAAGATCCCCAGCCAGAGGGCAGCATGCTTTCCAACCCAGAGGGCACCTCAGGGACGGGGCTTCTCCTGGTAGCGACTGGACTGAATCTGGACTGAATCGGATGACGAGGCCACGCTCAGATGGAGAAGTTCTCACCCAGTCACAAACACACCTAGACACAGCTCGTCATCAGCACAGGCTCACGTGCGGCACGTCCTCCAGCCCAGCGTGAAGCTGCTAGCTGCCTCTCAATGTCACACTCGCAGGCAGATATCCGAACCCCCAAGGGGACAGTGGGAGGGAGTGGGCCTGTGGGAGGTGACTGGGTGAGGGGTCAGTGCCCTCAGCAAAGGGACCGTAGGGAGATCCCAGCCCCTTCCGCCATGTGAGGTCACAGACTGACTGAGGTGGCAGGCCCTCACCAGACAAGTCCCAGCATTAAGCTCTGTGCCCTCCAGATCTGTGAGCAGTGAGTCCCTTGGTTCACAGGTCACCCGGCCTAAGGTGCGCTGTTAAGGCAGCACCAACAGACTAAGGTGGGAGGAAGACTCCCCATGCTCGTAAAGCCTCCACCGGGTCCCCTTTCTGAAGTCCCCCTCCTCTGCATGGCACACAGCCTGCCAGGTGGCTGCTGGGGTTTGTCGGCAGCTCTGCTTCACGGTCACCACCCCCAAGTGGCCCTCCCAGTCCTGCACTCTGTCCCCACACCACCGCACCATGAGCTCCCAGAACCACGGCCTCCACCGCTGCCGTTGAGGAGAAGGGGAGGGCCAGCTGCAGCAGGCCACAGGACACCCAGGGGCTGCGGGCAGGGCAGGATTCCTGAAAACTGTGTGTGGGCGCTCAGGGGTGGCGCGTGCACTCAGTGTGCTGCCTGAGTGTGTAACGTGTGTGCGTGTGTGCGTGTGGTGGGTACCTTCACGGATGTGCTCTGTGCGTGGGCCCGTCCCCACCTGCTCACGTTAGACGGAAGAAGGCAGGCGGGCAGCCCCAGCGACGCGGTCCCTCGAGGCACGCCCGGACACGGGAAAGGAAACAGGTGCCCGAGCGCAGAGGGAGGCGGCAGGTGAGTCACGGGGAGATTAGGAGTGTGAGCTGGGAGGGACGCAAAGAGCAGAAGTTTAACAAAGACGGGGCAGAAGGAGTGGGAGGTGAGTGCCCGAAGTGAAGCCAGCTGGCCCTGCGTCAACGTCCCGGCAAGGGCTTCAAATCTGGGCACTCAGGCCTCGGTGGCTGTCCTCAGGGCCTGCACACCACGGGGCAGACAGGGTGGAGTCCTGGAGCAGAGACAAGCAGCCCCCGGTCCATGGAGAGAAAAGCACGGCTCCCCGTCGAGCCAAGCCGCGCGGAACGCCGTCGTCGCCTGCGCTGGATGCCCCTCGGTGGCACATTACTTCTGCCCTGGCAGGCAAGACGCTTCAATCAGCTGTGGCAACACTGTCTCTGGAAGAACCGAGCTTCCCACATCCCGGCAGGATGCTGAGCTGGGAGGAAGCACGCCCTCGGCCCCCAGACCACGGGTCGCGCCTGTTCCCAGCTCTGTGTGTGGTCCAGGAACGGGTGGCCGCTCACCGCTCCACCAAGCGCTGCTGACTGGACTCGGAGCAAGACACCAAGCCTCGGGGGCTCCGGGGCCTTATCAGAAGCAGAAGTGAACACGCACCCACACCAGCCCCGGGTGACTCACACCGTGAGCCAGCAGCAATAGTGCCACATCCAAAGGTCCCCTGAAGAACCTCACCCTCACTGGAGTCTGGGAACAAGGCTCATCCGGGTCCACTCAGCTCACCCACTGGGTGAGGACGGAGGGAGGAGGCCTGGCACAGGGTGCCAAGACACCTCTTCTGCTTTCTGACAGCTTCGCATGCATGACGACATGCTCCCTAAGGCTTGCAGTCTCCTAAGTGGGTGAGAAGAGGTGTGGGGCTCAGCACACCACAGTTTCCCCGCCAGTTCAAACCCCTTCCCCAGGGCAAACCCGGTGGAAACAGGGAACTAAGGTCTGGAGGCAGCCCCCACCACGGTGCCGAGCTTGCTTCTGCCTCTCAGGGGCTGCTCACGAGCAGCTGGTGCTCCCCTGGCCTCCGCCCGGATCGGCCTCCCACCCAGGAATCTCCCATGGCCTGTCTCCTCCCTCCTCAGGCCTTAGCAGGGTGCTCTGCGTGGGGATTCCTGTGCTGTCACTGGTTCAGCGTGTTCTGGATTCCTCCACCACAAAGCCGTGAGGCACGTGCCACCTGTCTCACTCACCACGGCCCAAGCCCCGAGCAACCAGAGGAGCTCCCAACACCCACCCAGGAAGGGAATTGCTGGGGCCCAGCGCCAGTGGTTCACTGGATCTGTAGCAGGCAGATTTAATTTGTTTGCCAAAAGTGCAGGGAAGACCATTTCAAACTGGTGCGTGTAGCCAGACACTACTGACCTCAGAACTCACATCACGAGGGCTGCGGGCTCCCTACAGAGCCTGCAAACTGACTACTGAACCTAGCAGGCATCCACGGGACACTGCGAATGGTAAGGTCCCACCTATCTTGTTTCACAAACCATCCTTCGTCTATTTGCAGATGGATCTGCAGACAAGAGGGTGGGCAAACTCTGAGAGTCTGAAGGGAGAAGCCTGCAGAGGGACTTTGGACAGGAATAGTTTCATTACAGAATTTTAGAAATCAGCCAAGAAATGTCTTTAGCTTCTCATGCCAGACTCTGAAGTGAAGAACCCTAGAGTGGATTGCATTTGGGTCCACATAGGCATTCCTGCCTCATAAAGCTGTGTGATTAACCAAGGAAGCAGGCTGAGCTGTAAGGGATGTGGGGATCAAGTACACCTTTGACGTTTTAATGGATTTGCCAAAGGGAAAAATACAACAAAGGGGCACCACTTTGTGCCATCTGGCTTGCTCATTAACTCTGACTAATTCTTCCTTTGTTTAATTGCTCATTGTGCTCGACCACTTCACAAGGACGAGGGCTCTGCTAACATCATTTCTCAGGGTGCAGTTCTCATTATCTTGCAGCCTTACGTGCTGTCTAGAAACAGACCGTGGATGCTCACGATCTCCTACCACAAGCAGGAGGAAAATCCAATTGCACAGTTCTTGTTTGTCAGGGTTTGTTTTATGTCAAGGCTTTGATCTTGAATTAAAACATACAGTCTCATTTTGTTTCCTTTAAAAGAAAGCTATCTTCCTGCCAGCCAATGTTTTATCAGGATCATATTTACAAAAACTAATTTTTCCATAAATAGCCAGGACAAGAACTGCCCGTGCCTGGCATCACTGGTGACTGCATGACCTCACACGGAGCGTCTGGGTTTTCAGTCCCAGGACACGATACTCCACTCGAGGGACTGAAGTTTCCACTGCTCCTGAACTCAGGGACAAAATCAGCCTGGATAGGCGGGTTCCAAGCAGCTGCAAATTGGGTCTTCACTGGTCTTGGAAGCACAAGGCAAAGGGGGAACTGTAGTAACATTAAGAAACGGGAAGATGAGCTTCAAACAGGGAGAACACAACTCAGTGTCCCTCACGGGGCCTGAGAGCCCTTCGGGGATGCCCATCGCCTGTGGGAGACAGTTCAGGCACCCTGTGTGGACTGAGATACCCCACTCCTGTGGATCCATCTTAGCAACCTCCCTACGGTACCTGATAGCTTACCTTCAGGTTGAGCCATATATTTTTTTTAATTCCTTGTTTTCAAAGGACTATACAACATAAAGACAAAAGTGGGTGAATGTGGGAAACCACACTGATTCTCACGATTACTCTGCCAGAGGATGATTCATGTGCAGCATGTGGAAATAGGAAATAGAGAACATCTGGAAAACATCTTGGCATGACAAGACACCAGACAGACACGGAAAAGGAAGAGTGTGTATCCACCAATAGAGCCACAACCCACGGGAGGGGCAGGGTGCTGCCCCAGCCTGCGGACAAACATGCCTGGCCCCCTGGCAGTCAGAGGCCTGGAGGCACCGGAACCCGACACACTAGGAACACAGTGGCATTTCACACAGTATCCCCCATAAAGTGACCTGGGCCAAGGAAAGCTGGCTGCGGGAGGAGAGGAGCGTGGAAAACACTTGTAAATACATGTATGTTATGGTTTGGGTCTGGAGTATCTGCAAAGGCTCCTGCGTTGAAGGTTTAGTCCCCAGCGTAGTGGTGTGCGGAGGTGAGGACTTAGGTAGTGACTGAATGGTGAGGCCTCTGCCTCATCAGTGGATTAACCCACTGAGGGATTCGAAATCTGAATGGACTCTCTGGAGGTGGTAGAAACTTTAAGGATGGTGTCCAGTTAAAGGGAGTGGGACCTTGGGGGCGTGCCCTTGGAGACTGTATCTGACCCCTGGCCCCTTCCTCTCCCTTCTGCCTTGTGGTTGCCATGGGCTGAGTGCACTTCCTCTGCTGTGTGGTTCCACCATGATGGAACCAGGCAAAATAGATCTTTCCTCTCAGTTGTTTTTCTCAGGTATTCTGTCCCAAGGAGCAAAAGTTGACCATCACATCGGGAGAAGCCATTAGCAACAGAAACAGGCAGAGGTGTTTGGAAAAGTCAGGACACTGAAACAGGGAGAGCTGGTTTCCCTCATATTTTAAGGGATAATGACTCTGGACGTGGATGATAAAATCACAGTGTTGACGAGAATTGGACCAGGATTCCAGACAGACCTCCCAAGTGAGCCCAGCTCGTGTTTCCTCCACCAAAAGCATCCAAAAGCTACAAACACCATCTCCCAAGGCTGCCGTGGCTCTCAAGTCCTCTGCCACCACGGCCCACGTCCTGGGAGTCTCTGTCATGGCAGAGCAGGACCGCATCTCTGGTTTTCCCTTCTTCAGTTGCAAGCCAGCAGTCTCAGCTAGAGGTCAGCGGCTGGGTCTTCGTGTCCACGAATCTGTCCAGAGCTGGACAGCAAGTGTCCTCCACGCCCACACTGCTCGCAGCTCTAGAAGTACACCCGGTACTCAGTGTGGGGTACACGGGCATGTGATTTCCTCAGGTCAGAGCAGCCTGGAGGGAGCAACTGAGTCCCTGGCTGGTGGGGAGCTCACACACAGTGAAGGCTGCTGCCCAACACTCTTCTTTCCTAACAGCTGCTCTTGGCATGGGGATGGAAGGGGCCTGCGGTCAACCGAGCTGGGGCACAGGAGCGGGGTGCCAGCACTTATGAAAGCTCTGTGACGTCCTGGAGCAAAGGACAAATGTCCATTTAATGGTGACTCTCCTTCCCCAAACTCCTGTCCTGGGAACCCTATTCCATGTTCATCCCAAAGGATAGATGTGGACATCCCAGAGATGGATTGAGGACCACATCTGAGCAAAGCCTGAACTGGACACGGTTGCCTCTCAGGAATGTCCAAATCTTACGCACATAAAGACACTCCACTGGCCTCAAAAATACTAGGAGTAACTTCAGATATGCTTGATGTACTAACTAAGCAAATCCTGTGTTTACTGAAAAAAATCTCTTGATATTTATACTAAGTTGTACTTTTAGTGCATTTTGATTTTATATATTTTACACCTTGAAAGTGAGAAGATAGAATTTCTTTTTAAATACACCAGAATTTGAAATCATGAATTCAGCTCAGATGCAGTGCCTCTCACCCAATAAGGACTTACTAAATAAATCTCTGTTATTACTAGTTTTTATTGCTACTAGTTTAAATCAATTCATTTACCTAAAGTTTCAAAGAGTCTACACAAGTGTACTCTCATTTGCTGGTGAAAAGAATTTAATATCTAGGAAAAAACAGGACACCTTCAGCATTTAAAACCATATACTTAATATAGTTTAACTCATGAGAATAAAATATAATATTCTGCTGAAAAACAGAAATATAATCTTCACTGATCCTTGAGGATCTAAATCTATTTTACACAGATAAAAATAATAAGGAATTTAAAAAATCACTATAAAATAAAGTATAACACAAGTAAAGTATAACATACAAAGCACTGTATTCTTATGTTTTTATTTCACTGTGAAACCATGGCTAAAAGTAGGCCTAGTATTAACCATGTATAAATTAAAAGAAAGATCAATGAAAAACATTTATAAATTAAAGACTACTGAATTCTAAAAATACCAATAATGTAGTCCTTGTCTCAAAAGGGAATTTCACCTAAGATCTAGTGATAACTAAGGAAACTCCCTATGTCTATGATTTCATTGCAGGAGAAGCAAGATCCTTTATCTTCAGAGTCCTGTAAGAGCTGGAGGCCTTGTGTGATCACGTCCATGTAGCACAAAAATGACTAGAATGTGGCGCGTGAGGTGCTGGGGCATTTCCTGTGTCGGGGCAGCCAGGGGACATCTCTCCCACCCCCTGGGCGCTGGGACACCTCTGGTGGAGCAGCCACGGAAGATCATCTGTGAACCGCACGCAGACTGCCAACGATGGAAAAATTCCACCTCTGGTACCTGGATAAGATCCTCGCAGGTATTTTTCCTACTTTGGCATGTCCCTAGTAGCAAGATACTAGAAATGCTTGTTTTGTGCCTCTAAAAGAGCCTAAAGAACAACTGAAAAACACATGTGGACCAATGACTCCATTTGCAAAGACCACAGCTCCCAGCCTGAGGAGAGCCGGAAGGCCAGGGCCTTCCTGGATGTGGGAGGAGCTGAGCAGCGAGTGTTGGCTGTGACCTTGGACTTGTGTCCAGAACCCATAAGGAATGCTGCCATACTTGCTGCTTGCTGTCAGGGAGACATGCCCAGGAAGCGCTGAGGTCACCAACGTTAACCTAGGGCCATGAAGCTCCGACAGGACTAGGTACATCCCAGAGCTTCCTGTAGGCAGGAGGGACAGGGACACCAATCCTCACTGCAGGGTGTCTCTGCATGTCTTGACACAGGTCAAAAATGCCCTCCCCTTAAGGATTTAGGTGTTACTTTGTTTTGTTTTTGCAGAGCTAGAGATCAAACCAGGACCTTATGCAGGCTAGGCAAATGCTTTCTACCACTGAGCTATACCCCAGCACCAGGATTTATCTTAACCCATTAGGTCCCATCATCCCATATACAGGACACCCATAAAAACGCAAATTAGTAAGTTTTATAGGTGTCTTACAAGACATATAGGTTGTTACAGGCATCCTCTCTATAGGACGACGGGACAATGGCCAACAATGAGTGGAACAGGACTTCTCTGAAAGTAACGGAATGCTTGTTACTCTGGACAGGGCATCCCAGCCCTTCTTGGGTGGGCAGGGGACTCACGCAGAAGACCCACCAAGGCTGCTCTATGTCCCAAAGAGGTGTCTCCCTGTGGTCTGTCTGACCAGATGGGAGGCCCAGGCTGCTCTCCTCCAAAACAGGGTCAGCGAGTCTGACCATGCCCCAGAGAGACAGGTTCCCTTCCTGGAGGTCCTCTGGCCACCCTTCCCACCACTGCTGGCTCACAGCAAGCCTCGGAAGGCTTGCTTTCCTTGGTAGGTGGCCAAGCTGCAGGTTATACCACAGAACTGACTTGAGACTTCGGGATCTCTGAACCGTGTGATTCCCTGGTTGGCCTCTGGGGTTAGGATCTCCCAATCTCCTTATCACAGGGAACGGACGTGTGAGCGCTCTGATTAGGGCCTGGAATCCTGTCATTTGCCTTTGAGAAGCTACTAAGAAAGGGGATGAGTCCTGTGGTTCTCAGCCTGGGGCAGCTCTGCACGCCTGTCCCCCACGAGGAGGCCTTTAGCAATATCCAGACATCTCCACTGTCACCACACAGGGACAGCTTCGGGCATCAAGGGTGTAGAGGCCAGGGCAGCTGCAAGACACGCTGCCGCACACGGGACAGCTCGACAAGACATCTTGACATCTTGACCACTCAAGACACTAGCAGTGCCAGAGGCAAGAAACCCTGGGCTGGCCAGTCTCCGCCACGGTCACACGGGTTTAATCCACTGAGCACAGACACCAAGCAGCACCATGTTCACCCAGATGGACATGCAAGACACAGCCACCCTCCTCCTCACACAGACCCAGAAGGCCAAGGCTTCTGTAGGGGGCAGCAGCCACCATCCACCGGGACGGCAGAGACCAGCTTCCGTGGAGGAGCGGTGTGGACAGGCATCCCGCACACCTCAGTCCACCACACCGCAGTAAGCTCTTCCCCGATTTCCAGGCCAGAAATGGAGTCGCTCCCAGCCTGGCCACTTTTCCAACCCTTTCAAATCAGATAAGGCTCAGATTTAGATGGCAATTGTGACTGGGCTACGTGATGACGACTTCGGGGCCGGGCAGACCCAGCACGTGGCAGGGGCTGCGATCCAGCCACCACGCTAGTGAGGACAGGAGGGTGGTCTTCTTCCCACCTCTTGGCGCGGGTCTGCGTGGCAGCGAGGTCAAAGCTTCCTATCAAGACAAGAGACGCCCACGCAGCTGTCACCGCTCATCAGAAATGCGACAATTCTGCTTGATTAAGACCCTCTGTGTTCCCAGGACTGTGGCTTGGGAATGTCCCTTTCAAGCATCTCTGTGTTAGAAACCACCCAACCTTGTCTACCATACCACTCGTCAACTGGACGCCAGTGCAGTTTCTCCTGAACAATGAAGCTAAAGTAAAATGTCCCAGCGTGTATGCGTGACACACGGCCCTCACGTCAGGTCTGCTGGCAGAGAATACGCCATGGCCCACTCCTGTGCCTCCAAACGTTGTCCCTCTAAGTTCTGATTCCAGCTGTCCCTTTCTTCTATGGAACCACCCACTCCTGGGAACAAGCATGGCATTTTTTCCCCTCAATTGCTTCTCCTGCAATTTGACATTTCCTCTCAAGTTGTTTATTGCATGATCATGTATCTTTCCCTTAGTTTAAGCTCCCTTCCTGAACACTCCAGGGTTATGGAAGACAGTGGTGGCTTCAGACAGACATGAACTTGCAAGACTTCTTGCACAAACTATTTTAGTGACATATAATATAAATGTTTAATTTCAAAGCACACAGAGTAACTCCTGAGAAAAGGCTGCCTTTCCTATCATCTTGAATAGTTGAGAAAATCAGGTTACCCGGCAAAAGAAGAGCTTAACTTAGCTATTTCTGCGTCCAGAGCCCTAATCAGTTTAGGTCAATAGCGTTCCCACTGGGGGGGATAGCTGGAGCCTCTGGGGACACAACGCCATTGTGTGCAAGGCCACACTAATTACCTAACAGAAAACATCTGAAAGCATGAGTGGCCTTCCAGGCAGGTGGGAATAAACAATTCAGCAGCTCTGGTCAGGAAAAGCCCAATGAGTTTAACTGCTGGACTCAGGACACTCTGCCTGGATTGTATTGATGACTTGATAACAAGAGATCGCATCATCAGCCCTGGATGCCACATCAAATCTGTTTACAGCCCCTCAAGAGTTTGAGGCTCCTGTCCATCAATGCCATCTCCATGGAGAGCAGGAATTAGCCCAAAGAGGGGTGGAGATTCGTACTGGAGATATTCCAATTCCCATGGAGGGTCTGCTGGGTTGTAAATAATACTATCAACATGTTCCTCAGAGGATAGGAGGAAACAGCATCAGAAACAAAGGTTTCTGCATTTCTCAGGCTGTGACACTGTCCCAGTTAGGTGATTCTAATTCTATCTGAGCTAAATATCTCCTCCATCCTATTTTTTAAAACAAATCAAAATGAATTTAATTTGTAGACTCTGGAGAATATCAGAATAACCCCACAAGGACTGAGGGCATCCATTATTTGCTCAGAAGGGGACTCGAGTGAGCACCGATTCGAGCACCCTCCATCTACGCTCCTGCTCACAGGACCAGCACTTGCAGGACTCGGATGCTAAGGATGGCGGGAAGGCCAAGGAGCTAGGGGACCAGCTGCTCCTGCTGCCCACCTGGGGCAGGTGAATTTGGTAATGACTTCTGGATGAGAGAAATGGAACCCTGTCTGAAACTGAAGCTCAGGGGAGTTCCCGGCGCCTCACACCACTAAAGCAATTGTTCCACCAGGCCCTCCAAGACAATAAGTGGAAGTTTAAAATTTCCTCGGTCAGCGAGAGGAAGGCCCCTTTGCTCTCCTGGTGCTGGTGAACCATAGGACTGACTGTTTATGCTCAAGATGAGAAGAAAGAGCCCCACTGATTTTTGTTAAAATCATATAACACGAAACCACCTAGCAATCACATGGGCTTCCAAGAGGCCGCCAGAGTCCACTCAGTAACTCCAGTCTTTTAAAACACAAACTGCGCGTGGCTGAACCTGTAGGTTGCCAGCGTTTCAAGTATTCTTTGTTAAATAATCAAACAAAATTCCAGAGTGGGAGATGGAGGAGACAGTGCGCTGAGAAGTTCAGCGGGGACAGGGCAGACCTACATCCTCCATCCCGTCTTGCAGGGACTTCACGCTTTCCCAATTCCCGGGCTCATGCTGGTCTCAGCCGGAGGGTGGCATGAAACCTCATCATAAGCAGCAGCCTCGGGACAGCTTTCAGGCAGCCCTGCAGGGCCTCTGCATCCGCATCGCACAGGCCTGGCCCCAGAGTGTCTGGTCGCTGTGGGGTGTCCCCAGGGCAGCACCGTGGATGAAACGCTGAGCGATGCGCTCCTCCCTGGGCAGGCCCTGGAGGCCACCTGGTGCCCACTGTGCCCAGCCTCCTCTGCAGCCTGTGGCCCCTCTGTGTGGAAGTGCCTTGTTGCAGTCACCAGGCTGGGAAGACAGCAGCCAAAACTGCTGCAAGAGCTGTACCCCAACAAGTCTTCCTTGGTCTATTTGGGTGGGTGGATTTTGGGGTCAAATGGATCAGACCGAAAACCTGTTCATAGACATGTACACAGTAGGAGAGTCTTAGGGGCCCTGCCAAGCTGCTGGAAAAAGTGGGGAACCAGGTCAGCAGGTGATGGCCTTGCCCTCCTGGAGGAGATGTGACTGCCCTCTCCAGACCCCTGGCTTTATGGGTGCAAGGGAAACAGGAAACACTACATGGGCCTTAATTTCCTAAAGTTCTGTGTTTTGTGGTTTAAGGACTTCTAACCTTTGTTAGCCTGGTGTGCTCATGTGTATGATTCAAGTTAGATGTTTCCTAAGTCTTGTGGTACAAGAAGTACTGGCCTCCACCTTCAATAACTCATGAAAATGCCCACTGCAACCAGCCAGAAAAAATCCCAGGTAAGGGCCTGAGTGGAGTGTGGAGGTGGACTGTGCTGAGCTGTCTCCCATCCTCCGCATTCAGAGGCTGCCCAGGCAAGACAGCACCACCAACAGTCGGGTGGTTTTAAGAATACCAATGTCAGTACATCAGCAAAGAGCCGAAAAGGAATTCAACAATTCTCTATGAAGTAGAACTGGTCTGAGACCCCCTGAAACTTGAGGCATGCCATGCTGGGAGAGGAGGATGGACCTGCTGACCCAGAGACACCTTCGTGCCCTAAGACAGGAAGTGGTCCAAGGAGCACACTGCCCCCTGCAGGTCCCGGGCTGTGGTGCACTGCCACAGGGGGTCCAGCCCTCTACTGACTGGCTCCCTGCTGCCACCCAGGGTTGCCAGGGTGACTCACACGGCTTCAGGACACAGTTTCTGTGCCCTGTGTCAAAAACCAGACACCTCCCCACTCAGGCCAACAAAAATCCTCTGTCTGGATTGGACAGAATGAGAGGAGAGTTTGATCAGACACATGTTGTGATTTTACATTTGGGAAATAATAAATAGTTACCATTTTTGTAAATAAATTGAGATAAGAATGTGATGAATGAAAGATTATTTTAAAAGATTAATTTAAATAGAAGTAACTCAAATGGAATAGAAACTTCTTTTCTTTTTTTGGACAAATCCTAAATTTAGTTCTTATCCATCAGTTCTAAAAAGGATGCTTGATTCAAAAATTTTTCTGTCAGTACACTTGTTCCTCTGGAATCAAAAAGAAAAAAATCCAAACTCTTTTTCTGCACACATTGCCAGTCATTATTATGATCCCAGGAGGAAAGCTCATAGTCTTCAGAATAACGTTCTGCCTGGTTCCTCCTCACGCCTATCACTGGGGAAATCACTAAAACAGCGACTGGGCTTTACCAGGAGCAGCTGCCTGCTCGGCGAGGACGTTGGTTTCATGGCTTCCGTGGGGAAGGCGATCCCAAAGGAAGGGCCACGGAAGCCCAGGTACTCACCTTCTGTCCCTTCACTCCATGGCAGTCACATTTCCCACAGCCAGAGCCATCACAACCACCCTGCAAGGAGAGAAAACACCTTTAGTGGAAAGAACTGACGCCGAGAGGTGAGCTAACACACCTAGCCTCTTCACCATCAGGAGACAGGTCCTGCCTGCTGCCAGCAGGCTGGGGCACCAGGACCCCACGGGCCTTCACGCGCCTCCGTGTGCACCTCTTCCAAACAGGCAAAGCAGCAATCCTGGGGTACCGCCCATCAAAGCCCGGCCCCCACACTGCAGGATGTCACTGTGACAGTTGTCCTTTGTTCACTCCCACTGGAAATGAACTTGGTGGCATTTGCAAGACTACTGGTTCTTCTGACACGGGAGTAACAGGCCTGAGACCACTGGAGACAGAGGGATCCCCAGGGCAGATTCCCTGCTGTTCCTTGCATTCCCAGGGACATAAAAGGATGCAAAAAAATATTTGCACAGAGAGAATAAATGAATGAGCTGATCTTTAAGCCCAAATCCCAAATAATTGGTTTTTAAATTCAATTAAAGCTTAAATACTCATTAATTAACAGTCAACAACAAAATGTTCTTGTAGTTCATTTCTAATATAAAAAACTATGCTATAAATGCAAGGAAGAGAATCCCAAGACACCATGACCCCTCGAGAGGAAGGGAACTAAGATGTGTTCAGTGCCAGCCAGGTGCCACAGTCAGCTGGCATCTTATCTAACAAGCCTGACAACAGTTTTGAGACAGGTCCTACTGCCCCCTTCACAGGCGCGCAAACTGAATTAGGCGGTGCAGCACGCCCTGCCAGGACATGGCTGCAACGACAGCCCAGCTTGTCCTCCCTCGTGTAGATGAGTGACAGCACCCACAGGTCTGAGTTTTCCCAGAAGAATCTGAGTTTTGAACCCTGTGGACACAGCAAGGTGGAGAGAACAGGAAGGAGCCTGACAGGAGCTACATGGTCCACAAGCTTTCTCAGAGGCCGTCGGTCTGAAGTTCATGCCCACGTTCTGCTGCAGGTGGTAATGGCTTCTGGAGAGTAAAATGCTATTCATAGCACTGTGCCCACGTGCAGTCTATATTTTTAACAGCACACTCAGTGTTAGCCCATTGCCATGGAGATCTTCTGCGTGAAGCAGTTACATCTGGAGACACTTACTTCATGAGTTAAATCTGAACAAGTGCCTCCAAGACAGTAAGCTGTTCTTAATTTTACATTTTGGAAATGGGGACAATTGACCACAGCCCAAACAAACTCCAGGGATCTGTTTCCTCCTCTGACTCACAATCAGGCAAGCCCAGGACACTCTCAGAGCCTCCGACATTCCGACCACTGCCCATGCACAACCTTGCTGCTTCATCTGGGTTCTGTTGACCACTCAGGGTCGTCCAGAGTCAAGGCCAAAATCCTCAACCTGGGCTGCAGGAGGTTCATCCAAAGAGCACAAACGACTGCTGAGGGCCTTTGACAGCCCGGCTCAGTTGCCACCATCTCCCGCCACCTGGTCTCCATGGCATGGTGACTGCCTGTGCCAGCAGGCTCCCCGCAGGTTCTCACGGTTCTGAGCATCCATGACTCCCCCTTCGCCTGAGCCCTGGGGGCAGCCCAGAGCACTGCAGGCTCTATTTCCTCTGAGACTCTGTAGGTCACAAAGCCCACACTAAGAAAGACACTGACAAACCATCGATTGCTAGGTCCCTCCCAATATCAGTGCTGTTAAACATGAATGGGTGGGCATCTTAGAATCGACGAAGCCGTCGCAGAGCCGGTGGCTGTTCTGTCAGTGGTGCAGGTGTCCACTCATCCCACCTAAGTGACAACTGCAGGCTGCAATCCAGCAACGCTGCACACTCAACTCTCAGTACCAGTGCACGATGGCTCGACAGGAAAGTGCTCCCGAAGGGCGCTCAGCATGATGGCACGACATGACCTCTCTGGGTCACCCAAGGAGCTGCCTGGTAGGTAATCAGGTAAATCATGGGTTAATAAACAGTTAATAAACTGGTTAGTGCGCAAACCAGAAAAGCCCAGAAAGCAAGATGGCCCCAGGTCACTCAGGTTCCAAGCCAGCCTCCTGGCCAGGACTGCGGCACCCCCACAGCGTTTCTGCCTGCAGCAGGTTCAGAAATATGTCTCTGCTCCTTCGACTCTGCTCAACTTGGTTCCATCCCTACAGACGTAGCGGGAGACATCAACCAGGCTGAACTCAGTTATATGCAGAGTCTGTTTAGGAAGGGCCCACCGGTGATCCACATTTAGTTGGCAGAAACTCAGTGACAACTCAAAGTGACATCAAGTTTCTACTTATAAGTCAAGGGTAGTTTCTTTGCAACACTGAACTTGCAGAGAATCAGAGTACTAAAGCTAAAAACAGCTATGTGGTGATTCTGGGTTTCTCTCCCCTGAAATGTTGATAAAATCTCAGAAGCTTATCTCTATTTGATTTGAAGGAGGTTATGAAAATGAACTTCCTGGGATTATTCCCATGAGCCATCAGTGGATGCCTTAAGGGCAGGGACTCCGGGCCACAGTGGCCATGCTGGGGTCAAGCTGCTCCTCGGCTTCTGCTACAGTGGCATGTGTGGGTGACAAGCAGGAGCTCTGCCTGGGTACGCTGCAGGTCACAGAAATGCAGAATCCGAGGGGAAATAAGGACAAGAGTGCGCCTGCTCCGCCACCAGCGAGCACTGTACACCACCACACACGGACTGCTTTAGATCCCAGGCCAGAGGTGGTTATAGCTTTACCCACACAGGAAGTTCTTAACTTCTTTATTCACGTAGGGAATTCTTTATTCTTATCTTTATTCACATAGGAAATTTTTATTACCAATTCTGGCCCTAGGAGGCGATTCCAAAGAATTGATGATTCTTAGAATATCTAAAGTACAGTCAGCTTTTCAGAGAAAGATGTTTTTAAGGTCATGATTGATTGTATCACAGTTTGGTTGGCCTGGCATCTTATGTCAATGTATTTAATAAGATCAATTAATTTTCAGAATAACAAACAAAAATCATAAATTCATGTTTCCTTGGCTAAAAAAATCTCTTTCAAAATATCACTACTCTGATTCTTCACGATTCCTATTTTATAACAGCTTGCCGAGTCTCACCCTGACATCGGGGGTGTTCTAGCTGTGATTCCAGGGCACACTACTAAAAAGAACACAACTAACGTTCAGAGTGTCCCTCACAAGCAGGTGCAGTGCACGCTTGTGAAAAAGCTGAAACAAAAGCCCTAAGTGGCGCATCTTCTCTGGCTGCTGTACACACTGCTGTGCTTGATGGACAGGTAGCCTCTACTGGCAACTTAGAGTCACAGCTTCATGGGGGACCTTGCTTCTTAAAGGTTTGTCACAAAAGTCACGGTTTCCTAGGGAATGACTTCTTCATCTAGGCCTCTTGGCAAAATCAAAAGATAAGTGCAACATGTGGCCCCCAGAGTGCCCACTGGCTCCAGATCAGAGGGCATCCAGGATCTGCTGCTCCTCCTCGCCTGGACACACCAGGCCAGCCGTGAGCCCCACGCCGTCTGTTTTAGATGGAACAGGAGGAGCTGGTACATTCTGTGAAGGGCTTGTTCCCTCCCAGCACTTCCTTCGCAGCGTCCTCGGGTCAAGCAGATTAGCTCCAGGTCCTGGGCTTTCTTCCCACGAGACACACTTAACCCCAGTGGTCACAACGGCGGAAGCTGGCCATGAAGGCAGCCCCGCTCGGAGGCCAAGGAATGTGGCTGCAAGACCTGGAAGGCCACGCATGTTGTGGGTCTTGGTCTCTCTCACGGAAGGTGACTGCTGTGGGCAACAGGCACCGGGGGACCCAGAGGTGCAAGAGGAGAACCTGGACAGCTCGTCATTGACTCCTGAAACCGCAGAGGCTGAGTGAGAACCCAGTCAAACACGGGAGTCCTTCAGCCTCTTCCCAGGAGTCCATGCTGCCCAAACCTCACCCCAGGAGTACCAGAGCTGCCTCCAACTGGAAGCCACACTGCAGAACTGCCTGAGGCAGAGGAAGCCTGCTAGTCCCCAGCACGGCCCCTGAGACCTGCACACACACCACCTCAGAGCAGAGGCCAGTGTTAAGCAAAAACAGAAAATTCCATACCAAAAGATCGCAAAAGTACTACAAAGTGATCCCGAGACCAGCATCTTCTGTATTCTCTGAGCATCTCTGCAAACTTTTCAGGATGAGTTAAAACCACTAAATCTCCCTCTACACTCCCATTAAGAGTTCCAGCAAGTACAACCACCAGGGCCAATGTTATAGAGTATGTTAAGTTCTAAGAATACAGAATGCCTTTATAATACACAGTACTCCTGCCAGAGGAGGAAGTGGAGGGATGGAGGCCAGCCTCCTCCCAGGTGCTGGAATCTGAGGACACCAGGAAGCCCTCCTGCACGACAAGGCGAGCTCCGCATGGCAGGCCAGATGCGCGGGCTCACTGCTGGTGCTGGGGAGAGCTTCTGCCCTGGGGGCTGTGGGCTGTGGGCTATGTGGTGGGGTGCTGTCACAGCAGTCCACTAACCGTGGCTGCCCACTGTACGGAGGCCCGCCTGGCGTGAGCAGAACAGGCTGCAGGCTCCCCTCGGATGGAAGAGAGGCCTTCGCCATGGCTGCTTTATGACTTATGTGCTTCACATCCCACAAAACAGGGACATGTGGAGATCTGCCAAGTGGAAACAGCTTATCTTTCAAATTCCTTTCCACATTCCCTATGCTGTGCAAAATGTCAAAATAGTTCTGTGGGGCTACTGCTAGTCCCATATTCTTCCTGTCAGAACATTTCCTCCAGGGTCTTCTCAATAATTATCTGCCCAACTAAAGAAATACATGTAGTAGAAGAACGTGTGTTAGGGCTGCTTGGGCAGAATTAAGTGTGCAGAAACCAAGGATGAGAGGCCAAAGGGCCCTTCACACACGGCTGGTGGGACTGCCAGGCAGAGTCACCCTTTGGAGGACCAGAAACGTTCATAAAATTTACCCCCAAACAACTATGCACATAATTTAAAAATCAGCAACAAAAGTAAAAGCCAAATACAGGTCAAGTATTACAGTCCAAATTTCTTAAAACTTTACATCTGCACAGCATCTTTGAATGTTCACAAATACACCTGATGTATTTAAGGGTGAATGACTTCTTCCTTGCTTTCAAGTTCACAATCAATACAATTTCATCTGTACTTGCCTCATTATTATTATTTTATCATAATTTTATCTTGATCAGTTAAGATCCACGTGATTCCAAAGATGTGAATATAATTCTTTATCAATAATTTAACCAAAAGGAAAATTTAGTTAAATAATATTTCTGTTCTATTCAATAGTGGAAGACAGACGACACAGAACAATCCTTGCTACTTTTGAGACTTAGACAATATTTCTGCTCTAATTTGAAAACAACTACAAGTGTTGATATGTTCTTGGCAAAAAGAATTAGCATGAAAAATCTGAGAAACAAACTGAATTTCAGTGTGTGGCATCTCCCCCTCTTCTGTAGCATGACTAATCTCTCCACGGGGGAGACTGCGCGGCTTCCGGCTCCTCGTTAGAGACTGGGCTGGCGATATGGGCACCCTGAGGAAACGAGGGTGTTTGCTTGGCTTCTCCTGTGACCAACATGCAATTCCAGCCTGTTCTCCTTCCTCCCCTCATACAATCTGTTGACTCATCTGTGCTGCTTTTCTTCCCTTTCTCCCACTAAACGGGGGTGGACATTAAATGTTCCTGCTTGGAGAAGGAGATGGCCCGAGGGAATAATAACGAAGCCCAGTGCTTCAGTTCCAGGTCACTGGCTCTGTCCAGCTGCAAGCAGATGTGGCTATAATTAGTTGTCCTGTGACAGTGGTCCTTGGATGGCCAAGTGTGCAATGAGTTGGTGAGCTCCGTGGGTGTCCACTGGGACCCACGGGTGGAAATGCATGACCTGGGATGAGACTTCCCATGACTGTGAGTCACTGACCTGGAACACAAGCCAGCAGAGTGGGCTTAGCAAGCCTCCAGCGTCAGGGCTCCTGGAGCAAGGGACGGCCCTGGGCCAAGGTGGACCTGAGAGACTCTAAAGGCTCCACTCCCTGCTTTCAGGGCTCAGATGTCCCTGCAGCATCTTCCTCCTTGGTAGCTGCCCTCTCCAGGTTCCCGAGGTTCCTGTCTCAGCTCATGGAGACAGAACCACTCTCTCTCTTCTCTACCCCACTCCACACCCTCTCCTTCCTTCAAAGAGAAAATACTAAGCCAGGCATCAAAGACACTGGTTATCTCCTCTAAGTCTGGGGAAATCTGCAGCTCCTCTGTTGTGTTGAAGTCATGGACTCTTCTGGCTGTTTTGCTTTCTATCTTCTCTCTCTGTGGGTCTGAAACACAGACACACCTCAACTCCCTCCTCACCTGCTCTGGCTCCTTCCTCCCATCCAGCTCGCTCCCTCAGCTGGCTGTCCAGACATCTGCCTCTACTCTGACCTCTGACTCCCATGTCCAGCCCCTGTGGACAGCCTTCCCCAGCCTGGGCCCACAAGGGGCAAGTTGGCAGGGCTGGAGGCAGTCACCAGGGCCCTATTCAATCTCCTGCTCAACAGATGTTAGGATGGCCTCCCACTCATCCTAACAGGCAGGTGAGCCCCAGACGCTAGGAACAGAGGGTGTTTTAGCCAGCCAGGTAAGGAAGGGAGAAGCCACAGCTCAAGGACAGCTGTGAGGTGGGCTCTCCAGAGGAGGCCCCCCGCCCAGCCAGCAGGCCCTGGGCAGGTAGTGGGAGGTCTGTGGGACTTCTCCCCAGAGGAAAGCAGGATGAGGAAGCATCAGGGAAGGGGCTGGGGTCTGCCCAGATGCCGGGTGGCCAGGACTTTAGTGACCAAGCCCTGAGGCCACAGGGAGCTCAGCCCCTGGAGGTCCTGGATGTGAGGCGGAGCGGGTAGCACAAGGCTTCGCCTACAGCGATGAGGCTGACGCACGAAAGCCTGTCTGCTCTTCTGAGCTCTGTTTATCCAACACCATTGAGACTCGGAAGTGAATCCAGAAGTGCTACCTGAGAAGCAGGAGCACATTTTCAGGAAGACTTAGAGACGGTCAGCCACTTTCCTATTGCCTAACCACAAATAAGCCTCTGCTCCGCGGTTGCATCGCCCGTCTCCAGCATGCATTTAATTTAAATGCTTGTCTTCGGAGCAGAGGTACAGAGCAGCGTGAGCTTTCTCACGCCCAGCAGCGTCACTCAATCCGCCAGCAGCACCTGCAGCGCAGTTCAGAAATGCAACGTGGAGTTACAGTGGGACGTGTTTTAAAGGGTTGGAGAAGAAATAAGAGAAGGGAAGGAAGGAGGGCAGAAGGGAAGCAGGGCAGGAGAGATGGAGATGTGCAGAAGCCGGGGCCCAGGCGAGCTGCGAGGCCACCTGCCTCGTCCCCAGAGCGCCCCCGCTGCCGCGCCAAGCTCCTCCGCCTCCTCCTGACGGGAACCGTGACTTCTGAGGTTCCCTTTAAGCACCGTTGCGTCCATGTTCTCTCCATGCTGCTGCGAAGGATCCAGCCTTCTGCGGGCAGCGGCTTAAAAGAGGGAAGACTGGCGCAGCCCCGAATTCGCCCAAGCGCCACCCTCTGACCCCACCCACCATCTTTTCTAACTCGAACCTTCAGACAGACTCCTGATTGGGTCTAAAGTGAGGCCTAAAGAGCACGTGCCTTTCCCTCTCCACCCAGCACACGGGTAATTCTCGAAGTAAGCGAGGAATCCCAAACCCCGCCTCCATCCAGAGTCACACCAGGGGCAACAGGGCGGCTGTCCAGAGCTCCGGGCAGAGCCGAGCTTTCCCCAGGGCCACCTTGTCCAAACTTCGGGGCTCCGCAGGCTCTGGGGAAGTGGCGATGAGCAGCGCCCAAGCAGGGAGAAGGGCGTGCTGAGCGTGGAGAAGCAGAGGCGAGCTTGTATTTATCCTCTGCGTTCCACTGGCTGGGCCCCGAAGGTCTCTAACGCTGGAAAAGGAAATGTGGAAAGCCTACGTGACCACCGAGGTATCTCAAGAACGACGGGCCTCCACCCGGGGCTGCAGAGCCGCGCAGCAGGGTCACCAGCACCTCTCTCACACCATCGAACGGAAAATCCGAGCTGACGCCACGGCCGTCTCCTCCGCTGCAGCTGGGGGGAGGCGCGGGGAGAAAAGCCCAGACCGACCGGCCTTACTTGATGACAGGAGAGGCTTCACATTCTCAGTGGTTTTGTTTACTTGTCAAACTGTACAGCTCACATCCATCTTAACCTGTTAAACCTTATTTAACTCATGAGAATGCAAGAAGGATGTCAATCCTTGTGCAAGAAGTAACAGATCTCGCGGACAATCCTCTAAGGTCACTTCAGGCAATCTGTCCACTGCCTCCCCAAGAAGGCTCCACCTAGGGCCAGACGGGGGTGGACTTCCTTGGGACCCCAGCACTGTTCTGGGCACACGGAGGCAGTGGGTAAGTGTGGGTCTGTCCCGTGGGGGATTCCAGTTTAGAGGGAGAGGTACACATGAGCCAGGTGTGGCAGGATCTCTAGCCTGGTGCTCTAGACTGGGATGACGCGCCCAGAGAAAGAGCTGAGAGGGAAGGGGGGCCACCGCCCACAGCAACCCCCCCCCTCCCCCCGGGCCCAGCGCAGCCCCAAGCCACGCGTTACAGAAGTAGCTATGCCCCAGAGCCCTGAACTGCAGGGGGACGTCAGAGCCCAGGATGGCGGACAAGGACATTCCAGGAGGAGGAAGCAGTGCAAACCAAATATGGAGATGAGCAAGCCCAGAGCCCATCTGAGGACGCTGAGAAGCCCCGGCTGCCCCAGGACGGACCCATGCACGTGGCAAGGCAGACGTGGCCCCGGCAAGGGCTGCAGCCAGTCTGTCACAAGGGCCCAGCTCCAGGCGGGGTGGCCATTCACCACAGCAAGAGGTTCCTGTGGGCTGGAACCTCACATACACACTGTGTCCCTCAAGAGGTGTCACTGGTTCACTGACTGCAAATTCCAGGTCCCAGAAGGACCGTAGCATATCCTGTTAGGATAGCTGTCATAACCTAACTGTTCACCTTTCTTGTCCGACAAGGGACATGTTTTAGAAAAATCTGCATGTTTAGACTAATCCCAGACAGCCAGAATGAATCTGAAATGTGATGTTCATAACTGCACTCAGGGTCAAATACCAGGCTCACTCATAAAGTCACTTTTCAGAAGGAAATAGATTTATTCTCTCTGTACCCAACAGACTCTGAAGTGTTGCGGTGCACTTCCCAAACCCAGAGGCGCTGCCTTGGGAATATGACCCCCTAAGGGTAACACTGTCTGATGTGTATCTTTAAAACCATATTTGAAAACTCAAACAAAATGTAAACAGAAATTGCATGTAATGCACTCTGTAGTACTGAACACCTGCAGAACCAAGGCAGCAAGCTACTCCGCACTTGACAAATGGCTGGAGACCCACCTGGAAGATCTCTGTGACAAGCTTCCGGGGCTCATGCCAATTGGGGCAGAGCAGAAGCAAAGTTTCCTAAGTACATGGATATAATGGCTGGTGAGCCAAAAATGCTACTCTCTAAACCATAAATGGCACTTTCAAAAGATCTACCTCAAAACACAACTGTAACATTATGGTTAAAGAAAAAAATGTGGAAAACCACAAAGGAAAGCCAGGCAGTCGCTGGTCAGACCGTGGCCTCTCAGGGACACCCTGGTGTTGACACTGTGGCCAATGCCACCGAGAGGGATGTGTGGGGATTCCTGTGAGGTCCTGCGGTCAACTGCCTCATCTCCAGACCAGGCATCGCCGCCCCTCAGACGTAGAAGGTCAACACGCAGCCCCAGGCACCCTCGGGCTCCCTCGGGCACCCACGGGCACCCATGGGCACACCGGTGAGCACAGGGCCCTGGAGCTCCAAGTGCAGAAAACCTCCTCGGCTTTTCCAAGGAAAGTGAAGAACAATATTTAGCAGGGTGGAGCCATTCGGCTAATTGTGACTTTAAATGTGAAGTATAAGAACTTTTCGGTCACGCTGACTGCCATCTGAGTTCAGCAGAGCTTACTCAGAGACCAGCGCTCCTCCAGCTCCCCAGCCTTCTCTGTGAATGACAGGCAGACAGCCCTGGTATCTCTGCTCTCTCCCGTACGTCCCCTGCAGCCTGATTTCCCAGTGTCTGCTGAGGCCACAATACAGTGCAGTGTTAGGAGATTTGGGGTAGGAAAATAGGGTTTCTAGTGGCAAAGCACTTATAATAAGAATTTCACATCCAGAAAATTCTATATATATTTTGCTACCACTTAACATTAAGTTTAAAGTAAACAGATATAAATCATATTGAGTCAAAGTGAACTGGACAACTCTCAAGAAAATAAAATTGAGACATACACTTTGAGTTTTAAGAAAATTTCAGTCTGCTTACCCCAACTATGTGCCTTCCTTTTATTAAAAACAGTCTGAACTGACTAGTTGATGTTAATGATGAACATGTAAGGCAATGAATGATACTAGCTTTCCTGTCATTATTTTGACTTCAGTTTTAGGTTAATAAGAGCTTTAGGTAATCTCATCACACACAAAAAAACTGACCCCTACGGTTCCCAATCTACATATATTTTTTAGTCCTTTAATCATGAAATAGCTTTGAGAATAACAAAGAATATGTTCAGCATAGTTTCAGTGTTAAATGCATTGTATGTCATTAAAAACGGAGGACGTGTTCGGTCTTCGCAGGACCCCTTTAACCCTAGGACCTCGTTGAGAGGCAACACCCGGTAACCCACAGCACCCTTTGAAGATGCCTGAACTCGGATGAATCAGTGGAGAATGGTTCACATTCCTTCCCTCCCACTGGCCCCTGGAGCAGGGCCTGGGCAGCCCTCCTGGACCACCTCCATGTGCCACTTCACTGACCTTGGAAGTCACCTCGGTGGCTTTTCCCGCCTGGTTAATTTGCATGCTTTGCCTATTTAAGGCAATCCTCACCAGAACTTGCTTTTCTCTCGACAAGCCCTCATTTCCTCTCTTCCATCAGCCCGCCTTCATTGTTTAATAATTTTTTTCAGTGTATTGACCCTAGTTAAGTAGCTCCAACAGTAACCACTGCATCATTTATTTTCTCCTGACAGGACATATTTATTCTGAAGTTTGCGCAAATCTAAAACAAATGGTTCCAAAGTGTTTCGTTGACGAGGATGACTGTTTCCCAAAGGCCTTTTGAGGCAGAGTAAACCCGATGGGAGATCCTTTCTCAGCTCCAGGGGCTGAAGGAGTCAGTGGACTAGACAGGAAACAGGCCTAACACAAAACCACCCCCAACACAGAGTGACAGGGGCTCAGAGCAGGGCTCTGTGCTCTGCTCACTGTCCGGTCACCTGGGGGCACGGTTGGTAAATTTGGGGTCGTTGAGAAAAGTGAAACTAAAAGCCTTCTGCTAAGAATGTGTTTAGAACATGATAACTTATCATTTCTAATCAAAACAAGCCAGGCACCCGAATTTAATTCCATTAATTTATTGGCCACAAAAACAAGACCAAAAAACAAACAAGCCCTAAGTGCCCACGGACCTCTTGGGCCCTGCGTCTGTGCTGTGTAGGTGCTGAGCCGGAGTGGCCTCTGTCTCCTGTCCTGTGCTACCCAGCTGTGGCCACTCAGCAGCTCCGGTATGAGACATACGGCAACAGCCACCACCCTGACCCTCCTGCAGCTGTGCCCACGTGCACCTGACCACACACCCTGCCACCAGCCCCCACCAGAGCCATTCCCAGCTCCTGCTCCTCCAGCCCACTGGCACCACCAGGAAGCTGTCCACCAACAGTCTGACTACACCCCAAGTTTTGTCCTAGGCAGATGGTGGACATGGCTGAGCAACAATGTGGATGTGAATTCTGCACAGAGAAATGATTAAAATGGTAAATTTCATGTAATGCATATTTTACCACAATAAAAAATGTGGAAATTTTCTTTGACCAATTCCACACTGAAAAACACGTGTGGAAACTTAAGGCCTCCAGGCTCCTCCACTGTGCTTTCGGCTAAAGACTTTAAGTGAGAGATGGGCCCCCCCAGGAGCTCTATTTGGGTAAACACCCTCACGCCCATCCCACCATCCCACAGAATGGACTGCCCAGCCAGGACTTGGCAGCAAATTCGTGGCTATTGAGCAATTTTGGGTTCTCTGGGGGGAAAAAAAAACAGAAAACAACCTTGGTGCAGGCTCACCCCAGGCTCCAGGGCCTGCTCGCTTATTCCCTGCGACCTTCTGAGTGCTGCCATCCACTCTTGGGAAAGAAAACCCCAGTACTTCCTCCTTGGACTCCCCTCACCTGTAACCCAGTGAACTCTCAAGGGCCTCAGAATTCATTTAGGCCTCATACCTGAGTCAGGAAGACACAGAATGCAGAGGCTGCTCCTTTTAAATCCCTCTCAGAAAGCACCAGTTCTACAGTCCCCCACAGAGCCCACCCGCAGGGATCACTTGAGCAACACACACAGAAACCAGGGTTTGCATGGGAGCAGAGGGATCCGAGCATTTGGCTGTGAATGAACGTCCCCCTGTAGGGACAGTGTGGGGCAGCTGGCACAGATCATCTGGCTCTGGATCAGGCACTGTCCCTAATGAATCTCCAGTCTTGTTCCTACTTCCATCCCAGCCCCTAGGCCAGTGCCTGTCATGAGGCAGGCTCTCAGTGCTGTCTAATCAAGACCACTGGGCCTTCTCTAGAGGCCAAGGCCCCATGAGGACAAATGCCAGGCAGTTTCCAGAGGAAAAATGACCAATCTCAAGACCACCAATCAGTCATTTAAGAGCAGATAGGCCCCATGTTCTAGCTGTACAAAGGCAAGAAGCCAGGAAACGATCCTGTTTAAAGGAATTTAAAAAAAAAAAAACCACATACATACACAGAGGCCCAGGCTTCTCCCTGCACGTTAGAGGTGGGAGCGAGGTTCCTGAGGCCACCCTCTAAGAGGAGGGCACAGAGCCAAGGCTGCTGAGACCTCACCTGCACCTGAGGAGCTCTGGAAGTGGATTCTCACCTATCTGTGGCTGAGTCCAGACAGGCTATGTGACGGCTGCTCTTACAGTTGAGGGCAGGGGTCGGAGAGGCCTTGCACTGGCTGGGCAGTAGGGGACTGAGGAGGACACCTGGGCAGAGTCCCAGAGACCTTCCTCTCTCTCCACAACACGTTCCCCTGCCAAAGTCACCCTCGGTCCTTAACATTCCAGGGGACAATGCAGACAAGGCAGGGGTTGCTTCAAAGTTCACCCACCCTCTGGGAGACTGGTAACCAGAAGAGCCACTTGGCCATTGGATTTATATCAGGAGCAGCTCAGATATCAAAGGCAATTCTCACAAGCTCCTCAGAGGTGCAAACCTTCAGCGTGCACCTTAGTCTTCTTAGGGACCTTCTTCCTTATTCTGAGTTCTCATCTGTATTTAGACAAAATTACACAAAGGTGAACAGGCTGCAGGTGTGCTTCATGTCAATCCCACCACTGAACAGCAAGAGGAAGCACAGCAAAGGCACTGGGCCCACAGGCTGCGCGGCACACATGGGGTGGAGAGTGCAGATGATGCAGGGGGCCGCAGGCCGCCTGCCACCTCACCACACCACCCGTAATTTCCAGGTCCAGGTCTATGTTTCCCCTTCTGCTGATCTGCTGCCCCTCCTGGTTTCCCCCTGGTGATTCCCTTCCTGCTGAGGACTGAGTTATACAATATGATTCACTGCTAGTGTGGCCAGTGGTCACCAGAGCTTCCACCAAAGGCAGACTCCTGGCGCTGACCCCCACGGACCTGGAGAGCCCAAGGGAGCTCTAGGAGTTTCGCACTCTCAACTGTGAACCTGAACTTTGGTCACATGAACCCAACTGCCCCCAGCAGGTAGCTCTGGTTGGCTGAGCCCTACAGGCTCATTGAACTCTCCTGGAAAACTTCCAAGAAGAGAAAGCATGCCATGCAGGTGAAGCCAAAGGGCACACACACCCTTCTCTACAGTGGGCACAAGGTGAACCACCTTGGACCACAGAAAGTGGAAGGTCTTCAGGGAATTCAGGGTGGCTTTGGCCCTCCAGGAATGATGTCATACCCTGAATTAAATACTTCAGAACCAGGAATGAAAGCTCGGAGGAGAACACAGAGCACACTGCATCCGTATAACCTGGGAGCCCACCTGCCAGTCACTAAACCACATATAAAGGAGGTCATTAAGACAGACTGAGCCATGGCATCCCCTACAAACCCACTCTGGAGCATGCAATATGATGAATAAGCTGTGCATCATTTTTATCATCAAAGTGGAAGTGGTTATTTTTTAGGGTTTCTTTGGAATTGGTTTTTGTTTAAATGAATGAAAAACTTTACTTCTTGTGTAGTATGATAGCTTTGCCAATGAAAAATGTACCCATAATCATTGAGCTGGTATATATACTTGCTCTACAAGCTCCTATTTATAGATATAAGAAAACCTAGAATTAAACAGTTAAGTGATTACAGTCCTTTTAAAAAGTAGGCCAGGATTTATTTTCAGAGCCAACACATCTGCAAAAATTGCATCAAAAGAAGCAGTTGAGAACATCCTCATCCCCAGCACTGGCTGGTGGAGGCTAAGACAGCAGCTGTACTCAGGTTCCCTTGGGGATGCGGAGGTGGCGTCCACCAGGGCTGCCTGAGCAGCAGGCACCTGCACTGGCCTTCCAGCCCACCCTCCTGGCCGTAGGCTCCTCGGCTCTGAGGTCAAGGGCCAGACTCTGGTCCCTATTTCTAGGAGGTACTGACATGACTGGCCTGCCAAGGAATCACAGAGTTCACCAAATTTCATCCTCAGCCCTGAGGAGCACGTTTGCCATGCCCGGGAGACTCATCCCCCCCGCACTCCACCCCGAGGTCCTGAAGTAGCCCCTGCTGCACAGCCTCTCCCAAAGCCCCAGGCTGAGCAACCCCTGCTAACCCACCTGCAGTCCAAGTCCAGCAAAACTCCCAGGAGCCTAAGAGGGACCGAGGGAGGATGGCAGGAAGTCGAGAGAAAAGGAACAGGTGAACCCTGGCACACGGAGAGACACACACTCCTGCCTCAATCCCCTGACCAACCGAAGGATGTCAGCTCCGGTCCCTGCACTGATTCCGCAAGCCACACTCTGTGCCAGCTACTTGGGGCCAGTGCAGAAAGCACCGACCCACTCACGCTCCTCCGCGCTCTCTCCTCCCTTCCCTTCGTTTCCGTCATTCAGGGACTGACGGGCAATCACCACCCTCCAGAGCCACTGAGGCCACAGGAGCCCAGGCTCTGCGCTCTGGGATATCCTGCTTATCTCCTGATCTCCTTCCCTGTTTTAACAGACCATCCTTCCCTTCCTAATAACCAAGTGCTGGCGTGCTGGCCAGGCTGAGTACAGCCAGGACCTCAGGAAGGTGCCGGGCACTGGGGCGTGGCCTCCTGACATCGACCTCACATGCTCGGATCCCAGTTTAACCAGAGGAGGAGTGAAGCACACCCTCGTTTCCCTGAGCAAGATGAAGGGTGAGATAAAGAAAGGCAGGGCGGTAGGCGACTGTAGACAGGCGAAAGAATGCAGAGTGAGCTGCGGTAAGAACGTGACTGACTTCCTGCGTGCAGGTCTCGAAACCCTCTGACACAGGCACACAGTCACCAGCAGGGCCACACAGGCCTGGGATACACTGAATAAGTACAAGTATCCACAGGCCAAAATGAGACACCCCTCACTAAAGCCCTGCACAGCTCCACTCCGAGTTGTGTGACTCTGATCCCAGCATTCCCGGTTTTACCCAGCAAAGGTGAGAGTCAGCGGCATGCGAGCAGCCACCAAGTCAGAAGACGTGTGTGCTGCTGAGGCTGTGGAGCCTGTCACACCCGGGACACGGCTGGGCCTGCATCTTCACACAGGCGACTACAGGAAGTCCTCCAGGTGACTTTCAGGAAGCAGAGAGCCTCTCCTCTCTGCAACGTCCTTGTGCATGCTGACAGGACACTGGTGGCGCCAGCAGAGGTGCATCTGAGTGACTCGTGCGTTCCTGAGGCACCGTGTGCTCGGCAGGCTTGGGTTTGGGAGTTGGCAGAGAGACAAGTGAACCCCTAAGGTGATGCGGACACTCATTTCATTTCCACTACGGCAGGGCCACTCTTCACTCTCAGAGTAGATTTAGGTGGAACACTCCTGGGGACCTCCTGGGGAATAAACCAGACACCGCCATGCCTGTTAGGTTGCTGCGTGGGGGATAGAAGGAATTTCAGTTCAGTCACCTCCGACATTGCTGCTGAGAGGCCCAGATGGCCACCGCAAAGAGACTGATCCCCACAGGAACAGCTCCCAGCAGCAGATGCTGCAAACACGGGACAGGGCTGTGCATAACCCAAAGAATGAAGTCATGCACCAGCCTGCACCACTGGGAAACTCTGCACACAGCGAAAGATCATCACGGCGATTAAAGAGCTGAAAGCTATTCCCCACCTCAGCTATTTCAGCCTTTCGGCCTCGGAATGAGCTGACAGACTGCAGCTTCACACAGCGTCGAGCTCTGGGCAGGGCCGGGGGAGCTGTCGAGTCAACTTCCTCTGAACTAGGAAACAACAGACATGGACATGTCACAGCCTGCCCAGAGCAGGGCCAACCTGGCTGCTGTGGACTGCAGCTCATGAAGAGCAAGTCAAAGCAACCAGACCCCGGTCCTCCAGCCCTGGGTCACGCTGACAGAAAGGCCACCCTGAGCCAGATGTGGAGGAGGAACAGCAATGGTAATGTAGCCAAAGGGTGGTGGCTGCAGGACAGGGCAACCTGGGCCCAAATGCAGCAGGATCTGGACTGGACACTGATGTGGGACAAAGTGCTTTAACAGACAGCTTTGGAATAGTTGATTAAAGCTGAAGTAGACTGTCTACTGCATGCGGCACCATGTCAATGCTAATTTCCTATATTCAATAAATAGGCCGTGCTAGGTAAAAGAAATCCCAGGCTTGGATATAATGCTGGCGCGTTCAGAGCCCAGGCAGATGACTTCTACACATTACACTCCAATGGCTCAGGAAAATTAGTCACAGCAAGGAGCTAAAGAAGCACAAATGCAGGTAAATGTAAAACACCGTCCCGATGAGCCAGGCAGAACGTGCACAGCAGCTCACTTTCATGATCCCTGCAACTTTTCTAGAAATGAAATTGTTTCCAACTTTAAGGTTCTTTCTTAAGGAGGCACAGAAATATCAGAAAATTGGAAAGGAAACCAAGACTATGGATGGGGTGCCAGGCAGCAGAGTTGCATCCTGCTGGGGAAGAGTCACCCTGGACCAAATGTAAAGCAAGCCTTTTTGAGCAGATAAGGATTAGGCACAAAGGAAACCTCATCGCAAGGGCAGCAGCTGCTGACAGGAGCACAAATCACACAATGCCACTGCCGCAGAAAGGATTTCCGGTCACCCAGCGGGCCCTGCGCTTCCCCACCAGCGACCCTGGCCACAGGAAGGACCCTGTCCATCTGACGTGCCGGGAGCCCTTGGCACAGCAGGGCTGGAGGGCCTGGAAGGACAGGGCAGACACGCCAGGCCTGCAGGGAGGGCGGCGGGAGGAACAGGAAAGGCTCGCAGGGCCTTCTGGGCTCCCGACCAGTGCTCGTGATCATGGGCACCTTTCCTCTCAAGTGTGCCCTGAGCCACACGGCTGTGGGCCCCTGGCCCCCTTTCTCTGCATTGCCCTCTGCATGGCTGGGACGGCAGGAGAGCTTGGGGACCTGCCACAGCTCCTCGGCTGCCCAGCCTCTGCGGCTGCAGGCTTTCTCTTGAGTGGTTCTCATCCATCCACAGCCCTGCACACGCCAGAGAGCAGCCAGGCTCCGTGCCCTTCAGGTTTCAGTGAGGCACGTTCAAGGAAGCACTCAGGCTACAAACCACTCCACCGCCAGAAGCAAGGGAGACTAAGGAGCGAGGGGCAGACGGTGACGATGGGAGACTCGCCGTTTTCAAGATCTACAGATTTCAAGCATTCCCAAAATCACAGCCCTGGCATTGGTTTGAAATAAGACACCTAATAGCTCTGAATGAAGCAGCAGTCTTGTAATATCTAGGACAATATCTGTTCAGTGTTGATCTTAAACTTCTCACATATCTCACCTAGAACTATGAATCTGTTGTCCTGGGCTGGACACAACACATGGGCAGCTGCTGGAACACTGCTGCCAGAACCACACCAACAAAACGCCCTAGAAATCACAAACTCACGCCCTGACCCCGGGGGAACACCCAGCAGCCTGTTTTAAGTGCCTACGATATATAAGACAGAGTCACCGGTCACAACTCCCTCCCGAGTCACGCACCCAGGTGCCGTTCTGACTGTAACCTGTTCAAGAAGCACAAATACCGCCCCAACTCAAGGGGAGGGGCAGGTGAGCATGAACAGGCTCCCCAGAATGAACGAACCCTCAGAAGCCCTGCCAGGCCAGCCTGGGAGCTTGGGTTTGACACAGGGTGCAAAAGATGGCAGTGAGCTCTGGCAAGGGGCAGGAGGGAAGGAAGTGGCATGGCCCTCTCTGTCGGGGACGATGGCACCCTCGCCAAACCACAACCATGTTGAATGGAAGAATGGCACCTGACAGAACTAACACCGCTTGGCCAGAGATGCCCTCTGACTTCCGCGGGTGATTTCCAGGCGGTGTGAAGGGGAAAAGGTTCTGCATTCCAGAGCTCAGCGAAGCACCGGCGAGGCCACTGCATCATGGCCCGGCACTGGCACCGCGACCAGTCACTTAGCCTTCTGCACTTCAGCACCCTGTCTCAAAGGCAGGAATCATGCACCCCAAACGACTGTGACGAGGAGGCACAACAGCTCACGTGAGAAGGTGGCGCACGGCCGGCTCAACAATCTCACTCTCTTCTAGGCTAATCTTCCAGGAGAGGGTAGAGTAAAAGCAAGAAGAGAACTTGGAGAGATGAGAAGTGGAAAGGAACCTCCAGGAAAAGAGCGGACACGCCCCATTCAGGAGCCCAGGAGTGCAGTCCCTGTGAGCAGAGATCAGTGCCTCCGCCCACCTCAGCACCCGCACCCAGTCGGGGAGCGAGGAGGGAAATGCTGCCCAGCATGGCCCTGCACAAAGCCTGAGTGACAGGACGGTGTGTGACACCTCAGTAAACACATCAGGGGCCACGTTTTCTTTTAATAATGACAACACTTTAAGAACATGAGCTCATATCCAGAAAAAAATAAATCCATGCCCCATGCCAGTAAAATAAGACTGTTCTGTCCTCCAGTGCCAAAGCACATGCTTATACAACCACTATTTATGATGTAAAGAATATAGAAAAGTGCGGAAAAAAATAATCAAAACCTTTTAGAAATCAGGGGCCGACACACTTTTCCCATAGCAGAGGGAAAAGTCCTAATGAAAGCAAGTCACAATTTGCTGACAGAAATCACACCTATCGTTTCCTGCCAAAAACACGTCCTGAATTGAGTCAGAAGGAAATGTCAGACAGCCCCATGTCAAAGAGCACACTATAAAATCATGGTTAGGACTTGTCAGAACTGTCGGGGTCACCAAAGACACAGAAAGCTGAGCATCTTTTCCAGGTTAGAGGTGATGGAGGAGACGTGACAGCCAGGTGCAGGACTGTGGGTAGACCCCAGAAGGGAAGGCGGCCGTGGTGACCAGGGGTGGTATCTGGATGAGGTCACCGGCTCAGGTAACAGCACTGTACTAGAGCTATTTTCCTGTTTTGACCATTGTTCTGTGGTTTTGTAGGATGTCAGCATTCAGGGAATGTGAAAGAAAGACATAGGAGAATATTTTGGAACATTTTTTTCAAATCTAAAGATATTTTGAAATTTTAAAATTACTTTAAAATCAAATTCTGAATAACTTACCAAGATTTTTCATCTTCTCTGTGGTTTTTTGAAGTCAATCTTTCAAGTACCCTCAATATTCAAAGACTCAAGATATTCAAGGGGCAAGATTATAAAGTATTTATATCAAAGAGGAAGACAGAAATCCATCCAGAAGTCTCTAGTCACAGCCTCTTTAAAATGAAGTGGAAGACCTCTGCCAGCAGCAGCATCCCCTAAAGCTCTCCTTCCTTCTGTTTTGCTTTAAGAGCTGTGAATTACAGCACACGGGTGACAGATGGCTTCAGAGTATAAGCAAGACCTCAATTTTACTTCTGCAGTAACTCAGAAAAAAACAAAGTTTGCACACACATTATCCCACAAACAGAAAGAGTGAAATCCTATAATTTCACGAGACCGTGGATGCGTAGACTTATAAAGAAGGCAAATGCTGTCTGTCTGGAGAGGGGCCTCGCACTATAAAGCAGACTTCCTGGGGGCAAATGCTCCCCAAGCTCAGCCTCTCGCTGCCCAGGTCTGAGATGCCCCCTTACAACACGGTCCTCAGCCACTCTGAGCACTGCCTGTCTGGGTGGGCTATGGGCGTGCGGCGATGGCCCAGTCTGCGTCTGCCTCGACCCCCACCCCTTCCAGCCTCCATGATGAGCTCCCTCTCAAAAGCCGTCAGCGGTTCTCAACAGTGTAGACACAGAAGTCTGCCAATGGCAAAATGCGGCTACAAGCAAAAAGAGAAAGCAGAGGAGGCCAAATCCTGATACTGACGACCCTTTTCCTGCCAAAATTGAGGCCCAGGAAAGTTGGCTTTCTACCCCAGCAGTTGAAAGGGACAAGGACTTCGCTGTGCAAGCATGGCCAGGCTGGTGTCAGGGCTTGCCCCACCGTCTGCCCCCGGAAGGACAGCCATGGCACCCAGGGAGGCTGCGGGCCCTGAGCACCAACCCTCTGTGCTAACAGCGAGTAGGAGCCCAGAGCTCAGTGGAACTTCCTTTACCTCCTCCTTTATTCAACAGAAGAACCAGGTGAACCCTTCCAAAGCATATTATACTCAGGTAGCAAATGGCTGCCTGAACTTTTCCCAGAGAGCAAGCATTTTGAGATCTGGGCTGCCTTTCGGGTCCTTGGGGCACCACTGACTTGGTTAATTATTCATTTTTATGAATGCAACAAGTGTCTAGAAAAATGATTCATTCTTGATAGCTTCTATCCCAAATATTCTATCATTGAGCTTCTTTTCGTGTGGTTATGGTATTAGGGATTGAGCCCAGAATCTTGCACATACTAGGCAAGAGCTCTACCACTGAGCTATAGTCACAGCCCTTTTTATTTCATTTTGAGATACTGTCACTATGTTGCCTTGTCTGACCTTGAACTTGCCATCCTCGTGCCTCAGCTGGAAATACCACCATGCCCAGCTCTGAGCTTACTATCTGAATGATGCTTATATTCCTGAAATGATCACCCAAGGCTGCTTCTCTTCTTGAATACTATCTCTGGAATTCTGCCCTCCAACAACTCTAGAGTCCAGCAGGCACAGACTTTTCTTCTTTTACCAATGTATTTCCAAACCCTCATAAAAGTCTGATGCCTATTACATGCTCAATAAGTAGTTGTTGCCTAATGAATAGGATGAGCAAATAAAGCAGGCTTTAGAAACACCCCCTTAGAGTTTAAAGACTAGATCCTAAACTCTGAAGCTTCAAAGGGTAATATTCTGTAAAAATAAGTCTATAAATCAAACATCCAACTTGATTTATAAACTCAGATCCTAGAGTCAATCGTTGCACTTGAAGAGGGTGTAAACTATCCAGCACATCAACACATATAAGGAGAGGCTAAAGGCCTACTATCTTGCTTCTTTTGCTAAAAGGACAAGCACCAGGGACGGCAGGGATGTAAGGGAAGTCTGTCAACCACCCTTACTGAAGTTAATCCCATGCCCACCCGCCCTGCAGATGCGGGTCCTACTTCTAACGAGGGTAATGAATCAATCGTGTGAGGCTGGAACTTATTCAGGGTCATAGAAGCTCATCTGCCAAGCGAGCACCGACATCCAGGCACACAGGAACACTTGTGCTGCGGCTGAAAGGATACCAGGCCGCCATCTGCCCTCGCTTCCAGGAAGCTCAAGCAGTGATGACGTCTGGGAGCAGACAGACAAGGAGGGCTTGGGGGCCTGGGCAAATGCAAAATTAATTTTTATTTAAGAATGTACCATTATAATGGCATTAATTATGCATTTGTTTACTATTCTCAATAAAAGATAAAGTGTTGTGTTAAGTGCTAGGGATAAATGGGGAAATACGAGAGGCCCTATCCTCAGTGAGCGCCATGGCAATGGAGAGACCACGGAGGGCAAACAATTCCCATGTCACCAGCTATTTACTGCCCTGAAACATGAACACAGTTGAGAAAAAGTCTGTTTTTCTTCTCTGATTCAGTAGCTCAAACCTAAATCACTGAAGAATGCAAGGTGGCCCGGGAAGTGAGCCTCAGGACACTCAGTCGTCCCACGCAGAGACCTTTCCTCCCCACGGTACTGTTGGAAGTTCTGTCCTGAAGCTCACACAACACTGGGAAGGCAGGGCCACAGGAGAGCAGTCTCCAGGAGGACCTGGCGGCATCCCTAGCCTTGCTCTAAGCAAGTCACTAACCCCACAACCCCCAAGTGCCTCCCAGTGACGTGGGGACCGTTTCATCTATCTGCTGATTTGATGTGATACATTACACATGTGAAAGCATGTGGCAGACACGCCATGAGCCAGAGCCATCTCTGACATAGTCACCATTTCTAAACAAACACAGCGAGAGAGAGGTCAAGAAAAGAAACTAAGAGTGATCTAACTGTGGTACCAATAACCATATGATTTGTTCATAAAATCATGACATTTTAGACATAGCTGAGCTCTTAGGAATCTACAGATCAACATCCCTATTACCCAACAGAGAGCTGATGTCCCCAAAGCAGTGACCACAACAAGATCAAGAGTCAGCAGATCAGAGTCAGGAACAGAACTGAAAACCATTGAAACAGACAGCAATGGCACCGAGGACTTCCATTTTAATCATCTCCAATCCCTCAAGAACAAGGGCAAAAATGTTCATCTGTTCCAGAAATCCTTGCTAGCACCAATCATCTCCCACTCATTCTCCAAGAAAGATGATCGAATATTTGAAAGGGAAGCTGGATGTGAACAATCAGCTGCACTAAGAAAGCCTAAAGTCAGCAGAACAAACTCACCCCATGAATGCCAGCTATAACCCTGCCATCTTCCATTTTCATTACATAGCTTATAGTTGATCCTTCACCAGACTGTCTTTCCCCACAAACCTACAAGAGGGTCCTCTAAAAATCCTTGACAAAATGAACCTTTCAAAACGAAGGTAGAACCTGCATGACTTGCTCTTACTACACCACTTTCCACATGAGGGAGAGATTAATTGCCTGCTGCATTTCTCCAATGACAAGGAGAGGGCCAGATGGACATGGGCTCACTGCTCTGATCCAGCCATGGTCAGCTCCATCATAATTTGACATTGCACTGACTTGGTAACTTTTCACATCTTGGGCAAAATACTAAAAAAATAGGAAATACCATAACTTTCAGTGTAGAAATATACATAACTTTATAAAATATACATGTATATGTACATATCTATATATTATATATGTATATAAATATGTGGAACATTAATAAAAATTATTCAAGAAAAATTTTAATCATTTTTTAACCCCGATACATCTTCAAATAGATTTGGAATCTTTTCCTTTGCACAAACTGCATTATCTAGTTTAGCTTTCAAGTATTTCCATTTTCGTTGCAGAGCTATATAAAAGTGGAATGCTGATCACATGTTTGGGTAGTGAATCCAAAAGGATCATAAAAAAAAAAAAAAATCTCCTGAAATGAAAAATGAATTATAGTAAGGTTGCAGGATACAAGGTTAATACAAAATTCAATCCCTTTCCAATTTATCAATAATGAATAGTACAATTTGAAATTAAAAAGCCAACTCAAGGCCATTTAAATTAGTACCACCAAAAGTGAAATTCTAAAGTGTAATCTAACAAAATGTACATAAGATATATATGAGGAAAACTACAAAACTTTAATGAAAGAAATCAAAGAGGAAAGAAATGAAGAGGTATTCTATATCCATGGATAGGGAAACTCAATGTTGTCAAGATATTGGCTTTTCCCAACTTAGTCTATAGATTCAATTCAATCCCAATAAAAATTCTAGCAAAGGCCAGGCATGGTGGCACATGCATGCAATCCCAGTGACTCAGGAGGCTGAGGCAGGAGGATCACATGTTCAAGGCCAGTCTTAGCAACCTAGCAAGACCTGGTCTCAAAGTAAAAAGTAAAAAGACCTGGGGGTGCAGCTCAGTGGTAAAGTGTCCCTGGGTTCAAGTCCTGGTACCAACAAAGAAAGAAAGATATCAGCAAAATACTTAGTACATATGAAAGAGCCTAAAGAGTATACAGAGACGAAAAAATCCAGAAAAAAAAAAAACACAATATCGAAGAAGATGAAAATTGGAAGACTGAAACTCTTCCATGTCAAGATTTAATACAAAGCTACAATAACCAGGACAGTGTGGTATAAGTAAGAGAATAGACAAATAGATCAATGGAAGAGAATAGAGAGCCCAGAAATAGACTCACATGAATATAGTCAACCGAACTTTAAAAGAGTCAATACAATGGAACAAAACCTTTTGAAACACCTGAAATTCCACATGAAAAAAAAAAAAAATCAATCTAGACTCAGACCTTACATCTTTCACAAAAATTAACCTAAAATGAATCCCAGACAAAAATGTAAAATGCAAAACAAAATTCCTAGAAGATAACATAGGATAAAATTTAGAAGACCTTGGTTTTGGCAATAACTTTTTTTTAACAAAACACCAAAGGCATAATCCATGAAAGAAAATTTGAACCATAAGTTGCACTTCATTAAAATTAAATTTTTCTACCCTACAAAAAACACTCAAGAGAATGAAAAGACAAGCTGCAGACTGGGAGAAAATATTTCCAAAAGAACATATAATAAAGGACTATTATCCAAAATATACAAAGATATCTTAAACACAACAATAAAAAAAAATCTGACCTTCATAGATACCTCACTAAAGAAGACATACAGATGAAAAATAAGCATGTGAAATGTTTCACCTCATATGTGAGCAGGAAATGCAAATTAAACCAATGAGCACACCATTTACAATGGTCTAAATCCAGAAGACTGACGTCAAGTGCTGGTGAAGATGTGGAACGACAGGAATTCTCATCCATTCTCAGTGGGAAAGCAAAGGAATTCTCAAACATTCCCAGTGGGAAGGCCAAGCAGTGCAGTCACTTTGATGGTTTCTTAAAAAACTAGGCGCATTCTTACCATGCAACACAGAAATCATGCTCCTTGGATTCATCCACATGAGCTGAAAATTTAGGCCCCACAAAAACCAGCATGTGGATATTTATAGCAGCTTCATTCATATTTGCCAAAACTTGGGCACAACCAAGATGTCCTTGAGTAGGTGAGCGGATTAACTATGGTCCATCCAGACAATGCACTATTATTCAGTACCGAAAAGAAGGGTGCCTCAGGCCATGAAAAGACACGGAGGAACCCCAGGCACACATTCTTAAGAACAAGCCAACCTGCAAAGGCTGCGTACCACATGACTCCAGCTAGAGGACCCTGTGGAGACAAGGCTTCAAGCACAGTGGGGGGAGGAGGCAGAGCATAGAGGACCTCAGGGCAGGGTAACTACCCTGGATGGTGCCGTCACAGTGAACTTGGGTCAGACACACTTGTCAAAACCCACCAAGAGTGAGCCCTAAGGTTACCCATGGACTCTGGGGACATGCCAGTGTAGGGTCCTCACCAGTAATGAACAGACTATCCAGGGGACAGTGACAGTGAGGGAAACGATGCATGTGTGGGGCAGAGGGTGAACGGAAGCTCCTTGCACCTTCTGTTCAATTTTTCTGTTAACCTAAAACTGCTCTAAAAAATATAGTCTATCTAAAAAAAAAAAAACTGTGTATGTATGACCCCAAATTGTGAAACAGAGCTTAGTAAAACAGCTGCATGATTATTTTATTGTTGACTCAAATTTTGTCATTTCCCTTCCAGTACCCTGGCTCAGTAAATTACTACAGATGTTGATGAGCCTCCTGTTGGGCCCCAAGGACTAGATCCTGGCCTTCGAGACTGATCCTCACTGTTCTGCCAAAGGCTCCACCACACCCAAAGTAATTTTACACAGGTCATTTCAAAGTGTTTAGTACAAAATAACCCTAAATGATAAGCAGTGATTAATTTTTCAATATCAATTACTACCCATCCTATTGGGTATATAAATATTCTGATTGTATGCATAACAATGTCAGAAAATGTCTGACCACCACAGGGTACTTTGCACCACCAGACAGAATAGACATCTGCCATGACCATCCAGTCCTGCCCCTGGACCCCAGTCCTAATTCTAGGCACATACGTGAATTCACACAACACCGACAAAGTGCAACGTGAAGATTCCAATGCTTTAAGTTTGGAACCGAGGCTGTGAACTGGTAGCCGCGGATGGAAATCAGCCTGCAGATGTGTGCTTTGACCTGTACCAGATTCTGGAAATTTTTGAATGAATAGTCTAAAATTGAGACTCAACATTTCTTATTCCTTTCCAAACGTTTTTAAATGGGCTGGGGGAGTCGCTCAGTGCTAAAGAGCTTGACTGGCATGTGCAAGACCTGGGTTTGATACCCAGTACTGGGGCAGGGGATGGGGGTTGGAGACAGGATCCCTCTGGCCTCCTTCTGCAGAGACTTGGCTCTCCCAAAAAGCTGGCTGCTTCTGCCTGACCCCAGCAGAAGAGTGAGACTCCAGTCTAGATAAGCAGTGTGAGGTCCTTCAGTTGAGCTTTAAGCCATTGAAATTTGCATTCTGTTCTGTTCAAACATGTATTTATTGCAATATTCTTCTAGAGAAGGAGAGTCTTGAAGGAGGGAAGGAAGGAAGGGAATAAAGTAAAGAAGGAAGGGGAGGGGCAACCTGGATTCCATCCCCAATACCACAAAAATAATACTGGCTGCTGATGCGAACGTTTCTATTTGACATTATTCTTTATTTTCTCCAATCTTTCTTTCCCTGAAATCTCTGATACAATGATTCATCTTCTCTGAACAGCTTTTCACCTCAGCTCACATTAATGAGTACACCAACCCTTCCTGTGGAAGTTCTGGGCACCAACAGCTCTCCTGCCAGCTCGTAGAAGTCACACAGTGGCTGTGCACTGCTCAAACCTCCTGAAACCACAGTGCCTTTGCTCTGAAGGATCTGGCCATCCTTGCACAGTCCCCCGAGACTGACTTTGGCCTCCCTCCCGCCTTCCTTGGCCTAGGTCTTGCCTGTCCACTGGGTTCAAGTTCACCCTTACTTCAATCTAGCCATTTCAGTTTCATCAGATTTCTCAAGACCATCTGGCCTCGTTCTCCCTCAATTCCCATATCATCTTGTATAATTCTTGGGCAAGCCATCCTAGCACTGTTGCATGTGATACAGTCTTTAAAACAATTCTTCCACACTTGACCCCTTGTTATGAGTGACAAACCTTGCTTCACTTTGCTTTGCTACACTTTGCTATATGGAATATCGTGTGAATAACGCAGTGCTATGTGTGACTGTGCAAAAACCAAGTGATGTAACCCCAAAAAGGTATAACCAGTGAGAGACTCCGAAAAGGTGTAACTGATGAGAGACAGAACAACCAGACCCACCCCAGTGCTGTCCACCTTATCCAGCCAGACAGACACTAGAAGTGTAAGGCCCACCAGAGAGCAGGAGAGGGGACGGTGGAGAGCTGAGACAAGGCGGGACCCAACGTCAGAGAGCTGAGGACACCAGAGAGCTGAGACCCGGACGAGCTGAGACCCCGGACGAGCTGAGACCCGGGACGAGTGGAGCTGCGAGCCAGACGAGCCTCCGGAGAAGACGAGTTAGACGGAGCGAGCGAGCGAGTGCGCACCTGGCTCTCGGGTCTTCGACTTCAGCCGCTGCTGACGAACGCCTGCCTCTTCTTGAAGCCTCCCGAGCAGAACTCCAGTCCCCTCATTTCCCGCCGCTTGGCTGAGCGCATGGCTGACTTAACGCGCTTTCCCCAGTTGTTCAGAAGATCTTAGGAAGCAGCCTGGGCCTTCGATGGGGCCACTTACAATGGCCCGCGGCGGAAGGACATAGATGCTTGATGAGGAAGGACCGTGTCGCAGCAGGAAGTGCTCCGGCGGGACAGCCCTGCTGCGCCTGCGCCTGCTCCTCCCCACCGTCCACTGGCTCCTCCCAGAACTCCCCTGAGCCCTCCTGGGACTTCCACTCCCCCTGCGTCCTCTTTCCTCCTTGCTTTCACTTTTACAGCCTGGATTCTGGGAACACCCGGCTATGTGCCCACCAGTTGGAAGCACCGTACTTCAGGTGACGTCCTAGACTCACTGACGTTCAGAAAGCTCGCTCCAGATTTCTCCCCTGGGGGAGCCCACCTGCCGCCCGCCGGCCTTCTCCCCTGCTTCCTTCCCGTCTCCTCTCCCTTCTCCCCATCTCCTTCCTTCCTTCAGTTCAGTAGATGTCTGCAGGGCACCTCTACTGTACACCCACTTTCACAGCGGGCCTCCCTGGACGGAAGTGTGGACGGGGACATGCTTCCCAAGCACGCCCTGCTGGGCTCCGGTTCTGGCCCTGTTGCTCTCGGGCTGGCTGCTCGTTTCTGCTTTTGGTTCCAGCAGCTCAGAGTCCCACTGTTTTCTCTTTCACTTCAAACCAAAACTCACGTCTTGGGCTGTTGAGCCTTCCTGAGCCCAGGGACCGGCGAGGCCCCTGGCTGTGCGCGCCCTCTGCGCGGGACGGCTGCCAGCTCTTCCCACACCATGGCCTGGGACTTGTGTAGTCTTCTATCACTTCTTTGTAATAGAGCAAAGATCCTATTACCTGGCTCCAATAGAACTTGTTTCAAATCTTAAAACCATAATTCAATAAAATCAAGTAGCCAACACTTTCTGTCCCAGGAAGGAAATTTTTCTTTTACCAAAATACACATTGCACTATCTACGTCTGAGATGGTTATTTTGGTTTCCAAATTCTGTTTCCCTTGATTCTCCTTGGGTAGGATCCAGAAGTGACTTCGCTCTCCCGCAGTTTATACTTGGCTCCTGTCCTTTTACCATCACCCAGCCTTGACCTTGAGAGTCTGCCTTCCGTTAGCATGTCACATCTATCCTTCTTCCATCTCAAGGCTGGCTCCCTTCTCACTGGCACTATTTTGGAACAGCCAATACATTGGTCATGGCCATCACTAACCATGGCAGGCCAGCTTCTGCCTCTCCTCCGTTTCATATCTTCCCCCAACAGCTCCCCTGTAAAGGTTCAGTCCAGTGACTTCCATTCTGGTCCATCCGGTTCTGAGTGAAACGGTTTGTGTTCTCCAGACTCCCACTTTCATAAATGTCACTAAACAATTTTCTCTCTGTGTATTTAACCAGCCTTCTCGCGCACATTGAAGCCCCTTTTCTTACAAAGCCACATCTTCCCATATGCCTGATAAATATTTATTGATAACACACGTGCCACAGAAGGCAGGGCCTCCCAGGTGAGCCCACACTGCACACCTTCTCTGAGATGCTGCCTCAGGCTCCCCAACAACGTATCCCCATCTGACCTCACAGTACACAGGCTGGTATGCCATGAGTCACTTAAATAACTCATGTTCCGCACAGCTCACAAGCCGTGACACGGATTCCGACTCAGGTTTCGCCTCCTGAACTGTGGTAGACGCTTTCTCTTGAGGTTCTGAGGACCACGCGCACCTTCAGGTGGTAGGAAGAAACCAGGGTGCACCAGGTTCTTACTCTGCTCATCTTTTCCTGCAAGGCAAAACTTCCCAGCATCAAAAAACAGCCACCCAGAAGTGTCTACCATGATTTCCTTCTGATGGTTTCTCCAAGACTTAACATTTTACTTCTGATGCTGCTGTGCTGACTCTATCCGCGGCCCCTTCCAGGCTATCCTTCCCTTCTCAGCATCAGCTCCTTGCACTATCCTTTGCTGAATCCACCATCCGCATGGCTTGTGACATCCGGAAGGGACACCCACCAGCTCCCCCAGAGTTCTGCAGTCCCAGGACTGGTGCTCCGTGTAGCGCTCTGGTTCTCCTTCCCAATGTCTCCTCCATCCTCTTCTGCCTCAGTGCTCTTCCGTTGCCGCTGAAAATGCTCGATTTTGACCTGGGCTCATTTTTACGTCTACATCTATTACCAAATGGTGAAATTCAATAGTTAGAGAGGACACCATGTTTTTAAAAGTTACTTCTTTAAAAGAACCGAAACACCAGTGTTAATCTGTTCAATCAGCCAACAGGAGGCGACTGACTGTCCTTGGACTGTGACATGTTTACTACATCCACAGTGCCCAGCACGTCCGGATTTCAGACACAACAAGAACGTACACTCTGTGCCCGCTACGTGGCAATGGCCAATCATGAATTTCATACAAATGTCAAAAGTGAAATGTCTCTAGGAGTTCCCTCAAAATCTTAAAATAAAAGTCACATTCCAAACTTCATAATTCTCATGAATACATCACAAAGTCGCCATTATGCTATTGAGAACGAAAACAATTGTGTGCTTGTGTTGCGAGGGAAAGTATCCCAAGAATGAACTATATAGAATCTTCAAGTTCTCGCTCCCCTCTTGTTTGCTTTGGCTTGGCCGCATCACATGGCACAGTCTCCAGGCATCACACCTCTGCGGGCAGGACAATCCACTCCCAACTCTGCAAAGTCAACTTTGGTGCATGGGGTTTTGAAAGAAGGTTGCCTCTGAACACCTTTGCGATTACTCAAGTGAGCCTCTCTCATCTCAGTAACCATGTTGATAATACACAAATGTAAATATGTAGGTGGATTTTCTTTCCTTTTTAAGATCATAGTCTTTCTCATGTGCTCTTTTAGTAAATAAATACCTTCACAAGATATATGCAAAATCTAAATGGTGTCTCCCTCTCCACCTGCACCCGCTCCACATAATTATCTGTTTGGATTGCCATATTCTACTTTGCTTCAGGAGGAATCCAGTTCTTTTGGATCAGCAAAAAGAATGGCTTTTCCTCCCACCCCAACTATGTGTCCCAGTTTTTTCAGTCACTCGGACATAAAATCAACTCGAAGACTCCTGACTTTCTCAGTAAGCAGAATGTCCTTTGGCTAGTGGCCTCAACAGCACTTTGGATACCATTGGTTGACTTGTGTCACCACCAAACATGTGAGATCCTCTCCCCGAGTCCTTCCCTGGGAGAACGGCTGCAAGAAGCAACGCTGTTTCCTGATGACAAGACTTTAGGAAGGGGAAACCCTATCTTCTATAGCTGGAAAGATGATTTCCCAAAACAAAACATGAGGAACAGGAATACTGCGCCTTTCTCGACGTTGCAAGGGTGCTCTATGCCCACTGAAGCACACGATATTGACGTTATTCCACACTATTTTATTAACACTGGTTATTCCTTTGGCCTCTTGAGCATGACAAAGGAAGAGCCAGACTTGCTGTGACTGAGAGCACCCACGTCCTTCCGAAATCCCAGGGAAGAAGGGAAGAGCACAGATGCTGCCGTGCCGTGGAGGCGGCGGTTTCGGAGAAACACAGGAGAATGGCCTCCAGCACGTGCACCCTCCTGCCAGCCCAGCCCCCTGCCCAGATCCCAGGCCGGTCCACCTAGAATACGAAAGCCCTTCAGTGGCCTCCTGGCTAGAGCCCTGGCCTGGGGTGCGGCCCACATGTCACCGCAAACCTAGCCTTGCTTAAGGATGCTCTCACTGTGGCAGTCACCAGTGGCTTGGTTTCTAAGGCATAAAACCTGGACAACTTAACCCACCTCCCTGTCATTGTTTCCACCAGGCTGGAGAAAGGGGAGGATGTAAATGACAAGGCTCTAATCCAGGACTCAGACAGACCTGAGCTTGAAAACTACCTGGGAAAGTCTTGGAGCTTTTGTTTTATCATCGATAAAACAGGAGCGAGCCCGGCCTACACCAGCATTGCACAAGCAGAGCACTGACAGGGACCAGGCATGACTCCTGGGCACGTCCCCTTCCACACGTGCCTGCACCCAAAGTGGCTCACTATGTCCCAGCACCATCTTCCTTGTTGGCTTTCCTTCATGCAGCAGCCCCTGTCCAAACTGCTGTCCTGAAACACAAAACCTTTAGACCATGGATGACATGTCAATTTCCACCAGTCAACGGTGGCTGCCAGGATCTCTGAACTGGGAGGTCTCAGATACAGTGCTCTCACTTGACTGTGGGTCCCCACCCCAGCTCTGAGTACCACTTCTTCAAGCACAAGTTCTGGACCATGACAAGGGACTCCCGACGCATGGAGAGCTCTGACTTCACTGTGGTTCACCTTCACCTCCAGCACAACTCCCAAGCTCAGGATCTGCAGCACAGTGTGGGAATCATGATTCATGGGGACCTCTGATGTAACCATGGGTTCATCCCTAGGCACAACCCCCAAAGTCTGCACCATGATGTGGGAAACACCTAACTGGCAAGTCTGCCAAAAGCAACACTGGTTGTGTCTGCTGACTCTGCTGACCTGTCTTTGGGGTACCTGCTGTGGCTTCTAAGAACCATGAGCTTTGTCTAAGTGCTCAGGAGCCTTCTACCAACACATCCATCTGGGAATGTCATTGTCCTATTAGCTTTACGAATACAGGATTTCTCGGTTCAATATGGTTCTCACTTGGTGATCAGGATGTGGCCCATCACCCCTCTTCCTGTACCTGTCCACATGTCAAGTCTGAAGACAGGGACTGCGGTTCCATCTAGTCTAGGTCCCCAGGGTCCTGGAGTGCCACTAACCTCCAGGCACAGACTTGAGTGAGTATGAGGTCACACACAGCAGCACCTTCCTCCTTCTTAACTTTGCTGTGATTCAGTTCTCTTCTTATCACGTTTCATCTATCCTTTGCCATTTGAAAGACACTCTTCACAGAGAAGGCAGAGGCTGAAGAGTAACTGCACAATTCTCTGTGGTATCAAGTAATAACTTATGTTCAGAAGAGACAAGCCATCAAATTAGAGATTCCAGGGAAAGAAACTAGAGAAAATGAAGGATGCAGACCAACAGATTTTATGTCAACTGCTAGTTTTTACACCCCACAGTTGTGTTTTGACATTAATAGACATGGCTAATGAGCCTAGAGTGAAAGGTAATAACACACCAGCGTGTGTTAATAACACAGGGAGATGAGAACATGTACAAAGCCCAAGCCATGATATAGATCATCAGGCACCAGCAGGAAGGGTGCATGGCAGAGGCCCACATGACTGAGGCCCAGGACACACACACACACACACACACACACACACACACACACTTGCACACACATGCACCTAGACTGCATGTGCATACAGATTGCATGTATACACACACACTCCTGCACAGAAGCTCCCCTCAAAGGCTGTGAGTCACCAGGGGACACCACCCACATGTCCACATAAAGCACCAGGCTCGAGCTGGGTAAGGTGGCCTTGAACAGCAGTGCTGGGCAGCATCGTGGGGTTATTTTCACGGCCCCAGAGGCTTTAATTAAACATGGGCAGGATGGGGGTGAGGTGGGAAGGTTTCTTCCAGCCCGAACAACAGCACTGATGGCATCTGCCAGCAGCCTACGGCAGAGCGTCTGGCCACCTGTGGGCAGGGCTGCCAGAGCAGAGCCTCCAGCCTGCCCAGCCTGCAGGGCCACAGCTGCCTACATGCTTACAAAGCATCTTTTAGGCTGAGAGCAGAGTTCTGGAAACTCATCCTGACTGCCCAATTCCACGCTAGCATGAGTGCCAGAACCTTCCTGAGCCAAGAGAGGAGGGTGCAGAGGGGCCCAAAGCCCGTGGTCTCTGCAGCAAGCCTGGGCTGGAGCAAGGCTACTGAGTTCATCCCAAGCCTGTCCTCAGCAGCTACAAGCCTGGGTAGACACCCAGTCCCAGACACCCTGCGCTCCCGCCTGGAAGACACGCTTAAGACAGGAAGCTCGGTTCCACCTCCTTCCCCTATGATGTCCTTCCTAATGTCTCTGAATTAAACATCCACCACAAGTACATCTAAGAAGGCAGGAAAGGCAAACTTCTGGAATTTGGGAACACAAGATCTAACCACACAGTCCCTGCAGCTTCCAAATCATACTTGTTGATTTCAGGGCCAGGGCGTAAATCCATAATCAACGAGCTCAGGGGGTCTTTGAGTAAAAAGTATTGAAAAGTTGATATGCTAGTGCAATATCAGTCTGCAGGTCCTGAAGGAGTAGAAAATCTGATCTACACCTTCCACCCATCTTCCTCCAGCTCTGTGTAGGACCCCTGGCAGGCACATGTTAGGATAAGTTGACCTTCGAGTGCAGGTTCGGCAGGATTCTGCTGTGATCTAATTCAATAGGCAGAGGCCAAACAAACACAAAAAGTCCCCCACAGCTGTCTTTTTTCTGGGGGGAAAAACTTTTTGAAAAGAACAGAAACACGGCTATGTCCTCTTCCTAAAAGGAGAACCTGATGGCTTGACATCCTCAGGGTGACAGGCACACATGGAGGGACGGACGGAGATGACCACTCCCCAACAGGTGGAAGGCAAAGGCAACGCCCCGCCACACCTCACACAAGCTGCCTGCTTCTTCGCTACATGAATGGAGCAGTGCCCGCTGCCAGCCACTGCACTGTGGCCAGGAAGGTAACACTAGAGCCAACACGGTCCCCACCCTCCAGAAAAGGGGGAGGCCTGCATGTCCCCCTCAGGAGGAGGCAGCCCTTTTCAGAGCCACCAAGGGACACACAGCAACACGGCAAGGGCCAGAGGGGCCATGCCATCAGGACAGGGTACTCTGAGTGGCACTGGATCTTTTCATGTTTCCCATCTAAAAACAAACATCCACTTCCTAAGGCGAGTCATTTTCAAAATTAAACACTAAAGCGCTAGTCAAAATTACCTTGATTAAAATATTGACGTTGACAGGCAGAGATTTTGACATGAAAATGTGCACTCGGAAAACACGGTGTGGCAGCAGGGTGAGCCCCACGCGGGCTCCGTCCTGCAGTCCTGCACAGAATCCCAGCCTCCAGGGACACAGAAGCACTTCCTGGGAGTCTCTCCCCGCTGTGGACGTGCTACTGCTACTACCGCAGGCTCTCTCTGTACTGAAAATGCTTAGGACCAGAAGCGCTTCTGAATTTGGAATATTTGCATATACATAATTGATATCTTAGGGTGGCACCCAAGTCAAACACAAAATTCATTTTGTTTCATAGACACCTTATTTGTGTTGTTTTATATACACCATCTAAGATTGCCTACAAGGAATCTCATGATATCTGGAATGACCGTGTGCATGAATGAAGCTCTGAGGTAGGGAATGCCCCACTTCGGTATCAGGATGGCACCAGAGGTTTCAGATTTTGCAGCTCTTTGGATCTGGAATTTCCAGATTAGGGATGCTCAACCTGTACGAACAGAAAAGAGCATCTGAGCTGAGCAACAGTGGTGGCTAATGGCACCTGCCCACTTGACTGGGCCGTTGGGCACCCTGTGTGGAGTGGGTTCTATTTCTGGTGTGCCTGGGAGCACCTTCCTGGTGAGATGAATCTGAACGGATGGTCTGGGAAAAGCACCTGGCCCTCCCCACTGTGGGAGGGAAGCTGGCCCAAGGGGCTCTGCCCCTGCCCTCGGCTCTCAGGCCTGCAGACTCAGACTAGAGTCCACACCATCAGCACTGCTGTGTCTCCAGCTTACAGACAGCAATTGTGGGACTTCTCATTCTCCACTGCTGTAGGTGCCAGTACCTGATGATAAAGCTCTTCATAGATCTACTGGTCCTGTTCTCCAGGAACCCCAACCAACAGGGCCACTGTTCACTGTCCTCGGTTGCAGGCCTGTGCCAGGCCTCTGCCATCAGGACTCATTTGACTTTTGCTCTGGAGGGTGAGAGTGCACACAACTACCCCAGGTGTGTGTGATGGTCTAGAGAGGCCTGGAGGGAAGGGAGGCCTGCACACAGGGACAGCTTAGGAGAAACCCCCGGAGAACAACAAGTGGACAATCTGAGCAAGAGAGGCTCTGTCCACAAGGCCCTGACCACACGGCAGGAGAGGAAGCCAACTGCAGCACAGTCACCCACCATTAGAGAGAAACTGGGCCTTGGGGCCGAGATCAGGCAGACAACTGGCTGGGCAAAGCACCAGTTCCCAGGGAGGCTGGAGGCTGGAGGACAGCAGGAGGTCAGGAGGCTGGAAGCTGGCATGAGACATCAGGTCCAGGCAGATGCAGAGCTCTGTAGGCAGAGGCCCTCTCAGGGATGGGGTGGGAGAGATGTTAGTGCAGGGTAGAGGTTAGTGATGAGAGACAGGCAGAGAAGGTCATTCTAGAAAGTCCATCCTGGGCAGAGGAGGCATGATCCCCAGGAAATGAGAGTGTGGGCAAGGTGAGAAGGCCATCCACAGTCAGCTGGGGTGGGTGTCCACACAACAGGAGAACCTCAGGCCACAGGACTGCCAGGCCCCAGCGTCCTGAGCTTCTGGGGCTGCTGAGGTCGGCTGGAGCTGGTCCCAAACTCCAAGGGGGACCAACCATAAGCTACAGCTCTCTGGACCTCTGGGCTACTCCACTCTGCAGGGGAAGCACGGAACAGGCAATCAGGCCCTGTCCTGCACGGCTGCAAAGCCAGCGGTGGGCAAGGTCAAGGCAGCATCTCGGACACCATTTTCCCAAGGCCACGGGTGGAGCGCTCCCTACTGTCTCTCGCCACTTGACACCCACCCTCCAAGGTGAGGGTCAAACAGACCTTGTTTCTTGGAAGAAGTGCACTTTGGCATTCCGTAACATGACTTCCAAGTTCTTCAAATGGAGTTTGGAAATAAGACAAAACTCCAGAAAATTCAGGAGTGGCACTTGGAAAAAATAAGGCTGAGGGTGGAGAAAGGAGGCTGAGGTGCTGTTTGTCTTCTCTCCTTCTTCCCTCAGAGGCCACCCACCAGGGCGTGGGGGTGGGAGGCCCACTGAGCACCCTGCAGGAACATAGGCTACAAGGCCAAGGAACAGGCGATGGCCACACAGGGGGGTCATGGTCCCTGCTTCAGGTCTGCAGGAAAAGAGCACCCGCATTTGTTTCTGCTCCGTCTTTAAACAATAGAAGCGGAGTTCCTTCAGGCTCCCGTGACATCTCAGCAGAAAGCCAGACAGCACGTGGTCCCCACCTCAAAGCCCAAGGCCAGCTCATCGGATACCTCCTCTAACTTGTTACACACAGCTGCAAATCTAAATATTCCCCACTCCACGTCTGCCACGCTTCCAGTCCTATTAATACCTTATCTCTGTGAAGTTCCCTATTTCCTCTCCAAACAAGAAAGCCCCGCCAGAGCCAGAGCTCGGATTTTCCATTGGAACATGGAACAAAATGAATCCAGTTTCATCTTGGGTTCTTATTGTGTTCACTGAACTCTTCTCTGGAGGTCAAAGAGCTGGATATGGTGAGCGGTCACTTGGGCAGGACGCCAGCACCGCTGCAAAACCCAGACTGCATCCTTGAGAGCCACTGGCCAGGACGGCCTTGCCTGGGAAGAGCTGGCGAGGGCTCAAGGTCGCCAGGCTGAAAATCACACTTCCGCGTGGGCACACGGAGCTGTGTGCAGTAGGAAGCACGTATGAACTCAACACAGATGGCCCCAGAAGAAAATTTCCTCTGAGCGACGACAACCCAGTTCCATTTCCACTCGGAAGGGAGCAACCAAGGGCGGGAGAAGACTGCCTGCGGCCCTGAGCAGTGTGAGGCGTGAAGAGTCAGGAGTGGACGGTCCAGGGGATGCACAGAACTGCCTTGCAACCAAGCCTCAGGAGCACCAAGCCACAGCAAGCACAGCTGGCAAACTGGCCGGGCCGAGGTTTTCTGTGGTGTCTATGCATTTTCTTTGGGCAGACAAAAATGAAAGATCACAAAACTGTGGATGTCATTTGAAAGGAAATAATGACCGTTGATTAACCTGGTTGACCTGAAGCCTCACAGACTGGCTTTCCTCCTCCTGTCTTCCACGAACTTCTTAAAGCCCCAGGCAGGTTATTAAATGGCCCAGTGTGGAACCACCTGTAAACCAGAGTGGGGTCCGGACTCCTGCTCGCAGGGGTGCCAGGGCACATGTGATGGAGGGACACAGAGCCCAGGAAATGGGAACAGAGGCTGCCCTGGCCCTGGGCCCTTCCTGAGCAGCCCCTGCAACTCCCCAACTCTTCACTCTGGCCAGTCCACTGACTCCTGGGTCGTCCTGACTGGACAGAGAAGGGATTTCTGATCTCAAACAACCAAAGTCCAAACAGCCCCAGGCTGGCCTGGAAGCAGAGGGCTGGCTGGCACAGGAGCCATGCGGGCGCCTGAAACTGCCCAGGCCAAGGCACTCTCCATTCTCCATTGCCCGGGCTCTGTGCCCCTCCCATGCCCCTTCCCTGCAGGCCATGCCCCTGGACACACATACCCCTGCCACTCCCGTGGTCCCTATTCCCATGGAGCTGCTCCAGGTTTTGTGTGCACCAGGTTCAATCTGTTCAATGTTTGTTCACCAAAGACATCTAATTAGATGGTCCAAATCAGAGTCAGTGCAGCTGAATGGCTTGTGGAATATGTGACGACCTCAATCCACGTCAGACGTCCGGTCACGAGACACCTGTATCACGTTTAGGATCCAAGTCTAGAGTGCATGCAGGAACCCACAGCCGTCTTCAGGGGCGAGAGACTGACGTCCCAGCCTCATCGAGGTGGGAACACGAACCCAGGGCAGGAGATACACGTGTGCCACAGCTGCTCCCCACGGGTCAGCTGCTGCAGCCGCCGAGTCTGTCTCCCCTCCAGGGGAGGCGTGTTCTCCCCAAGGTGAACAGGACCACAGAGGACAGGGAAGCTGTCCTTCGGTTGCACATCCTCAAGGAAGACAAGTAGGTTGGCTCTGAGGACCCCCAAAATAATAAAAGAGATCCGACCTTGAAGAGAGTTACGTGGAGTGAGGGCTGGCCTCCAGCAGCCATGCTGGACGCACATTTGCAGCAGTTCGGCTCCTGTTTCATGGTCGACAATTTTCACATGCTGTTGTATAGGTTTTACAATTTCCTCCTCGCCCGGTTGAAGGCCTCTGGAGATTTATTTTTTGGTCACGCAATATGTGTGGCTGTGCTTACCCTGCATGCACACAGGAGCTAAGAACTCCAAATGGAACAGCTCTTGGAATTTCAATTTCCCGACTTCCCAGAGAGAATACAATCTATGCAGCATTTTTATCATCAAAATGTCATTGCACTGTTTAAAGTTTGTGTCTAAGGCATCATTTCTTTTATGATTTACCCTCTTAATCAGTTCATCTAATGACCGACAACATGTTTACCCTGCACTCGAGATTCCCTTAAAAGGCAGCCCGCCCCACACTCCTCCTTCCACAGGCTGCTTCTCTGCCTTGCTCCTCCTTCCCCTTGGGCTCGGCTCTCTCCCAGACCCCGACAGAACCACTACTAGATGCAGCTGTACCTCTCCACCTCCCTGGGGAGGTGCCCCTCTGCACCAGTCACACCCCCGTCCACTCCTGGAGCCACCTTGACCCACCCACTCCTGAAAACCCTGGTCTCTGCGGCAGGTTCCACCAGACCAGACTCTCCAGCCCATATTGTTTTGGGGGGTTTTTGTTTTGATTTGGTTCTTGGCATCATCTTGAAGTTCACCCTGCCTGTGACCTCGGCTGGGGTGGTCAGTGACAGATGGCAGGGGTCACCAGCTGGAGGCAGAAGCTGAGAGCATCTGAGCTGTGCCAGGAGCCGGGTTCTGTGCACGTGGACGAGCAGACAGTGGGACGCGGTGGGACGGGGAGGAGGCCATCCAGGCCCAGAGCATGGGCACAGGGTGGGGTGCCTGCTGGCCCTGCGAGGACCAAGGCCACTCCAAGCTCTCCCGAACCCAAGTGGCAGCCCCCGGGTCCCACCACTGCCCACAGCCTGGTGCTTCCCCAAAGGGCCCACAGAGAGCCATGGCTGCTCTGGCTGAAAGCCACCTGCCTTCGTGGCCAGCTTGACATTTTACCCCCAGTTCTTGAAACCTGTGACTCTTCTCATGCCTTCATGCCTTCAGCATCTCCCAGAAGCAGAGGCCTGGCTGGGAGGACTGACTGGGCCCCACACCTCAGCCGGTCAGGACACGCTGGGAGTGCAGCGTGCCACCTCGTCAGTGATCTCCCGAGGCCACAGCCACCCTCCAGTCCCCCTCCCACTTCATGGGGACCGTGCAGGAGGAACCGGGCTTCATAGGCCCTGCAGCCGCCGCCCGAGCCCGCCGTAGAGCACAGGCCTTCAGTCAGCACAGGGGCCTCACGGGGCCCCCGCACAGCCCAAAGCACGTTCTCTGCCACCTGCTGCCCGTTATCATACAGGCATTTCTCCTGGGACCAGGTGATTTCCTGAGTGGATTCTTTTTCTCCCCGTCCAAGAGTTCTGAACTGCGCTGCTGATCACACAGTCCTGCCATCGACAGAGTCACAGATTAGACCTTCACCTCTGATTCCAACGTCCCAGCATGGCCTTGGCCACCATTCGGTCAGTCGGGACACTGGCTGAGCACCTGTTCTCTGCCACCGGGCCCTGCAGTGCACTGGACCGGAAAGGGCACAGAGAAGGGCCTGAGATCAGCGGGAAGACGGGTCTGCACACGTGCGAAGGCCATCGGTGGGTCCAGGAAACGTGGTAAGCGCCAGGCCTCTTACCCAGACAATGCAGCTAGCGCTTGCCAAGACTGTCTTCCTCCCCCAGGGACTTGCCCAGAACCCTCAGCAGGGCCAGCATCCTGCCTGCCTCCAGGAGCTAGTGCCTCTGAGGCAGCACCAAGGGTAGCTCTCAGGGGCCGGGCTGTGGCTCAGTGGTAGAGTGAAGGCACTGGGTTCAACGCTCAGCACTTCACATAAATGAATGAATGAATAAAATAACGGTCCATCAACAACTAGTATACACACACACACACACACACACACACACACATATATATATGTTTTTTTTTTAATAAAAAATCAGCTCTCTTCCCACCCACTGCCAAGTTCAGGGGCTTTTGTCTACTTCAACAGATCTTCTACAGTAATCCTCCACCAAATACCTCCAGACCATTAGTTGGTGGCACCCATCCCCCTGGGCATGTGAAAAAACTTCACCTGTGGCCTCCTTAAGCATGCTCTGTGCCCAGGCTCATTAAAATTTGCATGATTTTAAGGGTTCACGAACCCACCAGAGAAGAGAGGCCATGTTGTGGTCCAGAATGGATTATGATTCATTGACTCTCAACCTATCACTCTAATTTGGGGATAATTTATTAAATAATGAATAATAGTAATTTTTATTCAATAATAAAGTGTCCCTCTTATTTTTTGGTACAAGAGGTTGAACCCAGGGATGCTTAACCACTGAGTCACTTCCCCAACCCTATTTATTTTTTATTTTGAGACAGGGTCTTGCTAAGTTGCTGAGGCTGGCTTTGAACTTGTGATCCTCCTGCCTCAGCCCTCTGAGCCACTAGGATTACAGGCATGTACTACCACACCCAGCTACAGTATCCCTTTCCTTTTGTGTTTAACTTATTTTAACCAGAAAGAGAAGTGGAACCACATGTTAGGAAGACCCAGCCTGGAAGGTGGCTTGGCCCACTGCCTGCTTCCCAAGGGCTCTCTCGCGTGGTCCCCCAACAAGGGCGTCTGTGGCAGCAATTCTGTCTGCAGGACCCCAGGCTGGAGGAAGGACAGGCACTCAGAAGACCACTGGCGGGCAGGCAGGGAGGGGCAGCAGCCACCAGGACAGTCATCTCCATGCAGAAGATGAGCAAGAGGTGGCACGCCCAGAGTAATCACCAACATACAAAGCTGGAGTCCCACCTGAGATCAAGGGATCTGGGATAGTGAGAAAGGAACCAGCTGCCATTAAAAATTCTTAATTCCACCAGAGTGTCTCCCGAAGTATTTGCAGCCCCCTTCTTCAACTGGTGACCGATGCTAAATGCCATTCAAGGTCATCCATGAATGCATGTCCACCAGGCCACCACGGAGAAGGGCTGCAGGCCCGCCACACAGATCAGCAAAGCCCAACACTCAAGCAGATGGGACCAAGGGTGTGTGAGCTGTTGCAGAGAAGGGCCTGCCCTGCACATCTCTGGTCACCGAAGTTGATGGCTCCCATGTGTCCATGACTCTGGGGAGGACAGGTAAAATGTACAAGCTGGTGGCAGCTGCTTCTACCTGCAAGGCTATTCATGAGAAACACAACCTGATTCTTTTCCTCTGCCAAGCACAGTTTTCAAATTAATGCCACTCTCTCACATCACACAGGCACATACCATGCCAAACCAAAATAAGGTGCATTACAAGGTTGGTGTGGTGTGCCAATAAGCTGTCAATCATCTGTCATTCTGACACAGGTCATATATATGACAGATTTGGCTCAGAGGCAGCATCCCAAATTCATGGCTATGTTTCTGAAGATGGTGTTTAGACATTGGAACATCAGTGGATCTTACCTCTTCCTCACTCTGACACTTTAAGAAGAGAAATGCCAATTAGGAAACCAAACAAAGGATCAATCCTATCATTATTTCCCACTAAAAGGCCCTGTAGTGTAATACAGAGATTTTTACCTTATATCATTTCCTCTTATTAACAGTTTCTCAGTTGCAGGATAATAAGGTATAAATGCTGCCCATCATACAAGGGAATTTGCCACACATTTTTGCCGAGAACTTTGACCTGTGTTTTCTAGTTTAAACCACTGAGTATGTTCATGGCATCGGGTCTCATGTTTCTGGCTGTCCTAACTCACAAATTGGATTTCCTTTGCCTAGGAAGTGTGGTACACCTCCACCCTTGGAACAGGACTCCAATTTCGCCAGGTAGTGGAGGTCACAGAGCCCCTGTGAGGGAGGCCAGTGCTGAGCTCAGGACAAGCTCTTCTGGAGCAGCCACGCAAAGCCATGGGCTCACAGTTACTCAGCAAGGTACAAGACATGGTGTCCTTTGCAGCTGGAGGCCCAGGTCATGTCCCTACCAGTGACAACAGCACCCCCTTCCTCCCTGTGTGCCTCCAGCCCTAACATGGGTCCTGCTGACTTGGCCAGAGAGCAAGGCAGCTTTAAGGCACAGGACAGTGTTCTTGCATCACTACTGCTGTGACGCGCCCTGTCAACACCAGAGCACATTCGCTTTTGAAGTCTCTCTCCCATTCCTGCATCTGGCATTTCCACATCTGAGGGCTGGTGTTTTCCCATAACTAGCTTTGCTTAACTCCCAGGCAGGGTGGAGAACTGAGATAACCCATTTCCTACTCTAGAGACATTTCAAAACTTCTATAAAATGGAGCAACTCTGAATGTCCGTGGTCTTGTAGACTTTAGGACACACTAAGTTCTACTTCCCAGGAAAGACTCCGGTTCTCTTCTTACATCTACAACTATTTTAGCAAAGCTGAGTTTCTCAGTCAGCAAAGAGGATCACCTTCGGACTTCTGGCTGAGCCTGATAAAAGGCAAGTATTGTTACTAAATCCATAAATAATCATTAAGGATAACTCTTTTTTACCTGTCTGCCCCCAGCCTAGAGTAGTGCCTGACACAGAGCAGGTGTGCAGTGTTTACTGGAAGCCTGAATGGATATCATTTCACACACACACCCCTACAGTATAAATAAGCGATGCATGTATGTTCACGCAGTTTATAAAATCTCATCTTACAAGGTTCAACCACAGGTATGCTCACTGAATACACTCAATGAACAAAAGCTGTAACATCCCATAAATGATACTTCAGCAAAACAAGGCTCACGTCTGACTCGTTTCCCTGAGACAGGCACAGAGGCAGCAGCGAGCCCAGTGGTGCAGTTGCGTGGGATTGTACTGCATGGGGCTTTTCAAGAGGCCCCTGAAGGACACCTGTCAGCACATCTGGGTCTCCCTCTTACACGCTCACTAAGAGCTCTCAGTGCTCGACCCGAGCTGAGCTCTAAGACGGTCCAGCAGCAAACGCTCTAACCGTTGGAAGCACCCTGAGGTGTAGAGGCATTTTCTATCATGGAAGCTCAGACTCTTTGGGGACACGTGGGATTTCAGTACAGGGAGCCCTGCCACACGTGTGTCCCAAGCCTGTCTGTGCTCACACCACATCCGCCACAGGTCTCTGTTGTACCAAGACGGGGGGAAGGACTCCCAGGACTCCCATTTTGCAGGTCTTGCTCAACTGTGACCTGTCACATGGGCCACCGTCAGGAAGACCTCTACAGGAGATGCCGCCTTCTGCCCAGCTGTGAAAGCAGGCACACAGCTGGAATCTGGAAGCACAACAGTGGTGCCACTAGGGGCAGAAGCTGAGCCGCGCTTCTTTTTTTTTTTTTTTTTTTGGTGCAGGGACGGAAGCCAGGGCGTCACACATGCCGGGCGAGAACCTCACCACTTACCACTGAGCCCAGTCCTGGCCCTCCATGTGCTTCTCTTGGTTTTGTTTTCATCATGTATCAAAGCCCAGTTTTCCATCCTGGAATATTTTTGGGACAGAACTCAAAAATTATGCCATAAAAACATTTACTTGTGTGTGTAACTATCATCACAATCCCAATATTTTATCAATTACCGGAGAAACTTATCTCACCTTAAGGCAGGGAGTGGTGATAAAAGAATGAATTTTTCAGGCTTCCTAGTCTAACTTACGTGTGAAAATCAAAGCCAGGACCAAGAGGTCAGTAAGGAGAGCTGACGTGGTGAGCTCCTGCGACAGGGCAGCCCGGTGAGGGCTCACCAGTCACCGTGTGTGAGCGGCCCTCGCAGCAACTCTGTAAAGGAATGCATCCCACCCCTACTTTACAGATGGGAAACTGAGGTACGGACAGGCAAAGAAGGTTGTCAAACATTTACTTGCTGGTAAGTCAAGAACTGACCCCATCTCCTCTGGTTCCAGAGTTTACAATTGAATGACCCTCTTTCTAGATTCCAGAACCTACCTGAAAATTTGGGAGGTCAAAAAACAAGGGCTCAAGTGTTACTTTCTCAAAACATCATAATATCTATCAAACCATTATTAAAATCATTCTGACTTTAACTTGGGCATTTATCCAAATTCAAAGTACAAGAGCAACTGTACCCACCTGCACACTCTGCAACTCAGAGCAGAAGCTCAGCACACATACTGAACAAATTTTAAATGCCAGAGGATAGGGAGCTTGAAAGCTCTTACCTTGTATTTGTGCTTTTGTCAGTTCTTAGCCTTACTTGTCTTATTTTCACTGACTTAAGAAGGAGGGGATCTTTGGTTACAAATTTGGCTACTAGCCTAAAACAATGCCCAAAGTTATGCATGTCACAAATGATTTAGTTAAGAGAAAAAAAGCACATATCTTACTTAATACATTCATGGATGATGACCTTCATGAGAGAAGAAAAAACATCTAAAGTCAACAATAAATAATTTAAAATTATTCTTTTGTTAAAGTTTTACAAGTTCTGAATTCCAGAGTAAAGAAATGCAATCTTGCTATCTTCAAGTATCTGGGAAAGCAAAATCTAATTATTACCAAGGCACCCAATGGCTATTTGGTCAGACTTGCTTTAACAAATTGATAAAAACCAGCTGGTGTTTGCATGTTGTTTATATACAAAAATATTTGTTAAAGATAAGCTCTGAATAAGGAACAAATCAAGAAAACAGCCCATGTCCCACGGAACTAAAAATGCTGGCCCCTGCTTATCAGTGAATATTATTGATTCTGAACCAGGTTTGTATATTTATCTAAAAGAGGTCTGATCCAGAAGCCAAGCTAACCATGCCATGGATAGTACTTTCCCGATCGCTGACCCATTTTCCTACTTGGGCAACTTTATCTTAATTTTATAGCCGCTTCCTGACCAAAATTTAGGAGTTACTTTAAACCACTAACCCCAAAATGGTCTTTAAGCTCCAGGAAATGGATGCAGTGTAATGAGAGAAAACAGAAATTCCTCCAGGGGGAGCGAGTGGCAGAGGCCCAGGAGCTGGGGCGGTGGGAGCTGTAGCCCCGCCCTTGGCCGTCTCTACCCAGATCCCCTGAGCCAACCTCAGCAGGTGCCTGGGCCTGAAGCTGTGGCCTGAGGACGGCAGAACCCGGGCTTGAGGAAGACTGGACATGATAAACCAGAATGCCCTTTCCTGATGAGGAGGAAGGCCCACACCAGCACAGATTAATCTCTCGGTGTCCACTTCTTGACAACACCACGTGTGAGCTTCCAAGAACTTCTTCCCACCTGCAACCTCCCAAGTGCACCCCACGGCTGAAACTGGAATTGCTGGCAATAGCAACAACAGAAAAGAAACTGAGAATGGGGGCTATTTCACATGGATGCCTGGTCTCAGCTGGAGGCGAGCGAGAGCCAGGAGGATGGCATGTCTCCAGGTGGGGCCACACACTGACCCAGACCCACCACACTGCTGCCCACGAGAAGTGGGGAGACAGGCAGGTCCTGCGGTCTCCAGACCAGCAGCACCAGCAGCCCCTGCCCGATGCAGATCCTTGGGACCCCAGGTCCCCCAGGTGTGCCCCAAGCTCTGCCTAGCCGTGCTCCTTCAGTGGCCTTTTATGGTCCCAAGTGCCTCAACAATACCATCGCTCTCCTGTTGATGCTCAGAGTTTGCTTTTCACTTAACAAACAGAATAGTGCCCGGCACAAGACAAGCACTGCACAAACACTTTACAAACAGGAACTCCTCTGCTCCCCTAAATAGCATCACGACGCCTCACGCGCGAGGAGCCAGGGCTGTATGCTCAGGGGCAGCGCTTACCACCTCGCGAGGCAAGCGTGTCCTTGGACCCTCTCCTCCCAGGTGTGTCCACAGGTTGCCACTGTCCCTCCAAAGATGCAAGTGTGCATCTGATCCTTTAATTCCCATCTTTAGAGATACAGAATTTTCTTTTATCTAGCTAATCTTGGGACTTTGGAATTAAAATGAACCCTCTCCTCTGACAAACACAATGACCTCAATTTAAGATTCCCAAGTTAAGTATTTTACAAATGGACCTTTACAAAAATGGGCCAAACTATAAGTTCTGTGACCTTTTTACCTAATAAAACTTTGCACATTTTAGTAATAATAATAATAAGTCACCATGAATCAAGTTCTAAAGCAAGAACTTGCTTTGACCCTAGCGCTCTGATACGTAGCTCTCGGATGCGTTGATACAGTGAACTCTGTTCAGTAATGATTCTGTGACATTAAGATGTTACTGAGTCTTTAAAAATTTCAAAATGCAACTCAAAAATTAAAGCTAATTAGGAAAAAGCTGCTTGAGTTGAAAAATGATATTTTAAAGCTGATGCTCGTAGATGATATGCTCCTGTGCTCACAAATAAGTCACTGGTTACATAAAGGGAGAACAATAAATTTTAAAATACACTTCAACTGTTTATATTATAAAAATAATATGGTTACTTTATGAAGTACATCTAAAGATTCAATAGCCAAATCATCCACCAATCAAATCAGATATTACTTCTTTAAGAAAATACAGAGGGGCTGGGGAGATAGCTCAGTTGGTAGAGTGCTTGCCTTGCAAGCACAAGGCCCTGGGTTTGATCCCCAGCACTGCAAAAATAAAAATAAAAATAAAGAAAATAAAGAAAAAATACTGAAATAGTTACCACTGGGCATATCTGTAGCATGTTGAAACAGGAAACAAATACAGACCTAGAACCTTCAAAATGCTAAGGCATGAGTGTCAGGGGTGATTTTTCCTTCTGAAGTGAAGTCAGAGCTGGCCACCTGCCGCCATCTTCCCAGTCTACATCACCCCTAAGGTGGGAGGTGCTGCAGGCAGAAGTTTGTGGAAATAGCTTTTGATACATTGAGTTACAATTTGAAACACTGGGGTGTGTTTTTTATACAGGAGTATCTTTATTTTCTAAAATAGAAACTCAACAAAGATTTTAAACAATTTAATCAAGAGTCAACTAGATATCACGTCTCCAGACGTTCTGCTGAGTTAGACAGCATCCATGTCAATCAGCAAAGCTCTCCAAGAATGGGAGAATTGTGCATTTGACCATCTGGGAATAGAGCAACTGGTTCTTCCAATTCACAGCCAGTGTCTCTTGCTGTTACCTAAGAACAAGAATGTCCAAAACAAACCTACATGGCATTTAGTAAGAAATAATAGCAATTCCAAGACTCTGAACAAAGAATAGAAGATGAGAAGGTGGATCACTCCCCTTTCTCTATTGATAGAACCAACAGATACATCAAAGCCTGTGCCAGGTAAGATATTTCTTTTCTGTCTGATTTGTACATCTTCATATCTTCTACCTTACCACAAACCAAGTGAGCACAACTCAGATAACAAAGTGTTCTACTGTGTATGCAGATGGAAAACCAAACCCAGCAAAGTTTCCACAAAGAATATTACTAAGTCATGGAATAAACTATTTACATAAAAAGTCCAGCATTGTGTATATTTCCAACTCGTGTTTAGTCTGTGGTAGAATATCTGCTCCAAATTCTAATTTCAGGGGAAACACCTTCACTTGGCATCATCCTCCTTGTATCCTCTAATAATACCTTAGGGATGAACAATGTAACATAATTTCCATGAGCCAGTAGGCAGCTCAGCCAGGGCTCCCCAGGGGATCCTAAGCTAATGGGAGCAAAAACATCAGAACCAATTATGAGTAATTAATTCATGATTTCCTCCTATGTGCCAGGCCCTCTCCCAGACACAGTCAGGGTGTTGTTTAAAAAAAAAAATAATCCACAAGTGTCTTATAATTGGCAGGGGCAGGGGTGTCAGAACCAACCCACCTAAGACAATGCCATGCCGGCCACGTGGCAGCAGAAACAACCAGCCTTTCCCGAATGCCTGCTCCCTGACGGACAGCAGCCCACTACCACCTGAAGGTGTCCGTGGACATCGCCATCATCCTTGTTTTACATATTAGAGACCTGGGGCTCAAAGAGGTCACATTGCTTCTAGGGGGCAGAGCAAGAGTTCAGATTTAAGTTGGATTTTTAAAATTCCAGACCCTTAATATTCTCCTATACAACTTTGATTTTAGAGGCCAGTGCATGAGGACAGGACCGAGATCTGCTTTAAGAGACTCCAGAGAATCAGAGCAGGAAAAGAAAAAAAAAAGTGAGGTGAGGGAGCAAGAATAGTGACTTCCACGGAGCACAGATCCTGCCTCCTGACAGGCACCAACGTCGCCTGTTGGGAGAAATGAGCAGCAGGCCAGATAATTAGATGGATCCTTACTGTGGAGGGAATGCAAAGCCAGGGTAGCCATGGTCAGATCCAGGAAGCACGGGGTTAGATCCACAGGAAGAAAGTCCCGGAGAGGACAAGAGCGGAGAGGAGGGCAGCAGGAGGGCGGGTGGCAATCCTGGCACAGCAAGGAGACCTGGGAGCTGCAGGAAGAGAATGCCAGGCCAGTCCTGGAAGTATGTAGGAAGCAGTGGGAGGAAGCTTTGTGACTGAGGAGACCTGGGGTCAGAAAAGAGGGCAGCCTGAGGCCTCCAGGAGCAGCCTGTCTCTGGGCTCAACATCAGGAGGCAGAAGGGACCATGGACGACCAAAACCCAGCTGTCGACCTGAGTGAGGGTGGCAGGTTCACCTCTGAACGCCTGGCTACGTGTGAGAGCAGAGCAGGCAGCTGAGGCGGTGTGTCCCTGGCAACGGGAAGACACTGGGCGTCCTGTGGATTCAAGAAGGCAGGTGGCGTCACCTTCCCAGGGATGACAGGAATCAGGGAGAGAATGTTCAGAACAAAGGCACACTCACTGCAGGGCTTAGGGAGAAAGAAGGTCACAGAGGAAGAGAGAGAAAACCAGGATGGACTCACGAAGGTGGACAATGGAGGGCAGCACAGGATGGAACAAAACATTAACCCAGAGCAATCCCCAGAGCTTCAACACCTCAAAGAATTCCCAGTGCAAACACGCTGGGATGCTAACCCTTTGCATTGTATGCACAAGAACAGTAGAACTACGTCTTTCTATTGTTCCATAGCTACATTTTTTTAGTGACTGATTAATAATAGCAGGAAGAACAATGCTCTAATGATATTATTTTAGGCATTCTATTGTTGCTTTTGCTTACTGTATCCCAAGAGCTCAAAATACCAAGCCTGTGAGAGACACTTTCATTAGGTTAATCCTTTCTCAGTGTCAGGATCAACTGTTGTTCAGCCTTACAATCCATCCAAACAAGGGGTGTGGTGTCTTCCATTCTTGATGTCCACCCCACATCTACAAGGATTTGTCTCTCATCATCAATTATGGGCTCCAATTCTATGCAGAATCTTTGCCCACTCTTCACTAAATAACCAAACTTGTTAGGCCATCTTTACAGTTTCCAGAAATGTGCCGACAGACTTGTTAATGAATAATGCAGGGTTCATGAATTCCCTCATGTCCTTGCCCCAGCGAGGGGAGGTTTTCTGGGTCAGTTCCTACCGGCACTCCTGCCTGGAGTCAGTCATCCATATTTAACTTCCCCAATGCCCCCACGGAACTGCCCCCTGGAGAGAAGAGACAGACATGTTGGAGGTGGGCACTCCTTTATGTCACTCTTCTCCTGTACCTTGCCCCTCTCTTCTCTGCCCCTCTGAGATCAAAGGTCGGCCATCAGATTGTTAACAATAGAAACAATGGCTTCTGGTATCTCCAAGGAGGGAATTTAAGGTCATCATTCAATGCAAAGATCCTTAAGCTTGGGAGGGGAAGAATCCTGAAACCTTGGAAGGATGCACCATGATAGGATGCACCACGATAGCACAGGCGGGAACAATACGCTGAGCTTCCAGCTCCTGTTCCTTCCACATATCTCAGAGGTGGACTGTCCTCCCAGAAGCTGCTGTGGATTCCCCAAGCTGGTGCTCCTATGCCCTTGGTTTCCCTTGATTGTGGCCTTGACCAGCCTGGATTCTATTTGTCTGTCTCTTTCTCAGTATTTCTCACCAGTCTGTGACCTTTATGGTGAAGAGACAGGGTGTTTGTCACTCCCTGTTGCATGGTCAGTACCTGGCTGGCTGGGCAGAGCAAGAAGGCCATGCTACAGATGCCCATATGGAATAGACGCAGAACAAACAGGTCCATGTAAGGAAGGTGTGGGTCTTCCAGAGAAACTGAGGCATGGGATTCGAAGAGTCCCCCAGCCACCTGCTTAATAAAAGCATGAAATGTAGGCTCCTCTTGTCCCCAAACACACTCATTCTGCATGCCTGAGACTAATCTGTAGCATCACTACCCATGCAAGAGCCAACCCTGACAGGCATGGGACTGATGTGCCTCGTGTCTTCTGGTGGGGTTCAGAGGCCTCCTCGAGCCTGGGCCCCTTCCACACACAGAAAGCGTGAAGGCTGCTGTGCTCCACTCCCATCTTGGAACTGCTGGGAAAACAGCTCCTCCTCTGTCACAGTCCCCCGGTCCATTCTTACAGGGGAATTAAATCTCACTTTGTTTGAGCTCTGGGTCATTCAGTCCCAGGAGTGCTGACTAATGGTCAGGAGGTGACAAGATTGCCGAGCAGGCATCCACACACTTAGGGAAAGTTCACATTTCTAATCCTGAGAAATAGTTTATTAAGATGGATCACCCAGAACCAGTCGGAATGGGAGCTGGAGGCTATGGAAGGGAGGCTCATTCAGCTTAGGATACCTGCATGACCACAGCAGAGATACCTGTGGTCAGAATCATGGGGCATGTTTTTGTCTCTGGCCTCTGCCTATTCCTACTCTCTTGCCTGAGAGAGAAAAATAAGGAAAAGGAGTAGGGGGGAGTGTTTTAGGTGTAAGGTAAAAATCAACGAGTTGAAAATCCACCCATAGTAAAGGAACAATGTGATCATAGCAGACAGGGTCAGATACAAACAGCCTTTCACCCAGGAATTTAAAGCACAGCCCAGATTGGCACACAGTAGATGCTGCAGATGCAGGTGAAGTGGGACTCAGACACCAAAGAAGCAGGTGATCAAGAGGCATGTCTGCTGGCTTCTGAGTTAGAATTTGCAGCATCTTTCCACTCAAATTGCATTTTTAAGTTATATTTTACTTGGATTAAGATAGACATTATTTCAACATTTTGGTGTACCTAAAGCTGTTTTGGGAAGGAGGCAAATAAAATGTTATTGATGTCATGAGGGACGAGATGGATTTTAAAACTGCAAGAAATTATTTTTAAATGGATTTTCTTGTAAAACCTTAAGTTTACAATAAAATGCATATTAATTACTTTTCTCTAATTCCGCCAGGAAACATACAATGTAATGACAATTTCTGGGAGGTAACTGGTGATGGGAGTGCCCGCATGCAAGATTTCCTAAGACAGTCTATGATTCCTTGAGACAGGGAGCAAAGCTAGGGGCTAGGAATGCACTCAGCCCTTAGAGAACGGCTAAAGGGAAGTCAAATAATTTCAAACTCAACATTGAGTTTGACTCTTCAGGTAAGAAGAGGAGTTTGTGCGAGTGCTTCATTCCTTTTAAGGTCCTGGATGTATGAGAAGCCAGCTCTCACAATCAGCTTTGCTTTGCTACCACTGTCAGTCAGAAAATCTAAATCCAAACATTGGTTCATATTTCCCAACAGAGAGCATTCCCTGATTTGCCTTGCCATGGGGCCTACCAATCTTGTCTTAGAAGTGTTAAATCTTTTGATCAACATTACTAAGCCAAAATAAAGGATTCTAGAGCCCACTCTTTTGAAAGTATTTTTGTCATGATTACAGAGGGGTGTTTAAACAGCTGGTGATGGCGCAGGGCGAGACCAGGAGCCAGGAGAACAATCTGAAGTTAACTGCTGATGTAATCATAGCGCTCTCAGTACCCAATGAAGGAGCTTCCCTGGCAGAGGAAATCAGTTATGAGACTGTGCATACAGTTTATTCTAGTGCGTAACAGTTAATAACTTAAACACAGTGAAGTGGAGTTACTGAACACCGTTCTCCCAGAAGAGAACTGAAATTTTAAAAGAACAAAACCAAGGGCAAGACTAAGAAAAGCTAAAATTAAAAAAAAGTAAGTGTGAGAAATCTGGCAAGTAGCAAAAATCATTTTTAGCATTTGAGGAGAAAAAAATCAAAATGTGCTTAGAGGCCACACCTCTGGCCTCTGGGACTGCTGGGCTGTGCCACTAACAGCTGAAGCTCTATTCTCTGGAGGGGAAGGGAAAAAGGAAAGAACAGCAGTCGGTCCAGAGCCTGACTCCTGCAAACAGATCTCCAGAGCCTTTCTGGGCAAGCACATAACCAAAGGAAATGAAAACTAAGCAAACAATTTGTGCATGAAACAATGAGATGGAGTTTCACTTTAGTTTCACACTCAAATACAAATATGGTTATAATTTTAAAACACAACTAATAAAGGCAGCCAGTCGAGGATGGTCACTTTCAAGCTGGATGTACCGGAGAGCCCATTTCTGTTCTCAGCGTGCCTTAGGCTACACAAAAGTCGTGGGAAAGCAAAGAGACAGCTGTTTCCAGGCAAAGGGCCCAGGGCTGTTCAGCCTCAACCACCAGAGTCTCCAAACAACGAGAAACACACCCAAAGCCCCACACATGTGTGGGGCTCTGAGCAGCGTGGGGTGCGCGGGTCCACCCTTCCAGCCCCCAAACCACTCTAGCACCCAGGGCAGGTGAAGGCGCCTAGGCGCTGAACTTCTCCCCCATGCGGGTTCAAATCCCGCTGACTCCTGGACACCCTTATCCTGCCGCGGTGCGCGCTAAGTTTCTGGTCCTTTCCAAAGGCCGGGAGAACTTCCCTAACTCCCGTACCAGGACCATAACAAAGGAGGCATCCGTAACGGATGCGCGATCGCAGCCCACAGGGAGCACCAGCCGGACCGGCCAGAAGAGTGCACCTGGGTGTGCCACGCGCGACCCCTGAGGGGTGAGTGGGCGGCTGGCGCTGGGTGCCGGACAAAGGCCTCCCGGGGAGGCCGGGGCGCAAGGCGGGACGCCGGGGAGCGGAGCCGGCCGGGGACTCACCTTCGCAGCGGCCCGGCTGCGCTCCTCGTGGAGCAGAAGGGCGACGGGCAGCAGCAGCAGCCAGACGCCGAGCCGGGGCCCCATGGTGGCGCGCCCGGGGCGGCGAGAGGCAGCGGGGGGCGGCGGGGGACGGCGGCCGGGCGCGCGGGGGCCGCGGCGGGCAGCTCACTCTCGGAGGGCCGGGGTGTGAGCGCTGCGCACCGTCCCGGGCGCGGCGGCTCGGAGCGGAGACTTGCGCGCGGCCGCTCGAGCTCAATTTGTTGGCGCCGCCCCCTCCCCTAGGCAGGGCGCGGGCGGCGTCTCTAAGGGGAGGACCCTGCAGCGCGGGTGAGAGGCGCGGGAGCGCGCAGCTCGCGGACTGCGCTGGCCGCGAACCGGGACGCCAGGGCTCCACACTCTGCACCCAGGGGCTCCAGCGTCCGGATCCCCCGCGCCTTGGGTCCGGGCCGAGGACGGCGAGCAGACGCCCGCGCCCCCGAGGCCGGCGCCCAGCGAGGCGGGCCGCGAGGCTGGTGTGTCGCGGCGGGCGCTTCTGGAGGGGCCAATGCGCATAGGCAGCAGCCCCTGACGATCGAACCCGAGGTGAGAGCGACCGCCAGGCGGCATGCAGACCCAGGCCCCAGGGCGCGGACTCCGGGCTCCGGATGCGCGCTGGAAATCCGCGCTTCTCTGCTTGGGGGTGGGAAGGAGGAGAGTCGGGGAACCGTAATCACGCTGCCTGGGCTAAGTGGGATCAGTCAGGGCCCATGGGGAAGTCCCCCCTTTTTCTGTCCCGTCGTGGGCCGACCTCTGGTCACCCCTGCAAGGAAGCCGGGGGCGCACCGCGGAGACGGAGACCCGCGGCGAGGATGCTCTGCCTCCCCACCCCCTCGCTAACCCGCTTTGTCTCTGGCCTTCAGACTGGGAGAGACGGAGCCAAGCCGAGAGAGGACGGACTGGGACCATGGGCCAAGAGCGGTGCGCGGCGGCCGGCCCTGCCTTGCGGCGGTAAGCGACATTCTGCCTACTCCCTTGGGGCCGGGTGCAGGGGGCCCTTGCAGGTAACTTTCAGAACTGACAAGTAGGGGCCCGCATTCACTTCACTCTCCACCCCCTCTCATGCAGGTGGCAGCTGCTGGGGGCCTTGGCAGTGGGGTTCCTGGCCCAGAGCGTCTTGGCGGTAAGTACAGCTCGGCCTTTGCGCCTTTGGATTTGCGCGCCCGCGAGGATTAGGACAGGCGCGTGGCCTTCAGGAAGGCAGCTCTTCCGTGCCCACCTGAGAGAGAGCGCGTGTGTTCGTTGGTTGCCTGTCCTGCAGCTGTGCGTGGCAGGCGGGGCCCTCTCAGGAGAGCTCATGATTAAAACTGTAGCCTAAGGCATTCACTTCTTGAAGGAGAGCCTTGGCCTTAGGAGCAGGGGAAGAGTCAGTCACTTGGCAGTAAACACGGCTCAGGGGAGGCGAGGAAAGTTACTGTGAAATCCTGAAGTTGGCGTCTAAGCCCTGGCATGGGCAGAGGGGTTTTGGGTTTTTCAGTCAGAGTCTCTGGGGGAAATGGGCTGGACTGGGAGGAGACTACCCTGTCTTTTTAACAGTCCTGTGGGAACAATGGAAGAGAAACCCATGCTCCTCCTGGGGCTGGTCTGGCCTGGGGTGCCTGTTTGGTTTACCGGGCACAGCCCCTCAAAGACCCCTACTCAAGGCAGGTCTGCCCTTATTGCACATGGTTGGTTACACGGTGGAGTCTTACACATTTAATTTAAGCAGTAGTACCACTTCATTTTGCTGTTACCTTGGCTAAGACAGCACAGGTGTGGTGGCCTCCTCAGGAACACAGTGTGTAGAGGAGAGAAAATCAGGGGCCCTTGCTTGGTGGCTGCACCCCCTTGTTTAGTGAGTGATGGAATGAAGACCTGTTTCCATAGCAGCCTGTGCCCTGGAGGGGTCCCAGCAGACCTAGCCCTGCACTCCAGGGCTCCACTCTCCTGGAATACTCAGTGGAGTAACCAAGCTTGTGGTTCCATTTACATTGTTATTTTCACATCGTCCTCTACTAAAGCAAAACATGCAGAGGGTCCAAGGCCTGTGAATGGAACACTGCCTTCAGAAAGAGTCGCCTGCTTCAGTTCAGGGGCCAGAGTAGGAAGGAAGCGGAGGAGCTTGGAGGTTTTGCCCAGTGTACACTGGGCCAGAGTGTTCTTAAAGCTCGGGTCTGCCTCCTTCCTGTTCACAGTGAGCAGGGAAGAACGTAGATATCAGCCAACCCCATTATCCTGAGGGTTCTTGCACACGTAGCACTTGGGAGACTTGGCCCAGCTTTATGTACCCCCACACAAACACATGGGGAGGAGTCCCTCAGAGAGTGCCAGGCAACGTTCAAGGGTGCACCTTGGTGTGCTGGCGCCCAGGCCCCTGACCCAGAAGCACCATTGGCATATCCAGGTCTTCCTGCCTGAAGATGGTGAGTCCCAGGAATTCTTACTGGGGGCAATCCTAAAACTGGCAGAAAGGGCTCCCTGTCTGGCAACTGAGGCACCAAACATAGCCTGCCCTTCTGAACCTCACCTGTGAGCCAAGCCTCAGTTTTCACCCTTTGTGGGAGTGAAGGTCCCCATTTCATCTTGGAGACCAAGTGCCCTTCTGCTGGAATACAGCTCCGTACCTCCCCCATCCTGTTAGGTGCTGTGAACTCACCCTCAGTCTCTTTGACCCTTGATCCTCGATTGGGACCAAAAGCCTGCACTGCTCAGAACTCCCTAAAGTACAGCCCTTGGCCCCGACAGAGCAGAATCACCTGGAAAAGCTAGGTAGAAACTCTCATTCTGCTTCCTATCCCAGGTCCTCTGGTGGGACTTTGTAGGGTGAAGCCTGCATTCACCTTGCATTCCCACATTGTGCCAAAGTTCGGGAAACATAGGACTAGAACATTGAGTTGAGAGGCAGTTGAGGTCACTTGCCAATTTATTTCATTTCTCTGGACTTTAGATTCTAAATCTATAAATTAAAAAATGTTAAATATTTTAGTGATTTTACTAGTGACGTTAACTATGCTGTTCGAAAGGCACATGCAGTTGGTTAAGTTCAACAATGCGTTGATCTTCTACTTGCTTCTTATTGACCAACTTTAATAGCTGTTACCCATGAAATAAATCCCTTGATCCTGTACTACGTTCATTAAATTCCTCTTAATTGTGGCAAATTCAGCTCCTCCCCTGTTTGTTGGCCCCGCTTAGGAATCCTGGCTCCTTGTCTGTGGTATCAGGACTCTTCCCCAGGGGTGTGTCCATTCAAGGAAAAGAGCTACAATTGTATCTTGCAGAGCATTGTGCAGAAGCAGCTGAACACGTTAGTGAAAAGCCTAGGTAATTATTTAATGAGTGTTTTCTGGGTGCCAATTTGTGCACATTAATACATCAAAGCCTCCCCAGAAAGCATACCCGAAGTAGATAACTTATTACTGCCATTTTACAGATGAGGGGGAAAAGGCACAAAATGTAAATAATATGCCCAAGAGCTTTCTCTTTTTAAGTGACTGAGGGGGTTTGGAGTCAGGCATTTGCCCACCACACGAAGCCTCCAGGATCCCAAGGCAGCAGTGAAAGTGCTCCTGAGATTTGGTCTTTAGTCTCCCGCTGTGTGGGGGGCTTTTGCCTTGGCCTTGACCTTAACCCAAGGGTAAAGCCCACACACTGATTCCTGGGAAGTGGAATCTCCCTCTGCTGCTCTGAGAATTGGAGAAAAGGGAGATCAAGGGAGAAAAAGAATCAGCTCAGGACCCAGAGTGGGCCCAGGTGCTCTGTGGACAACTCAGGCCACTCACTGTTGCCCGAGTTGTCTTTTCTAGAGGCCCCATGCTTGAATGCAGTGCCAAGGAGCCACATACACATGCGAACCCCCATCTTGAGAGGCAGAGGGGTGCTGGCCCCAGCCTCTCCTGAGCTGGGCTGCTGGGTACCATCCCAACTAGGTCCACTGCTGCTGGGTCATTGCTTAATGCATTCTGCTGGCCTTGGTGTCTTTGAATAACGGGGATATTCCCAACAGTGTCCCTCTCATGAGGCTGTCATGTGAGAGGATGCATGTGAAGTGTTTTGGGGTGTCTGTATGGCACAAGGGCTGTGAGGAGTCTCCTGGGTCTGATTAGTGACGGTTCCTGGAGGCGCGGGCACTGCCTGGGAAGAGAGGACTCCCAAGCTGCCTCAGTCTGAGCTCAGGTTCTGAACAACCTTCTAGGACCTCAGGCTCTTGGAAATTTGCTTGACTCTGCCGCAGGCAGCTGCATGTCCCTGACCTTCATTGTGACTTAAAAGCTCTAGCTGCAGCCACACTGAGTATTGTTACTTATCTCAAGAGGCTGGGCAGTGGCCTTGAAGATCTGAGGCCCAGTCCGGTGTGATTCTGGAGAAAGAGAATTCCAGAGAACAAAGACCTTCCCTGACATCAAATAGCAGCAGGCTGGGCGGCCACCTAATGACCTCAGCCGGGGAGACAGGGCAGGGGGGAGTGGGGACAGTAACACAGGTTCTCGTAGAGTCCACGTGCACCAGCAGCCCTTGAAGCACTGTGCTCCAGGAGCAGCAGGCTGCAGGCTGCTTGGGCACCAGCCTGGGTTTCCAAGTAGCCTTCCAGAGCCAGGCCCTGGAAAATTCATCTGCCTCTGCCACAGAGAGGCAGCAGCAGGGTAGTGAGGTCTCCAGTCCGCTTTCTGGAGCCTCAGGAGAGGTGGGCTAGGGGCTTCTGGAGCGCTGCCAAGGGGTCAGAAGACAGTGTTTCCTCCTTCCCCGGAGCCTTAGTCTCACCGTGCAAACTTCGGGCCCTGAGAAGGAGAAAAATCCCAAGTTCCCCCTTTCTCCCCAGAACACCAACCATATCCAGCCCTCTAGAGGCAGTGGAAGTAATTCTCCCTGGGTGGTTTGGATGACTTGGCCACAATAAATAATAGCGGGATTCGTCACCAGCATCCCACACTAGAGGTGGGGAGGAAGGAGGAGCAGAAAGCAAAAGCAAGAAAACAGGCTCTGGCGCCGTCTGGGTTGCGCACAGACCCAGAGAGAAAGTGTGCGGAATTCAAGGGTGTAAATTTCTAGAACGGAAGACAAAGATCTTTCTGGAACAATGCAAATCAAAGTACTGTCCAACTGTATGTATGGGGAAAAGGAAAGAAAATGGGTGTCTCCCTTAGATGGTGCAGACCAGGGGAGCTGCCTGAGGCCTGCCCTCAGTGGAAAGCTGCCCCAGAGGAGCTTTTGCTCCTGAAAAGCTTTTCATCAGAGGATTTAGAGAGCGTTCCCCGGGGCCTCTGGCCTCGCATTGCTGCTGTGTGTTGGCACTGTCCCCACTGCTGAAGTGGCAGGGACAGTTTGGAACTGGCCTGGGCCCATTCACCTTGTGAACCAGCAGTCAGTGCTGTGGGCTTGCCCAGCCTGGCTCTGACTGGCCATCTGTCCTCAGGGCAAGGAGCAGGCCAAGGAGGGAGGTTGAAGAGCTGTGTGGTGGACACTGGCAGGTGTTCTCCAGGTGACCACGTGCCCTGGGGCTGAACCAGCACTGCAGCCTGTGCCTGACCACCTCTTCACAGACCCTGCAGTTCACAGAGACCTGAGGGTCACTCCAGCATGCAACCTAGAAATGTGCTACAGGGGGCTTGTCATCTTCATGGTGTTGAGAAGCTTCTAGAATGTGGCAAGTAAGTGGTACTTAACCAGTCGAAGAGAAAGAAAGGCAGGGTTTTGGACAGCCCTCCTGCATTCCGCTTTGGTGGGCACGCCCTCTAGTCAGCAGTGTCTTGGGACATGCAGCCCTTGATTTCATGGACAGTGGTATCATTTTTACTATTCATGAAAGAAAATGGTGTCATCTCATCTTAGGGGCACACCGTGGGTCTCTCCAGTCTTGAGCCTGTGGTCAGGGAGTGAATTGCAAAGGAAGTACTAGTGGCCTGGGCTTTACCAGTGAGCGCTGACCTCCCCGCTGGATTCTAGGCCCTGCTGCGGCCCTGCCACCCCTGTCAGACCCCCGCTCCTCACATGCTCTGTGAAGGTCTATGCCCTTGCAGTGAGTGAGGCTGGCTCCACAGCAGCAAGTTCTTCTGTAAAACCCAGTCTCCCGGTCACTGTGGTGTCCTGGAGCGGCTCCTGGAACCCAAAGGCCATGTTAGGGAAAGACTGGCAGAAGCTGAGTCGGCAGCTTAATGTGTCAATGTTGATTGCTTGATGTCGACCAGCACGCCAATGTCATGTAAGATGTTGACACCTCATCTTGTCTGGGTGAAGGGCAGACAAGGAGGCACTGTCTTTGCAACTTGGCTACAGATCCAATCATTTCAATGCACGACAATCCTTTTTTTAAATGTTCCTTAGAAGTTGTGAGCAGCCACATTCGGTGTGCGCAGGCAGGCATGAAAGTGCTCAGAGAGGGCTGAGAAACAGTGAGTCTCCCATGAGTGAACAGCAGATGAGCCAGCAAGAAGAAAATATTGTCCCCATTCTTTTCTCGAGTTAATGGAAGTCACCTTTTCCTGGAAATATGGAAGAGGCAGTTTGTCCCCTGCACTAGGAGATAAGCTTTATGAGGAAGGGAGGAAAGCAGCCTCACAGAGGTCCATGTCTCCTGGTCATCCGGGTCCCCTAGGAGGCCACCAAGGGGGTGCTCTTGCCCCCCTCCTGGCAGGGGTGCAGGATACATGGTGTTTGCTCTCTGTCCAGTTTCCTGGCTGTAACCCACAGCCCTTGGGATCTAGTGATAACGTCCTTTTATATGCTAATGAGTTAACTGATAGCTGGCCCCCTAGGTAGCTGCAGATGGGATCTGGTCACCAGAAAGACCACCACCAAGACAGGGTCCAACCTCTGGACAGGGGAGAGGGACTGGACATTGACTAATCACCAAGGGCCAAAGCTGCATATTGGAGCTTCAATTAAAAACTCAGAAATTCTAGATTTGGGGAGCTTCCAAAGAGCAGAACACATGGATGGTTCCTGGAGGTGGCGCCAGAGAGGGCATGGATGCTCCTTGCCTTCCTTCCCCATACCTTGCTCTGTGTGTCTCCTCGCCTGTATCCTGTGTGGTGGATAAACCAGCACATGCAAGTGTCACCCTGAGATCTGTGAGTCGCTCTAGCAAGTTAGTGCAACCCAAAGAGGGGGTTGTGGGAACTCCAGCTGATGGCCTGCCCCTAATCATCAGTACAGGTGACTGGCATCTGAGACAGGGCCTCCCGTGGACTGGGCCTCAGCCTGCTCTGGTCCAGGTAATGGCGTCAAAGTGGAGCAGGAGGACACATAGCTTAGCTGCTTGCTTGGCTCCTGGGAAACCCCCACACCTCTGAGTCACATTCAGTTTTGAGAGTAGAGTAGGAAAAAGAAAGAGGAGGCTGGAGAGAGGGGCTGCTCCATTGTTTCCTGAGCCTGACGGGGAATGGAGGCTGGTCCGAGCAGGGCTGCAGGGGGGACGGGCCCTCAGCCCACAGCTGCCTGTTGCTGCTCCACCTCTGGCCCCCAGCAACTCGTCAGGCCAGTGCCCTTGTGTGCTGTGGAGAACCGAGAGCCCCACCCTGCCTTCGCCCATGCGATGACGACGTTCGCTGCTGGAAAAGGGTTGGTCTGCCCAGGACCCCTGCTTCCCTACCACCCCACACACCCCTGCATGGCACAGGACACCACGTGGTGAGATTGGAGGCAGCCCTGCTTCAGGTAGGGGCTGGCAAAAGGGGCGAGGAGCAAGGATGGCCACGGCCAGTGGATGTGGCTTGGCACGCTTGCTTGGCGCCGCCCTGCGACCGATACCCAGGAATGAGGAGTGGGGCGGGGCCGCTTCTGCGCCCGCCTGCCAGGTCAGTCCTGTGCACTTGCATCTGCGCTCCTGGCCTCAGCCCCTGGGGGCCCAGGACACCCTGTACCCTTGCAATTTATCAGTACCCACGTGGCAGAGGTCGGGATGCCTGGTTCCCCCTTGGACCCAGCTGGAATCGAGGCCCCCCTGAGGAGCCTGACTGATGTGCCACCCCGACTGACAGGAGTTGAGGGCGTCACTAGAAATCCAGGGTTCAGATCATCTCACACCCCCGCAGACGCCACGGCCTCTCCACCCAGCACCCACCTTTCATGCCGAAGCTGCGCCTCCCTCAGTGGCCGGGGCTGTTCCGCGGTACAGGGTTCAGGCTCCGAGTTGCTCCAGAGCCAACCCCAGGGCCGCGTCCAAGGCCTAAGGCGTGGGCCTCGTAGACTGACCGTGATGAACTGTTGAGGATGTCGGTGAGAGTGTCCAGACAGGGCTTCTGAATGAGGACTAGAGTCAGGAAATTAGCAAAAGACTAGATTTTTAAAGTATTTTTCTCACTTTTTTTTTTTCCAAAATAAGTGCTGTCCCCTAGCGGATGGAAGCAGCTGTCTGTGGTGATGAGGGAGCAATGGGTCTGCCTGGGGAAGATTTGCATTTTTTCCTAGGGATTGTTTCAACTCCACCCTTAAAATTCCTATTTTGCTGCTTTGGCCCAAGTCAGTGATCTCACATGTGGGAATAGCAGGAGAATCCGTGTTTCTGAATCGTGTGGACTAAGTATCTGGTACCTGGTAGACAGCAGAGCAGTGTGTTTCCCTGCATGGGGAGCAGCTGGGACCCGTTATTTCCCGTGGAGAAGCAGGGTCCTGTGAGAACCAAGCACAGGCCGGGCATGACCACGGCCATGTGCCCCACGAGCTTCCAAGGCTCTGCTTGTCCCTCAGATGAAGAGATGCCCGTTAGCAAGGAGCATGCTGTCATTTTAGACACATCAGAAGAACAGCACGAGACTCCATCTGTCCAGCTCCAGAGGCCTGCGGCTTGGGACCCCTTCCTCTGTGGGAAGGAAGGAAGCCCTGGCAGAGCCCTGTGGGATCTGCTGGGACCTGACAGTGATCCCAGGAGGCTCTCCAGAGTCCCCTGGGAGAAGCATGGCAGCACCCTTGCTGAGCAACGAGGTCCAGGACTCATTGAGGGTAGACTGAGCAGGGCAGGTAGGGCTGTCGCAGGGAAAGTGGAGCAGCTGAGCATGGGACCAGGGCTCCTCCGGCCTACATACTCTACTCTTCACCACTGGACCAGGGTGCCAACCCCCTGGGGAGAAGCACAAGGTCACGTGTCACCTCACAATGTGGACACATGCTGAGAACCATGAGGGCAGGTGGCCTCTCTAGGGCACAGACCTCAGAGGGACGTACACAAAGGAAAACCATGACACTGCTGGGTGGCATCACGTTGTAGGACCACCACACATACACCATCCACGGCTGACGGAAGCTGTGTTGTGTGACATGACTGTGCACAGTTACAATATGTAAGATTTGTATTATAGAACTTGAACATGTCGTGTCGATGGATAGTACAGTATGGACCTACGCTGTCGGTCTGTGTGGAACACATGGAGGTCAGTGCTAGATGATGGACTGAGATGAGAGAGCACACACCCTGCACACGTGCACACACACACATATGGTGCATGCCTGTGTACACACACATGCACACACGCTCTGGGCTCGTGGATGTGCCTCCTGTCTTACCACTCGGGCTGCTGAGGCAAAAGAACGCTCCAGGCAGCAGCCAACACCTGAGCGGCTCTTAGGGTCCCTTCTGCTGAAAGGTGGGAGCCAGAGGAAGCGGGGCTGACTGAGCAGCCTCATGAGCTCTGAGCACTAGAGACTGCGCTCAGGAGAGGCCCTGAGGATGGTCAAGGAATCCATGGGAATGGGCCCAGGGTGGGGGCCAACAGCAGAACCCAGAGCCCAGTGGACACAACCAGCCCCGCTCTGCAGGTCCTGTTTGAAATTCCAGGCTGGACGGCAGATTCACCCAGCTGTGCAAAGAGGAGAAGGATGTGCCAGCACAGCACTGTGTCAGGGCAGAGGGAGGCTCTGGAAAGTTCTGTCAGTCACATTTAGAGAGAGGGTGTTCCCAAAACCCGTGGGGAGTGAAAGGCCTGCCTCAGTGACCTCCGCTGGACAGGAGGCCAGAGGACAGCATGGAGGCCAGGCGCCCCTTCTGTCCTGGGCCCACGCCAGCTCCAGTGCGGACATCTGCTGTCACTGTCTGCGGCTGGCGTCCTCACTGAAGCCGCATGCGGACGGTTGGAATGCCTGGGTTTGTGTCCCTGGCTTCCTGAGCATCTCGGACCAGCAACTGAGTCACAGGTTCTGTGTCACGAGCTCATTTATGCGAACCTCAGTCAGTGACCAATCATATCAGTTCTCTAGAAATAGTGTCCGCGCAAGTTACGCACATCGGTGCTCCTGTGGCTTCATGTACAGGCCAGGGAACAAGGACCAAGGCAGCGGTGCAGTTGGAGGGTCGGGGCAGGGAGTGGTCTAACTGTGTGACCAGACTTCCAAAGGCAAACGCGCCGTCTGGGGTCTGGCACCACGGGAGAGCCTCCGGAGGTTCCTGTGGAGGCCAAGTCTGCCCTGCCTCGCTTCTGCGTGGACTTGCTGGGCGTGGTTTCGCCTGTGATCGTGCTCATCAGCAAACCCGGTGCTGAGGGACCTCAGAAGTGCCACACTTGGTGCAGGGTCTCGAGGGATTAGACCAGCGTGGGCCTGGGCGTGAGACCTGCCCCAGCTCCTTCCTGGCTGGTGGTGTTGGTCGACTCACTTGGTATACTTTTTACACTTTGGATACATTTCTAAGACCAATGTACACGGGTTCTTACCGCCTAAGCACGCCCTGGGGATGGAGGAGCAGCCTGCAGGGCTAGCAGCCTCAGCGGGTGGTGCCTGGCAAAGGTCAGCTGAAGGCTGCTTGGCTTAGGTCTCTTGAGTGTCAGTCAGTATGGGTCTTCATGCTCAAGACATAAGGCCATGAAGCCCCAGGGTTACGAGGACGGGGAGAGAGCAGTGTCTCAAGCCAGGATGGCAGGTGGGTGCAGGGGCAGAAGCCGTGGATGGGGACTTGGCAGGGAATGTGGGAAAGAAGGTTCCTGTCCTCCAGGGTCCTGGTGCCCAGAGTGCTGGGACCATGCGGTGCCCTCGCAGCACCTGGAAGGCCACACCGTGGTGACCAGGAAGCCGAGTCGTGCGAGCGGTCTCCCTGCCTAGCCCCTCACATTGGCAGGAAGCGGCATGGGTGCACTTTAAGTTTGAGAAATGTCAGCAGAGGAGAAACTCGGCATTTTAATTAAAGTTAAGGTAGAACTAAATTATCTCCAGAACAAATGGAGAGACTTATAAATAAAGAATATTTTATTAAACAGTGCAAGAAAAGGTTTGGGTTTGGCACCACGACATAAGCCCTAGGAGCGAGGTTCTCTGGAGGGCGTGGTGTCCCCTCCACCCCGCTTCAGGCCTGCCAGGCCTCTGCCCTGAGACCAGCCGTCCTGCTCCTCTCTGTCACCACAGTCAGAACGGCAGCTCCCAGGTGAGCAGGCCGTGGGGGAAGGTGGCGGCTGGCCGGGGAGGAAACGCTCCTTCCCGTGCTTCCTTACTTGGTGATTCTCCTCCTTGTGATCACCGGCCTCGTCATGACCAAGCAAGGACCTGAGATACTCTCCTTTCCTGTCTGAAAACCACCTTCCTTCCCCTGGTTCCACCAGGTTCCGGCTGCTCCCTCCCCTCTCCTCCTGAGACAGTCTGAGCTCAGACAGGATTTCCTCCGTCTTAGTCACCTTATTGTCCAGTCTTCTCCTTCCCCTGCAAAACAAGGAATGTTAAGGGCAAAGGGTCCGAAACTTCCTGTTTTCTGGGTCTGCAGACCTCCTGCCAGTCTGTGTGGACCTCCGTTTTTACATCAGGAGGCCAGAGGATTGGAAAGTAAATGCACTTACAGCTAGGTCAGTGCGTTTGCGGCCATCGTCCTGGCTTCCCCTGATTTGTGGCTGCTCCCTCTCAAGTTCTCGTTCTTTATCAATACCAGATGCAGCCATGACCTGGCAGAAGTCCCATCACCCACTGGGTGAGGTGGGCGAGGAGAGTGGGAGCCACATCTCCACCTCCATCCCCAGGTGGCCCAGCCATAGGCACCACCAGCACCCCTGCCGCATGGTGGGCTTTGCCCCTTTTTGAGGCCCGCATTGGACTGTGGTGATTTGTTCTCTCTCCAGCAAGCACAGTTTGTTATCTGCATCTCACCTGGTTGGAATTTAATGTTCTAGAAATAAATGAGTTGTTTCACTCTGGAGGGGGAAGGAAGTAAGATTAGTCATGCTAGCTCTTGATTTTTTTTAATCTAAAAATTCTTTACTTAAGAAGTACACACTTAAGAATAGGATCAAATCCTGTCCAAAAGTTCTAGGATGGGGAGCCGGACAGTACTGAAATTTCATGTAACTGCAAAGTCTGGTTCCCCTTGAACAAATTCTACCATGGGGCTGTCTGCTGTTTTATATATAAACAAGACAGCAAAGCCTGAGAAGTACCTCAGAAGAAAGTAAATATACTTAAAGGGAGAGAGGGGGGGTAAATGATGGATGGTTGGGATCCACCAGTTTGTGAAGTGACCTTTCCTCCTTTTTATAGTGCCTTTCAATCTGTTCTCCAGATTTCTCTGGTTCTTCAAGTGGGCAAGGACAGGAGAGCAAAGCAGTGGGCAGTATTCTGCCCTCTGTGGTCCTTTGTCCTCACTGGGTTTCATTAACTGAATCTCTAAGAATAAACACACACAAAGAGGCAGGTTTCATGATTCCTCCCATTTCAAAAGGTTGCCTTATATAGTTTTTGTTTCTACACATTTCATGTGTTTAAAATTGGTGCAGCCAGATGCAATTGTGCACGCCTGCAATCCCAACAACTCTAGAGGCCAAGGCAGGAGGATCCCAAGTTCAAAGCCAGCCTCAGCAACTTAGTGAGGCCCTAAGCACCTTAGCAAGACCCTCGTCCAAATTAAAAAATGAAAGAGTTGGGGCTGTGGCTCAGTGGTTGAGTGCCCCTGGGTATAATCCCTGGTAGGGAGGGAGGGAGAGAGGGAGGGAGGAAGGGAGGAAGGAAAAATTGGTGCAGAATAAACTCTTGGTGCCTGATTCATACGTCACACCCATTATAGATGCTGTTTGTGAACTAATGATGGAAAATGACCTCGTCACACGGCTCCTGTGTGTACATACTGCTAACCCAGATTGATTCTTTTATACTCTTTTCATTTGTTTAAATTGTGGTAAAATGCACATCATAAAATCAACCCTCTCATCCATTCTAAGCTGTGGCTCATGGGCTTCCCACCCGTCACTGTTGGGCAGCCATCACCACATCCAGAACCTTCTCACCTTCTCAAAGAGAAACTCCACGCGCCCAGTAAAACTACCGTCCCCTCCCTCCCACCCAGCCCCAGAACCGGCTCTGCTTTCTGTCCCTGTGGATTGAACTCCTCTAGAGATGAGCGTGTTCCATAAAGTGGGATCCTACAGAATTGTCCTTCGAGACCAGGGCACTGGGCACCGTCTGCAAGGCTCTTCCATGGTGTACCATGAGTCGGGTTTCCTTCCTTTTTAAGGCTGAATGATATTCCTATGACTTTTAAGGTTACTTTAAAGCTCACTTTTGTTTTCTTGCCTAAGAGGTTGTAAATGGTGAGTGTTGGGAATTTTAAAGAAGAGGCAAAGTGATTCCCTGCTCAGCTGAAGGTGGGGGTCTGCGTGAGTCAGGCCAGTGCCAGGGGCCTTGGACCTGAGTCTTAGGCTCCTGTCTGGCAAGGCTCCTGTCTGGCTCACTGGTGCCCGCTCCTCTTGATGCGTACCTTGCCTCTGGTAGATAGGAAGCTCTTTCTGCTGAAGTGGGCTCTCTTGGGGCCTACTGAGTTTGCTCTACCTCCTGGACAAGCAGGGCAGCCATCCAGGAAGGAATGGGAAGTTCAGGTAGGAAGTGGAGTGGAGACTGGGCTGGACACACAGGTGCAGGCATCAGAGACCAGTTCCTCTATGCCCTGGAGCTGCGGGAGAGTTCTCAGGAAGAAAAGAGGTCAAGGAAGCATCCAGACGAGGAGGACAGGCCGGAGGCCAGGAGAGCCAGCGGGAGCCATGACAGCCTGGAGGAGGGGTGCGGTCAGAGACAGCCATCCAGGGCTGCAGGACCTGATGGCTCAGGCTCCGCTCCTCGGGGGGCCGGGTAAGAGCGCAGACCTCTGTGGTCAAGGGGCAGGGAGTCTGCATCTACCTCTGACTCTGCTCCTCTTCCTTCCCCACAGGGCTCGGGCTGCTGTGGTCTTTGCTGCTCCTGCTTGTCACTGTGCCTCCCCTCGGGATGCCAGAGGAGCATCATTAAATAAAAGGGCTACTTAGCCATTCCTGGGGGCCTTAACATACCGAGGCCCGGCAGCGTGATCAGGGCGCCTGGCCTCTGGGAGTCAGCTCCAGTGGGTGGGAGGTGCCCAGACACAGGCTCCTTCTCCTCTGATTCCGTTGCTTTGACTGACACTGCGTCTAAACAGGCAGCCCCCCAGCTTCCGGGCCCTCATTGTCTAGGAGGAGTGAGTGACTGAGGGATCGAGCTGCTGCCATCCTGCAGGAGCCTGCGACTGACCCAGGGGACCCACCGTGCCTTGGAATTGTGTTCACAGGGTGGCCTGCAGCCACTCCTCAGGCCTGGACCCCACATGCAGGACCCCTGGAGGCCCAGAAGCTGCCTCGTGGTTTTGGTTGTGTACCTCTGGGAAGGGCTCTTGCCAGTGGTGGCCTGGGAGCAGAGAGCCCCTGCTCCGTTGTCCTCGGTGTTCAGTGGGGCCTCCCGGAGTGGCTGCAGTTTGCTTGTTCTCTAAGTTATTCATGCCCAAGGCGACTCCTTTTTCTGCATTTTTGAGACCTGGGGCTTAATCAGTAAATGTAGGGAGCTGCAGGTGTCCAGACTTCTCTCAGTCTGCTATGATGGGAGGTCCAGAGGTTAGGAAGAGGTTTCCTCTGCCTCCCGAGCCCCAGGGTGGGCCCAAGATCAGGGACCAGGCCAGGAGCAGGCAGACACCCAATGCCCACTTGTGTCTGGTGGGCAGCTGGAGTCTGAGTGGCATGATGAACCGGAGGTGGTAGGAGGAGAAGGGGAGAGGGAGAGTCCTGGGCAAAACCAAAGTAAGTGCTTTGAGACTTTTTGTTCAAAGTCACAACACAGATCAGTGTGCTTAGTGCCAAAGGCACATCCCTCAAAAATGTGCACTTAGAGTCAATCAAAGATGAGTGCTTCTCTCATTGGTTCCGCTTGGCTTGAGTTGCCATGTTGAAAACCACTGGGGTAGACACACATTGGCTTATCTGCACAGTCACACTAATGCAAAATCTGCTTCAGCTGCAGGACAGAGTGCCAGACTATTTCAGTTTAATAGCCTGCATTATTTTCCTTGAGCTCCAAACCCAAAGGGAAGCAGGCACTTGGCCAGTGAGCCAGCTCTGGCTGAGCTATGCTTTCTTCAGGGCAGCAAAGGTCCACCACTGGCCTTCTTTATGCTTCCAGAAGCAGCCTCATAGTCATCAGGGGTAAGACTGTGGAAAGTGGGCGGATGGTCCGAAACCTTACAGTGGGAGACAACTGGACTGACTCCCCCCGAGACCTGTTCTATGGAGCCAGACATCCAGGCAACTGAAGGAGGGCGCTTGCCTGGGAAGTCATTTCTCCCGTCCAGCGCAATCCCCACCAGGAGAGATCCGAGCCCACAGGGGAGGTGAGGTCTCCTCGCCTGGTTGCATGAAAAAGCAAACTGGACTGTGTCCTCAGTCCTGGCTGGAGGCCACAGAGGGCTGAGCAGCAGCACCCGCTCCCTGGGGCTGGGTGGTGCCTGCGACCCTGCACCTGTGACTCTCGCAGGCCCTGGGGTGCTCTCCGTCCCAGGCCAGGGAGCAGAGTGTGGGCAGTGGACTCCAGCACTGTTTCCAGAGGCCCTTTGGCCCAGGCTCATGGTTCCCCTGGGCTGCTCTCCTCCTGGCCATCAGTAGCACATGTGGCTCCCGAGAGGTCTGAGAAGCACGCGGCTGCCCTGCTTACCGGCTGGGCCTCCTGCCTGCGAGGGCCGTTTCGCCGGCCGTTCTTAGGGGTCAGTGCTTTCTGTCTTAGCAAAGCTTCTTACCTTTTGATATGTGGCCTGGCCCTGGAGGTGTCCTGCCAAGAGCACATGGGACCTGAGCGATGAGCAGGTTGCTGGTTAGCAGGGGGACCTCTGACTTGAAGCCACACTCACTCCTGGAGGAATGAGTCACCTTGTATTGTCCACCTGAGCCTGTGGTTCTAACAAAACTTTAGGCCAAGGTAACAATCAGACATCAACACACTTTTTAGCAGACACTCAGATCTGAGGCTCAGAAACAGGAAGTGACACTGGCCTTGGGGAGCTGGTGCCTGGGCTCACCAGCCTGCACCAGCCCTCACCAGCCCAGCTTGTGCCAACACCTGTTCTTGTGGAGTGGCACTTTATTTTCCCTAGCAGTGGTCAAGCCTGTGCTGTCTCCCATTATGTCTGTCAATGTCTGGAAAATTCCACGTCAGACTGCCACACCCTGGAGATAGAAGCAAAGATCCCATGGCCAGGTGTGTTGCGTGGATGTCCCCAAGGGACATCTCACTGAACATGTATGTCTCAAGGCTGAAACCCTGACTTAGCCGAGGACCACGGAGCCCAGCACTCAGGTTTCCCTGCAGGTGTCTGGTCACTTTGCCACATGCCTCTCTCACCCCGGGGCCCCCTCATTCCTACGGCTGCCGCCGCCTCCTTCAGGGACAAGGTCTGCACTTGGCTTTGTAGACAGTGGCGGAGGAGGAGCAGGAACTTACCCTGCTCCTCACCTGAGGACACTTGTGTAGAACTCAGACTGTGCCTCCCCTCGCCTGTGCCGAGGGCTTTGTCCCTCAGAGTCCAGCTCCTGTGGGTTCATGGTAGGTCACGCTGTGACCTCGGGCCTTTGGGTTTCTTGAGACTCTGTTCTCCTCTCCTCCTCTGTGAGAGTTACAGTCCCCGGCAGCACTTTGCCAGATGGATCGCATGTGACATGTGAAGTATGTGACCGTCCTTGCCTGACATCACCACCTCCCAAGGTGCTGGTCACTGTCACTTCCTCTCCACCCCAGTACCACTTGACCCTGAGCCTGCCTCCTCCCTGTCGTGCTCCCTAGCAGCCTGAGGCCTGGCCTCGCTGCTTCCTGGAGTCTCAGGGCCCAGAGCCCCCCAGGTCTCCCGCCTGTTGCAGGCCCCAGGAAACCTCTCCACTGGGTTGCTTGTGGGCATTGGTTACTTGAGTTTCCACTGGCCTCTTCCCAGGCCCCTGGAGCCTCAGTGACAGAGGGGGCTGCACATGGCCAGTCCTCAGGCCAGGCCCTGCCCACTATCCACCCTGTCCAGCTGCCTGGTCCAGGGAGGCCATGCACCTCCAGCATCCTCACTCCTAACGGACAGTCAGCCCTTAGTCTACTTGGCAAGCTGAGGCTAACTCTGTCTTAGCTCAGATGCTGAGTTCTTTTCCAAAGTCAAAGCAGCTCAGTCTCGATGGCAGCTTCTAAGTCAGCGAACGGCCTTGCCAGGTAGGACTCGGTCTTGATTGTGGGTAGAGCATAAGCTTGCGTTTGTGTGTTCAGCCCCCAGCCCCCACAAGTCCTAGGAGTCTTCACTGGGTGACACGAGTCTCACCCTCAGAGACCACTGCCTCCCCCAGCACACACACATCCGCCTGTCCCTTCTGCTGGTCACTAGACACGCGTGGCCTCCTGCACCTCCCCACACATCCCAGCCACCTCAGACTTCTGTCCTTAGAGGGCTCCTGCCCAGTCCCAGCTTGTCCTCACCCCTCTACTCGTGGGCTCCCTGATGACCCTGTCCTCACTGGTCCCCTAAAGTGATGCCCACTCGCCCACTCTGGACATTGGAGACAAACTCCTCACATCTGGCCATGTTCAATTCCACCAGAAACCAGCTCGGTCATCTCGCCGCCACCTCCCGGCCAGCCCTGCTGGCACTGAAGTCTCAGAACAGGGTTCTGCATTTGGCACTCAGGCCCTGTCACTCCAAGCCAGTGATCCCCTCCTGTAGGCCCAGATGGCTTTTGAGTAAGTCTCTTTGCAGTGAGGAGATCTAGGATGGGTGTTGGAATGAAAAACAGAGATGTTGTTGTAAGAGGAATTTATTCTGCGGTGTCAGCGAAGCGTTGAAATCCCCAGCGTCCACCAAGAGCCCTCCTGCCGTGACCCACGCCCCACGGGTTCTGTTTCCATGACTAGTCAGGCAGCTCCTGAGTGGCTTTCAGCTCTTGCCCATCATCTTCTCAAAGTCAACCGTTAAAACGGTGAGCACAAACAACTACAGTTTCTCAGTTGTCACTTACAATAATACTAAAAAGTCTGAATGGATTTTAGTATTTCGCTAAAGTTTTACTTCTGCAGCACAGTCAATATTTTGGATGATGTCAGTGGCGAATAGAGCTCTGAGGTCAGAATCACGTGTCCTAGTCCTCACGTGCCCTGGTCCTCACGTGCCCTGGTCCTCACGTGCCCAGACTGATCACTGGGCCTTCCTTCAGCAGACTCTGGGCAGGAAGGAGTCCCAAGTCACAGGCCTGAAGAGTTGACTAGGAATGATCTTGATCTGTGTAGGAAAGTAGGTGGTACCGTGTTTGAAGGAGCTGCTACATGGGCAGCCTTGCTCTTAGACTGTGAGATCCATATGAACGAGGGCTTCTTAACCAGAATGGTGAATTGTTGTTTAGGAATCTGTGAAATTTTGCTTCTTTTCAGAATTCTCCAGTTTGGCTATCTTCTTTCTGGGCCATCCAATCCTTCCACAATTAGATTAAATTAGGGAAGTTTTTCACTCAAGCTTGACACTGAAACAGAGCCAACCCACGCGGGTCGAGTGCTCTATTGATGGAAGCAAGCGTGGCATGTGCTGAGATTTCTCTCTGCAGTGTTTTACCACCTTCCTCTGATTCCATCCCTGAGTTCATGAAATAGGAAACAAAGCGCTGTTCAGAAGAAATCAATGTCACAGGCGTGCTCGTCTCCACTGGCCAACAGCTCCCTCACTTCAGTGATCACGCAAGACTGAGGGTGAGGTAAAGAGATTTCCTGGGAAACTTCATCCCAGATACAGAACCTCAGAGCCAGGGAGGACTTCAAGATCAACTAATCCAACTTCTCTTTTAATAGGGAACCAGAGAGCCACAGAACCCAGCTGTGTCCATACTAGGGAACCAGAGAGCCACAGAACCCAGCTGTGTCCACACTAGGGAACCAGAGAGCCACAGAACCCAGCTGTGTCCACACAGCAGAACCCGGCGGAACTGAGACACCAAGCCCTAGTCCACGTTAGCCTGATACAAAAATGCTCTCATAAAATCTCACTAATTAAGTAATTTTATATATTAGATCATTTTTGAGAAAATAATGTGATTCACTGTTTTTAAAGACTTGTTTTGGAAATGATGAACTTGACATTCCACTAAGCCCTAGCCCACAGACCTTGGGAATTACATTATGGGACAGATATACTTCTTTGCGATCCTGTGTTATGTCAGAAGTCTTCCTCTATCTTGGCACAGTATACCTACAGCCCCTAGGCAGATCAAAAAATAGGAAATAGGCCAATCTTAGCAAAATGCCCAATTAATGGGGAAGTGTAGACCTGTAGATGTGCTACCTACATCGTCCTTGTAAAATAGATGTCTTAAACACAAATGTTTTAAAACATCAACCAAGTTTAAAATAACATGAGACAACACCACATCTAGGCTTGCGTTCTCAGAACACTTCTGTAAATAACAGATACCACCCTTTACCACCGTCACCCTGTCTACTTACGGAGAAAGGACTCTGAAACATGAGTGTGGACATTCTCAAAACTGGGACAGGTGCAGGCATCCCTATTTGCAGATGAGCTGAGGGAGACCAGAATAACGAAGCAACACACCCAAGGTCTGTACCCTGCCAAGAGTGGGCGGGAGCCCTGCCCTCCTTCAGCTGAAGGGCTGTCCCTAGGAAGTGGCCCCTGGTCCACACAGATCAGTGTGACGTGCTTTTGTAGATAGTCCAGGTGCTGTTCTCAGGCGCCCCATGAAAGAGATGGAAGAATGTTATGGGCATGAAAAGACAGAGGGACATTAAAACCGTGAAGAGGGACATGAAAGCCTTGAGGACAGTGGCACCACCACAGCCGTGGCCCCAGAGTACCCAGGGAAGTGCCTCAGTCCTTAGTGAGTGGGAGCCATTAATAAGATACCTCAGCACTATAGTGACCCAGCCACGTCCATGTTCACAGAAGCCCAGCTCACACTAGCCAGGCTCTGGCACCAGCGTAGGTACCCTTCAGCAGATGAATGTGAATGTATACACATTGGAATACTACTCAGCCACAAAGGAGAATGTAATTATGGCATTTGCCAGTAAATGGATGGAACTGGAAAATATTGTGCTAAGTGAAATAAGCCAGTCCCAAAAACCCAAAGGCCAAATGTTCTCTCTGATATGTAGATCCTAACACACAACAAGGGAGGGTAGGGAGGGGGAGAATAGAAGTTCATTGGATCAGACAAAGAGGAATGAAGGGAAGGAAGGATGGGAGTAGGAGAGTGGAATTAATCAGACCTAACTTTCCTTTGCTCATAAATGACGTCTGACCAGTGTAACTCCACGTCATGTAGAACTACAAGAATGGGAAGTTAGTTTTCTCTGATATGTGGATGCTAATTCACAATAAGGGGAGTTGGGTAGGGAAGAATAATTACTTTGGATTAGGCAGAGGGGAGTGAAGGGAGGGGAAGGGTATGGGGTAGGAATGATGGTAGAATGAATCTGACATTATTGCCCTGTGTACATATATGACCACACAACCAGTGGGATTCCACATCGTGTACAACCAGAAAAATGAGAAGCTGTGCTCCATTCACGTGTGACGTATCAGAGTGCATTCTACTGTCATGTATCACTAATTAGGAGAAATATATATATATAAAGATGCTGTAAAACAATCCGGAAACCAGCTTGTCATCTTTTAAGTGGCAAAACCATGTGTGACTGGCACAATATGTGTGTGGCTTTAGGTTGCCAGGCTGAATCGAACATTCCTCCACTGACTCTTTCTTTTCTTAATTTTTAAAATTTTATTTGTCATGCTTAGTTGCACGACAGTGGAATCATGTATACATTTTGATAGATCATACATGAATAGGGTGTAGTCTCATTTTTCTGCTCGCACACATTGCAGGATCGCATGGGCCATGCAGTCACACATGTACCTGAGGTAGCCATGTCTGCTTCGGCCCTCGCTCTTGGAACCTGGCAGCAGCCCGATGATTTCCTAGGAGCGTGACAGATAATGAGTTCTGCCACTGGAGACTTCAAAGCTTTCCGCGGTCCCTTTAACGGAGAGTGGAGCTTGCTGTTGTTTTTCGAGTCACTCTTATAGCTGCATGACTTCATCCCAAGCAAGCTAAATAAAGGAATTTTCAGTATTATAACGGTCGCTAAGCAGACAACCGACGTGTCAGCGATTGGAGGGTGAGGTTCCAGGGCAAGTGTGGAAAGATACTGCGGCCGCTCGGTGTTTTACTTGGGTGGCTTCATTGTGGAGGTGGGTGGCGACTTGGAGCGGAGCAGGGGTGTGAGCCGGGGTGCAGGAGAGCCCCGCGCCCGAGCGCTTCCCAGCCAGCTTGTCAGTCTGATTGGGGCAAATCCCCTGAGACCTATTGAAGCTCCCCAGCTGCTGGTTCACAGTCATCTAAGCCACTCTGAGAAGAGGGTGAAACCTCCTCAGGCCAGTATTTCTGGGATTCTCTTGTGGTTCAAAGCCAAGTGCAGAGCTTTGTTTTTCCAAGTGTCCGGCGAGGACTGCCCACCTCCCCCGCAGCTGCTCCTCTGGGCCCTGGTCCTGCCCTGTGTGCTGCACTGGGTCCCGGGCCTTACAGGCCTCCCTGCACACAGGATGGCTTGGCCCTTCTCCTTCGAGTTAAGGGTCTCCTGCTAGATGGTTTTTGCTGAGAGCAATCAATTTCCAAAACAGCAATTAGGAGTTTCTACCAGCCTCTGGCAGCAGGACTGCTGTTTTGACCTATTTTGGCTGACTGGTTCCTCTCTAAACAGGGTGGTAATCAGGCTGTTGGGCTGCTCCAGAGCCTCCACGCCACATTCCTCTCTGGTGTGTCTAACATCTCTCTGACCTCTACATGAGATCGCTGCTCATAAAATGCTGTTTAAATAAACCCTGGGCATCCAGATTCTCTTAGGGTCAGTAGTTTTGTTTTGTTTTTTAAGGAAATTTACTGATACTTCCTTCTAGAACAATCTCAGTGCCCTTTCCATCCACCAAAGATCAGTTTGAACATTTTATACTGGCCTTAAAGAGTACCAATAGGATTGCATGCCGGAACAAGGCCGCAAGAAGTGGCCTTGAGGACAGTCTGCCACGAGCTCCCAGTCTCCAGAGATGCCCTTGGAGGGCGGCAGGAGGTAGACCCTGTCCTGAGTTGCCACAGTAGCTCTTCTGCAGTAGTTTTCCGTTATGCTCATCTTGAAGACTTCCGTCTTGACAGAAAGCCCAGGAGAAGCCCTCACTTTCCTGTCTGCCATGTCAGTGGCGACAGGTCTCTGCAGAACCTCAGCCACGCAACCCATCCCTGGGTCCCGGCTGCCTTGGCCACCGAAAATGACCACAATGACGGGAGTGTGGGTGGGGCGGTGCACCAGCAGACCATGAGCGAAGTCAGATCCTAGCCACTCACAGCCTCAAAACCAGGGTCAATAGCAGGGATGGGGCAGTGATCCAAACATTCAAAACAGCCAGCAGCAGAATCTAGAACCCTGTGTCCGCTCACGGAGTGCGCGTTTGAGTGCTGGTGAGGTCGGTGCGTTCGGGTATTCTGCTGTGACCCGCCAGCTCACAGCGCCTGCCCATTTTCCATGGACTGTCTTCGTCGTAGAGACTGGCCACTGTATGTGCTGAACGCAGCACCCACAGTCGCACAAGCAGCAGGCCTTCTTCCTCTGTGACTGCCTTTTCTCCCTTGATAATGTCCCTTGAGGGCTTGACTCCTCCATTTTAATGTAGTCCAAGTTTTCAGTCTTTTATGATTAGTGCTTTTCCAAATTAACTCCCTCACTCTCCATTCTGTAGCACTTCCTTTATCTGAATCGTGATCTGCACGTGATGACGTTTTCCTGTCTTTGCAGTCCGGACGCCTTTTTCTTGTCTCATTGTGCCGTCTAGAGCTCACTAGCAGTGCTAAGTCGGGAGGTGCCTCTTCACCACCTGTACATCACGTGGGCTCCCCCGGTGGCTTTGAAGTGCTGTTAGAGCTGCCCAAGCTCTCTTCAAGACCTGGGCTCACTTTTCAAATTACATGATCCCCAAAATACTTTTCTGGACTCTCTTCAAATAGAGGGTGCCTTGGGAACGGTTCTCAAGTCCTCCTCTCCGACTCAGGCTGTGGCAGAGACTCACAGGCAGAGGGATGTGAACAGGGAAAGCAGAGGCGACAGACAGCCACTCAGAGTGCTGCTTCACTGTTGCCGAGCAACACGTGGCAGAGCACCCGCCTGCCGTGGTCCTCCTGGCCTGAGGCTGGTGGCCCTCTGGTGCTGCCCAGAGGAAGCACTGCAGATGTAGGCGAGGCCTGGGCTCCCAGAAGCACGGCTCATCAGGCTTTAACTTTTGACAGGCGCGTCACTTTGTGTTCATGCCAGGTGTTTCCATCCTTAAGAGTCCTGTTTTGAAGGGTGACCCATGAGTCCTTCCAGCACCCACTAGCGTTCTAGGCGATTGACTCCTGATTACTCTGACGTCAGCTGAGCATCAGACGTGCGCTGGCTTTCCGTAGCAGCGAAGCCCGCTGCCGAGCTCGGTGGAGGTTCTACACGCCTAATCACGCGGAGATACTTCCCGAAGCCCAAATTTCCATGGTAGCCGTGAACATCGTGGCTCCAAGCAGCAAGAAGGCGCTGGCTAGGCACTGCAGCCGGCAGGCGCTTCGCGGGCTTGGCCAGGCTTCCTTCTGGAATGGATGGGACCGAGGGGGTCCCTGGGGTCAGCCCATCGCTGTACAGAGGATTCTGAGTGTCGGAATCTGCCCGCAGTCCCCTGGTCTGTGGCCCCTGCAGGCTTGTGGCTTCCTGAGCCGTCCAGGTGCTGCTGCCTGGAGTCAATCTCTTGGATGTGGTTCTGCCCCCAGGCACTGCAAATTGCACTGATGTTTCGTAAAGAAAGTCTGAGGCACTTCAACCACCACCTGCTGGGAAAGCCTCAGTGTCCTCTGCATGCCCTTGCAGCCCAGGGGTCCTGGCCTCACGTCTATCCCGCCCCTCGCCGGCCGTGCGCAGCCTGCTGTGCTGGCAGCCTCACACCGCCTCTGCTCTCCTCCGCACTTCCTGTGGCGCTTCTCCTCCAGGCCCTTCCTGACTTTTCTAGGAAGGCTGTGACCCAGGTGACCCAGGCAAAACAAGCCCCTTGGGCTGCAGCAGGTTCCACCTGAGCAGGGGGACGGGGTCAGCCTGTGGGTGGGGTCTTAACTCGTCCACAGGCCGTGTGCGACCTTTCCCTTCAGGATGTGACCTGTCCCTGCCTGAGTTGCTTTGCCATGTCTGCCCCTGGACAGTCGCTGTAAGGTGAAGTTTTAAAGGTCAAGGGCTTTGTTACGTTAGGTAAGTTCTTACCGTGGCCTGGGCCCTGGCTGGCATGTGACATCATGTTGCCTTCCCGGTTACCTGTGGGGTCATTACCATTCTGCAGTCAAGGAAACTGCAGCAGAAGGTGAAGTCGGCGGTGGCACCAGACACTGCCCAGCTGCCCAGCTGCCCAGCCCCAGGGCACACTCGCATTGCTGCGTGACCGCGCACTCGCGTTTGCTTACAGAACACGGGAATGAGGTGTGAGGCACCTGTCCCCAGAGCACCTAGCACAGCCCCTGGACACGGAGGCGCTTAGTGAGCACTGCTGCCGTCAACACTGTTAGCTTCCCTCTCTGCAACCGGGTAGCACAGGCATGAGGACAAGCCATGAGGACAGTCAGGACCGTTAGGTAGCCATTAGGACAAGCTGTAAAGGAGACTTCTGGGAGCAAGTCGGGAGCCCTGACCCTCAGCTTGTACCTTCTGCACACACAGCTGCAGACACAGTGTCCCCACCTCCGTCCCCGGAGCCTTCTGAGCGTGGGTGTGGTCATGAACTGACCCTGCTGCAGCAGCCTGCTGGTGTCGCCTCACAGGGCAGCAACCTGTCTGGTCCAGAGCAAATGACTCCCGCGTTCTCCTTGAGGTGCTTTGCCTACAGCCCTTTGATGTCTGATGTGATGGCCAAGCTGCCATTTCTGCCCCCCACGTCCAATCTGGCTTGTCCACATCCATGGCCATGACCAGGACTTGGGCACCATCTCCACAGAGGTGACATTTGCTCTCCAAGAGGATCACATCCTGGGTCCAGATTGATCACATGCCGTTCTCTGGACAGATGTGGAAGAAGGGTGGAATAGGGGCAGCTTTGGCAAGCGAGGTTCAAAGGTTCCCTCAGAACCTCAGAAGTGTGCCCTCTCGAATCAGACTGTGCAAAAGCACCCAGCAGGGCAGCACCATCCCGACCTCACTTTAAACGGTCAGTCAGTCCTTCTGACCCTCTCTTCCCACCTACAGCCATCGGCATCTGTGTCTGTTCCCCAAGGCCAAGGTTTTGAGGGTTTTTTGAGTTAACATCTTTGGTCTCAGGGCTATTCTGAATTATTTTCTGCACTACTCTGGCGCATTGATGTAGAGAATTAGAAGTTGACCATTTCCTCTTTTCCTGGAAAATATTCTAATGACTCTTTGATAATATGTCTGATTGTGTGTCTCAGGCACAACCAATCTTTCATGAGCACGCAGGGAGTATAATGACGCTTCCCTTGGAAAGCCGAGCAGAATGGTACTATTCATGAAAACAGACGAATAAACAGGCGGGAAGTGAATATCAATACGAAGTTGAACAAGCAGGTTTTCATGGGGTCCTTGAAGCAAGTTGTACCTTGGAGAAGAGCCAAGGGGCTGGTGCGGTTATGTGCTGTGCAGGGCTGTGGGCGGCGGCCAGGCTGGCTGCTCTGCAACTGGCCCAGCAGGCCTGGTTTGGCCCTCAGCATGGTGTCATGAGGACAGGGTGAAGCGTGGAACACGGCACAGGAGGCTGCAGCACTGCCCCTGCAAAGGGCTGCCCCGAAGCTCCGTCTGCGCAGGTCAGAGGTGCAGAGGCCCAGTGGCGAGCTCTGCCGGCTCTGGGCTGGCAGGGCCTCCGGGTGCTCCCATGAGCAGCAGCCACAGCCCGTGTGCATCCAGGGGCACACCACTGCTGCTGTGAGCCACAGCCAGAGGCCCCCTGCGGCCAAGTACTGGGCCAGTCAGCAGTGTGTCCACCAGGCTGGAGATGAGTGAGGGGATGAGGGAGAGGCTGTGGAGACACACCTGGGTGTTCACAGGGTTTTCTCCACATGGTGCACAACACATGCTCCACCACAGGTGGAGACTCAAGTGGGACACAGTGGCAAGTAGCCCTTCCTGTTCCAAAGTTCTGGGATGGATGAGGATGCTGGCACCTTAAAAGAACAAGGTTTGGACATCCCTGGACTGACCAAAAGACACAGTACCCTGCCATTTGGAATCACAAAAGTGAAATTTCAACTGTTTGTTGATTGTACTAATCAAAGATGGGGATGAGGGCCCAGAACACAGGAGTCTTAAGTGACAGACCCAGAACATGACCCAGCTGTGGTAACAGTGGCCAGGCTAAGCCAAGAGAACCATAGGCAGGGATCAGGAGGTGGGGAGGGGCGTTACAGGGCCAGAAGGTAAGGGCACGGGCAGCAGGTTGGTAGAGATGGCTAGGCTGACTCCACCAGGAAGGATTGGACTCCCAAAGTATGGTCCAGAGACAGACCCAGATGTGTGTGAGGCTTGGACAGTGTTTCCCTTTAGCCACCCCAGGGGTCCCAAAGTCCCCCACTACCCACGCTGACCTAAAGCAGCACCTGGCACCAACCCCTTGTATCAGAGCAACATGCACATGTTGCAGGAAGTCCAGGCAGAGTGTTTTGGTGGGTGCACCTGCACCCCAGCTGGTCTCAAGACAGCTTTCAAACACTGTAACTGTTACAAATTGCACATTCAGACTTCGGCATTAACAGAGCCCACTCAAGGGAATGTCCAGAAGTGAACATGGTACCAAAGCTTCAGGGCTGTTGTTTATCCCAGCATTCAGTGAGCCTGGGACCTGATTTCATGGGGCTCTCAAGCCACACAATAAATGTCCCAAGTGGGCTCGTACCACCATGCAGGCTGTTTGTTGACAAGTCATATCCATAACTAATCTTTAAAGAAGCTTTATATACATCTTATATTCTATAAACTTTTTACTAGTTGATTCTAATTAGACAAAAAGTACCTTACAAAACCTAAAGGAGAACTGGGCACAGTGGTGCACACCTGTAATTCCAGCAGCTTGGGAGACTGAGGCAGGAGGATCACAAGTTCAAAGGCAGCCTCGGTGAAACAGAGGCATTAAACAACTCGGTGAGAGCCCTGTCTCTAAATAAAATACAAAATAGGAATGGGGATGTGGCTCAGTGGTCGAGTGCCCCTGAGTTCAATCCCCTATACCCCACCTCCCCCCAAATAAATAAGGGAGGAAGGACTCCTCAGTCAAGGCCACGCATTCGCTCCATGGGATCCAAAGATCTGCGATCTCTAGGAAGGCAAACGGGAATCTTCAGCATGAGCTGTAAAAAGAGCAAAAGAGGCCCAGCAAGCAAGCACTGAGATAGGGAGGAGACCTGCAGCTAGTACCTTCAAACCAGGGGAGGTGCGAACCGTGCGTGAGCTGGTGAAATGCCTCCCCTGCAGAGGAGCCACTCAACCTGGGCCATTGTGCTGCAGCAGGGGGAGAGCTGGCCTGGCCATCCCAGCTGCAAATCCCAGCCTCTTCCAAGGAGCCAAAACAGGGACCCCAGGGATGGTCTATCTAAGGCTGGGAAAGTGTGAGGTGGCCACGGAAGCCCAGCCACATCTGCAGCACGGGAAGGACACCTCGCTTGCTGTGCCCCAGCGGTGACCTGAAAAAGGCCTGGCGGCTCCTGGCCGTCCTCCCAGGGCTGCCTCTCCAGCCCCAGCCCGGCTGCCGTGCTCCGACTGGGAGGCGTTGCACGTGAATGAGGCACTAGGTTTTTGTTTGGAGCCCTTTCTTTTTTTAAGTGTCTAGAACAGTGACCCATAAAAGGAAGAAAGCAGTGCCCCGGGCTGGAGACCAGCGGCCCGTCCCTGCTGTGGACCAGGCCTTCGCCATGCTCTGTGGAGACAGGGGCCGCTCCCTGAACTCCTCTTCTCGAGCTGCCTCCATGTCAGAACAGACAGACTCCAGAGAGAGCGTGACGAGGAGCTCAGAGGAAGTCCGGCCACTTGTTTTAGAGTGAATCAACCAGTGGGGTTTTTTCTTTACTTTTATGCAGAAAATCAGAGGCATGCCATCACAGTTATCACGGTCAGGGGTCCAGGTGTCGGGGTGTTGTCTGGCCTTTGCATGTACAGTGCTTAATCTGGGAAAGTCACCTGAAGTCCCCAGCACACCAGCTTCCTGGTGGGGGCTGCATCCTCTGAAGCCTGGTGGGGTCAGGCTTACCATCTTTGCTGCTGCTTCTTGCCCAATAGTCCAGACCTGGCCTGAGGATGCCCATCAGCCACAGCCTCCACCAATACCACGTCCTCTTCCTCAAACAGCCTGGGACTGAGGAACAGGATGCGGGCAAAGGAACCGGAAGTGGGTCTCCATTAAGGAAAGGCTGACACCCCTCGGGTGGGTCATCGTTTCCAATTGCAAAAGTATGTGTGACCCTGGGTGCCCGGTGTCTAGACAATGCCTGGGGCCACCACAGATCCCAGTCAACTTGGTGGAAGGAAGAGCCAGTGAAGGAAGCAGAGTGAGGTGCTAGGGGCCTGAGGTTACTGACCTACCCTGGGAACTACCAGACACAGTTGTCCATAGCTCTTCAAAAACAGTCCAGGAATGGAACACTGACTCAGGAAGAAGCTGTGTGAACTAGTAATATAGGGGTTTCAGTTTTGCTGCCTCAGTGGGGGCTCTCCTAACATACGTGGAACAATAACACTGTTTACACCGGTCACACAGTTTGTCGTGGCTGAGTCCTAGAGAGGCAGACCAAGGGACTCCCCGGTTCACGAGTCTGTGGACCTCTGGCCCATGGGCGCACAACGCCCAGGCCACAGACAGGAATGGGCATAGCTGCAGCTCCCTCAGCGATTGCCATGTAGGTTGACTGGGTTTCCAAAGACTTCATTATGTTGACGTGAAGGAAAGACGAAGAGTGAGGGAGAAGAGGGCACGAGGCAGCTTGGAGCGGCAGGAATGTAGACAGACAAGGCTGGACACTGCGACACCCCACGGTGCTCTTGTTGCACAGGCCCATCTTCTAAAGGGTGTGGCTCCCGGCCCAGGGGGCAATCCCAGAAGAAGGCACAGCACCCCTGCGGTACACAAAGATGTTGTGAGGCACGAAGAGTCTAAAAGGGGCGGAGTGTGCCTAGGAAGGACTCAAGGCCCCTCTGCCCTGGGCTGGGAAGTGACCTCAAACCATGCAGCTGGGCACCTGGGCAGCCTGGACGGTCTCCTGCCATCCTCAGCCTACAGCCTGTCGTGTGGCCTCCAGTACCGCTGGCCGGGACTTCACAGGGCCCCAGCCCCTCATGCTCTTCTCAGGCTGCTTGTGGGTTGCCGCCACCGCGAGGGGAGGCGTCGTGAAGGGGGGCTTCAGCAGACCACGGAGGAGTGCAGGCGGGCTCAGGTCAGACTGCTCCCCGTGTGAGGGAGCTGGAGTTCCTGGCAGCGGCTTCCTCCCCAGGGTGGGGCTTTGGGGAAAGGAAGCACTGAGTCATGACAAGCCGGGAAGGAGGCGAGATGGCTGCAGGACACCCTGGGGAGCAAGGGCCAGCACCACCCAGGGTCAGGCCCTGGGGAAGCACGTGCCCCTGAGCCACAGCATCCAGGTGTGACCCTGGTGCCGCACCGCCCGCCTGCTCCCTGCACACCCACTGCAGGGCTCTGTGCGCCCACTTCCTTCCTCAGTCCCACCGTGGTGGGAGGTCCCTGTGCAGGGTTCCCAGTCCCCATGGAGCAGAGGCCAAAGAATGTGGCCATGTGACCTGACACTCAAGAGCACCCTGCTGGACGAGGATCCTGCCTGGCACATGGGGAGACCTGGGCACCCTCTAAATGAGCAGAACAGGCTCATCTAGACAGTGCAAATGAGAAATCAAAACTCAGCCAGAACCCAGAACTCTGGGAAGAGCCGCCCCCGGCACAGGCTGGAGTCACCTGCTGGGCTGCTTCAGTACGTGTGGCTCGGGAGCTGCAGTTGCCCTTGGTGGTCTGCGCCCCAGGGCAGGGGCCTGGCTGTTTGCTTTTAGGTGTCAGCTCTCAGAAAAGGTCTCTAGGTAAGACATTGTGGGGGTGGGGGCCCTGATGGAAACAACTTGATAATGTGCCTTTTAAAAATTTTTTATTTGTTCTGATTAGTTTTACATGACAGTAAAATGCACTATGCGTTTTGATGAATCATGCATAGATGGAGTAGGATTTTTCATTTCTCTGATTGTTGAAGGAGAAAGCTGGAGTTCTAGGTGTCGTGGAATTCCAGCTTCAAATCCAGCTGACCCAGTGCTGTGTCTGCGCTCTCTTCTGCCCATCTGGAGGTGTTTGTACTCTGTCAGTTCCCCTGGCTCCCAGGCCTGTCACCGCCAGAGTACCGACACTTCCTGGCTTTTGTTGCACTGTGGCACAAACTCTGTTTTGAAAGGACAGGAGCATAATAAAAACGGATATGAAAGAAGGGACAGATGACATCACTTAAAATATTGGAGGAAGTCACTCTTTTGGATGTTTATAATCTCAGCATGTTAGCTGTTTGTAATGTGATAAGGGCACTTTTGATACATAGGGGGAATTACAATCCTTGTTGCTCTGACAGTATTCTTGAATTTTTATCTTAGACTCAGAGCAACAAACATAGAATTGAGGTCTTGGCTTGAATCCTGAGAGACTCTGGCTGGTGGGTTGACCTTGGGTACAAGGTTCAGCATAGCTGAGCCACTTAAATTGTGCCTAAGCCAGCTATTCACTGAATTAAAAAAAAAAAAAAAAGAAAAGAAAAAAAAAAGAAAGAAAACTAAGAAGCCTACATTATTGGAGATAAATTAGCATGCTACTTCTCAAAATCTTACTCCAAAGAAACTGATGTTGTGTGGAACTTTAGTTATTACCTAGCCAAGGGTAATTCTGTGCACTATTTATAGATTCCTAAGCATCTCACGCATGCCTCTCGAGCGGAAACCTTAGAGCATTTCAACGTCTCTGTAAGCAACGCCCTCCCGAGTCAGTGGAGCTGCTGCGTCTCCCCAGCCAGGATCAGTGCTGTGGGTGGGGGTGGACTGACCTCACCCCTTGGCAGGTGAACACACACAAAGATTAAGACATGAGCAGCAAGCTCTTCCTGCCAGGCTTTATCTCCTTCAGCCCCATAACAGCCTCTCAAGCTAGGAAGGTACATTCTACCCATTTTTTAAAATAAGGAAACTGGGGAACCTGGGATAAGTATTTCTTGCAAGGCCACTGATCTGCTGTGCAAGGCCTGGAACCCACACACCCTCCTCCCAGATCAAGTGCCTAGCTATGAGGTTTGCACCCCGCCAGAAGCCCTGGGCTGCACAGAAACACCCAACAGGACAACAGCACTCTGGAGGCCCAGCAAACCCCATTTTCTTGCAAACAACCAGGCTGGGAATGAAAAGTCTGGAAAAGTCAACCATCAGGTTAGGAAAGTAGGCAGAACTGGTCCCTAAGGTTTTATAGGACCACTGCAAACACACTCAGCCCAGGGCCTCACATCTAAACTGAGCGTGCAAATTCTGAATGAGCCTTATGGATGGAGGTCAGCATCAAACTTGGTCCAACCTGGTCCAGGGCCAGTTTGATATTCATAGGTTGATACTGCAGTACCCATCATATGTGGGACTGAGTGTGTATCACAGATTCTTCAGCCTGGCAGGCTGCTGGGGGCACAAAGGAGAGCAGTACTGAAAACTGCTGGCTATCCAGCAGGATAATCCACAGCCAACAGCTGAGCACTGCCCACACCAGTTGGTGCCTGGAACTGCCCATTACTGGCTCCAGTAGTACATCTCTGCTGTGATCTAAAAGATCTTGTGCAGCCCTCCCAGTGCAGTGAGAAGTCCATCGAGTGCAATGCGAGGTCACAGCACAGGAACCCTGAACCATGGCAAATGTCTGCAGGGTACAGTGAGCTTCTAGAAGCTGCTGGCTCTTGCTAACTTGGCAAGAGAAAGAGCAAGGCAGAAATTCAGAAATTCCAGCCCAGAATCCAAGCCAGCAGGTATGTCCAGTGGCTGTGGTGTTGGGGTGGCTTTGGCACTGGCCACAATGCCCCCATGACATGGGCGGTCAAGTTCACAAAGAGGAAGCTATGGGCGTAAAACACCAAGCCTGCCCAGGCAGGGCTGCTGCTGTCCTTTGCATGCCAAGGCAAACTAACACCCTCCTTGCCTGGACCAGTCTCCTCCACGAGGAACAGAAATCTTATTGTCCTAAGAAAAGGATTGCGTGCTCTTTATTTCTGTTCTCCTCAGATCTTGCCCCAAATTCAGTGTGCAGGAAGGTATTAGATACAGGTCTTCAACTGGAGGTACTTCTCTGGAATAAATGGCTTCAAGGGATGGATCTACTTCCCTTCTTACAAGCTGTGTTAAATATGCAGACCCCTGTGCCAACTCTAACCCCATATGTATTTGTATTCACCTCCAGAGAATACCAAGAACTGACATGCAGTGTGCATAATTAGAGCCCAGTGTGGACAGAGTGAAGTAATGCTGTGTTGCATGATGTCTTGGTAGACTGTCTCTAGCTGAAGAGCATGTAAACACAATCGCTCATATGTACTGGAGAGCATTTGTTCTAAATATAACATGTGAAGCCATGTGTCTGTGAGGCGGGATGATTGCTTCCGCTGGGATCACATTAGCGCCTCTTGACAGTGGAAAGCTCCTGGCGTCTTGTTCTCCTCCACACTGAGAGAACACGGTCCCTCAGACTACAAAGTATCTTAGAAAGGTCTTTAACATGGCCAATTTTCTTATTTTCTTGGTAAGATCGCTGACACCTATCGGGCGAGCTGTGAGTGAGTAGGACATGGAGGTGGTCTCCCATGTCCCAAGGTCGCCTCTCCCACTCGTCCTTGCCAATCTCTGGTAACTAAGCGCGATGTCATGCTGTTGGGCCGTGCTCCCTGGAGGAGCAGAGCCCATAGAGTGTGCCTATGTCCCTCAGCGGGCTTAGTAGATTGACCCACACCATCCGAGGCTGGATGGTCCCACAGTGGTGTCCTCAGGTTGCACAGCGGGGAAACCAGTGGCTGCTCAATCCAGGAAGCCAGAACCTCGGGACAAGGTGCAGCCCCATCCGAGGCTGAAGCCCCCACAGGAAGTTGGTTGTGTGCCTCAGTGTTCAGAGGCTGAAGCACATGGAGCCTGCTGTCGGAGGACAAGGACAGGGAAACCAGGCCTGCCTGAGAAGAGTCCAGGAGGGCACGCATGCCAAGCTCCCCTCTTCCGCCTGTCCTTCCAGGCAGCCCCCAGCCTGCTGGACGGCGCTGCCCACACTCAGGGCAGTTCTCGCCCCCCTTGGTGACCCACATGCCAGTCGTCCCTGGAAGCACCTCACGGACACACCCAGAGTGTGCTTTACCAGAGCTCTAGGTCTCACTTGGTCCAGTCAAACTGACAGCCAAGACGGACCATCGCAGAGGCAGCAGAAAGTGAAGAGACGTTAGTTCAGATGAAGTTGTTCCTGTGAGGTGTTGTGCCTCCGAGGCCCAGAGGAGCTGAGGGTAGGGCTGACCAGCACAGGGGAACGTGGCCCACCGCCAGGAGTCTCCTCTGCAGGCAGGGTCCACCACGCCAGCCTCCTTCCTCGAGCCCCATCGGGGTGCACCCTCTGCTGGGCAGTGGTCATTGTGGTTCTGCCCGAGCCCTGGGCGCGCAGCCTGCTCTCTGCAGCTCAGCAGTCTGCGCCTTCCTCATGCACCCTCCTGCCACACCTTGCCTTTGGTCTTCTTTAAGAGAAAGCCCTGTGTTTGCCGTGGCATCTCTCCTCTTATTGGGAAGGAACCATGTCTGTTAAACCAAGCTATTATTTTTACTGGGATTATTACTAATTTTATTAGCACTCTAGTTTCAAAGTTGCACCAGTGTGGACTGATTCCCCCGCCCCCTGCTTTCCCACACGCCTCACTGAATTGGCGTGTGATTTTGCAGATTGTGAGGATTTTTCAGGTAGTCATTTAGTGCATGGTGGCAGATAGCCCTGTACGTGACGGGTAGGGACGGGAGGTGAAGTCAATGTGGATTCGACTTTCTTTTTCTCAGTGTGAGAGCTGATGGGAGGGGTCTTAGCTGCAATGATAGGGCAGAGACGTGTGAAGGAGAACATTCCACACTGATGGAACAGTGTGTGCAGTCTAAGTTCTGAGGCAGGTGAAAACCCAAGGGTGTCCGTACTCAGCACCTTAAAATCCTTAACATTCCATCAGCATGAGAAAACAAAACAAAAACAGAAACAAAAAAACCATTAGTGTCAGTTCCCAGTTGGAGCTGACAGGGAAGGAGACTGAAAGTGGAGGAACAGCAGATGCCAGGAACAGAACCCCAGGTGGCAGGAGAGGTGAGCAGGGAGTCCCAGGGAGCCAGGAGGGCCAGGGGCCCAAGGCGAAGGCGGAGCGTGTTGTGTCCTCTGAGTGGAGCGGGATGTGCTCCAAACTGAGAGGTGGGTTCCAGGGACCCACCTAGCCGGGCGTTAGTGATCCACAAGAATGTGGGGGGAGGTGACAGTCTGTATTAAAGATGAAGATACAGGCAGGGCAGGGGAAGGTGATCTGTAGGAACTTGTCTGTTGAAGACCCACGGAGGATGTCTAGGACAGCACATGGCTTCCCTTGGGTGCCCCTGGTGTTGGCCTTGTCATCTCAGCCGTGACCCTGTGTGTGAGCAGACACGTGCATGCACACACACACCAGCTCCTGCAGTGCGGCTGGTGTGCACGTTAGCTCTCAGAATAATGCCGTCTCTGTGGCAGCTCCATGAGGACATCAGCAAGAGGGCCTTTAATGACTGACAGACCTCCTTCCCTGACTTGCTAGGCAAACCCAGCCAGCGCCTGTGCCAGCAGTCTCGCTCCCTGCTGCCAGTCAGATGTGGTAATGAGGGGCTTTCCAAGAGCCAAAGGACCAGTTCTCACCTGAGACCTCTGAGGTTTGTTTCATTTGTAATTCAAAGCCTTGGGGTCCCAGGCAGGAAGTCATTAAGACCAACTAGAATTTAGTCATAGAGTCCTAACCATATCTAAATTGCAAGGAAAATAAGCCTTCAGCTGTTGTAGCAGTTGGAACCACTATAGATGTTATGAGAGGCGGTAGATTCTACAGTGGGTAGGGGAACAGACTTGGGGAAGTAAACAGGAAGTAGAAATAAAGGATAGCAGCATCCAAAGACCAAGACGTTAAGTGACAGGAAAGGGACCCTGGAAATGCAGCAGGCCATCCTCACAAGACCACGCCTCGGGCTCCAAGACAGGCATCGCCTGCGCCCCGGGGGTCCTTGGTTGGCTGCTCTTAAGCCTGCCTGTCCAGTGCTCGGCCCCAGCAGACCCCTGCATGGTCACCGGTTTCTGCCTGCCTGGTCCCTCCCTTCAGCCTCACCCCAGGTCTACTCCCTGGTCTTGGCTGTGCAGGATCTAAGTTTCTCCTCCAGATGACTCAGGATGAGGCAAATCTCCACCCAGCACCTAATAAAGCCGTGCAGCAAATGAGGTCCTCAGGCGAGGACCAGGTTGCTCTCCTCATGGGCTGCAGGGAAGGAAGGGACGGGTGCTTTGGACCAGGCTGGGCCCCAGTGCTCTAGGTGGCTCCCTGCAAGTGGCAGCACCTGCTTCCCTCCTTCGTGTGCTGGTGGCAGGAGGCACACCTGCCTGCCTCACTGGAGAGATCCTTCGTCTGCCTTTTGCCTGTGTGAAGACATAGTCGGGGCGAGGAGGTGCAGCAGGAAATGCCAAGCCCCCGGCCCCACTCGGCCAGCTGGCCTGCTTGTCTTCACCTGCAGCCTTGGGCCCACCCACACCTGAGATCATCCTCTCCCCGGGCCGGAACGAGAGGCACGTTGGCTCATTCCTCTCTGGCTGGGGTTCAGCTCTCATTCCTCTGTCTGCAGCCCCAGGCCCATGAGCCTGGCTGCTGTCTGATGTTCCTGACCAGACTTAGCCAGGCCAGTGTCTCCAGGAAGTACAAGGGGAGCGCTCCTGCAGACTGAGAGGCGGGATCCTCACTCCACGCCCAGGCGGCCCGTGCCCGTTCTCTACACACTGCCTTTCCAGCACCCTTGCCTGCGCTTCCTCTCCTGGCCTCCCTTCCCTCCTCACAGTCTACTCGACCTGCCTGGGTGCTCCCTGACACTCCTCATCCTGGAGTCCAGCAGCCCATTCAGCCATCCTTGGCCTGCCTTGACTGTCCCAGGGATCAGTAGTGTAACTCGGGTAGTGTTCTGACTTGGCCTTTGGCCGCCTGCATGCCGTGCCTGCTGGCCGCCCTCCCCGTCTGTCCAGCTCCTGCCTTAGCATGCGCCCCAGCCCTCCTGCTGGCCATCACAGGCTGCTGCATCTCAGTGACTCCTCTTTGGAAAGCACCACCAGGTTTTGAACTGCCTAAGAAGAAACTGAAGATGGCCACATGGTTGGAAGGAGCTGGTTGAGGTGTGTAAGGATACAAGTGTACAAACCTGTGCCAGCACCTATTGGCTCCTTGAGGCACAAGCACGGTCCCTGCTGGTTACATCTGCTGCCATGGAGAACAGCTGTGCACCTGGGCAGGCCTGGGGAGCACTCGCAGGACCTGGGATTCCACCCTAGGAACTCTCTCCATCTCCCATCCTGGCTGTCCTGCTGCAAACACAGCGGCCTGACCTCCTCTCCTTCCCTGAACCTCCCGGTGCCAGGAGGGAGGCAGCAGCCACCGTGCTGGGACAGCTGGCACCGGTGGGGCCCATCAGGGTTCTTCCTCCAAGTGGGTGAGCACTTCTCCCACCAGCCGGACTCTGCCTCCAGCTGGTGACCATGGCAGGCCTGCTCTCAAGGGATGGCCTTTGTCGCGGGCGCCCTTGAAATGCTGTTAAACAAAGGAAGCAGTTGGCCGGGTCTCCCACGGGCTCGTTGGGGAGAAGGACTTTGTTCTGTGTGTGCCACTCTGGCTGCGTTTCCTTTTCCCTATACCTTGTCTTGCTCATGCCATGCTGGAATTATTTCCTTAATTTCTAAAGCTGCATGTACGGAAATGGCTTATATTTCCTGTTTTGATAAACTAATAGAATTTTGCCGGGAACCTTGTTCTCAAGTTGGCTTTCTTCTATGTTAGGATTAAAAGGATATTTCTAAAACGTCCAGCTTGACTGAACTTGTGATACACAAAGACTCGTATAGATTATTTTGCCTTATAACATGAAAGATAATTACTTTTAGCAATAAGAAGCATTTACCTTTTATATCACTTAGAATGGGTTATTCAATATTCCTCTGTGGAGGAAGTTTGGATTAGGTGCTGGGGGCAATTCAACAGCAAAGTATCTGTAAATTCCCTTCAGAGAATTGCTCTTTTTGGCTGGAGGTATATTGGCTTAAAAAGACTTCCTTGGACGAGAAATTTCTTGGAACATGTGGAGGACAAAATATTCTTTGTTTTAGGACAGATGAGTTTTGTTCTTGAATTTTCATATAAATTTGATTAATACTCATTTTTATGTGCAAGTTGAAAACAATGGCCACCATTTTTCCCTTCATTCATATATATTGTATCAACTGTAGTGATACATCTGCAGAAAGCTGGGTGCATTTCCATGGGTTTGTGCCCTAAAGGTACACAGACAATTGGTACAGGTAGTTAGATAACTACTCTTAAGGAGTCTGAATTTTTTATGTGTTCCCTTTCCTGGTGTTCAAGTTTTCATTCAGAAGTATTTCTGAATATCCTAAGTATAAAACCACCTCTGTGGTTGGAGAAGTGGCACTGGGCACTTTTCTCAACACTTGGAAACGGGGTCATTCTTTGGGATGGCACTCCTTTGCCCCAGCAAGGTGGGGAGGAGGGCCTTTCCTGTCTGCCTGATGGTTCATGAGCCCTGGTAAAGGCAACACGATACCCCTTCTTGCTACCGTGGCATTGCTCCAGTGGAGGCAGAGCCAGCAACCTGTGGGACCGGATGTTCTCTTAATCTTGCAGCTGCTACTGCTGATCTCTGCTCTGACTCTACAGAATTCCATGTATAAATGGCAGAGAAGAATCTCTGCTGGCGGACAGAGAGTCATTGGCCCAAGACACAGAATTCTCTGCTTGGGCGTGATAGGAACCTAGTTCAGGAAGCTGGAGCCTACGTTCCCTGAGAAGACCCAGTACTGGACTTTTGTTCTCCAGGGGAGAAGCCTCCCCAGGGAGGCTAGACCATGCATCTAGAGTAATGTGAATATGTCTGAGACAGATGCTGTGAAATTAGATAGATTTTCAAATCTTTCTAGATGGGATAATGCCAAGACTCAAAGACTCCAAGGAAAGGGATTCCCATACAAAAAGCCAACCAAGATCCACCTTTATGTATATCTTTAAAGCACCTATTTAAAAAAAAAAAAAAAAATCAGTAAAGAAGCAGAAGGAAGACCAGTAGAGTAGAGGAAGGGAAACTGAAGGAGGGAGGGGAAAGAGAAAGAGGAGGTACTGAGGACTAAAGTGGAGCAACTTAAATTCCACGCCAGTACAATTATGCCTGACTACCATGTGTAACTAACTGTAATGCACTAATAAAAGATTTTTTTTAAGTCAACCAAGAAATCCCTTGCTAAAGCTTTCCACTTTCCACCTGGAAACAATGTCAGTCACATTCCAGTTGAATGGAATATGATCCGAGTTCTCCAGAACATGCTTTTTAGGCCTGTGTCTTGCCATCTGGCTCCTGAGCAGTCCAGGTCATTCCCAAGTCCTGTGATTTCTCATCAGCACAGCCATGCTGGCCACCAGTCCAGGACAGGGTAAGATTCAGCAGGAAACAAAGAGCCCTAAAAGGATATATTTTAAAAAAGGAAAAGAGATCTAAAAGTCATCTTGCTCTTTGGAAGCCCAACATCTGTGTCCTGGGTCCTCAGAGCCCCCTGAGTCCACTGCAGGAGCAAGGGAGACCTGAGGACAGCCCTTTTCTAAAGTGGATGTGACTGGCTCTACTGAAGCATGGACCACCCCCCAGGCTGAGACCCCGCCTTCTGCTGCACAAAGATGGCTGTGGCATGCAGCTCCCTCCCAGGCTTCACCGAAGCCCCCCTCCACAATGCCAGGCCCGTCATCTAGTGCAGGCTGTGCAGAGCCCAGCCTGACTGCCTGGAAACCATGTTAGAAGATGGGTTCTGACCCAGTGGATTTTGGGAGGGTACATTCATACCTGGCTGCAGGGAGGCTGCTGCTGCTGGTCCACACTCCAGCTGGGGGCCGGAGTCAGTCCCCTGCCATCCCCTCCACTTCACTGATGAAACTGCTTCCAGGTTTGTCCTCAGCCTCTCTCCCGTGTCTTCACCTGCATGCCCACTCAGGTTTCTCCACAACCCACGGCCCTCTCCACTCTCCTCCTCTCTTGCCACACAGGCTTTGTTTTGAGAATGCCACCTTCATCTCTTCCTGGTGGTGCAGACTGTCCACTGGGATGCTTATGCTGAAGCCACTTTGAACTCTATGCCCAAATTTATCATTTGCATTTATTTTTCAAAACTCTTGTGGCTTCTACAACACTGAAGCTGTCAAGAGATGACATTGATGGCCACATTAATGTCCCCACCCCTGGGAGTGCAGTGTCTCTCCCAGTCTCTTCCGTTCCTCTGCCTTTCTTGAAGGAGCTGATGCTTCAGATGGGGGCCAGGTCTTCAGGGTGGCAGGTGACGAGATAGGTGACCTGATGGACCTGTGTGAGGGCCCTAGCATGTGCTGGCTCTTCTGCTGAAGAAATTGGTGACCCCTCCCAGTTTGAAATGGTCATGCATTTGGGAAACTGCTGAGATGCCTCTGGTTTGAGCCATGACTGGTGCCTCTGAGCTGTCCCTCCTGGACTGTAGGGCATCCACAGGTTGAAGTTGAACCCTGAGCTGGAAGTTGGGGCTACAGTACTGTTGGGACATCCTGAGGGTCATAAGAGGAGTAGACTTCAGTTCACCCCTGTTCATGGGGTTCTGAACCCCTCAAGTGATGACAGGAAGGTCTTGCTCACCGGAGCTGGAGGGTGATGGGCAGCTGGGGGTCTCCTCTCGGTCATCACACCCTCAGGCTAAATGGCGCTTGTGGGGTGGGCTTGTGAGCAGGACAGGAGCATGGTGTAGCCCGAGTGGGCCTGAGTTGAGTGAGTCCCTGTGTTAGCAGGTGCCCTCACGGTCTCCTTGTTCCTGACCCACAGCCCTGCCCACTCTTCTTTAGAGCATCAGCCAGAATCAGCTAGTTCAGTTAGCTCAGTTCAGGCATCTGTTTATTGAATCAACCTTCTTGTCTACTGTGCATACTCCACAAGGCCAGGGACGTTGTCTGCCTGTCCCCACTTTATACCCAGAGCCCAGTGCATTAGGTAAGAATGGATGAAAGAGGGAGGGGGCCAGTGGGTTTGTAAGGGACAGGAGAGGAATGGGCTCTCTGCTTCAGCAGGTTTGACGTCGGGAGTACTAGGAGCCGTCTTCTGGACTGGGGCAGGAGCTCAGGCTCCTCAGTGCCCAGAGCTCCTGGATGGGTTGAAGGGGACAGACACGTGCATTCTCCAGTGCTCAGGGAGGTCACCAGCTTCCACAGATCTTCAGTATAATCGGTCACCTTGGGCCACGGGTCCTCTTTCTCCTGGATTAGCTCAGTTGAATGGACATGGCGTGACCCTAGACAGTGGGTACTGACCGCACCTAGAGAGGGTCTGTAGGAGCCCCGCCCTGGGAGCTTCATCTTCTTCATGCTTCCTTGGAGAAGTCAGTAGCCAGACGCCCATTCTGGGGACCGTGGAGAGCAAGGGGTTGGACATTGTGCTACGCCATTGCTGCCACTGGGAACTCAGACTGGAGGTGAGGAACTGATGGAGATACAACTGACGTTTATTTTTTTAACCTGTGATTTTGTAGAATGAGAAATGTGAAATGCTTGGAGAGACTTAAAAAGAACTGGGAGAAAAGCTTGCCTTTACAGACTTTGAGGTAAACGCTCAGGCCAGAGCCAGTGTCCACCCTTGAGTGGTGGCAGCTCTCGAGACAGAGATGGGGTGGCAGAACCAGCCCTCCCTGCGAAGCAGTTGACCAGCAGGAGGACCGTGGTTTGTCTTTGGGTCACACTGCACTGTAAAGTCAAGGCCGAGGCTGGCAGTGCTGCTGTGAGCTGTTACTACCCTCCTATTAGACAAGAAGGCAGGGACACGGTCCTGGGTCCCATGTAGTCCTTTTCCCACCGCCCAGCCATGGCCTTGGAAGGCATACGCATCTCGAGAGGCTCAGGTGAGAGCTGTGTGCAGAGGCCGTCTGGAGCACCTGCCCTGCCCAGTTAGTAAGTACTCCTGTTTGTCCTGGAGACCTGCCATTCCACTGTGTGGCACTTAGGACCCTTGTGACTCTGGAATTCACAAGAGTCCCTGTGAAGGAGAGGTGAGCTGCCAGTGGGAACATACACACACACACACACACACACACACACACACTCACGTGTGGCTGGAATGTCTGTGACTCAGGGTGGCATGGTCTGTGAGGGGCTGCCTGCCAACGATGTGTGCGTCCTCCCTGGTGAGACAGGGCACCTGCCCACTGGCACGTGTTGGCAAAGTACGGTACCAGAAGGGACCATTCCTTAGTGAGCAGGTCGTGGGAGAGCTCGTTTCTATAACCAAATCCAGTGAATATCTTAAACTTAGAAAAGGGAGTCTGCTCGGTCAGTCAAAACCATTAACATCTTTCCAACCCATGATTTACACACAGGGATCTGGTAAGTGGCTCTAAAGTCAGATTTTAAAATAGCACGTGAAACACCAGAGGGAGCGTGAGCAGAGCCCCCAGCCCTTTCCCAGCAACTGGCAAACGAATCTCTGGGTCAGCGGGGTCAGCTGCCAAGGCACCTTTCAGACCATGGTCACGTGGAATGCAGTGTGAATGCACCGGCCCATCCAGGCCTGTCCCATGGTGCTGAGGATAAGCCGTGGAACCTGCCGCTTATGTGAAGCTGTGCTCCTAAAAACCCCACATCCAAAACCGTGGAAATCATATACGTAAACACTGAAACCATAGAAAATCACCTGAGGGCATAAAAGGGTTTTATATGTGCTTACTTTTATACTGTGGAACTCAGCAGTCTCATTAACCTCACTTGGGACAAAAAGAGATTTAAAAGGAGCTATATTAGTTTCCTTAGAGGATTTGAGATGCTCCGACTTTCTGGAATTCTTCAAAGCAGTGACTGATGCATCAGGGACTGGATTAGATCAAGAATTATTGTAAGAGCACAAAATACGTGGAGGTCTCCCGTGAGTCCTCTCTGGCTGTGAGCCCAGGGGCGGATGTCAGTCTCTTCAGGAAGAGCCTTGAGGGACCGCGGAGGCCCAAGGCGGAGGCCCAACGCTGGCCAGGCAGATGTTGGGAGTCAGACATGTGCTTGTCCTGCACGTCCAGGGTTGAGCATGGGCAGTGCACTGAGCAGGACCGCAGCAGGACCATGGCCGTGCCGCCTGCCTGTCATGTGGATGCCCACAGTAGTGGGAACAGGGAGGACTCTGGCTCACGTCTGTCACAAAAACCTTGCAGAGGGGACCCCAGGGCCCGTCCTGCTGGGTCCCTGAGGCGTGGCTCGGAGAGGAGGAAAGCACTGTGACCACATGCAGAACTGCCTGACACTGCACCATCCCGCGGGCCAGGGGTCTGCTTTCACAAGGTTAGGCTCAGGGAGTGCCAGAGGCTGCCGGTGTCCAGAGCCCCTCACGTGTGACTGTCTGTCGCATGGCCACACGAGACGTCGTGTGGGCACACGAGACGCTTGCAGAACTGTGGCCAAGCGTGAAGAACCAGATAAGATTTTCCTCCATGAAAGGCGGCACCAGCTCACTGGGGGAGGGCCTATAGCTCCCCTGGGAGAGCAGTGGGGGCCTGGGCTGCAGCTTGACCCCTTGGACAGAGGAGAAAAGAGGGCGGGGCTGCTTGTCCTGCTCCAGGTACCCGCCCTGGGAACAGTCTGGGGCAACGAGGCAGGGTCCCACTCATGCGGTCCAGTCCCCATCTTCCTTTATCCTAAATGCTGAAATCAGGAGTGAGGAATCTCTTCCCCAGTGGAACCGCCAGACAGAGGACCCCCCGGGTCTCCAGTGAGCCCACTTCAGAGTTGCTTTCATAGCAGAAGGTTCCACTCTGCCTCCCCGGTAACTGAACTAGTTCTGGGAGTAGCCTGGTTCCTCCTCCTCACAGCAGATCAGCTGGCTCCCAGAGCAAGAGGGATGGGGTGGGCTCTCCCTACAGGTGTGCCCCCCTGAGTCTTCACAGGCAGTGCCCGCTGCAGGGTCTGTCCCCTGGTCGGTGCACATTCTCATTCTCCTGTTCACACTCGCTAGGACTGGTACTACCTGGCGGGTCCCAGAGCAGCCTGGCCTCAGGTCCCGCTCCTCTCACCCGGGCTCACTCGGGCCTCTCCAGGATGCATCCCTCCACCTCCAGGTACGAGGAGGAGTTGCTTCCCACCCTGGGCCCCTCATTCCTACCACAGCCTGTGTCCTGTGGCATAGTCAGTTGAATGCAATGCCGATCTGCCTCTCACCTGGACTCCCCGGGTTCAGGGAACCTTCTCAAGGCATGCAAGGCCATTGACCACAGAACGCATGACACCCAGAGTGAGCACACAGGCAGAAGGAACCCAGGGAGGTGGTGATGAGCCAGGCGGGCTCACTGATGCCACCGCAGGATGGGCCCGGGGAGGTGGTGATATGCCAGGTGGCCTCGCTGATCCCACAGCAGGATGTGCTGGTGGGGAGGCCAGGCGTGTCGGCTGTAGGGCAGATGGGAACCCTCACTACCTTTTGCTCAGTATGGCTGTGAACCCATTTAAAACTGTTCTAAATAAATGCTCATTAAATAGGTTGAATGAATCATTGTTTGTTAGAGTTGAAAGGACTCCCAGCAGGTGGTATCGTGACCCACACTGTAGATAACACGGCTTAAGTAACACTCTTTGCTTTGTGCTTGATTTTTGCAGGGTGTGAAGAAGTTCGATGTGCCCTGTGGAGGGAGAGACTGCAGTGGCGGCTGCCAGTGCTACCCCGAGAAAGGAGGACGCGTAAGTCAGAGCATCGCCATTAATGCTTCCTGACGCTGCTGTTTGGAGTGAAAGTGCCTGAGTTACCTGATTAAGTCAATTGAATGCTTTTCTAAGAAATTTAATACAACCACATTCTCTTTACCAGCACAAGTAACAATGCCAAATTGAGCAGATTTACACCACTTTTCCTTTTCTCTTTTTCACTGTTAAGACATATGGTCATCCCTCAGCATCTGTTGGAGATAGGTTCCCAGACACCCCTGGGTGTCACAAGCTGACACTCAAGTCCTTTACAGAATGTGGCACAAGATTTGCATGGCGCCCACACACATCGTCCTCCACTTCAGATCACTCTAGATGACTTTTAATACCTAAGGCAACATAAATAGATGTTATACTGTACAATTTAGGAAGTAAAGACAAGAAATCTGTACAAATACAGTACAGAAGCAATATTATAAAAATATTTTTAATATTTTTATATTAAAAATGGTGGTTGAATCCATAGACATGGAACCTTCCAATATGGAGGGCAGGCTGCATGTGCAAGTGGGTATATATACACTTGGGCATATGTATACATGTAAGGCAATGATGTTTATACTTAAATTTTATACAAACATACCTTGTAAAAATATTACAGAAGAGAAAACAATTGCATTTGTACTCCAGTGTAGGTATGCAAACTAGAGAGGATCAGCCTTTATACCATGGGTAGTGATTCTGAATTTAAAATTACTCATTCCCTGAATGCTCTTTTATAGCTCGTTTCACAGATAAGCAAGAAAAAAAACAAGGCTACCCCAAATTATTACAGAACCCCTGGCAGAATTTGAACTGTTGATCTGATGTTGGGTTTAATGTGTTCAGTGCTTAATTGAAATGGTTGGTCTCTCACTCTGTTGCCTTTGAAGCAGGTGTTTGAGTCTTTACTTGTTTCTAAAGATAGTCCTTCTGCTTATATGTTCAGGCCCACCGTGCTTGTGGAGGCCTAGGAGTAGCATTTCACATTATGCCGCAGTGCTGACCTTTCTGTCCCTGGAATTCCTGCTGGTCTGCACCTCTGGTGACTGCCAGGTGGTGGGAGGCCATTGGGAATTCTTGCCTTCTGTGCCATTGTTGCCAGAACCCACTACAGTCCCAGGTGCCAGCGAGTTTCCCCAGTGGAGTCCTGAAGGCAGTTTTTGATGTGGCTGTGCCCACTCCTGCCTCTGGCTGTGGGACTCTGCCACCTTGGGGTTCTTTCTCCACTCCTGAGTCCCCTCCACGAGACATGACTCCTAGTCTTCAGAGCAAGGACCCTTGGTCAGTGTGGTGGCCTTGTTTTGCTAACCTGTGACTGATGACTACGCCAGTGGCAGAGATCACCTCGGAGGGGCTGTGCCTGGGACCAAGGCCACCTCACGTGCCGTGTTCATCAGGCCTTGCCATTCGCAGATGGTGAGCCTCGGCTTTAGCGAAGGGTCTTAGACTTGATGTTTTAGGAATTGTAGGTCATTCGTCAGCATCTAACAAGGATCATGTTTTTATATACATGGTTGCATCTCCTGAGGTTTTGGCTGCCCCGGGTTCCCTGCCATTGATTTTCCCGGTGCTGAAATGAGAGATCTGTGGAGGGAGCCTGGGCGCAGACGCTCCGAGCACTCAGCCAGCTGCCTTATATGGACACGAAGCAGATGAGTCAGCAGTGTACAAACATCTGCCCCCAGGGTGTCGGGTGGCACTCGGCTGGAGAGGGCCTCTGTGTTCTCCAAGGACTCAGCCAGACAGAGCTCAGCCCAAGCAGAAGCTGCAGACTTCTGTGTTTCTTTCTCACTTCTTGTGATTATCAAATGCAGAACCAGGACAGAATTGTTTGTGTTGCCTTTACAAGAACTCAGTCCTTCAGCGAAGATGCAGGCGTTGCCACTAGCATGCCCATGTACTGCCGTTCTGCCCCACATCTTTTCAGAGGTCTCTAGGGAGGAGATCCCTAAGGTCCCTAAGTCTCTGAGCAAGTTCACAGCACAGACACTGAGACCTTGTTACTGCTCAGCGTTTCTAGCTAAGGAAGCAGCTGCATCTGAGTTTAGATGTTCTCAAGTAAAGTGTAGAGCTGACCCCCTCTGGTTAATTTGATAGACTCTAGTAATCCAAGACTCAGGTGGGCTGGGGGTCCCTCTAACCACTAAACAGGTCATCAACACTGATCAAAGTAGAAATTTGGCCACTCTCCGAGCAATTTGTGCAGGAGTAAAGAGACCACACCCACTCTGCAGCCTTCACACTGTCATCCACTGTCCTAGCACTCGGGTGGCCTGACACCATGAGTCCCACCTGCGATGTGGCTGAACAGACGTTGTTGAGATGTGGGACTGGTCAGCATTGAAGGTTGACCAGTTAGTTCTGGGACGCCAATGCACACTTGTCAGTAAGACGGTAGAAACAACTAGTAGTAAAAGGAGAGAAAACCCAGCATGGGGAGAGAAGCAACCACGCTGCCTGAGGCACACCTAGCCCCTTACTGAAGGTGTTTGTTGGGCCGATTGCCTCTGCTTCTTTAAAACAGTTATTAAGATACGGCATTGGGGGCTGGGGCGTAGCTCAGTGCAAGAGCACTTGCCTAGCACATGTGAAGCACTGGGTTTGAGCCTTAGCACCACATAAAAATAAACAAATAAAATAAAGGCATTCTGTCCATCTACAACTACATAAAAATTTTTTTTAAAAGATATTGGTTTCAATACTACAAACTTGGTGTATTTGATTACCAACTATGTGAATTAATAAATGGGTTAAAGATTTATTAGTTAGCAGATTCATCCAGATGTGTTTCTGTAGAAAGCAGGGCCACATCTGCCCTACTTTTGGCTTGATAGTATTTTTTAAGTAATGTAATATATAAAAATAGCAGTTGGACAGAGTCTGCTCTCCAGAGAGCTGCGTGCATAGTTTGTTCTTTCCCACAGCTTCCCCTGGGCTGCCTTGCCATATATTTTCTCCCTGGTGCTACTGTAGCAGCGATGAAACACCTCCCAGCAGGCTCTCCACCCCCATCCCTGGCTAAGTCCACCTTATATGGACATGGTACCCCAACCAGTGTGCTCCTCACCATGGTGACTGCAACAGCAGAAACTGCATGTTACTGGATAACTTTTGGACTCCAAGCAGAAATCACAAGCATACTGTGGATTCCAGTTCCAGATGAATTCTCATGTTACCAAATGAATGAGCTTTGCATAAAACATACGGAGCCTGATCTTGCACCCTTAGTTGGTGAGCTGCAAGTTCTCCTGGCAGGGAGAGAAGTGCTTTTGGGGGGCAGAACCACTAGGCCCCTGATAGTTCCAGCAAGCCACAGTGCCCCCACTCCCTGGTCAGAGCTGAGAGGTGCGGTGTGATTCACACTTGCGTCAGGAGGGGAAGGGCCTACATGAACTCATAACCAACTTGTGGCAGAGACCCGAACCAAAGCATGTGCTGGGTGGTTTTTATGCACGGATCTTGTGTGGGTGTTCCTCGGCTGTGTCTTGCAGGTGGGCGGATGGGAAGGCAGGAAAATGCATTCTTGGGCTCTGACTGTAGGCTCAAAGGGGTAGCAAGCCCAAGATGACAAGACTGCTAGCCTCAGGCTTAGGAAGGAGAGGGGCCTGGGCAGTGAGCCAGTGACTGGCAAGCCTCCTCTGCAGGTGGACTGCAGTCATGAGCAGTTTGCTCTGCTGTGCTCTAGTCATCAGTCCAACCCTGCCCAATACAGTCAGGGGACGGTCCCTTTTCACACCAGCAGCCGGTTTCCAGGCAGAAGCTTCAGAGTAGCATGCAGCTACTAAGCAGAAGTCCTTGCCAACCCGTCGTACACCAACATGGCCCAGAAAGGACAAAGAATTGTTCAGCAGTAGCAGAAATGCCGCCTGGCTTCCGGGCCATGACCCTGTCTACACATGACTCACCCGCTTTCCAAACCGTGGGGTTATTTTTAGTGGGACTTTGGAGCAAAGGTGCCCTGGCTCCCCCTAAGTCCAGGAGCTGCAGCAGCTCAACCCTCCATCACTTTCTGTGGGGAAAATAGGTTTGGATGGGAGCCGCCCAAGTACAAGTCAGACCACGCTAGGCCCGTAAAGTGGCGTTTCCTTCACATCTTTCACGTCGCTGTGAGAGAGCCTCGCTTCCTTCGAGCGGTGGAGTCTCGCATCCCTTCAGCCTCAAATGTCTGTTCAGTGTGTTCTGCTTCAACTGCCGCAGGTGAGGCCCAGGGCTAGGAGAAGGGCTCGCACCAGTGAATGTGGAAGCCACCCCCCAGTACAGCATACCTGAGCAAGTGAGGACTGTGACCTCCGCAGAGAGGGCGCAGGGAGGCAAGGATGGAGGGGAAGGTGGCGGGGAGGGATTACACAGGCCTGGGAGGCCAGATGACAAGCCCTCAGGAGACGCCCTCCAAGATGTCAGCTAGCTGATCCCGGGTCACAGAGCCCTTTCAGGGAACACTAAAACTCATTCAATCCAGACCTAGTTATAGGCAAAGAAACCGTGGAAGATCCGAAACGTGGCCCCAAATACAGACTAGATTGCATTTAGCCTTAACTGCCCACTAAAATTTAAGAATAATATTTATTCACTCAGCAGATATTCTTTGCACATCCGTCATGTATCAGGCCCTATTTGGTCTGCTGGCACTGATATTCCAGTGCCATGTGCTCCTGGAGAATCATCCTGGGCCACGTTCAGTCTGCACTGTCCAGCATGGCTGTTTGAGTGACGGAAGTGTGGCTAGTGAGCAGATGGGCTGAATTTTAGATTTTATTTTATTTCAATTAATTAAAATCCAAGCAAAAGCAGCACCTGGCATGTGGGTGCCACCCTGAACATCAGTGCTAATGCAGCAGGGTGGTGGGAGGAGCCGGGGCAGGAGGAGAAATGATAACAGTCGGTGCGTAAGAACATTCCCAAAGGTAAGCCCTGGGTGAGGACAGGACAATGGAAAGCCAGACCTCGTGAAAGTGAGACCAGGATTTGCACTGTGGCTTATAGCTTTACAAAATGGCCTTATCTCAGAAGTAACCCAGCCCAGGGCACAGCACGTTGGAAATGCTGGACACACAGGCCCTCCAGCTCAGACAGGAGGGCAAGTTCTCCAGGGCCCTCCTCACCCTCTCCTCCCCAGGGCCTCCTGCAGAGACTGTGCTTCTTGCTTTTCCAACGTGAGCTTCGACCAGAGCTCCTGGTATGGTGGCTTTGGCCAGCTTGGGATCCCCCTTGAACCCTTGAGCACATGTGACTCTTCCCCTCTTTAGCAAGATTGCAGTGGATATAGTCTTTTGTTGTTGTTATTATTGTTCTAATTAGTTACACATGACAGCAGAACGCATTTCAACTCATTGTACGCAAGTGGAGCGAAACTTCTCACTTCTCTGATTGTACACAATGTAGAGTTGCAGTGGGTATATTCTCAATGTGGGACTTTTAGCAAACTATTTTGAAAATGAGTTAATTATGCTGCTAGGGAAGAAGAAGAAATTGCAGTTTCTATCCCCACTCCCTGTTCTACCCCAATATGATGAATATTTAATGTCAAAAGGACTATTGTGACACTGTTCAGGATTTGATACCCAAAAAAGGCCAAGTTGGAGCTCACCCAAAAAGAAAAGTAATGTACTTAAAATAATTTTAATATTGCTTCACTGAATAGACTCAAAGAACATCACCAGAGAGAATCTGATGATTGGAGGCTCGTGTGCAGAGGGATGGGGTGCAGCCCAGTGGTGGACTGCATGCTTGGCACACACGAGGCTCTGGTTCCGTCCCTAGCACCTCCAAAGGAAGTCAGTATTTAGAAAAAAAAATTCCCAGTGTCTTTAGATTCAGTGCTGGGGATCAAACCCAGGGCCTCACGCACACCTGGCCAGCCCTCTGTGACAGCTGTGTCCCCAGTTCCCATTGTCTTTGAAATCACCATTTCCTTTGTCTGAAACATGATAAATTTCTACCCTGAATTCCATTGTTTCCTATCAGTAAAATATATTCTTAAGTAGTAGGAATGGTGAAAGTCTCTGGTAATAAGTAATCTCGGTGGTGATGACCTAACGCTTATCAACTTCAGCAGATGCCGTTCCTCTCACAGCTGCTTACTGCAACAGCTAAGCAGGTATTTGCTGAACACTGGAGTCAGCAGGGAACAAGTGACTAGGTGCAGGTCTTCTCGGCGACTGACAAGGAAGCCTTGCAAGGTGATGTGCCTGAGTGCAGAGCAGAAAGTGGAAAGGTCTTTGGATCTTGTTTTTCCGCTTCTCCTTCTGATGGACTCTGTACACATACACCCCCAAAATGCTTTTGCAGCCTGTGCCATGTTCTTTCATAGCCGCTCCTGATTCCAGGGCTTGCTGACGAGAGGTGGCACTCAATCCTCTGCTACCCTGGAGATGCAGGGAGAAGCCACTGTCTTTCTGAGAGAGCCACACACCCCTCTGTGTCCTTCTGGATTTACATCCAAACAAGCCAACCATAGAGTAGGAATTTTCAGAGCTCAGAGCAAGGATTAGAGTCCAGAGAAAAATTAACCCCTTTGTTCCTTAGCCGGATTCCTGGCTGGCCAGATGATTTCTGAAAGACAAACTGAAGAGCAGGGACATTTATATGGGTTGCAGAGGCACAGAAGTGACCCTGGGAGCCAGCACTGGCTGGTGCAGGCAGAAAAGGCCCTTCCATGGGCTTGGGGCAGTGGGCTCAGGCCATGAGGCATCCGCACCAGCCACCCCACCAGGAGCAGTGGCAGAAGACCAGCTGACTCCATCTGAAGCTGGCAGTTCTGGGGACATGTCCTTCCTTCCAGAGCTTCATGGAAAACATGGGTGGTGGCTCACGCCCAGGGCAAGGAGAGTGGCAACTCCTCTGTGTCTTGATGGGAAACCCCACAGCCTCCCAGCGGGGCAGGAACCCACAGTTCCACTGTTCTCAAGATCCAGCAGAAGCCCTGGCCTCAGACACCCTGCATTCCGCTCCTCCGGAGGGACATCTGGGCAAGTGGGCACGGACGCTCTTCTCCTCTCGCAGGAGAGCCACGCTGGCGCAGCGACCTGTTTCGTTTTATTCACTTCCCAGTTCATACTTAATAAACAATGGCAGGATTTCTAAAAAGACCAGAGCAAAGTCTTTCCAGTGATACAGGCTTCCTAAGTGCTGCCATGGCAGCAGAGGCGTCGCCTCTCGGTGTCCCCTTGTGTAGCAGAGGGAGCTAAAAGGGCTGGCTCTCTGGGTGGGCAGCATGCACCTTCTACCTGAGAGTGGTCAGCCTCTAAGTCCTGCGGAGCCATTCAGTCCGGGCCTACCTGTCCATCCTTGTCAGCAGGCCTCTGCCCATTGCTACAAAAATAAGGAGAAAGTCGATGCATGGCTTTCAGAGTTACAGAATTACTCCTTCCATTTCCTTTCAGTCATGGCAAAATAATCAGAAGGAAGTGTGGCAGAAATGCCAACCTCAGAGATCCTGTGCACACTGTCCTGGGGACATCTGAGCTTGCCACCGGGGAAGTGGGAACAGGTTCTTCTCCTCCCTGCCTTATTTTCACCATCTTTAAACCTTCAGAAACTACCCCATCCTCCACACTCAAAGGGCAAAGATGGCACACATATCTATGTCACTATCATTGGCATCAGAGTGAACATTAAATAAGTTTATTTTTAATAGTTTTGAGCATTTCAAAAATTTCCTAAGAAGCCAGCCAACCAGAGGCCTAGAGCAGCCTGCCAGTCTTAGCCCTCTGGCATCTCAGCCAAACTAGCTCACTGTGGTGTAGACAAGTGGATCATTCAAGTTGTCAGATGTCTGACTCATGTGGGAAGCACAAAGCAGCCTTCAAAAGACCATATGGCCCTGCTGCTTAAAAAGATCAAAATACCCCTGCCCCTTTCTCTCTGTGCCCAGTCGAGAGGCTTAAATTCTAGAAGAACCAAAGCAGAAACAGACTTTCTAGTGACCCAACACAAGCCCTGCTTTGAGGACAGTTTCCTCCCAGGCCACACTGAGGACATTAAAGACCCCCTGCAGGAACAAAAGCTTTCATATCCTAGACACTGTTGGGATGGATAATTCCTGAAGGTTTGGAACCAGAAAGAAAGAAAGAAAGAAAACAGAATGGAATGGAAGTAATTAATGCTGGCTAAATATCATCTTTGGCCTAATGAGTTCTCAGTGGCTTCGTCAGCATCAGTGTTTTTTATTAAATTGTTGTCTTGGTGAGACACAGGCCTACTCTTCAAACTTGGAGTCTGTTTTAAATAAGGAAACAGTCAAGCGAATCCTGGGGCGAGGCCGGCCACTGTAGTGAGCGTGCAAGTCCTGCGAGCGCCTGCGTGGGGGCGCTTGCTTTTAAGAAGACCACGGGACGTGATGGCCGTGGTGTTTTAAGTCTTGTGAAGACGTTAGATGATCAGTTTTGTGCACTGCACCCTGTTCAGCATCTGTCCGCCAAGCCTGCTGTTCTAGGTTTGGTGAAAGGAACGTTGCGTGACCTTTGAGGACAAAGGAGCGCTTGTGGATCTCAGGGCTTCCACAAAGCCGAGGAAGCCACTGTCCTTTCTCCTGTCGCTTCTCACCTTCTGCTCATCTCAGGCCAGCCTGGAGAAGTGGCCGGGCAGTGGGAAACACAAGCCACAGGAGGCAGCGTGCACAGTCTCTAGCCGGCAGTCTGTGTGCCCAAGCCAGCCCTGCAACCCAAGCGACATGCGCACCTCTCGGCCCAGAGGCTGGAGTGTCTGTCCAGAGCGTCGACAAGGCTTCTCCCCAGCCTCATTTCCAGGAAGTGCAGCCAATGCCCCCAAGATATCTGACAGATACCTGTCTGATATTAACTCCAGGGCAGGGAAAGGAGCTGGGGAGACTTTTCTGATAACAACGGGAGAAAAACCACAGCATAGCTTTATATCTGTCCAGAATGAAGTTCATAGAGAACTCAGTTAAAAGTTCACTTGATTACAAAATAGAACCTAACTCTTGAAAGTTGAACTTAAAAACTTCTCTTCTTCAAAGTGGAACCTCCGAGGAGAACTGTTACCTAACATTGAGTCCCACCTTAAAGTGCAAGTCGATAAGACTCGTTTCACAGCTTCCCTTGAGGGACCCGGAGTGTAGACTGGGTGTAGCTGGTGACACAGCTCCTTTCTAGCATGCAGAACACCTCAGTTCGATCCCCAGCTTGAAAAAAAAAAAAAATGAAAAAAGAAAAGATGGCCAAGGGTCATGTGCACTTACAGGGTGCTTCCGTCTCTTCCCTTATCAATCCCACACTGTCTCAGAAGTGACTTCTGCTCTAGCAGGATTTATCATGAGCTTTCTGCACTTCAAAGAGGGAAAGCCAGAGACTGGAGAGTGACCCCAGCCTGCTTATCCTCAGGTGTTGTGCAGGAGGATCAAAGGAATTCTCCCTGCCAGGCAAAGCCAGTATCTCTAGGAAGCTGAGAAAAAGAAGTCAACCTTCACTATAAAATGAAGTTGTGCTAGTACGGGACATGTAACTAGCCAGTCATATTTCAACAGTGATTTTTAAAATTTCAGAACAACTAAGAGCAAAGAAAAATGGTAGCTGTTTAATTTGAAGTCCAAGAAGGCTAAAATAATGCGATTCAAGTTTGGATACCGCTAACCCAGTGGCTACCCCAAGCTTCAGTCCTAGCTAGACCTTTAAAACACAATGGCATCAATAAAGAGCACCTTTCACCACTATTAACAAGTGGCCATCAGCGGCGTGCCAGAGGGGGCACATGGCACCCATGACGGTTGCTCCCACGGAAGCTCTTGGGAAGACTCCAGCTCTGGCGCAGACCTGCTTCCTCTTCAGGAGTGCCATCCTCCCTCCCACGGCAGACTCTGGCAGCCTAGGGCACCTCAGGACACCCATAGCCATCACCTGCTCGGCCTACCCTGGCCCAGAGCATCTCAGCCTGCCGAAGAGCTCTCCTCCCGTCCCGTCTCCCCTGCCAGCCCCTCCCTTCACGCTGACGGTCGATGGCAGCAGAGGCTAGGAAAGAACATGATGGATAGACCTTTTTGCACCTAGATATTAACAAGCGATAGCTTTCAGTACACCTGAATCCTGCGCAGTCCTCATGTGGAGACTTGTGCTTCGCTCTGATCACCTTCCTCAGGGTGTCTCACCTCCCTTTTTAGCCCTGGCTTCCGCCTGCTGCCTGGCCAGCGTGCAGTGAGGAGGAATGATGTCCCCAGGTTTTGAAGCAATCCTGCTAAGGCGGTCCTTGGTCCTCGGTCCCCATCACCCTGTTCACCACACACACCATCGGGTCGGCTCATAGCAGCGTATTTCTACCAGTATATTCTTTTGCTTTTAGTAAGCGTGTGCCTGTTCTTTTTATTTTTTTCCTTTTGACTGCTAGTCTTCTCTTTGTGCAACTAATTTTTGAACCTTGATCCAGGATTTTACTTTGATGACTGTTAAGTTGTTGAAAGATGTGGCTGCAGCGTTGAAATGGAAATGGGGAAGCAAGAGTGCTCTCCCGCCGCCCTCGGTCCCCCCTCTCCCGCCGCCCTTGGCCCCCCCTGTCTAAGTCTGATCTAATTCAAACACAGACATTCCATGAAGATGGCTATGGACCAAGAAGGAGATTTCTAAATGTTAATTGCCACTGGTATTTTTAGGACTTTATTTTGAGGCTAACATTAATGAAAAGGAATATCTAGCCATCTGCATACCCTCAAGTAGAATAATCAGACTAAAGAAGCAAACAAAAAGAACTTTGTGGGTGAAAATGAACTCCCTAATTCCAGAAGATTAAAAAGTCTTCTTTAGGAGAAAATAAAATTTAACAAAAAGGGCACCCTTCAAAAATGTCAGCTATCTGGGAAGGAAAGATGAGTAATGGAAATGCCAGTTGCTGACAAGGATGAGTGAGACCAGTCCTCGAGTCTGACATTTTAAGGAGGACAACACCACGTCACCACCACCGTGGTCCTTCCCAGCAGCCCCTGCAGAGGTGAGGGATGGCTCTAGATCAGGGTCATTACTCCTGGAATTAAGATGTAGTTGGCCAATAAGCAAGCCCAGGATTTTGGCCTGTTCATTATATGTGCATGTGCGTGTGTGTGCATAGATGTATTTACACTTGAGTCTTTAAGTTTTGTATATATTTATATGCTTTGTGTATGTGTGTTTCCAAGGGGATCACAATTTACTATCACAGAAAACCCTTTTGTTAACTGGTGTTTAATGTGAGGTTTTAGTTATTTTTAGCATTTAATCTCATCTGAGAACTTAAAATGAAGTCCAGTGTGTGTTTTTTTAATGTCCTGAAACATTATTCGAACATACTGTTGCCTTCAAAATTTTTATCCAGTCTATGACAGATCCTCCCAGTACTTTGAACAAAACATTTTTAAAGACACCAGGCTCTCTGCATCCTCCTGCTGCAGCAGCATGCTCCCTGTCCTTTGGCCGCAGTCAGGGAGGAGTCTGGGAGAAAGCTCTAGAATTCCTGTGCAGCTGGGTTTCTCTGCCTGCGGCCTAACGCTGGTGGCCTGGAGCCCTTTCCTTCCTCCTCCCATCCCTCCCAGCCCACCCTTGCCCCACAGTACAGCTGTCAGCCTTGAACCACAGGAACCCCTGTTGCTCAGGATGGGAAAGGAGGCCCTGATGGCCAGGGTCACATTCCCAGCCCCTCCCGCCTTCCCCAGTGGAGAAGCCGGAACCCACTCTGGGGGTTTCCAAGTGTTCTTGCTTTAGTTCACAGAAGCCGACACCATAAAGGAAACATGATCAAGTGGGCATTTAGTGAGTGAGTGACAGCAAGCCACTGACCCCACTGAGCCCATGCCCTTGGACCCACGGCCCCTGGCTGAGGTGGGGCCTTTGAAGGAGGGGCCAGAGGCGCTCTCCCAGGGTGGGATCAGGCACAGAGAGAAAAGCTTCCCCCAGACCCTTCAGCAGACCTTTTAGTGTAAAGCAATAATAATACTCTGTCTCTGAAGACCGCGTCAGATGGACACTTTCCTCTTCAGCCTGGGACCCCCGGGACGAGGGGCAGGGATGGGAGTGGGGCTCATCTGCAGTCTCGCTTCTCTCTCTTAATCAAACTGGCCCACGTTCGGCCATTACTTCAAACTTAGAGACGTTTTGCTGTTTATATATTGTTGCATTTCTTTCCAACACATTTCTAGAAGACAAGCTTTTTTATTGTCTATAAAGATCTTTTCTCCTGTTGCCTAAGAAGATAATCTGAAAAGAAGCTTCCAATTTAAACTGACTATTAATGTTCTGATAGTTCTCTACAGTGCTTCATTTGAATCTCATTTTGTGGCCACTACAGTAAAGCCTGTGTTATTTTTAAAAGTCCATATGAAATAATCATTAGTATCTTGTTCCATTTAAAAGAAAAAAAAAAACAGCAGGTGTTTCCTGCGCCTCCTTGGCAGGCCTGTTGTTTGACTTTTGTCTGTGCCTGGGCCTCCATTGTCCACGGCCTGCACAATGACCGTCATGGAAGGGCATTGTGGGGGCTCACGTGATGTTTCTTTCCAAAATTCAATATAGATTCAGATGTATGTTAGCCACTATGGAACTCTCTGCCCCATTTTTAATAGCCATGTGGTTTACTGACCAAAAGTTTATTTTTGTACCCATGATAATTCCTAGAGATGGGATGCACGTTACCTATTTTCACAATTTAAAATGGAGCATAATGATTTAACCATAAGCTTTTCCTACCAATGCTATTACTCATTTGGCATGCTTGTTCCATTTTGAGAGCACACCTGGGCTTTAGAATACCACACTGACCTCACTTCCCAGGTTTTGGGGTCTCTCTCCACACACCTCCCAGTTGATGCCAATTGCATGGCGAGAGCCCCTCGTGGGAGGTTTTGCACGTGTTGCCTCTTCTGCCTTTGCAGAGTCCGTGCTGGATGGGACCTGCCTGTGCTAGCACATCACGGACGTGCTTTCTTTCTTCTAAAGAATGTCTGCTTTAGAGGGCTTTAAGCAGGCAGTGCTGACTGCTGTCTTTCAGCAGAGAATTCAAAACACCTTGTAGAACAGGCCTCCTGATATGACCAGCTGAAGGTAAACAGGAAGCAGCCACCACACTGGAAGTGTGGACACAGGACCCCCAGGACTTGCAGCCCAGGCTGCCTTCCTCTGTCCTTAGTGTGGCTTTTGGACTTCACAGAGGCTGCTTCTGGTTCTGCCATGTGGCCTCCTGGTACAGCCTCCGCTCTCAAGTACTCGGCTACACCGCGAGACAAATGTCAGGCTCTGCCAAACTCTGTGAGAATCTCTCACATCTTAGTGCCTGGTCCTCTGACACCTGCCACTCTACTCCTTCCTGTCCTTTTTCCTTGTCACCTTTTGCATTTTGTTGGTGGTCACAGGGCCAGCTTTGCTTTCGCCCTCGGCTTGATTCTTGGCCCTTCACAGAGCCAACAGCACTGGGCAGCTGCAGCCAGCTGTTGCCTGCCTTGTAGGACCCTGGAAACCCTGGAAGCTGTGCAGTTCAAGGTTTCCAGCCAAGCTGAGGTTTTACTAGTAAGTTCATTGCAACTGCTCGAGCACTTGGCACGAACTGTGGGAAGAAGGAGAGAAGGATGTCCAGTCAGGGCGCTGCCGGTGGTGGGCCTCTGTCCGGGGCTGCTGCGGTCCTTTCCACTCATTGACTCGTAGTCCTACTGTGCTCTGTGGGGCAGTCCCCATCTTACACGGGGAATCAAGTTGAAAACAATGAAGTTAACTGTCGAGAAATCACGTTGTTGAAGAGTTGAGGACCCAGAGTCAACTTCTCCAAAGGGCATTTGTCAGAATGTGGGCACCATAGTGCACATTTGAAACTCAAATTGTTCTGTTCCAAATTATTTTTGCTCCCTCAATCTATAATTCTGCATGGATTTTCTTCTTTTTCTCTTGCTGGATGGATCCCAGGGCCTCATGCATGCCAGGCCAGTGCTCTGCCACCAAGCCACACCCCAGCCTTGCATGGATTATTTCTTTTCCTAAACAGAGTCACAAAGCCAAAGAAGAAACAAATATATAAGGCCACGGTTTTGTAAATTAAATATCCATCCCTTTCCCCATCTGTTTGTGCTCATCTTTCCTCTTTTGGAAGCAGTTCTTCACCGGGAACTGGCAGTTCAGCCTGGCTCTTTCCTCTTTCCCCTTTGCACACAGAGAACCTCCTACTTGCAAACCAGGAGGCTTCTCCAAATATGGCAAATGTGCTCTTCAGTTCCCTTGACTCCATGTTCCTCTCCTCCTCTTCCACTGTCCCGCCAGCTCTGCACCCACCGCCCCTCACCCCACCTTGACGTTCCACCTCAGCTTCCTGGGACGGTCAGTTTTCTGCCCTCTTCACACACCTGGACCCACTGGGAGGGTTTCTCGTCTCCTCTTCTTTGTCGAGGGGTGGCATTGGAGTTTCTGCCAGTTGCTCTCCTTAGGGTTGTTCGGTCTGAAAAGTCACTGTGTGACCCTGGCTTTAAGTCCCCGCCACCAGGGAGCCCCTTTTTTTAAGTGTCAGCCAGCTCCCCAAGGGCAGAGGGAGGACGTTCCTCAGGGAAGAAGCAGGTGGAAGGGTGCTGGGATCTGGCTCTCAGATCCACACCTCCCAGGCTCCGGGCGAGGAGGCATCCCCGGGGCGTTCTTGACTTTGGAGTTCGATTCCGGCTCCACCACTCGGGTCCCCAGCCCGGGGTCAGGGCGTGCACCCCTGCACTTCTGTAAACAGAGCCAGTTCCCGCCACCACAGCTCCAGTGAGGAAGACCCTCCGCACTTACCTTGAGCTTGGTCACGCTGACCCTCGGCAAGTGGCAGACCTCATCCCGGCCTTCTCTTCCCCTGGCACTTCCAGAGTGGACTTCCTTGTAGTCACGTGAGCCCCAAGTCAGGCTGCTGGGCTTGTGGGTGAACAACCCCACAAGTAAACCTCCCTTTGAAGTTGCATAAATGAGATGCTTTGGACCTTAGCTCTTTTTGAAATTTTGCCAGAGAAAAACAACATAATTGTGTTATATCGTTGTATGGGAATGGTTAGTGCATGTTTTTATTAAAGTCTAGAGTTTTGAACCTGCAGATGTATCTCTCTAGCCCTGAGAATGTGTCCTGGGTGCATAAGAATGTCAGCTTGTATCCTGATTTTAGCAATTTATACATCAGTGTGCTGAGCAAGCACTGATAGCATCATATTGTTTATTTTGACTGAAGAAAAAATTTGCTAAGGGAAAACATATTTTACCTCCACTGACTTAGGATGTTTTAGTGAGAGAGCCAGAGTCGTCTCCGTGCTGGCGACCACAGATGGTTCCTGATGCCTTGTCTGCCACTTTAAGGAGGCACAGCACACCGAGGGAATCCTCTTATCTCCACCCTCTCGATGCTGTGAGCAGGTCTGGAGGGTCTGGACCCATGAGAAAAGCAGAGCCCCCTCCTAGCTGGGGCTCTGCCCCCTGGAATACCTGTCAATCATGCAAATCACATTCACTGTGCAACATAATCCCAGATGGTTCAATTTAAGATTCGTTTCAGCTTTACAGTGGTGCTAAGGTGATAATGCATTCATTCAGTGGAAGCTGTACTTTGATTTTTTTGCTTTTCCTGGGCAGGGCAGGGTGGTGGGTTCCTCTCTGATGACACTGCATGGTGGCAACTCTGGGTGGGCCCCATGGTCACCAGCGGAGGCAGCGGGCACCACAGTACATTGCATTGCCAGAGTTTGGAGTACAGATACTCAGTCATTACACAAGACAGCCAACATTTAGTATAAGTAAGCTGTGTTAGGTGATTTGCCCTTTAAATGATTGGGCTGTGGGGAAAGCTTTCAGAATAAAAGGAGAGGTGTTTCAGAAACACCTCCCCGTCCCCAGCATGGCCATGGAGAAGTTCTGTACGTTGCTGAAGCATCGCTGAGAGCAGGTAGCAGGTAGCAGGAAGACGTGCTGAAGAAGGGTAAGTCCCTTCAACACCTGCCCTGTGGCCGCGTAGCATTCGGTGTCCGGTTCAGACACAATTGAGCCATGGTTAAGCACTCCTGGGCCCGATCCCCAGTCCCCTCCCCGCAAATCCTGCATCAGGGCACTTCCTGAATGCAACCTTCTCTACAGACAGCAGCATTTGAATGACATTTAGGAGAAAAACTCTTTGAATGTCTAGGAAAAATACTCCCACTCTAGGGTCAGAGTCTTTAGGCAAGTACTTCAGTCCCTTGGTGTCCTTCCTCATCCACGGTGTGACAGTGAGACCACCTGTTCCAGATTGGATTTCAAAGCAGTGCGGATCTCAACAGATAACCTGAGTAGAAGCTGCTCCCGAGCAGACGCCCTGGCGGGGGGCTCACCACGCACACCTCCATGGCTGCGGGAGGTAGGGCAGCGCAGCCCTTGGCCCAGCGTGCTGACGCTTGGCTGCAGCCGTCAGAGCGAGTGGGCCTCCGTCCCCTGGGCTTCCCTGGCCCAGCTCCATTCCCCACAGCAGCCGGTGGCTCTGGCTCTGCGTGATGAGTGGAGAGGCCGCACTAGTCCCCATGCATGCTGCTGTAGCAGTTCTGCTTCGCTACAGGCGGCTGTTCATGCCTTTGCCTGATTATAAGTTAGACTGCATCATAGTGCTGGGATGCAGGAAGCCACGCCAGGGCCGCTGTCCTCACCTTGCCATCCCCAGGCCTCCCTGCCTCCTCCAAGTGCCGCAGTGAACCCTCAGCAGAGGGGCTGTCCCTGGTCACAGGGCCCATCAAGCTGCAGAGTCCGTGGCCCTTCACCCCTGCCTCCCACCTTGTGTTGGGGCACACCTACACCAGATACCCCCAGAAAGCACGGCCTTCCAGCCTCTGCCCAACAGGGAGGACTCTGCACTTGATGAGAGCTTGTGAGCCCACAGGAGCACTTAAGAGGGGAAAAGGAATCTCTGGGGATACTTTGCTTTGAAGGAGAAGTGGAACCAATCATTCTTATTACTCAGGTCTTTTTCTTTCCACATTGGAGGAAGTTTCTCATGCACATGAGATATTAGTATTATTTCTTATTTTATAGGGGAGTTTTTTAAAGGATCTTTTCCTGAGCCTTACCTAAGCCACAGTCATTATAGTCACTTGTCTGTATGGTTTTAGTGCTTTAAATTATATACACTTAAGTGTTAATATTTTAAGTTTGTTCCTGTTTGTGCTTGAGCTACCTTGTTGGGTTCTCACATTACCTTGGAAGTAAGCTTGTTACCTGTGCACACACGCGTATTTGAAGAATGCAGAACTCTTTATCACTGGCATTCAGACAAGAGGGAGGTGAGGAGATGTGCTAGGGAGCCCATGTTGCACACCTGGCTCCACTCCCTCCCTCCTCCTGCTCTTGAGTACACATCTGGAAAATGGATAATGTGGATTTCTTCAGAAAGACCCATACCTTTAAACTTACAATACTGCAAGTGCTGCAGAGAAGTAGGCAATCAGTAACCAAGAGCCACAGAGAGCAGCTGGCCCTGCCTGTCACCTGCAGAGTGAGCCCTGGCTTAGTGATTGTTCCAGCACCGCTGAGCATCCGATATCCGTGCACTGTGACAGACTCACAGCTCGAGTCCCAGATAACCACCTTCCCCTCAGTCCACATGGGATTGTGTCAGGAATCCTCCTGTAGTCCAAAGATCAACCTTGTGCCCCCAGCAGGGGTCCCCCGCCTCACCTCCGTCCAGCATTCCTGAAATGAAGCATTGCACAAGCACACAGCACACCATCATCTTACCCTTAAGGATTGCCATTCTCATCCCAATACTGAGATTCTCTACCATGGCTTCTGGGTTTTATTTTTTGCCAGAAGCACGTACCGTGCCTTGGTTCTTAGATATTTCGATGGAACAGATTTGCACTAGAACCGGTGTTTGCTCTCACCAATTTTTATGGCTGCCGTAGGTGATACCAGCCTCATTTGTGTCCTGCTGTTGGACCACCACTCTCCTAGGATCACAAACTAAAAAAGGTTTGGCGAATCAGGAAGGCCACCATTCACCACATCGATCCTTGGCTGACCCTTCTCTGCATTCCCCGCCTCTTCAGACGTAGCAGTTGCGAGTTTTAGCATATTCCAGGACATTTCCTCACAGCAGCTGCATAGCGCATTAGCATCCTATTGAGGAACCAAGCTGTTCTAAAAGATTTAAGAGGCAGAGAGGAGACTCGAGTCTTCATAGAACAATGGTACCCTCCTCTCCCACTTCCCCAGGGAGAATCTTGCGCATCGCAGCCCTGCAGATGAATAAGCAGCGAAGCAGGTGCTACAAACTGCAGCACATGAATCATCTTTTTCCTTAGATACTTCACAAATAAAACAGCTTGAGTGCCCAGTAACTCCTCTTGTGACAGTTTTAAAATGAGCCATGCAAACTAAACACAAGGTCATGTAAAATACACGCTGTCACACAAAGTAAATTAAATGGAAAACTATTAAATGCCACTTTAATAATTAAGCTAAATGATTTTCTTAAATTGGCCCAATTATAAAAGAAGGGATTTTCATAGGAGAAATAGCAACAACAGAAATTCCTCCCTGTTTCCAACCTCACAGCACTCCAGCTGCCTGGCCTGGGTAATTAATCCATCTTACCTGCAGTTTTTTTAAGGAGGTCAGCGATGCTACATCACATTTTCCCTATGTGAAGTGTTTTCTTTGGATAACAGTAAAATGATCTGCAGAAAATTTTTTAACAACTCATACTCAGTTTAGGGTACTAGGTTTCCATTTGCAGTAACCTTAGGAAAGAAGGTTCAGAGTGGAGATTGGCCATCTCATGTTGAAGATATTAGATAAAATATGTACAGAGTTGCACTGATGATCTTATCTAATTTCAACCACAAGATCCTAGCTGAGGATCAACTCGACTGGCTCTCATGAACATCACTTTAGATGCTCCACAGAAACGCCCCCTTCACTTGGACTTGTGGAAGGAGCCATGCTGCCCAATTCTGGGCCATCACACTGGCTTTCCCAGCAAGGAAATGGGGTCTCAGGTCAGGTCCAGAAACACAGAGGAGACCTGATGTGAACACTGTGTGCTGAGCCACACACTATTCACACGACTCATGGGGGACGAGAGGAAGAGGGAAAAGAACTGTTGTTTCTGAACCTGGAAGTTAGTATTTTGCAAATCTTACTCTAGAAGTTATAGATTCAGAAATGAATCAACTGTGGTTTTTTTCCATTTTATTTTTTTTTCTTTTTATTTTTACAGACTGCACTTCAATTCATTGTATACAAACGGGCACAAAACTTTTCATTTCTGTGGTCGTACACCATGTAGATGCACACCATTTTCGTAATCATACGTGTACATAGGGTAATGGCATCTGTTCGACTGAGGTTTTTGATAAATGCTAGTGTGCCACATGTGGTTATGGTTTGAGGGCCACAGTCCCAGGCTTTTGCCAAGTCAGGAGCAGACATCGTCCCCTGGAGTTTTGGGTTGTACAGTTACATAAGCAAAAAGGAGCTAACGGGTGGCAGTTGATGATGATCTTACTTTAGCACTTTCCAAACCACAGCCCCTCTCCAGCTGAAGCCGTTGGCCGCTGGGCAGGGGCAGCCGACCTGAGGTGACTGTGCTGGCAGGAAGGCCTGTCCCGCGAAGCCTGCCAGCGCAGATCCTGCATTGCTCTGCACGGTGAATCGGGTCACAAGGATGGGCCACGTTTGCACTGTGGCCACTCTGTGTGAGGGAGAATCAAATAAGACCATCCGAAAAGGAGCAGAACCTCCCTGCACACGTGCAGCTCGGGTAGCAATCCCGAGTCAATGACAGAGGGGCTCATAGAAGAATGGGGAGGTGTCCCCACAATAGCTGCCTCCTCATTGCTCATCCTTTCTTTTCTTTCTTTTCATTGTACTGGGAATTGAACCCAGGAGGGTTTTACCACTGAGCCACATCCCCAACCCTTTTTCTCTTTTTCTTTTTTTTCTTTTCACTCAGTTGCTTAAAAGCAGGGCCTTGTGCTGAGACTGGCCTTGAACATGTGATCCTCCTACCTCAGCCTCCCAAGTCTCTGGGATTATAGGGATGTGCCACTGTGCCCAGTCCTCACCTGTCCTTGGTTACTTGAGGGGACTTTGGTGCCTGCTGAGACAAGGGAAAGGCCCAGGCAAACTCTGACATCTTCATCTGCTATCCAGTTCCGTGATCCCACGGAGCTGCATTTCCCTCTTCCTGGGGAGTACAGCCAGCCTTTTCAGCTCCCCAGAGCCAGACTGCTTAGAGGCCAGGTGGCATCTCAGGAGCCCTGCTCTCCAGCAGGTGGCTCAGTGTCACACTCACCTGAGAAGGTCACACCCCAGCCATGAAAGTCGCCTCTAGGTTCCCTGAACATGCCGCTCTCTGATGTCTTCAGTAGCTCCCACTTGCCCTGCGCCTCCCAACAGCTCTTCCTAAGCTGCAGTCTGCCCGTGTTCTTCTCAGAATGCTCATCCACCTGCCTTCCACCTCTGTGTCTGGCAGCCTGGGGCTGGTGGCAGTTCTGCCTTCACTGGGCTGCGAGCTTGAGGAGGTGTTGCCGCCTAGCATCGAGGAGGACCAAGGCGAGCTAGGTCCAGAAGCACTGCTGGGGTGCAGCCGGCAGGGTTTACGACTTGGCAGGAAAGAACACACATGATGAACTTTCAGACCACGGGCAGAGAAAGGGCTTAGGAATCCACAGCCATCTCTTGAGGGAAATGCCCACCCTGTGTTGCTGAGTACACACGGCAATGCTGGCGACTACCTGATGGCCACAGTAGGGGGCACTGAGAAGATGTCAAGTGACATTCGGTAGTCCCGGGGTCCTCCCAGGAGGGTCTCCAGGCCAGCAGCAGCAGAAGCATCGGGGCGTGCCCAACTCGGGGGAACCTCGTCTGAGAACGACCCCTCATGTTAACGAGAGCCGTGGTAGCCTCCCATGCCCAACAGGTACCATGAACGTGGGATGGATACGGGGGAAATGACCTCGCGGGCCTATGCCCGGCGGTGTCCAGCTGCAGGGGTGGGATCATTCCTGAGTGTCTCTCGTCCTTCCTTTACTAGCCTAAATGGGAAGGAGAAAGCGTGGCTCCAGGTTGGATCTGGAGGTCGGAAGCGAAGCGTGTCGGGCAGTTTACTTGGCGTGCCGTAGGTCCTGCTGCCCTGATTCAGAGAGAACAGCCACCATTAGGATATCGCCATCCCCATGAGCCCCGGCTGAGCAGGGCCGTGCAGAGTGCTCAGGGAAGGACGAGCGAGGCCTGACTCCTGAGAAGACCGTGGTCGGGGGCGAACCCCTGAGCCATCACAGAAGGCTGTGCCAAAGCCTCGGGCGGCCTTCTGAATCCAGGGTTCCCAGAAGGGTGTCCGTTGAAAATGCCCAAGGTCAGATGTTCCGTGGGGAGCCCTGCACCCAGAAAACACTCAGGGGAACAGTCCTGCACCCACCCAGGGCAGGCGTGCCAGGAGCGGGCCTCTGATGGCAGAGTCCGAGCTGCTCTGGGCCTTGAGAATGGCGTCCTGTCCAGCGGCAGCAGACGTGAGCTGTGGCCTGGCAGCACTAGTGCCGGAAGCCTTGGAAACGAGGGTGGCTCTTCAGGGAAGCCGGTGTCGGGCCGCTCACCGCCGTGTCGCAGTCCCACCCTGGCCGTCCCGCCCCGTGCAGGAGGGAGCCGCCTGGCTGCTGCGCCACCCGGCTGGACAGGGGCACAGGCCCTGCTGCCCAGACAGCCCTGCGTGCCTTTCTAAGTATAGGCAGCTTCCGGGATTTCGGCTTGGGTTGTTCCGAACACCCGTCAGCAGAGACTCGGGGGCCAGCGATGAGACAAATAAGTCACCTCCTGGCCACACCATCACCCCCCCGCCCCCGGGAAGGCAGGATCTGACTCCTCCCTCCTGGCCGTTGGCCCCTGGGCCTTGCAGAGTGCCGACCCTGCTCGAGTTGCTCTGGATTCAGCTCAGGGCTGCCTGGGTGTAGGCAGGGAAGCTCGCGGGGTGATAGGGGTGTCTCGCTGCTGACTCTCACCTGCAGCTCAACGCATGTGCTCTGGGGCTGTGTGCTGAGCCTTCCTGTTGATTGCAGGACCAGAAATAGACTTTTCGGAAATGATTGTTATTTTAAGGAAGCTGGACAGCACAACCCTTACAACAAAATACCAAACATGGCCAAGGAGAACAGAGGGCCAGGGTTCCGTTTACTAGCTCGATTTGAATAGGATTCCTAAGACTGGACCTTGCTGATGGAATGTAAGCTGTAAGGGGAAAGCGGCTCCATGCTGTGCGAAGCCCTCTACACGGCGTGCTGACGGCCTGGCCACCGGGGTCCTGGCGCGGAGAGGTCCTGGGCGCTGCCCGCTGGTCTCCTCCGGGAGGCGGCAGCCCAGATCTTCCTGGCAGCAGGAGCGGGGCGTGTCTGGGGCTGCAGACACTACTGGAAAAGGAAGGTTCTGGGACTCCTGGCACCGCCTCCTCTGCCGCCCAAACTTCAAGATCTATTTTTACTCGCTGAATGGGAAAGAGCACCAGCCCCGTGTGCCGTCATGCTCCGAGCTGCTGCCACATTTTTGGAGCCCAGAGTGAGATGAACGCAGCCAGAAGGAATGTGTTCACAGAAGGGCAGTCCGTGTCCATCAGAGCGGTGCATCTTGACTTTAAACTGGACGCTTGGTGACAGGCTTCCTCGGGATGAGTCAGCAGAAGCACCAAGTTCCTAGCAGAACCCAGGCTCTGGCGACGCCCTCTCTCAGCTCCGCTGGTGCGCTGCCCAGACCCCACTTACAGCCCAGCTTGAGGGGAAGCTCAGGCAGCAGCATCGGAGCCTGACGGACGTGGACTACGTCGCCAGGCTGCAGCGGTCTGGTCGCCTGCTCACCAGCCTCCCAGACTCCCAGAGGGCCCGTTCCCATGCAGTCCTGTGGGCCAGCTGATCCCACTGACTCTCCTAGGGACCCCATGGGTGCCCTGTGCCCCCCACCTCCCCAGGACCAGGTTGCCCATCTCACTCTGGCTGAGAGCCGACCCCAGGCCCCTCCCTGCACACCTCACGGCTCATTCCAGACCAGCTCCCTGGGCTGCAGAGCGTCTGAGGCCGGTGGTCACCAGCGTGTTTGCCCCTCACTGCACGCGTGCGCACACACACACACACACACACACACACACACTTACATGGCTGGGCACACTCGCAGTTTGGAAGGAACCCACTCTTCACGATTTAATCAAAACCCTATAGTCATGAGCAACAGCAGCAAAGATGGACACCCAAGGCACCCAAAGGCCTTTGAGGTAGTCACCATCCACCCGCAGGAGGCGGCTCAGAGTTGGCCTGCCAGACTCCCCGCTGCAGGGAGGACGCTTGGAAAAGGGGCCGGGGACCTGTTCCTCCCTGGGCATGCTCAGGCCTTTGTGCCTGAAGAGCCGTTCTCCAGGGCTGGAGCTCCAGCGAGAAGCCCAACCCCAGAAACAGGCGACCTGGCCGCACTTGCTTGGGCGGCCTGTGGTGTGTGTCCGCAGTGTTAGGTATTTCATTTGCCTTAAACATCTCAAAAGTTAACATTTTTTAATTACCTTGTTCCTTATCTGACTCTTACTTTTCTCTCAAAAATAGATAAATGAACAAACAAACTGGTTTAGTGAATACATTTTGGTCAAAGGTGTTCTGCCACGTGCGTGGTTAAGCCAGTTCAGTGCTATTAACTGTCTCATCTACTTTGGTGGGTGTTTGAAGAGATAGTTGGACAACTTGGTTGGAGTTGGGCTCTCATTCATTTATTCAAACCGTGTGTGCTGAGCGCATCCCAGATACTTGGCCGGGTGCAGGGATGTCAGTCCTGGGACTGCCCCGCTGGGGACCCTCCCAGCCTCCTTTCACTGCCCTGCGAGTCGGGGAGTTGAGAGCGCTCCCTTCCCTCAGGATGTCTAGCCCTCATCCCAGCACGTGAGGACCAGCGTTCTTGAGGCTGGTGGGAATCCCAGGGAGATTCCAGGGAAGCAGGCAGCAGAATGACCCAGAGCTGGAGGGACCTGGACTCAATGGGTGGGAACCACTGAGGCACACGTGCCCTCGCCAGCCTGCACAGGTGAGGGTCAGAGCTTGTCCAGATTCTCCTCCATGAACTGACACCCAGTCCGGTCACATTTCAAAGCTTGGTAGCAGGCGTTCCCGCTCCGTGTGTCTGGGTTCCTATTTGGCCTCAGCGTGGTCCCTCTGTGGGGCGGTCGGAAGCTGTCCTTCGGGACTGGGAAGTGCATTCTCACGCTCTGTAACTCCACTGATGCTGATTCTCAGTGACGCGTTCTCAGGATGCTCTCACAGAGGAATCCTGCACCACAGGGCCGCGCCTGAGCAACAGCAGCGCAGCCCGCTGTGAGCGTCTGAGCAGCCCCCGCCACCCTCAGGAGGTGGCTCGTGAGCCCCCGTTCCCATGTGGCTCCAAAGGCTTGGAATTATTACCAGATTTGAATTTAACCTTAATTTTTTTATATTGATGACTGTTTTCTAAGCAGATATCAAGTGAAAGCTACTTCATTTATATCCGAGATGTCTTTTTAAACTGTTTATTCAGTTATTTGAGTCACAAGTAAATTATGGGCCCTCATTCCTAAGAAACTGGGGTCAAAATTCTCTGTGATACTTCCCCATTCACAGAAAAATGTGTTCATTCTCAGTAGTGCTTTGGGTTGACATTTGTGTTTATTTTTGTTTGGGTTTGGTTTCTGGGGCGCCATTGGACACTGCTTCTAGGATGCTGCATGGGCTGCTGGATCAGAAGCCCACTCCCGCCCAAAAGTACCTCTGGAGAAGATAGCTGTGAGGTCTGCGCTCTGTGAAGCCCCTTTACCGCGTTGCAGGCACACGACTGTGGATAGCAGAAGCAGCCTCCACCTCCATTAGCAATGGGGACAGTGGGAAGAGCTTGCCCGGCAGGACTGCCAGCCTGGCTGATTCTTCAGGCGGCCGCCGTTCCTGTGGCTCCTGTTGTTATCTTGCCGTACGTAGAGCAGAGTAGTCAATGACGTTAATGATCGGCAGAGTGAAAGCATCCCAGATAACTAACAATGCCTTCCTTGTCTGGATCATTAAGGATGCCTTGGAAGAAGCAATGATAGTGGAAGGTTCAGGTCTGGAGCCAGGTACACCTTTTTTAGAAAGTGGGCTCGGTCACCTCCAGCCAGGTGACCTTGGTCAAGCCTAGCCCCTGGGGGTTAGGGTTTAACTCTGTTGCTGGTACAACAGTAACAGCCTGCTTACTTAGAGTGTTACTTTAGGAATTAGAGGTGAACGAAGGCATCTCTGGCACCTGGTAGGTGACGTGAGTGACAGTTTCTCCTTCAGGTGTTCACGAGGGCACCTCCACCACGCTGGGAGGGGCTGCGCCACTCCACAGCCCCCGAGGACAGATGGTGGCTCTCTTGAGCTGCTCAATGTGTACCCTAAATTCCTTAGTCCTCCTTGGACCCCCACACAGCTCAGTGCCTCATAGACAACTCTTCTGGAACCTTCTTTTCTCCTGCTCCCACACATCCCCTTCTCTCCTGTGGTGAATTTGGAGGAAGTAGAAACAGAGGACCAAGTTTTCAACCCCAAACTGCAGCAGATGAAGAGTTTGTGACTTAGGGTTCTAGAAGAAAGATGAAGGTAATGGTCAGGATGAACACTGAGAGAATTCAAAAGTGAAAAAGAACCTGGCGGAAAACAAGTCTGTCGATGACCCAACAAAGAAAGGGCAGCAAGAGGACCCATTTGAGGAACTCTGAGGTATTGATTTTATTACTCTCCAGCCACATTCCAAAAGAATGTTTATCTCCAAGGTGCAGGGAAAGGACCGGTTTCAGAGAGGAGGAGACCAGGACAGGACATTCAGAGTCAGGAATAAGAAGGACAAAGGTAAATGAGAGTGAAGGGGAGAAGAGAAGGTCGCAGCCAAGGTCGCAGGGTACAGGGCTCTTCCATGCCCTCCCGTGCATCCACTTAGTATGTAAAAAATGCCTGTGAATTTTTCGCCCAAAAATGTATTGTGCAGCAGATGTCCCCTACCCCAGAGAAAGACCATATTAGTACAGGCCTGCCTCATTCCTGTTTCCCCGGGGGATGCCTGAGAATCCCTGGCCTGAGAATCCCCCGAGGTCACGCCTGTCCTTCCCACCCCCTCATCCAATTGTGGTCAGAAACCATTATTGGATATTTCCTGCCCTGGAAACATCTGTGCTTCTCTGGGGCCTCCACGGCCCCTCTTCCTCCAAGTGTCCATTAAGTCCTGGCATGAAACCTCAAGGGAATGGCTGAGTCCCAGAGAGTGAAGTAAGGAATGCAGTATAGATACAGGGCCTCTACGTCCCGGGAGAGGGTCCGAGGTGGGCTTCCATCCTCCCACGTGGCGCACTCTCGCTAGGAGGGACTCCCTCCCTCAGGGATTTGAGGTGGTGAGCAGGAAGATCGCCACAGTCGGGACTGAGTTCCCAGAGAGCGCTGAGTGCTGCCCTGGGGCCTTGCCCACTCCGTGCTGAAGGCCCTGGTGTGGGTCCTCCATGGTACACGCTCCACAGAAACACCAAGTCGAGTGCGTGCCTGTCTCCCTTCTGTGAAGCAAACCTGAGCTGCTTCATTTCTCTCACAAGCTCACTTTAAAGACTGTTGGAGAGGAAAGTAAAATTAAAATATCAATCTAAACCTTTTACCAGCCTAATTTCTTAGTGCTAAATCACTGTCCCATCCAAAAATCCTTTCCAAAGGTTAGGGTTTAGAAATGGCCGTGTTTGGGTACAGACATTATGCTCAGATCACCATTTTTATGAGTATAGTATAATATCATGAGACCCTGTGAAAAGTGAGATGGTTTTTCTGTTGAAATGTATTTCAATTCTCTGGGTAGCAAGGTTTTTAAAACTGGTTTTAATTCCTCAATGTTCAGCTATACTTTGTACTAGAATTCAAGACAATTTCCAGAGAACCCCACTATGATTTAAAAAAAAAAAAAAAAAAAAAAAAAACCCTTCTATTACATGACTCAGATACACTGAGGATCAAAATGTCTTTTCCCAAAATATCCATGTAGGACTAACTGTGGGAGCCTTCAACAGAATTAGTGCTGGTCACCCCACACACCAAGTCAGGGGAAGAAGGGGGGATTTTCTCAGTTAGGAAGATGCTGATGTTGAGCTTGGGGACAGGGAGAGATCATGAAAGTCCCGGGAATGCGGCCGACATCCAGGATGGACCTGGGGGGAGGTGCACAGGGAGGGCTGTGGCAGGGTCCCAGTGTCAGCTGGATGTGGCCCTCGTCTTCTCACTTCACCATGTAGCTGCAGGGCGCTACGTGGGCTGGGGGTGCAGCACTGGCCTCTTGGAGAGTACACTGCCCCGTGCAGTCAGGAATCCAGCGAGTGAGTGAGAAATAGCCGCCCTGCCCGTTGCGTGGGCTCCATGAAGGCGTCTGGAAGGTTTCCTGGGAGAAGGACCATTTCCTGGGGGAAGGTGGAGCCATAAGTGCCAAAGCAGATGGAGGGAGAGCTCTCCAGGCAGGGACACTTCCTTTGAGAACTAGAAGGCTGGCGATTGCTGAGCCTGCCTGGGAGCCACTGCTAGACTTGGGCTCTATCTGGACGGGAAAGAGGGCCAGAGAGCAGTGTGGGTGGGAGGTGCTGCTACCGGACAGGCTCCTTACAGCCTACCTTGTGGTGCCCGAATGGAGAGACAGGATGAGCGTGCACACAGCACTTCTGGGTCATTGGTCTTCCCCTTCGGTGCCCAGCATCTGGAGAGGGTGCTTCCCAGGTGCGAATCCCAACGTTATCCACAGACCAAAGGAGCCCAGCCTGGGCGTGCTGACTTGAGTGCACGTCATTGTGCACAGCAGGATTAAGGGCGTTCTTAATATGGAGCTAGGGACCAAAGCAGAGCCTTGTGCACGCCCAGCACGTGCACTCCCACTGCGCTGCACCCAGCCACAGGAACGTTCTTGATGCATAACTGCTTTCTCACTCGGTCTCTGGCCAGTGTTCAACTGGTTGTTCTCGCCTTGCTGTTGGCCACATCTCGGTTAGCCTCGCTCCCAGAGCTGCTGGTGGGGCGGCGATCTCGTTCAGGGGCTGGCTATGAAGGGCTTGTCTCAGCCGGGCTAGCATGAGGTACGTCATCTGATGCATGGAAACATCCAGCACAGGAGCTGTGGCCCAGCGTGCTCATTAGCAGACCTGCCAGCCGCCTCCGCCTTCCCTCCACCCCCACCACTTGCTGGCATAGATGTGGTTGTCAATTCATCACTAATTCACAGACAAGTCTTATAAAAGATGTCATGGAGTCTGCAGACACATGCTGGATCGCCCCCAGCCTGTTGCTGGAAGTGCGTGGAGAGGGCGACTGGGGCCTCCAGAGGCCCCAGCAGCACCAACACCCCGCAGCCTCTGCTTGCTGTGGCGACTCATTCCCCTCCATAGGGTTGGCTTGGGAAGGGGGCAGCTGGTCTCCAGGGATGTCCAGTCAGTAAGGAAGATGACAGCCAGGTGTGGCCAGCCTTGTCTTGGGTCCCTCTGATGGGCAGCTCCAGAGCCCAGGGGTCATCTCCCAGTGAGTCCAGCAGCACCAGCTTTCCCTCTGTGTGGGAAAGAGCCACTTTTCCTTCTACTGAGCACTTTCTAGGAAGTAGTTCGCAACTGCCATGTTACGTGAAAGAGAAACCTTTAAAGCCGTGGGTTCCCTCGCTGTGAGACCCCCGCAGCACACTTGGGGCCGGGGCGTTTACTTCAGGGCGGGCTGGCCAGGAAGGTGCCTGTGGTCTCAGTGCCTGTCAGTCTTCCTGTCTGTCTCCCTCCCTACCTGCTCCTCTCTCACTCGGCAAAGGTCACGAGAATGTGACACTTTCTCCTACAACTTCACATTGCCTCTAGCTGGGGTCACTGTATTCAACTGAATATAATGCTTGTTTGTAATTAAAACTTCACCCAACACAACCTGTCACTATCTATGCTTTTGCTGCAGCTGTGAGAGTCAGCCATGGTTTTTTGTTTCTTTGTTTGATGTGGGGGTCTCTCTATGTTGCCCAGGCTGACTCCAAACTCCTGGGCTCCAGAAATCCTCCTGCCACAGCTTCTCAAGGAGCTGGGACCGTGGGTATGCACCACTTCATGTTAGCGTGTTTAATTTCCACTTGAAGAAGTCAAAGGAAGGCTAAAATAAATCACATGTACTCTTTGATCCTTTTGATTATTTTAAAATAGACTTTATTTTCAGAGCACATTTGCATTTACGTAAAAAAGTGGTTCAGGAGGTACAGAGAGCCCCTGTATGCCCTCCACCACCTCTGGCCCCTGAATCCTCCCACAGTGAACTCCTGCCTCAGTGTGGGGTGTGTTACAACTCCTGAGCCTGTGGTCTGGACCTGCCCTCACACCTGAAGCAGCCAGCCTTGGGAGGTCGATGAGTCTAACACCACCCCAGGACTCGTGAAAACACCTGGAAGTTACTCTGATGTGAAGTAAGAGGGTCACAGTGGTCTCACTCGACGCGTGTGGGAGCTGGGAAGCCATCCCCAGGCCCCTGCCCCTAGGGAACTGCCCTTGCTCCTCGGGGGCAGGGGATTCTGTACATGGAAAGGCTCTAAGAGGGAGGAAATCTGACCAGCAGGAAGCCTGTGAGGCAGAGAACACCTGCAGGCTCTGGTCCCCTAAGTGAAGGGCCACCAACCCATCCCTTGTTTTAATATTGCTAATAATCTCCAACAGATAAGCACTGAGCATCTTGTGTTTCAATTCCGTTCTAAAATCGAGCCATTCAGAGTCTCACTAGCAACACTGGCTACCCCTTCATCCTGGGAGGAGGCCACCGGTGGCTTCGGCCCCTAATGATCCAGTGCAGTCAGCACTGACTGGGGGTTGCAGTTTCCTTATCATGAGAACAGACACCCTGTCTTCTTTCCAGTCTGCAAACTGTAGGGCATGCCAAACTGAAGGCACGGGGCAGTCTAGAAGGTGCGCCTAGCCTGGCGACCACGCCACCCCCGTGCCTTCGTGTCACCTGAAGCCAGCGTCCTGCTGCATTCCACAAGCCCAGCGCTGCGGGCCCTCCGAGGCTGGCTGCCACAGCCGTGAGTGATGCCAGCTGCTCACAGCCTTACCACCCTGGGTCACGCTGTCGCTCCAGCAGGAGCAGGCCTGCCAGGACCACGGCACAGCCCCGCCAACGTGTCGGCCAGTCTTTTGGAAGACCTCGGGCCGACTGCTTGTCCACCCCCATTGATGTCTGGCTGAAGATAAGTTTTACAGACAGTTTACTTACAAATGCGTCAGGAGAGTCTTGGGCTTCACCACTGCCGTTCTGCCAGATGCGAGTCCACAGAGACGTGACCTGTGCGGACGGGAACCAGAGAAGCCCTCCTAGTGCTAAGCGGTCACTTCTCCTGCTTCTGTGGCTCTGTCTTTCAGAAGGAGCCTCAGGTTTCAGGTTTTGGTATTCATGGGCCTATTAGGGAGAAAAACACAAGAAAAGCACTATAAAAATGAATTTGTATTTCTTCCCATTTAGTGATGGACGCATGTTTTCCATTAATAAACTATTGAACTTTTTTCACTTTTTTAAGAACATTGTAGGTGGTATATTTCACAATCTTGGCAAGGCAGACATTTTTGGAGTAAATCAAAACTGGAGGCCAGCAGTACTGGCTCCAAGCTGGACTGCCACTCGCAATGTAGCAGAAGGAGCCTTGTGAACTGCAGCAGGAGGTGACCTGCCGCGATTGTATCAGCTCCGTGGGGATGAATGGTCCTTTGTGGGGCAGAGAAGAGGGAGCGGGTTGGAGTGGGGCAGAAGAGGCATCCGCTCTGAATTTGGAAGCCATGAGAGGACACCGAGAGGCTTTTACCCCATGTTTTTAAATTTGAATCCAATTTTTTTAAATTCTCTGGTTCAGCTTTACTGGCCCTCTGATGATCTTAAAAGATATGAGGACATTTGCTTGAACACAGCTGTGTCCTACGTGAGAAAGGAGCAACCCACCCTGGGAAAACTGACAGACCCACGCAGGCGGCAGTGAAAGCGGCTCACCAGGCCGTGGAGTGTTTTCAGGTCTTTGAAGTTGTTTTTAGGAAAGCACAAAATCTGAATCAAGAACAGATTCATCGTTTATCTGCTGCTCCCTTCTCTACCCCACCCCTCGGCCATCTCAACTGCCATGTTTGCATCCTGCTCTGTGGGAAAAGACACAGCGTGAAGTGCCTTCATTCAAGCACAACTAAAAATAACACAATGCACATTTACTACAAGGAAGACTCAACCGCCCATTGAAAAAGCATCAGTAAATATAAAAAGCTAAATGTCAGAGGCACAAGTTCAGAGGCGCCGTTCCCAAAGCAAATGGAGCGGGGGTATCCAGCTCAGAGCAGGGCAGAGCTGGAAACCATCTAGTCCCTTAACCCAAGTAATTTAGGGTGAGTTCTTAAAAGTATTCCCTTTTGTGGTGAAATTCATATAAAACTAATTTTATCCTTAGTTAGAAAACTACCCTTTTTGGCTCAACCACCAAAGGTTGTCTTCATTGGCAATGAAAATAAGAGATTGCCTACGTTGTGAAGCAGCTACTGTATGCCCAGTGTCCTGGTCACGGTTGTGAGGATTGTTTAAGAAATAGGTAGAAAAAACAGGCGGACACTGGAGAGAAGGCAAAGAAAGCTCAGCACAGCGCCTGCTGGTTCCTGGGGCCCACCATGTAGACATAGCCTGAGGTCAACTCAGTCGTCCAAAGTCACCAACAGAGACAGTGGCAGAATGAAGGTGAAGCGCTTCTTCCTGCAAATCCTTGAAGCCTGCGAAGTCAAGGACCTTCTTGAGAGACTCGGGCCAACCAGCCAACCAGCCGGCTGTGGCTGTGCTCCTCACGCTGTGTCGCAGCGAGCCCCTCTCCACACCCAGGCGGGGAATGGAGGGCAGATCCAACTTTGCCCTGATGGACTTTTAAGGGGCCCCTCAAGTTGGTGGCCCCTTACCTATAGTCGTGCACTGTGAACCCCTTACCTGTTCTTCCCCATAAATGACAAAAACAATACCACATTGAGACGCATCTTGTGAAATCTTTCTTTCTCCAGATGTGTAGCATTCCCTGGGTGATGCAATCCACTTTTGAGAAATATGTGAGCATACTGGAACTTTTCAAAAACCCTTTAAAATTGGGAGATTTGGCATAAAAAAAAAAAAAAAACTTTTTCAAATGTTAATTCCCACACAACTGACCTAATTTTTGCAATCTGAGTGTGTTTGTACTCTGCGAGCTTCCTGGCAGGAAAGGGACGGACCACCTGCTCCTGTCAGGGGAAGCATCCTCTTCAAGGCTCACAGAGGGCGGGTGGAGCAAGGACTGCCTTGGCCTCAGCTTTCGCGACTGATGATCGCAAAAGTTCCTTCTGTAAGATGCACCATTAAAATTCTTGATGGTTTGAGTAATCTCCCCAAGGCCAAGAGAATCCGATGTTCTTGAATTCATTCCACATTCACAATATATCCAGTAACCATGTGTAGCAATCAGATTAACTCTCCAAGATACGCAGCCAGCTGGAGCTCCGGGACTAGACCCTGTCTAGTGTATATAAAACACAATTGCCTGTCAATGTGTATATAAAACTCAATTCAAGCTGGGAAAAGTGATCGTTGTGACCATTACGTTATTTTCCAAAGGAGGAAAAATGTGATAACTCCTGAAACCTAGGAAACACATTTACAGTTGATTCAATTAAAGAGAAAGTTCTAGTTCCTCTTCGGAAAATAAGAGACAAGAAGGAGCTATCCAGAAAGTCCCTGAGGCCGATGTGCCTGGATCGCGGTGCCCCTGGGGTCTCACATCCTCCCGCATGTCCTGCTGCACATGAGGCCCGGTGAGTTCAACAATTCAGCCAGCGTTCCATTTTGTAAGTTGAGTGGAGAACCATTTAAGAGGAAAAGCGTTTCATAAATAAACTTATATTTTAAAAGAAGAAGAAGAAGATGTAGCTCCTGGGGCTTCCAACGCCTCCTAACAGAAAACATCTGGTGGACTTCCGGAATTTTCCTAAGGCCTTGAGAACTCACCCACGCATTTTCAATTTTTTTCCTAACTGTGGAGTTGGCTCCAGCAGTTCCCAGTTTTATAGCCTGCGCTCCATCCAGCAGTTGTTGGGTTTTGCCCTTTATTGTAGATTCATCAGGCATTTGTCTGTTCCGTCCTCAGCGTGGGCTGCCCACCAGCAGGCAGGGTGGAGAAGCAGACAAGTCTACAGACGGAAACACTGCCGAAAGTCAGCTGAGTTTTTGGTGAGAGCTGGATTTTTGGCTTTCTTAGTGGTAGTGTCGGCTTTGCTCGGGAGGATGGAATCAGCTCATCTCAGTGCAGCCCGTGTCTCCGAAACAAGAGAGCAGTCATCATGGCGACAGGACACCAGCTCCACCAGGGGCTTGGTCACACGAGCGCCAGCTGTTTGAAGAGGCAGCGGGGCTTCGTCTGTGCACTTGCCTGCCCACAGAACTGAAGCAGGCAAAACTGGCTTGGAAAAGCGGCTCTGCAGTTCTTCAGCTCCGTCACTTCCTAAGCAGAACTGTCCTTGCAGACGGTCTCTGATCCAGAGTCAGCTCAGGAGCTTTCCCCCAGAGTTTGAAGAATTCCTGGTCTGAAGTTCTTAACACCTTACCTCTGTGAATCGATGCTTTCCCGACCTGCTCGGGCTGCTGTAACAGAAGCACCTTAGAGTGGGGACTTGCACTCACCGTTAGAGGCGGACAGTCCCACTTCAAGGCACCAGCGGCTCAGCTTCCAGGACCCTGGCCTCACAGACCACGTGCCCTCAGCGGGTCCTCACAGAGAGGGACTGACAAGCCGCTTAATACCCTGACCTCTCCATACCACGTGTCAGGAGTTAGACTTCAGCAATGAGGTTTAGAGGGACACACATTCAGAAGAAGGCAGTCACTGTTCAAAGCAAGAGGACAAGGTAGCAAACAGTGTAACCACAGTGTGTTTGTATTTCTTCTTGGTCTCCTTGCCTTTCTAAAGTGAACTTTCTGTCAATTGAGCTCTTCCGATCTGGACACAGAGCTGAAGGTTCTGTTCCACCAGCGCACAACTGGTGAAAATCGACAGAGTCACTATTCAACAAGCATGTGACACCTGCCATGGGAGGGTCCTGGGGTGTGGGCCAGGGATCCAAACTTGAATCAGGAACCACCCAGTGAGAAGCCACCACCCAACCAGAGGTAAGGTCTGGCAGGAGCAAGAAGAGCAGCCATCCATCAGTGTGATATCCAGGAAGCCGCTATGTCCCCGAACAGAGATGCAGTAAGAGGCAGATTCCAAGGGTGAGGGTTCTGCAGAGCAGCAGCCTTGAGGGTAGAGGAAGAAATCTGCCAAGGAGAAGGAACAAGCAGAGACAGGAGCTGAGACTGCAAAAAGCCACCCCAAAGCAGAGGCAGGGAGCAGGGGGGAGGGTCTGAGGGCACAATGCTCCAGGGAAGCAGGGCTGGAGTCAAGACCATTTCAAACACACTGGGAAGGGAGAGGAAGGCGAGGTGGTAGCTCGAGGGAGACAATTACAAAGTCCTCATGAAGTTCAAGTGTGCAGGTTACTTCAGAGAGAACAAGGAGCCCTGCAGTTGGGAAATGGTCATTGTCCCGAGGACCAGTGGGGCACCAAGCTGGAGAATGCTGTGGGTGTCCAGGAGACAGGACTCTGATTGGAAGTTGATCCGTGTCCCAGAAAACACCCACAGAGGATCAGATGGGATCCTCGCCCAGGAGCATCAGGGTGGGTTCATCACCTTCCCACCCCTTCAGATTTGCAGATCTGCTGCAAACAGGCCTCTTCCATGCCCAGCATTTCCCTAGAAGGACACAGAACCTTACCCAGGGGACCTTCAGCTTGGATCAGAGAAGTGGTGGACACTGAGTGGCCTCCCAAAGGACCCCTTCCTCCGGACTTCTGCACCGGCTCAGTGCTTCTCCATCCAGTTGGGTACTTTACGTGCCATTTGAAATAGCCTCATTTCCCCGTTGGTATTGGTTTCTAGGTCTCTTAGACAAGAAGAGAGCCTCCCATCTCTCCCCTTGGCTTTGTGCTGGCAGCAGGTTTGTGGCCCTGGGCACCAACTTGGAAAGGTGAGCTGATGAGCAGGCAGAGGCGGTGGGTTTCTGTGTAGCTAGTCATTTTCTGGTGAGTCACCGTGTGAGGGAAGGCCATGGCTGGCCTTATGGTGGTCAAGCATATGCTTCCCGAATCCTTGCCCAACAGGTCAAACCACAACTTCCAAAGAGCTACTGTTTTGCATGACAGTGATGTTGAGCTCAAAGAAACCACAGCCAAAGGAGAGGCTAGTAAATTCTATGACAAATTAGCCATCATTTCCAGAAGTAAACCAGGGAGTGAATTGTTATTCATAACCAACAGAGTCTGAAATCAGAAAGAAGCCCACACAACGGGGTCTGCTGCCCCCAAGACGGCTCCTGGGTCTGCACAGAAGAGGAGGACAGGCTAAGTGTGGTCCCAGGTGGTCGTGGGCTTAAGATCCTGTGCAGTGCTGGAGGCACACATTAAGATTTGCGTGCCAGCTGGTCTTAGGGATGCCCCAGGGTCAGTAGGAAAGTATCAGCAAATTAACAGAAATACACCACAAACAGTTCTCTGTGCGTGGGGACACCTCGCTCCTGCAAGGCCGCATGAAGCAGGCAAAACCAGGTCCCTGCTAGAGCACCTTCTAGGGAGTCCTTGTAACTGGGGTGAGCTTCCTGGGTGACTGCAATTCACGTGAGCTGCCTGGTCAGTTGGTTCCTAGATTATAAATGAGCCGCGGTGCTGCCCTGATTAGACTCACCTTTCATAGGGTTTTTATACTTCGTCTTCTCTCATATTTTTTAGTTGGTCACACCGTCTAGACTTGAGAAGCGCTTTACGTCTGTGTGGGAGTGTGCACACATGTGGATTGTCTGTCCTCGACTTAGCTGCAGTCCTCTGACCACCCCAGCACATGTCATCAGACACTGCTAGTTAACCTTGCCCCCTGCAAGGGAAGTGAGGCTCGTGACCTCTGGGCTCCCGGGCCTTCAGGAGCCTGGCACTGTTTGCTGCAGGCCTTCTCAGGGACAGCCCAGGCTGGTCCTACAGGAGGCTGCTGGGGCCTAAACTGGGCACTCAGTAGCCACCCTGGGGAAGGGGCAGAGCAATCATGAGGTGATGCTTCTCCTTGACATGAGGAATGTCTGTCATATAAGTCAGACGGGGATGGATAGGGACAGGATCAATTTCAAAGAAGCAGTGTCCAATCTCACTAGCCATTAACCCGCCCTGCTGGGACCTCCTCTCTGGCCAGGCATGTCCTCAGGCTCAGACACAGGGAGGGCTGCGGAAAGACGTTAACCGTGGGAACGCCTGGAGAGGCTCCCCTGAGCACCTGAGGACTGATCGACGAGGACAAAATGAGGCACGCACTCCAGGGAGAAGAAAGGTGCTGGCCGAGCTTCCAAGGAGCAGGACTGAGGGAGCCGCTCCCAGTGTCCTGGAGTGTCCTGTGGGGGGCACGAGGTCACGTCCATGTGACCTTAACATCTTTAAGGTAGAAAGGGATGTGAGAGCACCTTGATTTCCAAAAGTGCAGGGTACCTAAGGAGGCAGCAGAGAGAAGGGCGGAGGGAGACTCAGAAGTAGGCAGAGGGCCTTGGTGACCTCGGAGCCAGGAGGCAGGAGGCGGTAGGAAGCACCACTGGAACTGTGGAGAGCAGAGCCAACTCCTAGCCTCAGGGCCGGGGCCCAGCCAGGGCTCTTGCTGTTACCGAACTGAGGACTGGAGTAGACAAGGGGAGGCCTGGGGGCTTTGCCAGGAGCAGGGCTGCAGGAATGAGGCAGATGACAAGTTCACCTTAACTGCTGCATGTGCTACCTGTGGACCCGCTGGACAGAGGGACGTCGGCGCTGCAAGGGCCGACCGAGGCAGTCAGAGGGAGCGAGTGTCCCACCCAGTGGGTTTGCAGGCAAGAGAGCTGGTGGCAAGCTCAAAGACAGACGGTCTTTTCACCAGGAAGAGGCCGAGCAAGGTATGTTGCAGGTGTGCAAAGAAAGTGCAGGGAGGCAACATCGGGGGCAGCGCGGCTCAGGAAGGAAGCCAGCACAGCCAGGAGGGCCCGGTGGGCACTGTGTCCTGACCGTGTGTGCCAGAGGTCTGTGTGAGGGGCCAGCTGGAAACCGGCCCGCCCTCTGCAGGTGTGGACAGGAGTCGGGCCTGCTTTGTGTGGAATGTGTTCAGGTTCTGGTTGAACGTGGAGGGCCCTTCCCCACAGCAGCTGCCGTGGGCACCAGGAGACCTTAATGGCTGGTCCTCTGCCACCTCCCTCTCCATGGGCAGTGCACCACCTGGGCAGAGATGGCCTTTCTGGGCCGACCTGCAGGAGTCAGAGGACTGCTTGGGGAGAAAAGGCTTTCATGTGGCCAGGCGCAGAGGACAACCCCAAGCACTCTCCCTGGTGGCTCCCGCCCGCTGCAGACACCAGGACACAAGACAGACAGACACACACACACAAGGCCACATCTCAAGACACTGAGAAGGCTTTCTAGGAGCAGGCTCATTAAGATCAGGGGTAAAGCACTTGCCTCATATGTGTGAGGCACTGGGTTCAATTCTCAGCACCACATATAAATAAATAGGTCCATCAACAACTAAAAAAAAAAAATTTAAAAAGAACAGGTCATTTGTGACAGAAAGAGCAGTGTGGAAACCCTACCCCAAGCCAGCACTGGCCGTGCCAGGCCTGCCCATGTCTCCAGCAGACTCCCTGCATGGCGCCCCTGTGCACAAGGGTCCCGTCGGGAGGAAACGCAGCCTTCCACCGTACAGAGGAACACTGCCTCTCGCTTTCCTTCTGACGAATGCCATTAAAAAGAACGAATGTCCTGTGTCCTGAGAACATGCCCGGGCTGAGTCACTTCTCTGGAATGGACATGAATGTCATTCGGTTTCCTCCCGCCCAGGACCCAGGGTCTCAAGGCTGCACAAAGAACCATCCATTATCTTTCACAGGCTGAGAAAAGATCAATTCCCCATGGTTGGTTCTTTTTTTAATTGCGGATGTGTGTCCAGTGTCCGTCCAGAGAATCGTCCCACACCAGGGAATCTGAGGAGGGAAGTCCAGGATATTCAGAGAGCCATCTGCAGGGCTGGCCAGCCCTCGTTCACTGCTCGGAAGACGAGCTGTAGCCCCACGGGCAGTGACAGTGACGTCCGGCTGCGCTGACTGCTCAGTGCTGCAGAGTAGGCCCCTGGTCTCATCATGGGTGATATCGCTGCAAAACTCTCGGAGGGCCCACTTCCAAGACAGCACGTGACTCTTGCAGATGTAAATAAGCAGCTGCAGTCTAGCCTGTGTCGTCCCCCACTGTGCCTTGTCAGTAGCGAGCCAAGGGCCTTGGGTATGGCCAGTTCCATCCCCACAGAAAACCAAGCAGAACAAGCTCAGGGGCCACAGGAGGAGGTGGTGGGATGGCCAAGAATGGCAGGGCTGTTCCCCATGGAGGCCCTGGGCTGTCACTGTCACATCAAGCAGGGCTAGGGCTTTAGGATTCTTCCCAAGCTTTTATTTCATGTGTCCATCATCGAATACAGGGGGGTATCTTATGGCGGTGCTAGCCTCCCGCAGTGTCCTCCGACTGTTCCCTAGCCAGAGCCTCTTCTGTTCTTGGATGACCGCTCGTGGTCAGGTAGCTGGACATCCCCCTCGCCATCCGGCTCAACTGCCTCCGCGATCCTTCCTGTTCACAGGTCCCCTCTGGGGCTTCCTCCTTTCCTGCTTCCTAGCGCCTCTCAGCACCACAGTGAGGGGTCACTGCTGTACCCCTGGTTCTGCTCACAGCCACGTGCTGACCAGCTCTGCCCTTCCTCTCTCTTTTTTGGATGTTTCTCACCCTCTGCTGCTGTGGGGAAGGCTGTCCCCATGAGAAAGGCCCAGCTCTGCCTCACCTTGGTTGGCAAATGCCCAACCACCGGGTCTTCTCAACACCCAAAGCCACCTCGGCCTTTGGGCCCGAACGCAGCCCTCCTTGACAAAGACTCCGACATGGTACATGGCACGGGGGACGCAGAGCCCTGAGCTCTGCCTGACCACTCCCAGGGTGCATGTCTCAGGGTCTCAGCCTGCAGAGGGGCCTCCCCTGCATACCTTTAGACCAGTGTGGCTAAAGAGTAACCAGCTGCCTGGGGTTTCGCCTCCTGTCTCTGCCCCAGTCACTCCCCGGCAGGGAGGGAGCTAATGAGCCGTGAAATGGCCAACACTGAGCGGCAGCGGGCTCAGGCAGAGATGCGGCATGGCCGCCACAGGACTTGGGGGACAAAGCCCCAGGCTTTCTCCTCTGTGTGTGCAACCTGGCCGTCTGCCTTCGGCTCAATTACAGCTTCAGGAGGATCAGGAGGCCAGGTGGATCCGAGGTCTTGTCACGTTTCTCCAGGAAGGTCACTGTGAGTGACAGTGCCCCGGACCTGCCCTGAGAGCTGACGTGAGGACGTCCTCTCTCCACAGTGCCAGTGGACTGACCACGTCCCTGCCTCAGTCTCCCCAGTAGAATAAATGTACTCAGCGTATGTGCTCACAGCTTAGTGAAAATTAAAGATTATTACATTGACTGCAGGAAAGTGCTCCAAACAGGAAGTGCCCTGGAGTCCAGGCACTTTAGTGCCGTTCTGACTCAATCCCACAGAGCAAATCTGTGTCACTTGAAACCACTGTCTCACGAGGCTCTGCGATGGGTCTGGGCCCAGCAGGCCCCAGTAGACATACTCAGCACACGTTTCTGTGAGCAAGTCAAAGGGAAGGGAAAGAAGATGAATCACTGAGTTCATCCACCCTATAAAAGAAAAGTGGAATCCCGTCTGCTCTTTAGACATCGCTGGAGCTCGCAGGCACTGTTTTCATCCGTTTTCCCGTGGGAGGTCATATCCCCAGTGCAGATGGGGGACTTGCCCTCTGCCCCACCGAGATGAATCATTTAACACAGAGCAGGCTCCAGGCTTTGACGTCTTCACAGGGCTTGCAAATCTGTGCTCCTGACTGCACCACTGACTGCCACCTGCTGTTGACCACTGGAACTGCACCATTCCCCCTGACCCCAGCCATTCCTCACTCCCAGGAACATCAAAGTCAAAAAGAAAGTGACTTTTGTTGATGTAAAGTTAAGATTTGGTTTCAAAACAGGGGTATTCAGTAAGCATTAACATATTCCTTTTATAGCTTTTTCTCAGACCCATGTTGGCAAACTCACCCCTTTTCTCCATAACTGCTGAGCCGCACCCCATGGCTCCCTGCTTGGCTTATGCTCTGACGCGTCCCTGACAGTTGTCCTCAGAAAGCTGGTTTGCACGTCCAGACTGTGTCTCCAGGAGGGGCTCCTGCATTCCGGGGTGCTCGCCTTACCCTCCTGCGCTGGGGTTTGCAGGCGCTATCTTACTTATCTAATCAGACTCTAAGTCTGAGGGGCTGGTTCCTCTGCAGCTCTGGGTGGTCTCCTTTCTAGGACCTCACGTTGGAGGCCTGGAACGCACTCCGCCTGATAGTGCAGACAGATAAAACCAGATCCTCTGTTATAGCCAAGACTCAAATTCCACTGGGCCGGCTCAGCAGAGCTCAGGGGTTCAGAGCTGGTGGGTGGGGTATTTTCCAACACACTAAGGTGACTTAGGAAATTGAGCAGGGGCGGGAAGGTGAGCGGCGTAACCCACAGATGCTGTGCTTCAGAAACCATGAAGCCACTGTAACAGTCAAGGAAAGGGACGAAGGCTGGGAGGCAGCTCAGCAGCAGAGCGCTCGCCTAGCATGCTCCATCCCCAGAACCACAAAAAAAGGAAGAAGAGGAGAAAATAATAGTCCAAAAATAGAAAAGGTTGTATGGGAAGAACGTGGGCTGGGAGTGGGGCGGCCCTGAACGTGGCAATGCAGGCACCCATCCCGTGGCAGCTGTGGAGTTGTGCTACGTGTAGGAGACCCTGGGTGTGGAGCTGAAAGGAGGCATGGCCCCCGCGGCCCCCTGTGAAGTGCAGGTGTGGAGTGACTCTACCAGGCAGCGTGCTGTGTAGAAGCCAGCTGAGAAGCACCTAGTGTGGTTGAGAGGCCAGGAGAATATCCTGGGCGGCAGAGCTTCTCTCTGGAGTTCTGTCCTCCAGGGCCCCTGAGGCAGTGGGCAGCCAAGGCCAACCTGTGCAAAGGCCCTGAGGTTGGAGAGAAACAGACCGACCTCCAGGAGCTCGCTTAGCTCACTAGCGAGGACAGGAAGAGCCACGGGCAGGGCGGTCGTGTGGGAGACAGGAAGGCAGTGGCAAAGCCCACAGGATGGGAAGCAGGGCCTGCCCAGAGCTGTGGGAAAGACCTCCCGACAGGGACAGGACGCAGAAGCAGCTTGGCAGGGTGGGGAGGGAAGCGTCCCAGAGACTCTCTGCATTCATTCACAAACAGAAATGCACCCCCAGAGGTGAGCGTGTGAACCACCTGCTGTGGCCTGGAAAGCCCAGGCAGCCCAGTGTTGGGGTGGGGGGCAGAGCGGGGTGTCCTGTGTTTTGCCCCCCTTGGTAATTTCCTCGAAGGTCCCACATGCGAGGTGAACTCGCTTCTTGCTCCAAACTTGGCTGTGACCAGAATTGCTTGGGGAGCTTGTTAAAATCTCAGTTCCCAGGCTCCCCCCACATCTCCAGATTGCTGGACCAGAAAGTTCTCCAGGTCCAAGGCTCCCTCAGCAAATGCCAGGCCGACCCTGGGACACCTTCTCCAGAGACTTCCTCCAGCTTTACCAAGCACACGCGTCAGCGGAGGGTCTTGTTAACGTGCAGATTTGATCTGGAGGGGGCCTTGTTGATGAGGCCCAGGCCAGCGCCAGCTGTCCACCTGGACCTCGCAGGTGCCCCGTGCTCTCTGAGGCCTTCCAAACCTGATACTTCACAAAGCCCTTGAGAAAGAAGAGGTTATCAGTGGCAAAGAGCGAGGATGTGAATTTGAGAAGTGCTCACTTAGTGACCCAGATTCTAGTGGACGCCTCTCCAAGATGCTCGCTAGTGAAGGAGCCTCATGTTCACATACCAGAAAGACAGGTGGGGTTTGTATCATGGTTCACGAGAAGGTAATATTTTTTATCCACAAAAAATGGAATCCATACCTTAGGTAGGAGATTTGGACAGAGCTGCTTTTCAGTTCCCTTTCTCCCTGCACCACCCAAGAGGAAAGACCGATCGGCAGTGACAAAGAGTGATTTCATTGTGTGTAAGTTAAAAATAAATTTTTTAAAAGGAATAAGAAAATTAAATTGAAATAGCAGATAAGTGGGCCAATGCCAAAGAGGGAGAAGGGGGAAGTGGAATAACGAAGTGTGTTCCAAGGACAGGACATGCGGCTGCTTGTCCTGTTCAGGAGCACTCCAAGTCAAGGTAACGGGAAAGCTGATACCACAGCCCTTTCCTTGGCTGGCCGGTGGACAGGCGGTGATTTGCTTTTTCAGGGCAGAACCAGCTCAATAGAGCGCTGACTCAGAAGCGCTCTTCCTTCACTGACCGCATTTAGATACGCCTTTTGTTCTGTCCCTGGTCTTTGCCACAGACACTAGAAGGTCACTCTCAAGGACACGCCTGCCTCATTGGGTTGGCAGGGAGGCCGCTGGCTGGACGGTGCCTCTTGTTTCCTTCTGTAGGCAGCACTAGGGCTGTTAGCCGCTCGCTCTGCACAGGGCGCCCCACAGGGCGAAGACAGAGATGCAGAGCAATTAGAACCTGGTCTCCAGCAGGAGTCACGTCACACTCTAGGGTGTGAGTGTGACCTAAGAATACTAGTAAAATATTGACACGTGCAACTGGCACATGAAAATTGATAGCTTTCAATTGAAGACATAAAGGCAGACAACTAGCTTTAATTACCAGTCGTACTCTAATTGTTCCTCTCTGGTCACCTACGTGTAGGCCAGAGCCACACTGTGCCACTAACTCACAGCGACATCCAGGCCCTTTGACAGTGAAACCCTGGTCCTCGACACTGCCTTACACGTAGCCAGGTGCTGACTTAGAACGAGCACTTCGACCTCCCTGAGGCCCAGCAGCCAGGGCCCTGGCCCTGCCTCCTCCCCACCTGGCCCTCAGCTTGTCCACACTCAGAGTCCATGTCCTTTTACGGGATGAGGCTTAGGAAGTCCAGTCAGCCTGTGAGGCAATGATTCACATTCAGGGAGATGAAACGTACTTATTGCTAAAGTGCAATGCAATGAAGGCTTTCCCAGAAAATGAGCTTTCCAACATATTTTAAAGTCCTGTCCAGACTATAAAAAGCTGGGCCCAGCTTCGGGCTGAGAGCCAGGAGGATGCTGCCCAAGTGTGGCCTGTTGCAGAACGAGAAGCGGAGGCTTCAGACCACTGGTCCTGGGTGGGAGGAATAGGAAAAGATCCATTGTTCTCTGCTTTAAAATGTGGACCTGAGTCAGGTCACTTCAGGGAAAACTGCCTCCTAACACCTCGGGACGGTGGACAGCACCTTCTGTCGGGTGGCCTCACGGAGGCCCTGCGCGGCCCCGTGTCTTCCTCGGGGTCTGGCTCTCGCCCGCTGCGCCCTGAGCTTTCCCGCAGGCCCCGCGGGTTCCTTCCAGGCCCACTCGGCCTGGGTCTGCCCGTCACTTCGTCTCCCTGGAAGACACTTTGAGAAAGCATCCGGCTGCGTGTCCGCTCACACGTCCTGGTAAAGCCATTCCTCCTCCTTCCCGAAACTCTCTACTTCCAAGTTCTCTGAAGGGAAGGGAGCGGCTCTTGGCGCTGGTGGACGTCGGGGTGGGCTCTTGATCTTTGCTGTACCGACCCCTCCGTCTGTCTGTTTCAGGCCGTGTTTACTGAGGTGCGATCGGCATACCCCTCGCTGGTGTGAGCACTGGTGAAGGTGTGCAGCCCATAGTGACCACTGAAAGCACAGCTCCATCGTCCAGTCTCCCCTGCCCGCCGGGTCAGCCTCGGCCTCCAGCTCCAGGCCACCACCCGCCTGTTTCCATGCCGAGACTTTCCTCTTCTGGAATGGTCTGGAAGTCTGGTCGGACAGCAGGCGGCCTTGGCGTCTGGCTTCTTTCACTCGTCAGGCGGGGTGTGATTCAGCCCTTCCGTTGACGTCCCACTCTGTTCTGTTCTACCGCAGAGTGGAGTCCAGTTTACTGGGTCCCTTGGTTGGGGTACCATTCCTTCCTCAACTGATGAGCCTATGGATGGGTCTGGCTTTTAGCTGAATTTATACAACACTGTGTTCTCAGGCAGGTCATGCTGTAGAGATGGGAGGACGCTTCTCTCGGGCGTGTACCCAGGGGCTGGCCTTCTCTGGCTGTGCCGTGCCACAGTTCCCTGGGGGACCGAGGTGCAGGTGTCCTCGCCAGCTCCGGCAGTGCCGTTCCACGAGGTCGAAGCACGTCTCCCTGTGGGCCTGTCTTCTCTCCCCGGCTGATCCTGCCCAGCACCTTTCCCTGGGCTCATCTCCATCTGCACTTCTTTGATGAAGTATCTATTCAAATCAGTGGCCAAATTTTTCAAGCAAGCTGTTCATCATTGTTGAGTTTGGGGAGTTTTTAAAATATATTCTGGGTAGTAACCATCTATCAAACATGTTCTACAAACATAGCTCCAATGTCGTGGCCTTTTTATTTTCAACGGTGTCTTCACAATCCAGCTTTTTATGTTGTCGACATTCTTTTGTGGTTTGTGATGTCTGAGTTTTTGTAAGAGAACTTTATCAATCCCAAAACACAAAGACCCCCCCCCATTTTCTCTAACGAGTTTTATAGTTTTAGCTCTTTCTTTTGGGTCCATGATCCATTTCAAGTAAATGTTTGAATATCACCAGGTAAGGGTAAAGATTGTTTCGTTGTCTGTGGAGATCAGTTACTTTATGTTGACCCTAACACCACCACCTGCCTAATAATTTGGGAGAGGAATTCTAAGATCCTGTATCATTGTACCCCATATAGCTGGAACCTTAATGTAGAATAGTACCCAGGTGTGGGGCTGACGTTTTACTGTATATTAAATAAGAAGATACAGGTGGAAGGTGGCAGAGTTAGCTCAGGATGTGTGGCAAGGAGTAGGCAATTCCTGCTATTTACTGACGGTTGTGCATGTGATACTCTGCACAAATGCTAATACCACACTAGTGTCAGCTTGGAATATGCTTTAGTTCATCCCGCCAGGGTGAGCTAAAAATGGCTCACAAATGTTAACTAATCATCCTGAAGAACAATAAACATTTCTTCATTTTGGATGGAGAAATTGTTTTCCTGGATCCTAAAAAGTAGTCTGGCTTCGGGGACATTTTACATATTTCCCAATGTGTGGCAAAGAGTTCGTGGAAATTAACTAGGACTTAGGTTGGAATCCCCCGAGGGTTGCCAGGAGCTGCATCCTTGTGCGGCTGGGCCAGGAAGCCCTGGAACTCACCCTGACCCGCGGGGGAAGGGAGGGGACCCCGGCACTGCAGAGGACAGGAGTGTCTGGGGACACCAGTGCCCAGGTGAGACAGGAAGAGGGGCCTTCGGAAGGGGAAGGGATTTCCTTCTATTCAGAGGCGCTGTGCGTCACGCGGAGCTCGTTCCTGCTCTTCCAGGAAAAGGCTGCGCTGCGGAGTCTGCGCTGCCACGAGGTGAGGCAGCCTGTCCTTCCCAGCGTTTTCCCATCCTCTGAGTGAAACTCCTTCCACTCTGGCCAGCGTTTTGCCACCTGGAGGCCGTGCGCACGCGGAGGAACCGGGTCCGCCCTTGGTCTCCCTTCAGGTGGGGTGGAGGGTGCCTCTGCTCGCGCACATTTCTGATTGCAGTTTGCCGCGCGTTCAGGAGTGAAATCCCAAGTTCAGGCAGGCTTGGTGTGCTGGCGCTCCAAGCACCTCCTCCCACCGTCAAGGGGTGTGAGCCACGTGGACTTGACTCTGCCCAAACCAACCCCGGGCCCCACCCACACCAGCAGAGATTCCACAAAGGCAAAGTCAGGGCGCAGCGCCGATGCGGACATGTCAGGGGCACAGTGTAGAACCGAAGTTTCACCAAAGGAATCCTCCCTTTCCTTTTGCCCGACTCAGTAAGCCAGACCTTCCTTCTGAGTTCCAACCCTGTGCTTGAGAGGTTTTTCTCATTAAAGAAAACCATCGCCAGGTGCAGTGGCACACACCTGTAATCCCAGCCGCTGGGGAGGCTGAGGCAGGAGGCTCTCGAGCTCCAAGCCAGCCTCAGCAATGGCAAGGTGCTAAGCAGCTCAGTGAGACCCTGTCTCTACCTTAAATGTAAAATAGGACTGGGGTGTGGCTCAGTGGTCAGTGCCCCTGCGTTCAATCACCAGTACCCCCCCCCCAAAAAAAAAAAAAAGAAAGAAAAGAAAACCATCTCCTTCCTCAAAGACTCCAGGCAGAGAAGCAGGCTGCTTGGCGCAGACTCTCACAGTCTTAAAATTTCTATTTATTTTTTATTTTTATTTTTCATGTGCTACTGGGCATTGAACCAGGGGCACTTTGCCACTTTGCCACTAAGTCACATCCCCAGCACTTTTACTTTTTACTCTGAGACAAGGTCTAAGTTGCTAATGCTGGCTTCAAAGTTGTCATCCTCCTGCCTCAGACGCCTCAGTGGCCAGGAATACAGGTGTACACCACTGTGCCCAGCTGAAGCTCACACTTTAAAGGGACCTCTTAGGGATCACTTTGGAATGCAGCCCAGCCTGGGACTCTGCGTTTCTAATGAGCCCCACGTGAGTGGTGCAGCCCACACTGGAGAAGTCACAGGCTGCAAGCAGCCCATCTCTGACCCTCTCAGAGGCCCTCTACCTCCTCTCCCCGGGAGTTCATGGCCACCCGTGCAGTGAACACGGAGACAAAATGAGAGCAGCCATCTTTACAACTTGCAACAGTGCTCCCTCCAAAGGTGCCCTGTTTAGAGATGCTTATCATGACTCTGTTTCTCGGAGGGACACACCTGTCTACCAGTGGAATCGCCTGGTGGCAGGAGATGCAGGGACCTGGTAGGTGACCGTACAGCTCCTTTCCACAGGTTCTGCTGGCTTATGAGAAACATTCTGTGGCTATATTCTTATCAAGGATATTGTAGGAATCTTAAGAATTTAGGTGATTTTAAGGTTTATGCAGAGACATTTAAAGTAGACTTCTACTGCTTCTGAGGTGATTCTATTTTTAACATCACTTGCTACAAAAGGAAGGGAGGAGATGGAAATAAGTTTTCCAGTCAGGACTTTTGGGGTTGAGGATGGAAGTTGATACTGATGCTGATCCGTGCACAGGAAAACCCTCCTGGCCTTACGCTCGCGCTGGACTTCCCTGATGGGCAGGATGTCCTAGGGAAAGTCTCAGCCCTGATGACCAGACATGCCCAGCAGTGGCACCCTTGGACCCTGACGTGAATGCCCAGTAATCACAGCAGTGCAGGACCCTCCTGTGGACGGCCCAGCCCACTTCCTCCCAGACCGCAGGGCCTGCCTCGGACAGCAAGCTGGCCTAGGTTCTGTGGGACGTCGTGTTCCATCAGAAGCCCAGGAGGAACTGCCCACAGGCAGCACGTGTAAACCCCCGTGCAGATAGCTACAACTGAGAAAGAGCAAGTGCTGCCGAGGACGTAGGGAGGTCGGAACCTGGGTGTGGCCAGTGGGGATGAGAACTGGAAAGCTTGGCAAGGCCTCAGAAAATCACACCTGGAAACGCCAGGGGACCCTTACTTCCACCCCCGTGAACACCCAGGAGGTTGAACGTAGGAACTCCACACATATCCACACACACGTGCTCAGAGCAGGAGTGCGCTCAACAGCCAAGAGAAAGGGAGACCCGGTGCCACGGCGGACGGAAGGGGTGTGGCGCACCACACGTGGAGTATCACTCTGCCCAGCACTCTGCGTGCTGGTGTGGACGGCCCTCAAAGGCGCGTCCAGTGAAAGAAGACAGACACGGGCCACACGTCATGTGACTTCGTTTATGTGAATTTCTAGAACAAGGAAATCCTCAGAGAAAGCAGAGGGGGGCTGCCAGAGGCAGGGGAAGGAGGGCTGGAGGGGCCACTTACAGGGGCCAGATTTCCTGCGTCGGAGATAAAGATGCTTTGAGCTAGATAAGGGCGGTGGCTGCACAGCATCCAGCGCACCAGAAGCCCCTGCCAGGCGCACTCAGGGTCGTGCCCTCTGTGTTACGGGAACGTCACCTCAGCGGAAAAGGAAGCGCATGCTCCAGAAAAGGGAAGACCAGCGTTTGATTCCAAAAGTCGGTCTCCCCACCAAGAAATGAAGGGTCGAGAAAGCTCACTGACACGAGGAATGGGTCACTTTCCCCCCAACAGAACAAGGAGAGGTGGGCGAAAGCCGGGGCAGGGCTTGGTGTCCACCCATCAGACACGCCCCAGTCCTGTGGTGGGTGTGCCTTCAGTCGTGGGCGCTGGGAAGTGAGGCCCCTGGAGAGACACAGCACAGGGACAGGAAGTAGGGGTCATCCATCAGCCGCAGACTTCACTGTGAACGCCGCCAAGCGCCCAGCCTCGGCGTGGTCAGGGGACAGGGCCTGGCGTGGGGTGAACCCGGCAAGGCCCGTCCTCCCACAGCCACACAGGAGCACAAATGATCAGCGCGGCCAGGAAAGGACTGTGAAAATCAGGATCAAAGGTGCTTATTCCCCAACTTCCAGCAAAGGCAGGAAAATGGAACTGCTGAGCATTGGAGTCGATGAGCCCAGCGGCGTCCACCTCCGGGCTGTCCACCTCTCACCAAGTCTTGCTCCCTGGGGAGGGCGGCAGTGGCAGCGCCCCACAGTCCTCATGTCTTTCAAAGGTCCTGCGGTGCCTGGGCTTCGCCTCCACTGTGGTGCCTGAACAGAGGCCACAGGGGCGTGTGCGCCTTGCACAACAGGTTGACTCTCACAGGCTGGCTGCTCGCGCACCAAGCGGAGGGCAGAGAAGGAGCGCGCAGCTCTGGAGTCAGCACTGGCCCGGGCAGGGCCCTGGGGAACGTTCCAAAGCTTGCCTGGTCTGGAGGAAGCCGGCCCTAGCTTGTGGCTGGGTCCTCCGAATATCTCCCACCTAGCTGGACCTTGGTCTGCATGGAGGTCCTCCACCCGAGAGGCTCCCCATGAGCCCCACATCTAGGGCCCACCCCGCCAGCAGCGCAGGCCTGGAAACAGTTGAGCGGTGAGGTCCCTGCGCTGCAGTGCTGCCCCAGGACCTCCACACGGCAGTGGGCGGCAGTCCCCTCACACGCCTCCAGGCGGCCTCACCTGCCCAGACTGAACCTCTGCACCCATCGAGCAGAAGCTCCCGGTCACACGCGTGGTGTGACTCTCCGTGTGCATGACCATAGAAATGAAGTCGTACCCCATTCGTGAACAATGAATCAAAACACAGTCTGTAAAATTAAAATTCAAAGTCGCCCTCCCCACAGCCTGGCGCCTGCCCCCACTTCTGCCTCAGGGCCTCGCGGGAGTGGAATCGCCCAGTGTTTGCCTCTGGGCTCGTCTCGCTGAGCTCACGTCTTCACGTTCGGTCCGCCCGTGTCGTAGCAGGTGTCAGTACTTCCTTCCCTCCTTCCATCTTTCTGCGTTACCCAGGGTCTTGCGCGTGCTAAGGAAGCCTCGACCACTGGGTTACAGCCCCACTTCCTTCCCTATGAAGGCTGAACAATCATCCATTCTCTGGACACACCACGTCTGGTTCACCATTCATCTGCTGAGGACGCGGGGGTTGTGTCCACAGCCTGGCTGATCTGAGCAGGGCTGAATATTAACATTGGCCTTAGCAACCCAGGTGCTCACATCTCTTCAGGTTCCTGCTTCTAGTCCTTTGGGCTCCGCACCCAGGAGTGAAATGTCTGCTCCTGTGATAATGCTTGGCGCTCTGAGGTGCCATTTCGCACTGCCACCAGCTGTGCACAGGATTGGTTTCTACATATCCTCACCAATTTGGGGTTTTCTTGTTTCTTGTTTTCTTCAGTAATAGCCATCCTAATCAGCATGGACAAAAGGTCTTTTTTAGACACTTTTATTTCTTCTGTGCTTATGACAAAAAGAAGAGATGCCTGATCCCTAAACATCGGGGCCTCCGACACCTGGATAGGCATCCTGTACCCCCTGTGTGCATTGCCTTGGGAAGACAGAGCTGGGATTGCATCTGTTGGGAAATGTTTTCTACCACAAAGACTTAGAGGCCAAGGAAGTTCGTTCTTTCACCCCAACCATAGTCACCATTTCACAACAGTAGCTTATGTCATTCAGGATCACAATTTCTTATATTTAATGTGTTTCTCCTTAAACTCTTTAGCCAAAAGTCCTCCTCTAGCTGCCATGGTAGAAGACAGTAATTTACATAAAGTTCTCTGAAGATTATAGCTCTTCCAGAATGAAAAGCATGGTTTCAAAAATAACTGTGACTGAAGATGACTGTTTCTGTTTGCAGTGGCGGAAACCTAACGTACGCTGTTCCCACAGGGTCAGCCAGGACCAGTGGGCCCCCAGGGCTACACCGGGCCTCCTGGGCTGCAAGGCTTCCCGGGGCTACAGGGCCGAAAAGGTGACAAGGGCGAAAGAGGAGCTCCTGGGATAGTAGGACCCAAAGGGGACGTGGTAAGTATGACGCCAACACCCTCCACTCCCGAAGGTGCGTGTGCTGGCCGTTCTGACCTTTCACCTTCTTCACAGGGAGCAAGAGGCGTCTCTGGGTTCCCTGGTGCTGATGGAATTCCGGTAAGTTCTTTGGAAGATTAGAATTTTAAAACATTGCATGCATTCGAGGCAGTATGCTTGTGACTTAAAGAAACATTTCAGATGAGACCTCCTGTTTGTTCATAGCATAAAACATGGGGGCTTGTTGTGCAGAGTTCCCTCCTGGAGTCCCCTCAAATGTCCAATGGAGTGTTCTCTTCACAAGCATTTTTATAGACCTGGCTTCAGAATTGAGGCAACTTTGCTAAAACTGGACGTTGCTTTGTAATCAAAAGCTGGAGTGGGATTTGGATGTGCCCCGGGCAGGGTTGGAGTTAAGATCTCACTGGAGCTTTTGAACAACCTGAATGTGCAGAGTGGTGGAGGAAGGTGGCAGAAGGAAGCCCTGCTGGCCCATGGGCAGCTTCTCGGTCCCTTGTAGTGACCACACAGCAAGCAAAAGGAACAGCATGGCCTGCTCATGAGAAAGTCTCCAGAATGCAATAAAATGTGTTTTTATAACCTAGTTTACTTTACTTCTTGTGGCATAAAAAAATAAACAAAACAGCCTGACTCACAGCCATCTTCACGGGGCTCCAGAAGCAGATTTCCCAGGGCCGGCTTTCCGGCCACAGCTGACCTCAGAGACGCGGGTGTTTATCGCACTTCTGGAAGCGCCCTTGTCTGGTGCTGTGACTCAGAGACATCTGCCTCCCAAACCTCACACACACAGATGTCTGGGCCCTTAACCTGCACGTGCATCTTCTCTATCGCCATCGGCACACGCATGCGCACGCATACCTAGACACGCAGGGAGAGAGACCCTTCCCCAGCGGCACAGGAGGGTTGCTACCGGGAGAACCAGTGCAGAGAATTCACACTCTGCCTTCAGATCCTTAGCCCTCAGTCAAGCAGACTTCGTAAGAAAAGAAGGGAGCAGAGCAAAAGGAAGAAGTTCATGTTACCAGGACCTCTGGGTGGCCAGGATCCTCAGTGTCCTGCATGGTAGGCCCCCGTGGACACTGGCCTGGTAAAAGCTGAGTTGTTTTCTATAGAAATGCACCTAACAGGATGTTGAGCAATGGAGATGGATATTTAGTTCCCTGTAATTTAAATTTTCCTCTGAAGCACAATTTCAAGCACTATCACTCTGGCATGCAGCTGCAGACAACCTCGTTCCAATCAGAAAGGACAGTGGTGGGCAGATAATCCAGGACAAGAACAAAGGACTCGAGGCACAGAGGCACCACAGAATCAGGAAGAACGCGAGCACAGCTCCGAGAAGCTGTTTTCTCAAGCTCGATTTGAAGGACCAGCTCGCGGAGGTCCCTTGTGCCTGTCTCAAGCCATCTGAAAGCCGGCTGCACCCTCGGGAGGGAAGCTGTGCTCCCTCGTTACAGGAGCAGCGCGGATCTCCGACTCTGGAGCGTGACAAGGCCAGTCGGACCAAGAACTGCAAGCGCGGGAGCAAAGCGATGCGCGAATAAGAGAAAGTCCTCCTTCCTCCCTGAATGTCGTAGTGTTGTTCAGAGTACAAGGCACCGTACGCCTGAGATTTATTCATTGATCTAGAAAGTTTCCCAATGTTTAGAGTAAATCCGAAAAGCATCCTAATGGGTTCAAAAGTCACTCTGGAATGTCAACGTCTGGCTTATTATCAAGAAGTCCGAAGCTTAAAAGAAATCGTGTGATAAAGTGTATGCGTTATTTCAAGGAATTGCGTAATAGGTTGTGCTCACATAGCTTTTAAGGTGCTAGATTACTGACGGGCCCCTCCGCGTCTGTTGAAATCAGATAACTGAGATGGAGATGTCCCCAGGTTCAGCATGACCCTCTCCAGCTTTTCAGCAGACCCTTGTTCAGGCAGCCTGTCCCGCTCAGTCTCAGAACACCTGCTGGGCTTGGACTCGCTCGCACAGGGACAGGGCAGTGAGAATATTGACATCTATTTCCTTGGGCAGTTGCATGCAAACCAGAAACCCACGTGCAGGCTACAGGTTTCACGCACTGTTCTCTCCCCCAGGGACATCCTGGGCAAGGTGGGCCCCGAGGTCGGCCCGGCTACGACGGCTGCAACGGGACCAGGGGCGACGCAGGTCCACAAGGGCCCTCCGGCTCCGCGGGCTTTCCTGGCTCCCCTGTGAGTATGAGCGTGGCAGTGGGACCGGCCTGGCCTGGAAGCCTGGGGGCGGGCACTGCAGGGCAGACATGCAGGGGAGAAGGTGGCCCGAGCTCCCTGTCCAGGCTCAGCCCGGGAGGGCCTGCTCAGCTCTGGGAACGACTTATTTTCCAGAAACTCTGAGGAGGGCAGTGGCCTCCTGCTGCTGCTCTAGGGCAGGCAGACCCCAGCCCTGCCTTTTGGAACCTGGGGAGACCTCCGCTCCCGTGGCCAGAGGGAACCAGCACTCCCCCACCCCGTGTTTTCCTGCCCCTCTCGAGGCCCAGTTGTCCTGGGTTCAGGGAACTTCGCTGTCCATATTCCTTCTTAATCTTGGCTGGGTCCCTGCTGTCACGCCTGCAGTCCCCACGCTCTGTCCATGTTCCAGCTCAGCAGTGAATGACAGTGTACCCACAAGCTGAATAAAGCGCAGGGTCCTGGATGTGCTCCCTGTGAGTCTCCAGCCTCACAGGCAACAGGACCCTCAGTGCCGGGCAGGACGGTTCTGTTCTGCAGCTTGGAGCGTGTGGCAGGGACCAGGCTTGGCTTTCCAGTGGAGGCACTTCATGGAACTGTCCATCTCCTGGCCTCATTCAATTTTTAGGATCCTTGCCAAGAATCCTGAAATGCTTTTTCAGTAGGATATATCTCATTTTTATCATGAAACTCTTACAAATTGAAGACATTTTTAAGGCTTTTTATTTTTAAGACCTTTTAAAGTGAGGGGAAGTTGTGAATGGTCTTTGCCAGTCTTTGTCCTGAGGCCAGTCACAAGAATCGCCTCATTCTCTGTCTTCAGTCCCTCATGGGCTATTTCTTGTTTCTGTGGTTCAGCTTTTCAGTGAGCTACATCATTTTCACTCTATTCTGAGATACATTTCATGACCAAGAAACATTCCTATCACTGTTAAATGTTGACTGCATACACAGGTATTAAAAGACGTTTGTGCACGCACATGGGGGCACATGTCTACCCCGGACACAAGTCTATTTGTAGAGATAACACAGCCTCTCTCCTGCAAAGGGCCTGGAGCACACCTGTGTTAATACCATTAGGACACTAATGCCACAGGAAGCCAGGGTATCATCACCCAGAAAGCACCTCGTGGCATGCTGGGGGTGAGTGCAGAGAGGATTCATTTGGGTTTTTGAAAGTAAGTTACATCTATAAAGCACTTCCATTTAACGCCGAGGAAAGACACACGATAAGCGTGGAACTGAAAGCCTAACTCTTGCTGCTGGACGCGGCAGGTGCTCAGGGTCACCTGCATAGACCCGGGATATTCAGGAGGTGCCAGACACTAGGTTGGGGCTCAGGTCGCCGGTGTAGACCACAGGGACCAGCAAGAGGTGCTGGACACAGGGCTGGTGCTTGGGTGACCTGCAGACCACAGGGACAATCAGGCATTGCCTCCAGAAGCCACCGCTTGGTCGTACAGATCGCTAGAGCTGTACTCAGTATTAACAGACTTCTCTGTTTCTCTTTTTATGACATATCTGCTAATTTAGGGGCCCCAAGGACCCAAAGGACAGAAGGGTGAACCTTATGCACTGTCTAAAGAGGACCGCGACAAATACAGGGTATGTTTGCCTCGGATGGGAGACGGAATTAAGCAATCCAGTGTAAATTCTCGGGCCAGTTCAGTACCAAGTTGAAAGAGTGTGAGAGTGACCCTGTGAAAGAATCCACAGAGTAGGGAACGCCGCAGAGGCGTGAGGAGCTTGAAGTCATTTCCGTCGGGACGCTGTCCCCCTGCAGTAATTGCAGGTGGGCTCTTTGCCCGTACCCCACGCCCCAGGCCGCACGGTAGCTAATGGACGTCCCTGAGTCCTGAGAGGGCTGCCCTCCCACTCAGCAGTGAAACAGAACAACGTAACGCTGCTGAACAGCGGTAACAATTCTTTCCTCGCCAACAGGGTGAACCTGGAGAGCCTGGACTGGTTGGATTCCAGGTAAGCTTTACTTTTATTAGAGAGTGTTCCAAGCAAAACTCTAAGAACTTCAGGCCTCCACGCCCAGCTGGCCTCTTCAGAACACCCTCTTGTTGTCCACAGGGTCCTCCTGGCCGCCCTGGGCCTATAGGGCCAATGGGTCCTGTTGGAGCCCCCGGAAGACCGGTAAGTACCTCTTGCATGCTCACACCCGAGCCTGTCCGGCCATCCTCAGAGGCCCCTGTTCAACTGCCCATGCAGCCAGTGCTCCGTGGAGCACCTGTGGCACCTGGTCCCGGTGGGAGTCATCAACTCAGAGCAGGCCATTCTTGCGTACGTTTTGCTAATCTTGAGGTTGAAGAATAAGGACCAGCCTTGGCTCACTGCCAACCTTGTCCAATTTGGGCTTGGTTCCACGGGTGCCCTTCCATTTGTGCACAAACTCTCCCAGCCCCATGCCTGCCATGTGACAAAGGGCAAAGTGGGCCAAAGTCCCACAGGTCAGTAAGGAGGAACGGGGCTCCTCCCAGGCCAGGCCTGGTGCAGCAGGCATATCAGACCTGGTGTGGCCATCGCAGCAGGCAGGACGCTCGATGTCATTAACAGTGGCCTTCACGCCCCCTGAAGGGGCTGTTGAACTCACCCCTGCAGTATGGTGACCAAATGCAGGAGGCTGCTGCGCCCCGTGCGTGTGGCCCACAGGATGCCCCGCACCCCAAGGAGGTTTCCAACTTTCGCACCCTCCAGAGTTTTTAGCAGGAAGACACACAGGCCTGGTATCCGACAAGGAGGGTTTGGGCTCCAGTGAAAGGGACCTTCTCACAGGACACGAACACTCCAGCCAGAGGCCAGTGTGGCCTCCATTCCTGGCAGAGCCTGAGAGGAAAGGAGACGAGGATACTTGGGAAGAGTCACTCTCACCGACAGTGGGTGAGGGGGACTCATAATTCCCCTCAGACCATAACACATGATAACAATAGCTTTTGTTCTCACAATTAAAATCTCACCTGGTGCTGTGAAATGGCAAGTCGCCTCCGTCTGAAAGTCAGGCGAGCGGGTGCAGGTCACGGGCAGCCTCCTCCACCGCGGAGGCGGGGCTCACTCGCCGCGCCGCACACCTGCGTGGTTTGGGGTGTTAGTCTTCACACACACAGTCCTGAGAAGTCGGAAACCGCAGGAGGCCCCAGCAGGTCTGATCTGACAGCTTCACGTCTGTGAAAACCGTCTGCGGTCCCTGCCCGCCCCGGCCTCCCTCCCCAGCCCTCCAGAGTGTTTCAGGTGCCCCACGTTAGGAATGAGGTTGACACCGAGCACTCACAGGGAGGGGCAGCGCGAGGCTCGCAGCGGAGCCTCAGCCTGCTGAATTGCCTCTGGCTTCATCCTGACCAAGAACACTTGCTGGCCCGCAAGGAGCCAGTGTCCTATGGAAGCCATGGCTAGAGTCACCAGGGCTGGGACCTCACAAAGGGATCAGAGCAGACACAGCGAGGACACGGGCGAAGTCAAAGCCCCAGACATACAAAGCAAACCAGGAACAGCCAACTGGCAACAGTGGCAGGTCCTGAGAACGTGCGGCATGTCCATCTCCAGCCTTGCGTCCCTCAGACACAGGTGGGGGTCCTCTGAGTGTGTATTCCAGGTCAGCAGTAAATGGCAATCCCATGGCTTCCAGCAGATGTCATTCGGGCCCTGGGATGAAGAAAATAGTTCACAGATGACTTTTTATTTGTGCAGGGACCACCTGGACCCCCTGGACCAAAAGGACAGCCAGTAAGTTGCTGGGGACCAGGGCAAGGGAGGGGCTTGGCTAGGCGTGCATGCGTGTTTGCCATAGAACTTTGGTTGGCAACTACTTATTGCTTAGATTATTATGAAAGTAAGTATGTGGGTTTTTAAGACTTACTGTTTGACCGTGAGCACAGGGCCAGTGGGCCCATTCCACAGGTGAGGATGGCCAGTGGCTTGTGCGCTGGTCCGTGAGCACATTCCTGATGCTCTGTGGAAACTGCCCTGATGATTAGGGCCCGGAAACGTGCAGCAGTGCAACCCAGGGGCAGCTCGAGATGTCTGTCAGTGCTGATTTTGGGGAGTGGGCAGGACGTAGCTGTATGTGCCGTGGGGGGCTGGGAACGACGCCTGTCGCTGGAGTCTGAGAGCCCTAGGGACGGACCCAGGGCTGCCCGAGTCCTCAGGGCCCCAGCCGTGCTGTGTTGCTCCCAGCAGGTTTTAGGCTGGTGGAAGCGCACCCAGCCAGGGGGCTTGTTAGAAGGGAGGACAGAACAGGGTCCGTCTGAGCTGGGCAAGCTGGGTGAGGGTCCACCTGGAAGAGGTGGGTGAGGAAGCGTGGATCAGAAACGCTGGGGTGGCGGGAGCCATCTGAGAGCTGCCTCTGCCCCGCCTCCAGACAGGGCCTGCCCGCCTCGCAGTCCCACCCAGCTCACCCGAAATCCCATCTCGCCCCAGCGGGTGACACGGCCGCCACCCCTCGCCCCCAACCTCCATCCCCTCTGACAAGACTTTTGGCTGGAGCTGGTGCTTATTGAGGCCACTGGACTCACCAGCCGGCCACAGCCTTGAGCAGGGTGGGAGGCCCAGGCCGAGAGCAGCGGCAGCAGAAGCTGGTGGGTGGCAGTAAGGAAGCACCCGCCAAGCCCAGCTCAGCCGCGGGCCTCAGATCTCCACTGGCTGCAGCAGACAGCCCTCCCCACCCGGCCAGTCATTCCTGGTGACTTTGACAGCCAGCCAGGAAGCAGAGGACTGTGGGGGACCCAAATCCTCACCCCAGCCCGGTCACTTCCTGGAGACTGACAGCCAGCCCTGGAGGCAGAGAGGGCCATGGGGACCCAAATCCTCACCCCAGCCCGGTCACTTCCTGGAGACTGACAGCCAGCCCTGGAGGCAGAGAGGGCCATGGGGACCCAAATCCTCACCCCAGCCAGGTCACTTCCTGGAGACTGACAGCCAGCCCTGGAGGCAGAGAGGGCCACGGGGGACCCAAATGGTCTTCTGATCTAGCCAGGCCTCTTTTCTGTGCTTTGATTTCTGCTCCCAGCCAGGTGGGAAAGAAGCAAAGAGCAAAAATTAATTAAAGGCTTTGTTTTTATTTTCAGAAAAGGTCTGGGCATGGGAGGGGGTGGATGGCGGACTGCAGAGAGAAAGACTGGAGAGGCTCCGCATGACCCTTCTCACTGTGGGAAGACGGAGACCCTGGGAACGAGGCGCAGCTGTTTAGAAGCAAACTAGCATTAGAGAGAGTGCCGAGTCTCTAATGTGTGTGCACTCGCGGGTGGCTCCTCACGTTTCCGCTCCCAGGCGCCGGGTGGGCCAGTTCCCCACGAGGCTGCTCCACTTTGGGGCTATTAAATACCAGCTGACTTGGGGCCTGACTCCGCCTCTTAGGCAAAGGGAGAACCGAAGCTGACGAAAACCCAAAGAATCACCTAAGTCGTTAAATTTAGGTTGATTTTAAATCCCCTAAAAAGATAGGGAATGTTCATATGAAATGAGAATGATTTTACCAAAATGGGAAAAAGATAAGAAAAAGGTGACCTTCAGATATGGACAGGAGGGATGAAGGGCTGCTCTCTGGGTCTGGAGTCTCCAGGAGGCGCTGTCCCCTGGAGAGGCAGTGAACTCCGGAGTGAGAGTCAGAACAGCCCCCACCCTCGGCTCCTCATCCCTGAGCCCTGGTCGAGGACCTGCAGCGTCAGTGGCTCCTGGGAGCCGAAGCCAGAGCCCCTGCGAGTGCAGTCACTCAGTAACGTTGCACATAGGCAGGTCCTGGGTTTCTTTTTCTAAAGACATAGATTTACTTCACTGTGATTATTGACTTTTAAAAATTCACAAGAGCCATTGATCTTTCCAGGGCAACAGAGGACTGGGTTTCTATGGAGAAAAGGGTGAAAAGGTAAGCAACCCCGGTAGATCTGCACGGCAGCATGCAGCCTGCACATGGAGGTCAGCCATCGCAGTTACCAAGGTTGGCGTGGAGACAGGGAGCTGTCTGCTGCATGGGAGGCGACCACCATCTAGGGCAGGTTCTCATGGTGGTCACGGATCAGTGGGCCACGACCTGAGTTGTCCAGGTGGCCTCAGCCTCTGATACAGAGCTGTGACCCCAGTCCACCTTCAGTGCTGGAAAACAAAGGCATTTACTAAAAGTTTCTTCTAACGTGGGAAACCCAGGGTGACTGAGAGGACTGAGGGGACTCAGTCAAGGACCGGAGGGGACACGGAGCCATCTCAGGACCAGGGGACATGGCAGCATTGGCAGGAGCAAAAACAGAGCAAGCAAAATCACATTGCTTCCCATACACTGAAATACACACCAAGATAACAAAATAAAAGGAAGAAAAATCTGGGAATAAATCATTAATGGGAGGAGAGAATGATCATTAGATACAGTGGAAATGAAGTTAATGTCTATGATTTAGGAAGAGCTAATTCAAATCACTAGTGAAAATACCAAGGTCCCAATAGACTAAGGAGAGGAACAGTTTTCAGTATTTAAAAGATATGTTAATGAATGTTCAAAATACATTGTAGAGTGCTGCTTTTGGCAGCTGATACATCATTTCAGTTTGCTGACATTTCTATTGGTGATCGCTGGGCTCAAACTTGAGATGATATATTTATCCAAGACAGTGTTTTATTATGTAAAAACCCCTGTAGCTGGTGAAGTAGTGGTAACAAATTTCTCAGGCATTTCTTGTGTCTTGGGGTCAGTCTTGGTGAACAGTAGTGGTTGACATCAGGAGCCCTCAACTTGACAATCCAGCAGTTTTGATGCATAAATGCTGAACAACGACTAGTGAAAGTAGGAAGACAAATTTGATTTTAGGATTATGTTGTTACGATCATTTTATTTTATGGTTATTGAAACGGCCAAGTAGGTACACACGTGGCAACATGCAAAAATGGGAAGCAGGCTGTGGTGGGCGTGCGGCTGCTCGAGCTTCCTGCCCTTCTTCCAACTCACAATGACCATCTTGCTGAACACACAGGGTGACATAGGACTGCCAGGACCCAATGGGATCCCGTCAGACACCACGCATCCCATCGTGGGACCCACCAGGACCACCATCCACCTGGATCAGTATAAGGTAAGGAAGGCAACTAGAGAAAAAGAGAGGGAAAAAGGCAACTTCCTTCAGCTGTAGTCAGTCCCATCCCAAGTGTAGAAGGCCACCCCGCCAGGCCCTCCCGGGACATCCTCGAGGCTTCCAGACGGTTACCAGGCCGCCAGAAACGGCTTCGCCCTTCGTCAGCTCAAACAATTGTGGCTTCAACGTCACCTGAGAACCACTGAGAAGACACAGACCTAGCCTTACTACAGGAGCCTCAGATGTAGGCCAGGTTAACGGCCGTAGCACAGTTCAAAGCCAGGATCACAGAACCATCTGAGCCGAATGGCCTGTTACTCAGAAACGAAAGCTGCTTTCTTCTTAGCTGTCCTGAAGCACTTTTTTCCTGAGTCAGTCAGTTTTCTGATGCTTTCCCTCTACTTCTTTAGCACTTCGTGTAACTAAAAACACGCTCCGAGTCTGGAATGGAAGATGTGCTCTGCTCTCCCTGACCCCGGGCTCAGGCAGGACTCTCCAAGCCTGCCTGTCAGGGTCAAGGGGATGCAGGGGAGCTGGAGCAGAGCAAGAGGGCTCGCGCCCGGGGCTCATGTGTGCGACCCAAACCACACAGGGGCCTGAATGCAAGCCCCAACATGGAAATTTTGCTTTTCCAATAGAATACAATCCTGAGCTCCCCAGCAACATGAGGAGGTCTGGTCCTGGGTCAGGTGAGACTGGCAAGCAGGACTGCTAACTTAGGGAAGGAGCCAATCTAGCCAGCCGTGTCCCTGGGCACTTATGAACATGGCCCGGAGGTAGTGGGCAGGTCCCCGTGCAGTTAAACAGACCCAAGGGCTGAGGAGGGGCCGGAAGGTCTGCCAAGCTGAGGTGCTCAGCCCTCCAAGAGGAGGAGGTGGCTTCCAAGCCGACCTGCAGGGGGCAGTCGTGAGCTACAGCAGCCCAAGCATTGTCAGGAGACCCAGGGACCAAGGACCTCACCAGTCAAAAAGAGAGCAAATGAAATCCACATTGCTTCCTAAAGCCACTTTTGCTTGAGATTTTAATACTTACCAAGTGCATCTTTCCTCAGAGGGCTTTCCTGATTCTGTCTCATTCAAATGAATGTCATCACTGGGCTCTTCCCTGGGTGTGCCCTCCTTCTGTGCCACTGATGCGGGGGGGAGGGGGGGGTGACCCTGACACGGATGCTGACATACCTGTCACTCATGAGTGATAGAAGAAACCTCACGGATGGAAGACAGACAACTTTTCAGTCATGTTAGAAATCAGACATGATTTGATGTATCTTGTGAAATTCTGGAAAAACACTTTTTCCATTTGATTTTTGAAGCTGCAAACTTTGAGAGCTGGTGGCTGCAGTTAATTTGTAGAGATGATTTGAAGTTTCATTAAATACTTTTCACTGCATACTCTTGATCAAGTTTCAAATATTGCTGCTTGCAAACCAGTAAGTACCTCTTCTTCATACTCTCCACAGGGTGAAAAGGGGAGCAGGGGGGAGCCAGGCATAAAGGTAAGCTCAGTGGCCAGCGCCTTCCCCTGTAGTGCCCGGGCTCCCTCTGGAGAGATGGAACGAGCCGGGGCTTCACAGCCCACATGCTCTTGAGCTGTCCTCCGCGTATCTAGGCAAGGAAGTAGTATTCACTGTCACACTTTTCCCAGAAAACGTTTTTAGAACCTTCCCCTTTGCACGATGAGCCCTGGCTAGTCAACCTCGTTTGAAGTTGCAAGGCAGACTGGCGTGCTGGGGGCGGGGCGTCCCGATTCTCCCTGGTCATCACTTACTGGGCAGTGTGGCAGTGCCGTCCGGGCGCACTCGGGGGCTTTCCCTGCACCTGCGTGTCCCTGGAGGACGTGGGCTGGAGCTGGCAAGGGCAGCACGTCACCTTCCTCTGCTCTCTCCTAGGGCGTCTCCCTGAAGGGCGAGGAGGGCATCGTCGGCTTCTCAGGACCACGGGTGAGCTGGGTTTCAGGACGGAGACTGTCTCTCTGTTTGGCTTTCGAATAGACGTTATTTTTCTAGAGCAGTTTTAGGCTCATGGCAAAAGAGAGCAAAAGTGCAGACATTCCCACTGTCCCCGCACACACAGGCTCCTCGCTGGTCACCAGCCCCAGGACGGTCATCCCCGCAGCCCATGGCCCCTCCCACTCTTCACCTTCGCCCAGCACTAAGCCCCACCTGGAGGGAGGGAACAAGACCCACAGCATTTGTGCTCATTTTAGGCTCTTTCAGTCTTTGGTAACCAAAAATGTAGTGTCCGGATCTTTGATTGCCCCAGAGTCCGACAAGAATGTCCCTAGTGCCAGGTGTGGTGTCACACACCTGAATTCTCAGCTACTGAGGCAGGAGGATCACAAGTTCAGGGCTACTCAGCAAGACCCTGTCTCAAAACAAATTTAAAAGGGCCGTGTAATTTGGCAGCAGGTGCTTCCCTACACGCCCAGCACTACCAAAAATATGTCACTGATGCTGCGGTGCAAGCCTGTAATCCTAGCAACTCAGGAAGATGAGGCAAGAGGACCTCAAATCCAAGATCAGCCTTAACAACTTAGTGAGGGCCTACGCACTTAGCAAGACCCTCAAAATTTTTTAAATAAATATAAAGGGTTAAGGATGTGTTTCAGAGGTTAAGCACCCCTGGGTTCAATACCCAGTACCAAAAAATAAAAAATAAATAAAACAAGAGGAAGAAGGACAAAAAGATCCTGCTATGAGAGGCAGAGGCCACCTTCAGAGAGGCACCCTGAAAGCCACAGGAGGGAGGACGTGGTGTGCTGTGGGCGGGTGTGTTCTAGCCTCAGGGGGGGAAATACGGTCAGAGCCCCAGGCCCAAGAAGAAGAGAAAGAGGGTTCTTGCTGATTATTTGGCAGTCACTGCCGCTAAAAAGACATGGTCTCCAAGATAAGAAGAGAGACTTACAGAACACTGGCGCACAGTGTGGGTTTCCTGTGCTTCCTTAAGCACGTTGAATGAAGGTATAGCCAGCGTGACCTCCCCTTTAGAAAAGAGGTCTCCAGCTGGTTTGGGAAGCTCTTGTAGGAAAGGTGGCTTGCTCCTCTAAGGGATCCCTTCTGACCATAGTCAGTTCTCTGCACAACCAACCCCACCTGCCTTCCAAAGAGGGGAGAATTGTATTGGGTGACTTGTACTTGGTGTTGAGTTTGGTTGCTTTAATCCTCAAGTATTGCATATTCTGAGCTGTTAATTGCTTATTTTCTGTTCAACCTAGGGTCCTCCTGGCTTTGATGGAGAGAAAGGATCCCCAGGACAGAAAGTAAGTGTGCTGCGTAGAAGTGTGTTCTGGGCCTGAGACTCTTACAAAGGTCCTTCAAATAAGCATAGTATGGCAGAAAAGAAGCAGCATTTAAGCCTTTCCCTGTGTTTACAGTAGCATAGGTATGCCTTTCGCTCACAGAACTTAGATCAGTCATCATTTTTCTTGTGGGTTTTTTTTTTTTTACAATCAGCCTCTCAGTTCTTCCCACTATCCCTCCCCCACGACTTCCATTGCTCAGCTCCTCCCTGGATGTCATACCTTCTATGTCATTGTTGTCACTCGTAGGAAGGTTGTCAACTCGGTGCCTGAGGTCCCCGATAGATAGTTTTATAGATCAACACACACTTCATCGTTTAATGTTCAATGGTAACCCAATCAGTTCTTTTTATCATGTGTTTGGTGGGCAGGTTTTTAGGGGGAAAATGTTACGTGAAAAATGTACTGTGGATCTGGATCAGGTTTAAATGTGACTCTAGGTCATACGGAAAGTCCATACAGAACCAGTTCCTCTGTGTATTCATTTATTTTCAGAATTCACTATGAGCATACCAGGGCAACAGCTGTCCACACTACACCCAACCACAGGCCAAAAGCCAGCTTCCAACTGAAGGGCTGCAAGGGATGAACCTTGCAAAGAGACAGAGGCCAAAGCAGGCCTTCACATTCGAAAGCCTCCCACCCTGCCCCTCCCTGTGTCCTCAGAGGCCATTGCCAGCTCCCCATTGCTGACCACATGCTAGTGTAATCACAGTTACGATTGGCTCCTCTGCACCTAAGGCAAAGGAGTTGCACTGTTTCAAAATGTGATTCAACATAGCTGCCCCTAGAACCCAGAGGTCCATGAGAGACAGGAGGCCCAGTGGCCCTGGCCACCTGTGTGGTCAGCGGTGAGGAAGGCAGACCAGCCTTGAGCTTCCTCTCTGCAGTTGCGGTGACATGGGAAAATGCCGGCATCTGTGGCTAAATGGGCAAAGGGAATAGTTTACTGGACTGTAAGAATGTATACAGAGGGTGCATCGTGAGCTTGAGGACACTGACCACATGGTGGAGCATCTGCCCCACATGATCCGTCGGCTCCAGGGCCGAGCCTCCCCAGCACACGCTTACCTGTGCTCATGGTTGGGTCTTATGCAATAAAATGGAGCCAGAAACCAAAAGCAGCTCCAAGGAACAAGAGTGAAGCTACCACATGCCATGCCTCGAAGTAGGAGGCACCCGAGAACAAACAGGTCTGGGGAGATCTGGAATCCCCTGCCTCACCCCAGAGCCATCACCCCGGCTTTACCACGGAGCTTGGCTAGTCCAGACTTTCTCCAAGGGATGAGGGAAATGTCTTGTGGATCTGGTTGTATTAACCTTCCTGAAAAGTTAAAGATGGACTCCCTTCTTTTTCTAGGGCAAATTTAGTAACTGAACAAAAGCGTTTCACAGCCTAGAGTTATTGTAAAAAGTGCTCACCCAGATCTGGTGTCCTTGAAGGGACACCAGCCAATGACACCTGCAGGTAGTGTTGGCGAAAGTCCCCTCCCCGCCACGTGTCAGCAGGACCATGTGAACTGGATCAGAACCATTTGGGGGTCAGGGATGTCGCGGTTACCCACAGTGGGCAGCAGTAACTTGCTCACCAGGTACGCGTTCATGAGTGTCGGCCATGGCTCCGCGTGGTAGCTACTGCTGGAAGGTGGACAGTGACTCATGACTCCAGGTGGGGCTCTCTGTCCACCCTCACAGCCTGTGGTCCTGCACCAGACTCCCCTGGCCTTCAGGCTGCTGGGGGTGGAGATGTCTCCCCGCAGCCCCCTGAGCTCTGGGCCTCCGCATGGGGAAGGCTCCCACTGGGCCAGGCAGATGCAGGAGGCATGTTTAGACTACTGGAGACAGTCAGCTGCTCTTAAACACTGGAGAAGTCGGATTCCCTTGGAAGAGTCCAGTCATCATAAATTCCACCAGCAGCTGGTTTCCGCTCGTTCCTGAGGACTTCTGCCTAATGGTTTTCCCTAATTTGGATTATTTCTGCCCTTGAAAAGCATGAAATTGACTGCTCTCAAGTCCTCAGCTCCACCTCATGCAAGAGACTTCCCAGTGTGAACCACAGGTCTACAGCAGGAAGCAGGAGATCAACCCATCTCCGTGCATCCGAGCAACAGGGCCTGCAGCAGCACTTCAGAATCTCCTGCAAAAGAACCCAAGAGCACACGTCCTCAGAGCTTCAGCCTGTGCTGTCCTGAGACAGGGGACTACCATAGGAGGCCTGTGATGAGGAATTAGGTCTGGACTTCAGGACACTCTGATGTGCATCCTGTCACCTCATGGTGGGACTCACCAGGGTGAACTTCTTCAAATAAATAGTCAAGGAAATTAGGAAACAAAATTAACATTACAGTTGTTTTAAACAAAGAGGAAAATTCTCCAGAGATTTTAATACTAGTGTTTGGTGTTAAGTGATAATGTTCAAACCCATCTTGAGGGAAGTTTATGGCAGCTGGATTGGCATCGACCCCGACCCCACTGATTGTCACAAATCACTAGCACAGGGCTCCTGGCGTCCATGCCACAGAGTGGTGCAGAAGAGCTGGCCTCCTCTGAGCAACTCCTGGGGCTGACCGACCCACCAGCCCTAAGGACCAGTGGGAGAAGAGCCAGGGAGAGAGGCAGACTCCATGCAGCACCACGGGGAACAGCCAAAGCAACACAGAACAGGTGCAGCACAGATCGGCCCAGGTTTTTCCACAACAGCAACAGCAAAAAGCTACTGAAAAAAAAAGATAAAGGAATAAAAGAAAGATAAAGCTTATAAACTAAAAGAGAACTGAGGAACCCGGCAGCCAAATGCCATATTTGGACTTTGGCTCCTGGTTTAAATGAAGCGACTTTAAAAAGGTATTTTAGATTCTGAACTCAGGGGAAATGGAATCCACACTGGATAGTAGGGGATCTCCTTCAGTTAATGGTAATTTGATCAGCTATTCTAACGATGCCGTGGTCACTTTTTAAAGTTATGTGTTGGAGATCAAAATAAAAAGCAAGCGTCTCTCCTGCAGGGAAGCCGAGGCCTGGATGGTTACCAAGGCCCTGATGGGCCCAGAGGACCCAAGGTGAGCCCTGCCTCTGCCTTTTCTTCTGATGATGTCCTGCTCACCCCACTGGAGAAGGAGGTACCCCCACCCTAAATAGAGGGGGAACATGTAGTGCCCAGCCCTGGACAGGACAGATGAGACAGATGGCCAAGTATTAGCCACATGTTCTCCTGCCCAGGGTCAGGATGCCCTGTGCCATGTAGGGCCACCAGGCCTGCCCCCAGGAGCAGAGTGGTCCAGCAGGCTGTGTGTGGGTGGGGGGGGGGGCTTTGTAATCACAAGCCAGGGGGGTGCCCCTGGTTCTGGGAAGAGTACAGCTTGTTTATCTAATTCCGTGGGATGGCAAGGGGGTGCACCCCTGGGTTGAGGACAGTGAGGTGAGCTGGCATGTGTCTGTGAGAGCAGGGCCTTGGGCCAGGCAGGCCTGGAGGATGTGTGCCGTACCTGCAGATGGAGTCACGGGAGGGAGCCGCCACATCCCTCCCAGCTCCCGTCGCTGGGTGCTCAGATGGCACTACAACGCTGTGATGGCCTGACCTGTGGAACACACAGTCCCCTGGCCACTGCTGGTGTTCTGTTAGGGTTTCAAAGTGAAATTGGCACGTGCCTGTATTGTTCACTCTGGTGATTGGCTGGCAGCCAGGACGTCCAGGTTTCGCCACCACACAGTGGAGACGTGGCCCCAGGGACAGTCTGCGGTTGGACTGATCAGAAGAGTTGCCCTGCCAACCTGACACCTGCCTCTGCCTTTATTCTTTGGAAATGTGTAATTATGGAAAGACCCCAGAAGGCCATTCTCACTCTCTTCTATTCTTTCTCCAGGGGGAACCAGGTGATCAGGGTCCCCCAGGACCACCTGCCTACTTGCCTCATCCTTCCCTGGCTAAAGGTTTGTACGAAAATTTCCCCAGAATGATTTAGCATCACATGTAGACTTTCTTCTGCCAAAGACACAGAGTCATGAAATTTTAGGACATTTTCCAAGCAAAACAGAAGTGTTGAGAACATAGGCTTCCGAGGTAGGCTTGTGCCCAGCTTCCCACGAGACTTGGGAGGTGTCACGAGGGACCAACTTTTGGCTCTGCCTGACGGTCCTCACTACCTTCCAGGCAAGAAAACCTCCCTCACCCCACTGGGAATTCACTTCTAGGTGATTCTCAGGCTCCAGTTTTACTATCTAAAATATCAGTCAGGAAATCCAACAGCAGCGGTTCCCCCGGGAACACCCTGGAGACATATCTCTGGTGGGCCTGGAACCATCCTTGAGCATGTTTTGGGGACTGTGCTCAGCACCTGTGACCCACCTACCCACCCACAGTATCCAAAGTGTCTGTAAACACAAAGCCGCAAGCTAGCACACGTGGCTGGCTTGACTTGATTGAGGATTCGTGATCTTGATAAAATGGAAACACTCCTTTTGAGGCCTTGGGCACATAATTTTCAAATTAATGTTGATGATACATCTTATGCATTATCAAAAATGTCCCTGACTGAGAACCCAGGGTCCAGTCAGTGCCCCCTTCCACCAACTGTATGCCTGGCCATCACATGGAAAGATGGATGGTTTTAAGATCCATCTTTTCCCACATGCAGATGTAGAAATGTCTTCACTGCCCTCGTCACCAGTGGAAGACAGACTGGAATGTAACTGAGGGGCATTCCAAAGTGGTGGAACCAAAAGTTGACTCTGGAAAGATTCCTCAGGGGTTGGGGATGTATCTTTACAAGGTAGCCTTGCATGGACTTGTCAAAATGCAGAGAGGAGAGGGGTTTGTGCTGAAGGAAATGATTATGAGGTAACTGAACCAGGCCATCCCCTCAGAAGCTCTGCTCTCTGTCTCTTTGCCCTTTGGTAATGACAGAGACTGTTTATAGTGTCCACTGTGTGCCCAGCAGCTGCTCCAGATGGCTCCGCTTGCACCTGTCAGTTTGCTTACTCCTCCCAATGGCCTTGGGAGGTGGGATGACCTCAGCCCATCCTTCTGAGGCAGACACTGAAGCACAGGGAAGCCGACTGAGTCTCCTGAGGTGCCCTGTGTGACAAGCAGAAGGAGAGGCAGGGAGCTTACCTGGAGCCATATACTCAGCTCGAGGGTACCCACAGATCCTGCCTCACTTTAAGAAAGAATTTTTAAGGTTAAAAAACTAAAGATCATATACAGAGTGATGGCTTTCCCAAAAATCAGTGATACAATGTGACAAAATGTTGTGTTTTCTTCTCTGTTCTCCCCTTTCCTAATTGTAAAGACATGTTGGGCAGCTGGGGGACATAGGAATGCCACTTGGTAGTTGTCCAGTAGGGATGGAAGTCCACCTGCTATCCAGCCATGTTGGAAGCCTTGAGGGTGCTGAGCCGGAGAGAGAGAAACCAGCCCTCTGGCCTCCCCTCTGGAGCCTGATGCGCCTCAGGATTATTATGCTATCACTTCCGTCTTCCTGGAACTTTGGGCTCAGCTGCTGGTTCCCTTACTTCCCACTAGCCCGTCCCCAGCACCCTTCACCCAAGCCCAGTCCTGCCAAGTGCGGCTAAACTGGGCGCACTTTGTGGCTGTTGTCCCTGCTGGGTGCCCTTCTCTTGTCTGCCGAAGTGGGCTGCAGTGGGTCCGCACGGCGGCCGTGGATTCATGGCTGTGACAGACGCCACTCAGAGTCTCCCACACAGGAAGGGCTCCAAATGACATCCACCTCTGTCACTTTCGTTCTCTGTGATTCCTCAATATCAGATTCTTCCTTCAAGTCAGGCTTCCCCTCCTTTAAAGACTCCAAGTGTCCTTTCAGCCTTCAGTATTGTTGATATTAACAGGAGTCCTGCATCACCTCCTTTGGTCATGAATGAGATCCTTGAACACAGAAGCACCTATTTCTCAGACATTTGAACCCTCCACTGTGTATAGAATATTCAGCACATAAGTACCCAGTGAGAAGGTGCTGCTGCTGCACTCCACAGATAGCAGGCTTATTCCCACTGGGGGACTTGTCTTGGTTCCAGGTGCCAGAGGTGACCCAGGATTCCCAGGAACTCATGGGGAGCCAGGAAGCCGGGGCGAGCCAGGAGACCCTGGGCCTGCAGGTCCCCCTGGCCTGTCCATTGGAGATGAAGGTAAGGGGGGTGTGGTGTCATCAGAGCCTCAGATTCAAAGTAGCTTGGCTCCGGTTAGCACAGACACGTGAGGTGTGTGCGTGCCCCTCGGTCACAAGCACAGACACGTGAGGTGTGTGCGTGTCCCTCGGTCACAAGCACAGACCCGTGAGGTGTGTGCGTGCCCCTCGGTCATGAGCTCACGGCACGTTCTGATGTCTATGCAGAACCTCACCTACGTGACAGTACTCCCAACCGGCACAGAGAACTAGCCTGATTCCATCAGCTGGTTGGAAGGAGCACAGGAGTTGTGCAGAGCTGTGGCCAAAAGTTGGTCACAACCAGAGGCCATTGTTGGAAGGGAAAGGAGGGGAACTTTTTAAAGTCAAAAAGTACACCAGTGGCATCCACCTCACCTTACTGACTGGACTGTGAAGCCCGCTGCTCCTTCTGGTGACCTGTGACTGTAAATGGCAATGCAACCAGTACACATCGGGAAACTCACGCCACCCGTGCTTGCTGTGGTTTCAGATGAGAAGAGAGGCCTGCCCGGGGAGATGGGCCCCAAAGGCTTCCAAGGAGAACCAGGCATCCCTGCATTCTACCCTGGCCCACCTGGAGCTGATGGAAGGCCAGGTCTCCCAGGAGCCCGTGGGCCTGCTGGACCGCCTGGACCAGATGGTGAGTGGAGGGATGCCAAAGGGAGCTGAATGCCGGTGTTGGGATCCTCTGGGTTCAGCCAGACCCAGCAGGGTTTGATTTGGGGTTTTTTTTGCAAAATAATCCTGAACTAATTCAGTAGGTTGTTGGGTCCTGCTGGTCCACACAGAGGAAGCCAGGATAGAAGCTGACATGGGCCCGCCTGTCGAGTGGCTGCAGTCACATGGCTCTTATGTAGTGAGCTTTGGCTGCTGCGGCCTCAGCAAAACAGCGGAAATGCCAGTGTAGATGTGAGCCGAAGTCCCTGCCTGGGTCCCTGTGACCAGCTGTACACACCTCTCCAGGGCGGAGGCCCCCCTCCCTGACCTGCAGCCCCCCTCCTCTGTCCTCAGCTCATACGAGACAAGCTTGGGCCACCAGCTACCCCATGACACCTCCAGGGTCAGCCCATGTGGCATTTCCAGGCTGTGATGCTGCTGAGCTGTCATCTGTTGAGAATACTCTGCCCCAGGAGGCAGGGAATGTGCTCGGTCGCTTTGAGCCATGGACAAAGGGCGTGCTCTTCAGCTTCAGCCCTGAGCATGCTGTTAGCACTATGAAATTCCTAATGGGAATGTGGTGTCCCTCGGGAGACTGGATAATGAGGCACCGGAGGAAAACAGGGAGGTCGTAATCTATCTGTGTATCACCAACCAAAGGGTAGCAGTCTCTCCTTCTCAAAATAGTTTAAATTCTCTGACGTCACCTCCACTGATCTCTCACTAGCTTCTATCTTCAGGGAGGAAGAACATCATATTTGCTAACGGATAGAGTTGGAGTTCCATTAAATTTCAAATTTAAACATTGAGGTTTTAATTGCTTTAGAAGACACCTAGACATCTCCAGATGGAACCTTATTGGAGGTTTTAGAAGTGTTTCTTCCATTAAGAGTCACAAGTCACTTCTCCAAACCTATTTCATATTCTATAGTAAATTTTTAATTTCATATAGTTCTACTTTCCACAGATTCCCACATTCTTTCAAAAAGTTTTAAGCACAGATAGTTCCTTGGATCATGAATTTGCCAAAGAGTTTGAACAATGTTATCTGTAATATTTTCTATTATGTTGGATGTGATATTTATTAATGTGGCATCTGCAATAATAGCTAATTGTCTTTCCAAGTAAATAGTATCTGTGGAGTTTCCCTTATTTGGAACAGAACATACATTAAAATAAAAGCATAAAAATAATTCACTGTGATTGAAGACTGGCTTAGCCATTAATCACTATAACCAAATTCCATTCTGATAGACACAATCCATGCCATCTTGATTTATAAATCTTTTTTAGTAAATCTGCAATTTACTGATTTACTAACATAAGTCAATCACAGATAAATTATCTTATTTCTGATCTATATTATAGACTGATGAGGAGTTTGTAGAATAGGTGGAATGATATCACATAAAATTTCACATAAAATAATTTTTAAAGTATACAATTTAAATTCTTACCCCTGTAAGATACATTGTTTCCAAATCTCCCCCTTTTTAGCAACCTCTTATATAGAAAGTAGCCAGCCACCATGGCCATGACCTGCAATCCCAGCTACTGTGGAAGGAAGCAAAACTGAGTTCAGGGCCAGCCTGGGCAGCATGAGAACCCATCTCAGAAAGAAAAAAAGAAGGAGAAAAGTGTTTGTGTACACTTGAGTTCAGTATCAGAGGTCTTTTTCCCACGGAGTTCCATTTTTTTCCCCGAGTGAAATTATTGGACTCTTTTCTTATTAACTGTACTTCATCCTATTTGTGTGTGGCTAGGGATGAAAACCAGAATTTTCAGTCTTTTGCAGTCCCAGTAAAGTCAAGCCTTGCAGTCTGTTTCCTTTCTGGGTGAAACGTTTTGCTTACTCCCATTTGCAGGTCAGTTACAGGAGTGGCAGGTGTCCCCCGCTGCTCCGGAGTGAGCCGGGATGCCGGGGTTCTGCGGCCACTGTCGGAATGGGATGGAGTTAGGAAGACAAGTAGCAGGGGAGGAACGCCTCAGGGCCCGTCTGTGCCTTGTGACTGCATTTGAAAGTGTCTGTCCTCATGAGGATCACCCACCCACCTTTGCCCTCAGCAGTGTGTCCCCAGTTGTAAGTGCTGGTGGCCCTAGAGTCTGTGGCTGAAACACTCCAGCTGTGACACACTGCTCGGAACTGTGGGGAGGGCGGGACACAGCAGGTGTGGAAGCAGAGCATGCGCCTGTGCAGGCCCGCTCTCCTCCCGCCCTCCGCCCTTCCGGCCGCTGCCCTCCCCGCTCTGGCCTCTTCCTGAGGCTCCTGGTCCCCTCCCGCCCCACCTCCCTGGCATGGAGCCCCGAGGTCGGTTGCGCCATTCTCTGCCCTCTGCCTGGCGCACTCTCCATTCTCGTGAATTTAGCGCACAGCCAAGCTCCCAGGTCGCCCCGGTCTACTTCTGTGTCTGAGCTACAAACGTGCCAACCCCACCCTCACGGAGAGCCCACACGTGCACCCCCAAGCACCTCAGACCATGGATGGCTCCCGCCTCCCTGCTCCCTGGTTCCCTGCCCAACTTGCCCCTGGTGCCCTGCTCCCTCCATAACCCCAGGAGCTCCTGGCAGAACCAGGCTGCTCTGGGCACCTGACGCCCACACCAAATCCACAGTGGGCCATGTGACCTGCTCCTTGAGCCCTTTAATGGTTTGCTTTGGGCCTGGAGAAAAACGCCAAGCCCTCTGGGACTAGGGGGTGGCCAGACCCCTCCCATTCCCCTGCACCCTGCAAACGCCTTCCAGCCATGACTTTCTCCATTTCCAGCCCTGTGTCTACACTTGTCCCCTTTGGAAAACATCCCCTAGGCTCTGCTTGGCCAGTCCTTTACGCCCTGTGGATTTTAATCCGTGTCACCTCTTCAGAAAGGACTTTCCTGAGGCCCCTGATTCTTTACTAGTCTCTCACGGTGCTGGTCACACCTGTAAGTCTACACCTGCTAGTTTACTACCGTGTGTACTAGCTGCAGGTCTATCAGGGCTCTGGACAGGCTGGCACGGCTCCAGCACTGGACCATGTTCCACGAATGAATGAGATTGTGTCAAAGGTTACATCAGCCAGTATCCACTCATCGTTCCCTGAAAATCTGTACTCGCCGAGAAGCTCTCTGACACCCGAATCCTGGTGCCATTTTTCCAAGCACAGGACAAAAGACTTTAAAATCTGAGTTCTCCTCCCCTTCCTGCTTGCCGAATGGCCTCCTCATGGGCACAGTGGCTGTGTGGCAAAACGCACTCCGGCGCTGGGGGCTCTGCTAGCTCGGAGGGGCTGGGACCACACTATCTTAGCGACCAGGGAGCGGGTCCCCCGCGTCTCCTGGAGGCGCGCCTCCCGCAAGCGCCGGGCAAGGGGCTCTGGCCTCCACTGCAGCCCTGTGTGCTGTGCAGGAACACGGCCCTGGGGATGCGAGGAACCCCGACCCTGGCTGATGGCCGGAGGGCCAGTCCAGGGCGGTCAGTGAGAAGGACCACACCTGGTCCCAGCCAGTCACGAGGGACCCACATCAGGACACTAACTCCGCGCAGAAGCTCCTAAGTGGCACGGAGGGCGGGGCAGGGCAGCAGGGGCGCACCCACTCCCAGGAAGGGCGAGTGGGGAGCCCCGTTCATCCTGCTGGGGGGCTGGGCGGGGTTCTTCAGGGCAACCAGGCCGGGTGGAAATCTCGGAATCAGGTACCATGGCCTTGAACCCAGCGGTCTTCACAGGAGGGGTTCGAATCCGCGCTGCCCCCGGGCACAAGCTGATGTGCCTGACCTGGGTCTTCTCTTTAGGTTTCTTGTTTGGCCTTAAAGGAGCACAAGGACCCGTGGGCTTCCCTGGGCCTTCTGGTTTCCCAGGAAGTAGAGGAACGAAAGGAGGGAAAGGTGAGGAGATCGGGAAGGGGAGGGAGGGGACGGGGCAGCACCCTGAGCCCACCTCACCCTATAGGGGCGAGTCCACCCACCTTTGTTTGCTTAGAATACAGGATGAGCATCCCTATTCCAAGTTCCAAAATGGCCCCAAATCCAAATCTTTTGGTGTGTGGACATGAGCCTCCTGTCCAAAATGCCACACCTGGGGCTGGGGCTGGGGCTTGCCTAGCACGTGTCAGGCCCCAACTTTGTAAATAGATTTTAAAGAAGAAAAGAAAATTCCACCCGACCTCACATGACAGCCACGGTGACGTATGGTGCTGACCTCAGCTACGGGGGTGGGTCTCTGAAGCGCCTTTAGGCAGGGTCTCCTCCCCAAGGTACTTCATACTGCATACGCAGAGAGCTCAAAATCGTAAAGCTTCTGAAATGATTCTGCTCACAAACACTTCAGATAAGGGATACTCAGCCTGTAAAAACCTCTCTCCTCGGCTGGGCACTCACAGTGGAGGGGAGGATTCCCAGGCAACCGACTCGGCCAGCCCTTCCCTGTCCTCCCGCTGCCTGGTCCCTCACTGAGGTTTCAACAGTACAGAGCCCAGCACTCAGCAAAGACAGCTGTTCCTCGCTGAGCCCAGAGGGCTGGCCGCAGGTCCAGCACCAAGACGAACACGAGTGTCCTGTAGAGCTCCGTCCTGGCGAGCACCAGCCCACCGCTGTCCTGTTCCACCCATGAGGCTCGGTGTGGGCTCGCCTGGCCTCGTTCCCTGTCCTGGGGAGGCCCTTGCACCTTTGCCTTCCCTGATGCACCTTGGGGACTCTGCCCCGTTCCAGGGAAGGGCTGGCCTGGGGGCACCCCCACTGTGAGGCTATTGGGGACCATGGAGGTGCCTGTTGGGCTCCTGGCCCTGGACGTGGGCAGCACATCCTGGCCCTTACACCCACCCTGACCTTCAGGTGCACATGGGGCGTGGGAACCTGAGGGCAGACTGCAGGAATCAGGTGGCCTCAATCAAGTGGGTCCTGTGTGCATCGTCTGTGCCCAGGAAGCAGAGCCCTTGACTGCCACCTGCCCCTGGGTCCTGTCAAGGCAGAAGAAGGGCCGGATATTTCTTCTCTACTCACCCATGACCTTGGCCTCCAAGAGAGGCTGCCCTGCACCTGGACCTCTGGAGCCACTGCGATGGTCATCTCATGGCTCTGAGCTCTGGATTCCAGATTCTTCCACATCCTTGATAGCCCCCTCAACTCTGCCTGTTCCTCTGTAAAGGGCCCTGGTTTTTAAGTAATTCTAGTAAACAACAAAGTAGAATTCTGAACCCGAAGACTAAACCCTTGAGTGACTTAAAATTGGTCTCACTTTGCTTATCTAAGAAATGGGTTTCATAACCCCCACCAGGATAGATGATGTTCCTAAAGCACTGGGCCTGTCCAGCCTGTGTGGCCTTCTCCCGGACAGCCCTGTGCACCTGCCCTTTTCTCTCCTCTGCACCTCTAGACTGAACGTCTAACATAAGTGCTCTCCCTCCACCCCTGCAGGTGACGCTGGGGACTGTAAATGTGCAGAAGGTGATCAGTTCATCGGGGGTCTTCCAGGACTGCCAGGACCCAAAGGTTTCCCGGGTATCAATGGGGAACCAGGGAGGAAAGGGGACCAAGGAGACCCCGGACAGCACGGCATCCCTGGGTTCCCAGGGTTCAAGGTGAGAGGACAGGGCGCCCTGGTGACCAGCCTCCCGGGAAGCTGAGGAAACCCGAGGCATGCCCGGCTCCCTGACACACTGTAGACCAGCAACTCCCCACGCCCAGCGCGTGCCCGTGCCTTCCAAAAGCCACGCGCTCTCAGGTGAACCTCGGCAGCTTTTGCCATGACTGTGACCTGGTGCAGCCCCTGGAAGACAGTCTCACGCTTCCTCAAAAGCTAGACAGGGGTTACCACACACCCAGAAATTCACTCCTGGGAGAACCCAAAGAATCAAAACCCATGTCCTCAAAAATACATGCACACCAATGGGCAAAGAGACATTATTCATAAAAATCAAAAAGTAGAAGCAACCCAAATGTCCCTCCTCTGATGAACAAGCAAACCAAACGTGGCACCTCCATACAGTGGAACCGAATCCACTGTAAGACAGGACCAGAGCACTGATTTGTGCCTGGGCAACGCTGTGCTGAGCGAAATAAGCACGTTCCAAGATTCCACCCACGTGCGGTGTCCAGAGGAGACACATCTGGAGTAGGAAAGAGTCCACTCCTTCTTGGGCTCAGGGGAGGGGACTGGGAATGACTGCTTAATGAAGGTGGGATTTCTTTTTGGTATGATGAAAATGTGCTGAAGTTAGATGGTGATGGTTGTACAACCATGTGAAAATACGAGAAGGTCCCTGCGTTTCATGCTTTCTAACATAAAAGCACAAAATGGCATATGAATTGTATCTTTAAAAGACCCACTATCATTTTGAATGAAAGCATGTTACTTAACTGCACATTCTCTTCTAAATTTGGTAGCATTTGATTTAGCATTTTATAAAGGTTTCTTTCACCCTGTGCAAAGCAAGAGCTCCAAGGAAATCAAGAGCTAACTTTGTAGAAATAAATGAAATTCCCTGTCCATGAGTTCCCAGTACCTATCAGCCAAGTGGCCTTTATTCATGATTTATGAAAAGATTACCTGGCATAGATCTTTCTTCTGTGGCAGGTTTTACTAACCAAAGATTTCAAAGCAAATTTCAGATGTAACCAAAGAAATTATACTTTTTATTTTGTTGACTTAGAAAAGCAAGAGATTTATAAGTGGAAAGTCCATCATTTTATATATTCAGCAATAGAGAATAAAGTTGCTTGGGGCCCTTGGCTGTGGACACAGGGATCTGACTCCTGCCACGAGGGAGAGTGGCCATACATACTGCTAGAGCAGAGCATCTTGGCTAACTTTTTTTTTGTATTAGGGATTGAAACCAGGGCTATATCTTTCTTATATGATTTCTTTTTTTAAGACAGGGTCTCACTAAGTTGCTTAGAGCCTCACTGAGTTGCTGAGGCTGGCTTGAACCTGCAGGCCTCCTGCCTCAGCCTCCTTTGTCTCAGGGTTACAGGTGTGCACCCCTGCCTGCACCCAGCTGGAATGTCTTGACTCTTGATTGCTTTGTAGCACTGGAGGTTTGCAGGTGAAATGAGACCCAAAGCACCTGATGTTGGGCCCTCAGTTTTCTCAGAAAACAAATAGGGAACTCCAACAAAAATAGTAGTTGCTATGTTTTACCTTAGTTAAAAAGCAATGCCCGGCTGAGGTTGTGGTTCAGTGGTAGAATACTTGCCTAGCATGTGTGAGGCACTGAGTTCAAATCTCAGCACCACATGTAAATAGATACATAAAACAAAGGCCCACCAACAACTAAAAAACATTCTAAAAAAACAATGCCATCTCCAACAAAGGGCTATTTACGCAACAAAAGTTGCTCAAGTCATCAGAAAAAGTGCAAGGAGGGAGACTTGCAGACTTCTGGGAAAACACTTAGGACCTTCAGGTTTTTTAAAAAGACTGAGTCTTTCTAGAAGCCAGGTGGATCCCATCTTGTGCTCCTGAAATGTCTAAGGTTGCCAGGTGCCCCAGCCTCCTGGCTGTCTACGCAGTGTTCCAGCACCTGCGGGTGTGTTCCTTGTCTTGCGTTTGGTCTTTGCTCAGGCGTCAGGCAGCCCCACTGCAATGGAATGGCTGAAATGACTTCTTGTAATTATGGTGTGTTTCTCATATTTGTACTGATAGAGTCAGGCAGGGGGCTTGAGGTTTAGGAGTCAGCTGGTAAAAAAAATATTCCCCCCATCCATTGACACAGTATATTTATTGAGCACAGTCTGCATAGGACGCTGCCCCCGATGCTGGGAGAATGTTGCCCTTTTCTGCTGAGAAGCAAGTAATCAATAAATCAAGTATCTGTGGAGTTTCCCAGGAGAAACAAGCTCATAGTCTGACCTAATGGTCCATTTCTTTAAACCAACACTCAGAGTTCCTAAATCCCCAGAAATAGCATCCACTAAGATATGCCCTCAAACCAACATATCACACATAGTAAAATAAATCCCCAAAACTCAGCCTGCTCACTTCTGCCCATTGAGAGAGCCTCACTAGATCTTACGGTCCAAGCTTGAGTATCCCTGTGACCAACTTCTCTCTAAGGCCTGTTTTTCCCTCAACCTAAACCACATTTTGCAAAAGAAACCATGGATTAAATACTATTGATCACTCTCAATAGTATAATGGACATGAATTTGTAAGCATTGTGCTTGAAGGCTTGTAACCTGCCAGGATCCAAACCTGCAGGTAAGAGTTCAGCAGCCCGGTGTTTTAGGTCAGTGCTCCTCAAAGGCACCGTGTCCAGGAATCCCTGGGTTCCTTTCGAAGAAGCAGATTACCCTCTGGCTGCCCCAGGTGGGGGCCTGCGTCAGTATCTCTTACCAGCTGCCAGGAGACGCCAAGCACACTGGTCTGGGTACAGCACCCTGAGGAGCGGGACTCTAGGTCTTCACCATCCAACTACCTGGGGCCTTCCATGACATTTTAATTAAAATTTCAAAATATTTAAATTCAGTTCCTCAGTGCCACTGCTCACCATGCCAGGGATTGCTGGGCACTGTGGCTAGTGGTCACTTGCCAGGCAGCCCAAATACAGAGCATTTCTGTCACTGTGGGGGTTCTCTGGGCAGTGCTGGGCTCGGTGACAGGCGATTGTCCATGGGTCGTGTGAGCCTCGCAGAAGTCTCCCCTCAGGTGTCCCGAGCAGCCCAAAGGAAGAAACGTGTGTCCCTTTGTCTCCACAGGGAGTCCCTGGCATAGCTGGTGTTCCTGGACCCAAGGGAATTAAAGGGGATTCCAGAACAATAACCACCAAAGGTCAGTTCCTTGTGGCTGGGCAGCTCTTGGGCCACTTGGCTTTCCAGGGGGTACATCAGTAGATTCACTTGCAAATTCCTGCCCAGGTGAGAGAGGACAGCCAGGTGTCCCAGGTGTGCACGGGATGAAAGGCGACGACGGTGTCCCAGGGCGTGACGGGCTCGATGGCTTCCCCGGCTTGCCAGGCCCTCCTGTGAGTAGCAGCAGTGGTGGACGCTGGGGCTGCTGGTCCTGACGTTCGTGATCTCCAGACAGCTGAGAAGCAAACAGCGCTGGCGTCGGCGCTAGGCGGACCCAGCGCGTCGGCCGCACAACTCATTTTAATGAGCAGAAATCCGTCTTTTAGGAGACGGCGGGAGATGGCGGGTTAGGTTGGCAGCTGGGCCCAGTGAACGTTTAAAAGTCCCAGAGTCAATTGACATTCCTCTTGGCTCAACAGAATGAGAAAAGGAATAGGATGTTCTGAAGTGAGTGGTGGACAGCTGTTTTTGCAGAACAAATAGTGAAATAGACAATTTGGGGTTTGTGACAAACACTGACCCTTGGAGACTGGTCTCTTTTCCTGGGGCAGCAGGGAGGCGGGTCTGGCTTCACCCCCACTTTCCCCAGCTCTGGGTGCCCTCCTCCCGTGATTCTGCACGGTCCTTTCCGCCTCTCCTTCTTTTCTAGATTTCATTTTCCTGTGGCTGTCCAGCCTGCGCCTCCTTCAGCTCTTGCTCTTGGTGTCCTGGGGCTCCTGTAACACAGCCCCTCTGACTGGGCCGCGCCCTCCGCGGAGGTTGACTCTGGAGCTGGGGCGTGGCTGAGAGCAAGGTGTTGCAGGTGGCTCCCTTTCAGGCCAGGAGAGGAGACTGAAGGGGCGTCTGGCCTTCCTTGACCAGTAGACTGCACCTTCTCATCTTGCCTGTGTGTGTTGGTCCCTGTGTCCAGAGGTCCCTGGTCCTCCTTCTAAGCCCTGGTCTTCCCTGGATCCTCTGTGATGACCTGTTCCCAAGCGGGTTCCAGACTCGACATCCCTGGGGAATGCAGATGCTTCCCCCCTCCCGGCCGGCACCTGCGGCCCAGGCCTGCTCTGTCCTCAGCATGCCGGGGTCTACTGTGCCTGTTACATTTCAGTGCAGTTGCCCTGGGCCAGGTGGCGTGGGTGGCCCTGCGACCCACTGTCCTGGCAAGTCCTGTCCGGAAGACAGCAGGAGTGAGATGGGAGGCAGAGCTGGGCTGCTGGGGGAGCCGGTGCTCTTGGGGGGGCTGTACGGATGTATCACAGTGGCAGTGGCCTTCTCTGGTGTCAGTGGCTCATGGAACTGTGTTCTCCAGGGGACACAACCCCGACCATGAGGGTCCAGCCTGCTCCAAGGGACCAAGGGCCCAGTGACAGCCCCAGGGGCAGCTCTCCCCTGCTCTGTTCCCAGGCCGCTGAGACCGGCACTCAGACCCCAGCAGCTGGTTCCCTTGGGCGGGCAACCTGTTGGTCGGTGCTCATGTGCCTCCCTGCTTTCTGGCACCACTAAGCTAAGGACGTGACCATCTGCCGGTGGAAAGCCACTGGCGCCTGAGGCCCATCTGCTGTCTGAGGCTGGGGATGCCCACAGTCTACAGGAGCGGACATCATTAACACTGGCGCTGGTTTGCTTGAGGGGGAGGCAACAGCAAGCAAGGCCCAGGCCTGCCCTGCACCTCGTGCCTCTAACATGGCCGAGGAAATAATTTCAAGGACGGCAGTGTGATCTTGTCACCTGGGCTCCATCATCAGAAGGCCCCCTTCTGCACTATGGCTTGGTGGGGAGGCTGGGACGGATTCCCCCAGCCATTTGGCCAGCTCCTACACTGTGGCCAGACTAGCACCATCCCTTCCAGCCACCCAGAGCACCCCCCCCACCCAGTGCCCCCACCCCAGTGTCTACCCAACCTGTGTTGTCGCGTAGGACACCCGCTTGGGAGGGTCCCATCCTGTGATCTAGCTGTCTTCTTCCAATCTTGTGATTTCCCCTTATTTCTGACTTTCTCTTGTCCAATTTAGCTTCCTTTCCTTTAATGACACACTGTCCCTGTGAACAGTAGATGGCACAGATGCCAGCCATAACAATGCCAATAGCCTGCTCCGCGCGCCTCCCCGGCCCCACCTGTCCGGTGAGAACTCCTGCTGGTCCAAGTCCATTTGGTGCCAGAGATGGCAGCAGGGGCAGAGGACAGTGGTGGAGTAGCTCCTCTGTCCTGCTGCTCGCATCAGGCAGCCTGACTCTGATCTGGTGACTTGGTAGGGCCGTGACAGTAGGTCCCGTTCATCCTTGTGGCCTTTCTGTCTGTACCCGTGGCACGGAATTCCAGGGGAATGGGAAGCAACCTGCGAAGCGGCGGCCGTGTCTGACGCTGTGCTTGCTTCTCGCAGGGGGATGGCATCCGAGGCCCTCCAGGGGACGCAGGTTACTCAGGCATACCTGGAACCAAGGGCATTCCCGGAGAACCGGGCCCCCCAGGACTGGGCTTACCAGGCCAGAAGGGCGAGCGTGGATTCCCTGGAGATGCTGGGCTCCCTGGACCTCCAGGCTTCCCCGGTCCTCCAGGCCCCCCGGGAACCCCAGGACAGCCAGGTACTGGGGGCTTCCCTTTGCTTTCTGAGTGACAAGATGCCAGTGAGTGCTCCCACGCCCCCTGCACCAACATGTGCACCCCAGGAGTCAGGCCGGGACGTCACACTGACAAGTCTGCTCTTGGCTGGTGGGTCACCATGGGCTCTTTCCCACCCACCACCTGCTCTTCTCAGTTGGCAGTTGAGCCCCGCTTCTTGAGCACACAAGTTCAGAACTGGGCCTTCTGATTCCGGGTCCACACCCCAACCTCCCCAGCAGGGCACACGCACGCTCACACATGCGCACACCCGTGCTAAGTCAGCACCTTTCAGTGGTTCCAAGAGTGCTTGACCTTCTCCTCGTGTCTTGCAGATTGTGACACAGATGTTAAAAGGCCCCCTGGCGGTGACAGACAGGAGGCCGTCCAGCCAGGTACAGTAACGAGGAGAGGTGGCTCTAGATGGCTGTAAGACTTTTGGCTGATGTGACATGTGCCTGACTGGTGAGGGCTTGCTGAGCTCCTGCAGGGTGAGGGGCGGGAAGGTCGTGTGTGCAAAGCGGGCCAGTCTGCTTCAGCTTAGAAGGAAAGACGGGTACTGTAAGGCTGTCCCCAAGGTGTACCCAGGAGTGGAGAGTGCACCACGTCCACTTGGTGTGGAAGAGCTCCACAGAGGTTCTCACACTTGGGATTCACACCATGCACCTCTGCATGGCTGTGATGGATGCCTCTGAATCGCAGGCTTGTCCCGGGTGGAGAGTGAGGCCAGATTCCTCCAGCCTCGCCATGGGCGAATGCTGGAGAGCACAAGGGCTGGCAGGCAGGAAGCTCGAGGGGTGGCCCCTCCAAGGTCTGGGGACAGGGAATCACTGCAGCTGGGACATGGACGCTAAAGGGAAGCTGGGGAGAGAGGTCAAAGACATGTGGAGCACCAGCCGGGTCAGGATCAACAACCGGGTGAAGAAGGGGCATTGCAGCTGGAGGCCCGAGCATCTGATAGGGCAGTTCTCAAGTGCAGGTCTGACCCCCGAGGCCGGGGCTGGAGAGGCCGTGCCAGCCTGCGAGTGCCCTGCACAGAGGTAGAGCAAGGCCAGGAGGCCCCTGCTCAGGGTGGTACACAGCAGGAATGGCACCCCAGCAGGTCTCAGAACAGGCCAGTCACCTACAGGGAAGTTCCAGGCCTCAGAGACGTAGGAGGCACCCAGGTCCTCCTGAAGCTCCAGGCTGCTTCTTTCAGCACCCTGCGCTAGCCGCTGTGCCCCATCCTATGGTGTGTGTGGAGAGGGGGCAGGGAGTGGCAAGGCCACAGGGAATGGAGCCTCATTCAGTAGCTGGGACCTGCAGCTGCAGTAGCTGAGGGAGAAGGCGTGATCCAGGTGGGGACCTGGCCAGACTCACAGACCAACAGTGGAAGTGCAGGAAGCACGGCAGGCAGGCCTGGAGCACCCCGCACTCGCCGGACCACAGAAGCAGGTGCAGAGAGAGCTCAGATGACAAAGTCCTGCCAGAGGTTACCACTTGTCACACCCTGTCACTGAGCTGTCTCATGGAGGTACCCTGGTCAAGCAGAGTGAGCCCCACGCTGGTGCTGATTTACCAGAAGACTGGGGAGGAGCCAAGGAGTCAAGGCCATCAACTGGATTATGACTCCATAGGAATGGAGGCCAGGGGGCCTTGGACAGTGAGGGATCATGATCTGGGGGTGTCTCAGAGCCCCAGGTCTTCAATATATAGTGATTCTGAGCTGTGCCAAGGTCCAAGATGTGTCCACGCTGATAGCGGTGGCACAAAGGTTGGAGACCATGACATTTCACAGGCACCTAAGGGCAGTGTATCTATAGCCCTGTGCCTGGTGGAGAAGCTGCTGGCTGCCCCTCCCAGAACATTCTGGATATAAAGCCATGGTCTGGAGTGAAAGGACCCCCTCTTGGTTTCCGCAGCACTAGCAGAGCAGTTTGCAAATGCTGAACATGAGGACAAGACATAGACTGAGCTTCTCTTAGGAAATCCTCTCCCACCGGAAAGGGCCAGCTGTTCTGAGGTGGCTGCAAACACGGGTGCCACCAAGAGGCCAAGGCAGAGGAGGCTAATGCCCTGTGCACACGTTGGCCATTCAGGCAGGACACGTGGGAGCCTGGCCTGCATTCTCAGCAGATGGACCAACGAGGTCCCAACAATGACTGGCCTGCAACAAAGGTCACCCAAGAAAACGCCTGCTGAAAGGTCATCTCTCGGGGCAGCACCAGCCACGGCACCCGTAGCCCTGGCCAGGCTGTGCTGTGCTCAGAGCAGCCGCTTGCTGGGGTTGATTCTGGAGCTGTTCACAGTCACAGGGAGAAGCCCAAGGGTTGCTTCCAAAGTCACAAGCTGCCTCCATCTGCTGATAGACATTTGCAGCAGAGAGGCTTCTGCAGGGTGGTCCAGGGCCACGTTGGCCTGGTTTGGGCTGAGGCTGGTGCTGTGCGAGGGACACATCTGGCAACACAGTACTCGTTCCTGTTAGGCCAGACTGACTAACCTGCATCCTACATTACTACTCTGGTATTATTACACCATGAAATCGAGCTTCTATTTACATCAGAACCAAGATGAATTAAATCACTAAATTACTTACAAAATGGTAGCCCATTCATTTGGCTGCTTTTGACTCTAACAGTATCCAAGACCACAAGACCTGACATTAAAATGCATCATCTCCTCCCTCCTCTCTCCCCAGGTTGTGTCGGAGGCCTCAAAGGATCTCCTGGCCGGCCAGGCCCCCCAGGTCCCCCAGGTAAGCTATTGCAGGAAGCCGGAGAACACACTGGTCTCCCATCTTCTGCCTTCTCTCCCCATCTTGGTCCCCTCTGCCCCTCATGCCTCCCTCCTGGGACATGGCGGGTTCCACTGTGCTGAGACTACCACTAGCTGTGGGCGCTTCCCTGGGAAGCCAGCTCCTGTTCATGCTGTGAGAAATGTGTTGGTGATGGTCACTCAGCAAACCCCAGGCTGAAAGAAATTCCTGCCACAGGGAACTCAGCCTCTGCTGTGGCCTGGGTGGGCACCAGGGAGAGTCCTGTGTAAGCTCCAAGGTGCAGGTTGGGGATTGATGTACACAGACCTCAACATTCCCCAGCTTCAGAATGACCCCAATAGGTCAGGTGCCAAACAGGTCACATCCATTACCCTCATGGATCTCACAGGGTCTATTTGGGTGTTTAGGTACCAAAGGCCTCAGAGGGATACCAGGCTTCTCAGGAACTGATGGAGCACCAGGGCTCAAGGGCTTTCCTGGAGATCCAGGTCGGGAAGGGTTTCCAGGACCCCCAGGTAAGTCAGCCCTTGATTTTGGAAAGAGCTTCATATGTATGATCTGGGCACTCCAGCTCCAGGCAGGTGACGTTATGGGTAGGAAGATTGTCCCATACAGGAATGGAAGCCCTGAAGTGGACAGGGCTGGGGCAGCCTGGAAGGAAGGGCTGAGTGCGGAACACTCTATTCAGTTTCTGAAACACATCTTACCAGGGAAGCGGAGTGTCAGGGCTGGTGGCGCCGGGTCTTCCCGCTCCCTGGCGTGGCCCTCACGTGACTGCATTCCTCACCTGTGTGCCATCTAGAAGGTTTATTTCAAAACATGGGGGTCCATGAACCACAGAGATGCATGTCAGGGAGCAGCTGGTTCTTAGGGCCTCGTCCGCCTTGGTTGAATTGTAGGGCTGGGGCCCAATGATGGAAGGAAGCAGAAGAGATTTAAGGGATGGATGTTGGGAGAAGTGCAGACTCCAGGACAGGCAAGAGGCCTGGAGCCCCAGGGACACCCCCACAGGCCGCCTGCCAGCCTGGTTGTCTGATCTCTTGCCAGCACTGCATCAGAATGGATGATACTAGCCTGTGACTGAGGACCCATTTCCTTCTAGGGTTCATGGGACCCCGAGGATCCAAAGGTGCTGTGGGCCTCCCCGGCCCTGATGGACTCCCAGGCCCTGTTGGCCTGCCCGGACCAGCTGGACCCCCTGGAGACAGGGGACTTCCAGGAGAAGTCTTGGGGGCCCAGCCCGGGCCCCGGGGAGATGCTGGACTACCTGGACACCCGGGGCTGAAAGGTCTTCCAGGAGAGAGAGGCCCCCCAGGATTCAGAGGTGAGTCAGGTGACAGGGGTGGGTCACAGTGGAGGGACCCTATCCCAGCTATGCTGTGGCTGCCAAGCTGGGTCTGAACTCCTTCCTGGGGGATTTGGTGAGAAGCACCCACGCTGTGTGCTCCTGGTCTTGCTTTGTCTTCTCCACTCAGTCCCAGCATGCCTGTAGAGGGTTCATGTCAATGGCGTAGCTGCGGCCCCCAAGACCGCACAGTGGTATGAAGAACAGACCCGTCTCTCTGTGCTTAGGCATTAGTTGTGGAGGAGGATAGGAATAATCTGGAATGCAATTTAGTTAGTTGGTGGGTGTAAAAATGGAAACAGACTTTAAAATGTCTTAATGAGGTTCACAGTGTTACCAGTGTGTGGGGAGCAGAGGAGAAAGACGCCACTGTCTCACATGAACAGGGCAGCAGGTGACCCCGAGAACCCGTGTGTGTGAAGCTGGCCCTGAGCCCCGAGCCTCCAGCTTTCACCACAGTCTGCAAGTAGCAAGGCTTCACATCACGAGAACCCACGCTGGCGATGGCTCCATGGTTGAAATCCACCACCCAGTGTTCCAAGTCAAAACCGCCTGTGTGGAGTGACCATTTATGCGTGGGCAGCATTGTCACGGGCTGGAAGTGCAGGAAGCAGCATCCGCGTCGGGTTCTGCAGCTGCCCTGCTGTGCATCCTTCATGGGACTTTCAGGCAGGGTGCAGCTCCCAGAGCTCAGGAACGTGGTGTGGCTACATGGTTTGGGAGGAGCCTGTCAGTGTCCTAGCAAAGCCTGAAGTGGTAGGACACAGGGCAGGTGGGTTTTGATTTCAGCAAGTGACCATCTCCTGCAGCTGTTGACGCCGACTAGGAGAATTCCAGCGCAGGGCCCGGTGCACCTCGACGTGGCTGGAGTACACACGCACCGTCTTGTACAGCTGACCCAGGCTTATATCATGCACGCATAGGCACCACTCCTGTGCTCACACACGTGCCACACACACGTTCACGGGCACACATGCTCATGAACACATGCACACACATGCATGTGTCTGCACACACAGCCCTGAACCCAGCAGTGTAGGTCACTGGATAAAATGACCTAGCTGTGGAGACTCTGCTGGGCCACCAGGGCCTCCCTCTCCAGCCTACTCCTCTGGGTCAATCACAGAGCATAGTGAGCGTGTCCGTGTCTCTGTGGAGATGGGACAGGGCTCCATGCCACAGCCTTGCTGCTGGTGTTTAAGTGAGTCCCTGTGCTCATCAAAGGCAAGTGGGGCCCACTCTTCCATCTCCCATCATCCTCCCTCCCTCTGCTCTGCTGTCCAACTGTAAGAGTTGACCTTTTTGATAAGGACACTTCTGGTAAATCCTTTAGAACTTGACCATCTGCTGCAGGTGTCAAGCATTAAAAAAAAAACAAAATGTGGCAGCAGGCAAGCGTTCGATGCCCTCTGAGCCTCTTTCTTGATTCATGTCCCCCTGTGACCAGCTCAGAGTCCTGGCCTGGGCAGCTGTCACACTTGGAAGAGTTCCCATTCCGGTGCAGGAAAGTCCTGCATCAGAACCCATCAGTTCCAAGGTGCTGGGGCCAGGGGCCAAGCCTGCTTCCACTGGCTGGCCACAAGGGTCAGTCACGATGACGGTGCGTGCTGTGCTTCCGAGCAGAACTTCCGAAGCATTTGCACAGGTGCACAGGGCAGATGTCACTGAGCTGGGGGCGCTGACGTGCAGGAGTTGTTCCTTGACACCAGGTGTCCCACAAAGGCCAGCCGACCGGAACCATCCAGTTCCAGAGAAATGATCACCACAAACAACTGAAAGGAAAGTGTCCCTCACTGACTACCAGGCCACCCCTGTGGTGGAGGTCACTCCAGACTCATGGGTCCCTCACCCCTCCCCTCCACTCCAGGAGGGAAGTGCCCCGTAAATCCTGGGATGGTCCTGCAACATATGGCCTCTGCATGGCTGACTTGCTCAGGCCTCAGGTCACCTCAGTCTACAGTCACTGCATCCTGGACATTAACCTGTGCTCTGAGCAGTTCTCGTGGGCAAGCAGAACTCCCATCCCCTGGCATTGCCAGGGGTACTGTCGGGGCAGGGGAGTGAGCACCCTGGGGCTCCAACACAGGCTTTCCCACTCCCCTGTGGTTCCACCTCCTGCTATTCACACCATCAGGCAACTGGAGGGTCAGGAGGCTGACTTCAGGTCTGAGACTGACCTGTCCCTTCTATGACTGCCCCTCCCCTTCCTTGCCCACCTGGAGCATCATGGTTAAGAGAGAGTGCCTGGAACAGGCTCTGCCACCAAGCTGGTGCCTCCATGGGCTGCCTGGAGGACAGCTATAACTAGCCTTATGCTCTGAAAGAAAGGGACAAGCCTCTGTGAGAGACCCAGAGGGCTGGTGCTAGAAACAACCAGGAGAAAACATGTCCACCGTGTCCAACCAGTGGGCAGGGCAGGATACGGTAACATCAAAGCCAGCAGAGAGACCATACATGCCTGTCCACATGCACACTCTCACAGGCATACACACGCAACACACACACACCGTCAGAAACATGTACAAATGCTAATATCCCACATTAAAACAAAGTTTGAGCAGCAACGACTTTACCAAAAAGCAAATTCTAGGAGAAAAAAAAAAAAAAAAAAGGCTCCTCATAATCAAACACATGCACAGGGACCCCACATCATCTTCCCCCAATGCCTGTGGCTTAGTCACAAGGCCCAGCATGAGGGCCGTGTCCAGGGCTCTGTCCTGAGCAATGCTCTGCAGCACGGGTACGGTGTGTGTCCCCGGCCCCACCGTCCTCACAGCACTGTTGCAGACAGCAAGAGGGGTGCCTGGGATGCGTGGAGGGTCCACTCTGTGCCGTGTCTCATTCACGCAGTCATCAAATGTTAGCGGAGAACATTTTAAAAGGTGGCAAAACACTGAAAACCTAACACAAGCGCAAAGGGCGGACTGAAGTCGTGTCTGGGGCGCAGTGTCAGCTCTGCAGGCAGCTAACCCGGTGTTCACAGGAACAAAGCAGGTCCAAACGCCAGCCGCCCTCTCTGGGTGACAGGGAGCTACGTTGGATCCATCCCTCTTACCTCCCTGCATTTTCCAGGTTTTCTGCAATCCAGAGTCGATTCAGTACTGTATATAGACGGAGTCTGCAGAGCCAGGTGTCGTCTGCAGTGGACAGGATGGACTCACAGCTCTTGTTCTGATTCCTGCAGGAAGCCAGGGGATGCCTGGAATGCCAGGGTTGAAGGGTCAGCTGGGCTTTCCGGGACCGTCAGGCCAGCCAGGACGACCCGGGCCTCCAGGACAACATGGATTCCCAGGAGCTCCTGGCCCAGCGGGGCCATTGGGGCGACCAGGTGCCCCAGGCCTCGGAGGTAAGGGGTGGGTCCTCACATTCTGACACCTACTAGCACTGCCGTCCCCTGAAGAGTCCTCAAACTGTTGCAAGGAACCCGGAAGAGCAGGAGATTCTAAAAATAGGGCATATATTTCACCAAAGAGAACTGAGCAGCCAGAGAAACCAGCCCATCCTGTGTGCCTGCTGGGAATGTCAGGGATCTGCATACATTTTCATAGGAAAAGAAAAATTCTAGACCTCTGCCGAGGAGAATCCGAGGAAGGCACAGGAGGAGGTGAGGGCGCGATCTGCCTGGGGCCCCATGGGCCATGGCCGGGCTGCAGGACCACAGTGTTAACACTCCAGGGAGAACACGGTGCAGGTCCATCCAGGAGGCTCACTTCATGGACCCATAAATGTTTCCCAACTGTATTTTATTGCCCAAGCTGAGCTCCTGGGCTGGAGGCCTCCTCCTGCCTCAGCCTCAGGTGCTGGGACCACAGGTCCCTGCCGCCACTGAGCCTTGCTTCCTAATTGTTTGGCCCAGTGAGAACACTTTCTTATTTACAAAAGTTTTCCAGACTGTCACCATCATTTTGCCGAAGGACAATGTAACACCAGCAAGTAGGAAGAGACCGCCCGACACAAGAATGGACTTGTCAACAAGAACACGTTGAGATTTTTAGAACCTCCCGTCTTGCTTATAATTGTGGGGTTGGCCTTAGTCAGGCGACAGCTCAGTGGAGGACCTTCACGGTCTGCATGGAGGACATGCTGGGCACACACAGACCATGTGTGAACTAGGTGCTCCTCACACGTGGCTGCACCTGTGTCCAAACAGGCTGGCCCTGGTTTACAGGACCTGTGTGCAGGACAGAGGTGTGGGGCTTATCTTTCAGTATTCATGAGGCCTTGTCACTTCTCAGCTCCTGCACGTGTCCCTAAGGATCCCTGAACCATATACATAAATCCCGCCCCGAAGGAGCCTGCACCGTCCTCTCCTGCACTCTGCTGCGCTGGGGAGAATCACGCACATGACTGACTCGTGTTGGGCCAGGGTGTTCGGTCAGGGCATGGGGCAGAGACCAGTCCACCAACCCCGTTTTTCAGAGGAGGCAGAGAGGAGCAGGACTGGCACAGGGAGGGGCACTTTCTAGGGACGGGGACAGCCCAAGCAGAGGCAGGAGTGCCCAAGGAAGGGTCTGGAGTGCCGGGTTGAACCTGGGGAGGGAGGGAGGCAGGGCAGAGTGACAGGCAGTGAAGGTGGAGCTGAGCAGTGAGGGCCCGAGGCAAGGCAGCCACGGGTGGTTTTTAGCAGAGGAGTGAGTAAGGGGCTCAGGGACCTGGCAGGCAGCTTGAGGTGGCTGGGTCCAAGGACAGTGGCCAGCTGGGAGCTGTTGAAGTTGCCACAGTGAAGACAGCCATGTGGAACAGGGAGATGAGAAGGGCAGAAGTGGTCAGCCAGGGACCCGTCCCCTGGGACTCAGGATGGATAGGCTCCTGACTGACCCCAGCAGCCATGTCCCTGATGGGCTGGCAGTGCCCCTCATACCTTACCCTACTGCGTGCGGGAGCCACAGTGGTCTCTCCACACAAGTCCAGCCCTGTGGGATTTCCACAGGCTCAGTCCACTTTGAAAACCCGTTTTCTACTTTCTTACCAAGAAGTTTTTCTTATCAAAAAAAGTTTGTGATTGATTCCTTAAAGTCATCACAACAGAAGTTTTCTCTATGCCCCTTTTAACTTAGCGTTTTCTCTTTTTAACAGGTCTTCCTGGGGACAGGGGGGACCCTGGTGACACAGGCGTGCCTGGCCCTGTGGGCATGAAAGGTCTCTCCGGGGATAGAGGAGATGCTGGCTTCTCAGGCGAGCGAGGTCACCCAGGAAGCCCTGGATTTAAAGGAATGGCTGGAATGCCTGGTGTCCCTGGACGAAAAGGTAAGTGAGCCACGTCCAGGGCGTCGCCCTGCCAGAGCTGAGGTGTCCTGGGCACCTGCCTCACCCGAGGAGCCTGACTTCACACACCTGCAGTCCGAGGCCCCAGGACCCTGCAAAACCAGGCCAATACCACTTAGGCGGGGGTGGAACCCAGATGCCTCAAAATGCCATTTAACTTCCAAGAAAGGAAGCAGGGTATCTCAGCAGAGGGACAGTGGCAGAGGCCCACAGAGGCCCCCTGGAACCGGGCTCAGCCAGGAGGCCGTCTGGTGCTTTCACTGACTGGCTCACTGGCATCACTAGCTCTGCCGGCACCCGGGCCAAGCACAGGTGCAGCCTCCGCCCAGGAAGTTGCTTCCCATGCTTGGCAGCTCTCCATGCCGGGAGCAGTGCTGAGGCCGTGTTCGTGTCCAGAGCCCTTTCTCCATCTGGGTGAGGCCCTGGCCTGGTGCTGCCCACAGGCTGTCCTCAGGCCTCCCCTGACCTCCCCAGAGCTGCCTTTTTCTTCTCCAGGGTCCTTCTGCAGGTGGGCAGACCTGTCTGTGGCCCTCTGCTGACCTTGCCCGGCAGACAAGCGTTCTTAGAAAATCGTGTCCCCAGAGATCCCCACTGGGGTTGGGGGTCTTAGCATCTTCCCATGGGAATCGTGCCTCTAACTGAGGGACAGTGAGTGAGGTGAGCGTGGCTTGGTCCTCCCTCCCACCCACCGCTTCTGCCTCTTCCTCCACAGGGGAGAGAGGTTCTCCTGGGATGGACGGCTTCCAAGGCATGCTGGGGCTCAAAGGAAGACCCGGGCTCCCAGGAACCAAAGGAGAGGCGGGATTTTTTGGCATACCTGGTCTGAAGGGCCTGGCTGGCGAGCCGGGTGTGAAAGGTATGCCCCGAGCCCTGCCCCAAGGGGTGGAGACCCACCTTCATGGCAGTGTCCCTGCTGAGGAGGAACTGAGAACCACCACGTCCACTAACCCTGGTGCTGCCAAACCAAACGAGCCACCCAGCTCCACCCGCTGAAGCTCAGGCCGTGCTGCCATGGGATTCCATCCTCGGGAAGGTCCAGGAGAGGCCACCGCAGAGAGGAAGGGCCATCAGTGGTGGCCTGGGGCGGGGGGTCAGGCAGGACTGGACTGACTGCTAATGGCTGTGGGGCTTCATTTTCTGTGATGAAGATGTTCCAGAGTTAGATGGTGGCGATGGCCGCACAACCCCGGGAATTCGCTAAAAGCCACTTCATTATTCTTTCTGAAGGAGGGCGTGTGTGCTGTGTAAATTATCCATCATCAGAACCCAATCGGAAATGCGATCGCCCGGGCTCCACGCCACTTCCCTCGAGCTCTCTGGGGCTCCTGGAGCCTCCGGGGGACGCTGTCCTGGCCTGTCTGTCCCTCTCTGGACCGCCAGTGCCCCGAGGACAGGACTGCATTTGTGTTTGGTCCCCGCAACACCCAGCTGTTTGTACTTGATTATTTTAACATAAGGGAACGATGCCTTCTGTTTGGTCAGTCACGTACCAGCTGCGGTCTCCCCGGAGGAAGTCAGGAGCACCCCGCCGGCCCTGCAGCGCCACACCTGGCCCCCCTCCCTCCTCCCATTGGCCCTCAGGGACTCCCACAGAGCTCCCCACGCATCCCACACCGCAGTCCCCATCACTTCCCCAGCTCCGGGGGCCCTTGGTCCTGAGGCTCTGCCAGGCACAGACCCACTCAGTGCTGACAGGAGACCTGAGCAGCCTCCTTCCTTGCATGGCCTCCTGCCGGGGTCAAGCCTGACCGCTGCGCTGGCTCAGCACTCTCCCTCCGTCGCTCCCGCTCAGCCCTGTGGCTCCAGGCACTGCTGGAGGGAGCACAGGCCCCGTCCTGGGTGGAGCAGCACGGGAGCCAGGGAAGAGGGGAGAGGCACCTTCCATCCCCCGAGTCTCCCTGAGTGCCCTGCTTTGGGGACACACGGCGAGGGCTCTGCAGGCAGGTGTGGTTCAGGAGTCAGGGAATCAATGGTGTTCTGTTCCCTTCCAGGCAGCCGTGGAGACCCTGGTCCCCCGGGACCACCTCCCATCATCCTGCCAGGGATGAAGGACATCAAAGGAGAGAAAGGAGACGAAGGGCCCATGGGCCTGAAGGGGTACCTGGGCTTGAAAGGTGAGGTGTCGCCTGAGCCGTGCTCCGGCCCTGCCTCATCCCGAGCTGCCCCTGAGCTCCGCAGGCTTGACTGACTTGGGTCTTCGGTCTGCAGGCTTGGAGAGGGTGGGGGCTGCCCCTCGCCAGGCGTTACACACTGGGGTCTTCCTGCAGGAATCCAAGGGATGCCAGGGGTCCCCGGGCAGGCAGGAATCCCAGGGTTACCTGGGAGGCCCGGCCACATCAAAGGAGTCAAAGGAGACATCGGAGTGCCTGGCCTGCCAGGTCTGCCAGGGTTCCCTGGAGTGGCGGGCCCCCCTGGGATTGCAGGATTCCCGGGGTTCACAGGAAGCCGGGTGAGTGACGCCGCTGCTCAGCACCCTCTGAGCTCCTCTTCCGCCCTCGCTGGGTAAGGGTGTGAATGACAGGTTCAGAGTCCTGGGCCACAGAGCAGCAAGGGAGGCTGTGTGTGTGCAATGCCCACGTGGCCAGACTGTCCAGCACAGCTGATGCCGCTGCCTTCGTGGGCTCCTGCTGGATGAAGCACGGTGTCACGTTTTTCATGGGGACCTTGAAAGAACAAAGCTTGAATTTCCAGGGATCACCTGTGTGACTTCAGGCTGAGAGCCCATTACTGGGCCACGCTGGGCGGGGGCAGCCTGAGTCACATCCTGCGGCCCATTTCCTTCTTCACACAACGTGTGCAGCAGCTTTGGAGCACTTGCTATGGCCACTCTGTTGCCATGGTTACAGTGGACACCCTGAGCCGGGCAGGGCTCTGGCCTCCCCATGCCTGCTTCCTGTGCGGGGCAGACAGCACAGGTGGCGTGCACAGAGGCCTCTGCAGACTGTGCTTCAGGGAACTGTTTCCACCTTCTTTCACTGAAGGTGCTGTCCCCTCACCATCTGCAGCACACGACGGACTCAGTTTTGTCATTCAGTGTGGTCAGCGCACTGGGACAGGTCACCTTGTTAGCAACAGCCCTGGCTGGCCTGTCTGTGTAGCTGCCTTGGGGTATGGAGTCCTCAGGGGTCTTGCCCCTCCCTCCCAAATCTGTAGCCATGTGCAGCTGGGTCACTCTGAAGAGGGAAGATGCTCTCAGCCACCACAGGATACCCTGATAGTGTCCCCAGCAGCTTTGCTCCCAGCAGCCCCAAACTGGGGAACAGCTCAAGTGTCCATCAGCAGGAGAGAGAGCCAGTAAACAGGGCACATTCAGAGAGCAGAGCAGTGCATGGCATAATACAGGCCTTCCCGACAAGGCACAGAGTGACTAAGAGTCACCTTCACGTTGGACAAAACACCAGAAACAGGAAAGTACAGAGGATACATTGAGGAACCAACAAGACGCATGGTACAGGTCAGGGAGGAGAGTGGCCACCTCGGCTAGGATTCCCTGAGGACTTCTGCAGAGTGCAGGAAAGTCCCATCTCTACCTGATGGCACTTGCGTCCCATGCTTCAAGCTGTGCCTTCAGGGTTAGCATGCTTTCTGTAAGTTATGCCTCGATAAAGAAAACCTTAGAAAGAGAAAAGGGTCTTATCCGAACACAGACACAGCCTCTGGCCTTGCTTCCTTCTCCCACCAGGGCAGCCCTGTTACTGCTTTGGAGACTCAAGCCAGGCCACACAGGAAGGGTCACGGTATCCATGCTGCAGACTAAAAGCCTTTGCTGGTGCAGATCTGGGGACTGGTGGTACCAAGCAAAACCCCCACTTCCCTCTGGAGAGGAGGCCACTTTGGAGAGGAAAAGTCTGGCTTCCAGGAGGTGACTGAGTGACCCAGGCCTCCTCATGTCTCACTGGCAGACCAGCATCATCTGGGGCAGGCCCCCTCTGCTTGCAGATGACAGTGCCCAGCCACGTGTCTGTTTTATGAGCCAAAGTGCCTTCTGCTACCACAGCCCAGACACATAGCCCTCTTCTGCTGATCACTAGCCAAGTGGCCTTATGAGTCACTTAACCTTTCTGCCTCAGTCTCCTCCTCGGTCCAGTTGAAATGGAAGCACCTCCCTCCTGGGGCTGTGTGAGGCTAAACAGGCTCTTGAGATGGGATTCCACACGCAGGCCGGTGGAGAGACTGGCAGGCAGGACGTGGTCAGCCTCAGCCTCACTGCAGGGCTGGTGTCACAGGGTCATGACACACCTGCATAGCAATGCCAATCATTTCAACAAAGTTGACAAGCTGTTTGTTTTATTACTTCAACCATTTGATACATACAGGAAAGCAAAGCACCTACCATACTGTCCTGAAAAACTTTCAGACGTTTTTACACAATGACGATGGGATCACAAACCTTGAGTGTTGCTAAAGCATACAGAATAGTTAAACCCCTCAACCCTCCAGAATCACACCTGCTAAGCTGCTTTCCTGCTTAACTTTACCCTAGGGTGACAAGGGTGCTCCTGGGAGAGCCGGCCTTTACGGCGAGATTGGCCCTACTGGGGACTTCGGTGAGTGTTGCTCGCGTGGTAACAACAGCATCCAGCCAGGTGCCGTGGTGCAGGCCTATAATCCTAGTGACTGGGGAGGCTGAGGCAGGAGGATCACAAGTTCAAAGCCAGCCTGGGAAACTTAGGGAGAACTTGTCTCAAAAATAAAAGGGTTGGGATGTAGCTCAGGGGTGGAACAGCCCTGGGTTCAAGCGCCAGAGCATAAAGAAGAAAAGGGCCGTCCACAGTTCAGAGTTCTTGGGCACACAGTGTGGTCACAGACCCACAGATGCTGCTGGTAATTAAAGGCAGATTATCTTGTTAAGAACATAGCACAATAGAAGCGTGTGGCTAACCTCCCCCAGCAGAAGACCTGCTCCTAACCATCTGTTCTGCATGTCACAGGTGATATTGGGGACACTATAGACTTACCAGGAAGTCCAGGCCTGAAGGGAGAACGAGGCATCGCTGGAACTCCAGGTACACAGTTATTTTCCATTTTTTTCACATCCACCTGCAGCCCTGAGCCTTGTCTCTGAGCCTGGTTTTCCCAGAGCATCAATATTTGCTATAAACCATAAAGAACTTTATAGAAAATGGTTGAGATCTTCCACTTAATGTGCAAGAAAGACTGTGTTTTTTGGTTTAATTAAATCTGAAGACAAGTTCAGGAAATCTCTGTCTTTTCTCTGAAAATAAACAGAACCAGCACTCAGTGCCTGGTGCCAAAGCAGAGCTGCTTCAGGTGTAGCTCATGGAAGATAAGCAAACCTGGGCTGCTGGGACACACTAGGACAGAGGCAAGGACACGTGGCCAGACTGCTTGTGCACGGGGAAGGGTCTGCAGAGGGCAGCAGGGTTGCACACGTTTCCTGAGCAGGGCAGGAGGCAGCTACACGCCCCCGGGTCAGAGGGCCTCCAGGCCACGGCACCTCCTGCCTCCTTTTGAGCATTGCTGAAGTTCAGCTTCAGAGTGCCTGCCGTGGCCATATCCCTGGGCGGGAGGTAGCTCCCTTCTGGAGATTCTAACCTGGGGCCTGCACTGCCTAAGTTCCCTGGAGCCCTGAGTTTCTCTGGTGGGAGGAGGGCGTCTATTGGTCCATGCGTTTGGTGAGAGGCAGGGGAATGCTGGGAGTTTCCTCTCTAGAGTGACTCCAGAATGGGGAGGAGTGCGGCCCAGCATAGGACCAGAGCCCTGCCATGAGGAACAGGCGACCCCATGCCCAAACCTTCTGGCCTCCGTCTCGGCCCACAGCTTGGTGTCCTGACAGCTTTCCCCCTGGGTATTAGGGCTCCAGGGCAGCTGGCCATCTGGCTCTTGGCCGACTCTCCTGTCCTAAATGATTACTTCAGCAGTTTTGTTCATAAAAGTCGGACAGCGAGACCTTGTCATGCATGTGGAGCCCCAGGTCAGATCTGCTCCCAGGTGAGGGTGGGGCACACCTTGGGCTCTCGGAGGACAGAGCAGCAAGCCTCACTGGACCCACTGAGTTCAAGTGGGGACAGCAGATGTGGTTTGTGGGAGAAGTTTCACTAGGTAGATGGTAGCTTGGAGCAGATTCCTAAAACACTAAAATAACAGTAGAAACAAGCAGAATTCTTACTTGGTTCTTTTCCATGACCACAAAAGCATCACAATGTCCCAATAGCCTCGTAGACTAAAGAAGGCACAGAACAAAGGTGACTGTAGAATTCAAGTTGGTCTGAAGTTTTCCAAGACTTGCATGCTACCTGGAAACAGGCAGGATGTGCAGCACAGACTGTCACCCATGTGAGAGGACGTGCTTCCCCGTCTCCCAGCAACCACCTCAGCAGCACCTGAGCTGCTGCTTTACAATGCAGGTGCCAGGCTCCCCAGACCTACTCTTCACCCGGGGCAGCTCCACCTGCCTGTGCAGCACATTCCCCAGGAGATTTTCCTGGGACACCACGTCAGAGCTACCTAAGAGCTCTGGGTTGGTTGCCTGCTGTTGCTTAGCAAAGTACCCCAAAGGCAGTAGCTTTGGCCATCAATAATTATCTCTGCCAGTTCTGCAGGTCAGGAAGTGGGGGGGCAGGGTGGTTCTGACTTGGAGTCTTGTGAGCTGCCTGTCATAATGCTGGCCCGGCCACAGCCATCAGAAGGTCCCTCTCTAAGGTGGTGCTCTCAGGAGCTGTTGGCAAGAGACCTGTGTTCCTTGCCAGAGGCTGTCTGTGGGCTGCCTGAGTGCCCACAGCATGCAGATGACTTCCTCCGGGTCTAATGGTCCTTGAGAGGAACAAGTTAAAGCATTGAGGAACTCCATGTGCGAGGCCTGAGGTCATCGTTTCCCTGTAGCCCGGTGAGGCCAGATTGACCCATTCAGTGCCAGACTGCAGGAGGTCCGCCAGGTGCAACCTTGAAGGTGGCTGCCTCATTCTCAGAGGGAGGAATTAGGGGAAGTTGAGGCAGGAACAGGTCCATGTGTCTATCTCCACACCCAAACACAAGACTCCATGTGAGGCAGGAGCATGGCTTAGCTGAGCCCAGCAAGCACTGAGCCCTGTGTTCACGCAACAGCAAATCTGTGTTTCCAGGACTGAAGGGCTACTTTGGAGAGAAAGGAGCAGAGGGTGAAGTTGGCTTCCCTGGGATAACAGGCATGACTGGAACCCAAGGCTCTCCTGGACCCAAAGGACAAACAGGTAAAATCCCTGCGGTCACACCATCCCCAGGCAGGTGGCCTCCGAGACCCAGGACAAAGCTGTCACCTGGCCATTTCCTTCTCCACCAGTCTCACTCATCTCCAGGAAACTTGCTTAGGCATGCTGTCCATTTATCCAGCTCTGCCTGGGGACCCATAGCGTGGAGAGAAACAACACCCAGGCTGTGGGGAGCCCCTCGGTGACAGGCAGCCACACAGGATGAATGAGAAGTGTTTCTGAGCCAGTCTCTGTCCCTTGTGTACAAACAGCCCAATCTATTTTAAAGGATCCTTTTCATGCATTTGAATGTGCAGCCACGCACCTGAGGATCCTGGTAGGGAAGGAAAGAAGGGGAGCTGGTGTCACCCCTACTGGGACTGCTGCCTTCGCTCTGTGCTTACCCAGCCTCCGTGCACTCTGCGGGGCTCAGCTCGCCAGGCATTGCTTCCTGGATCCTCCACAGGCTTCTGTCCGCATGACGGGATGGGAATAAAAACTGCACACTATTTTCTCCTTGGCAAGGCTGAGCTCATCCTGTTGAGCTCAGGATCAGGGTCGGAAGCCACATCATTCCCAGTGTGAGGACAGTCCCCAGATTCTCTCATGCAGCTTGGAGCTGCAGCCCCCGCGGGTCCTCAGCCACTCCCTGGGAGCCTCACCCCTCCAGGCAGGACGGCCCAGGTCACGCAGTTCCCCTGTGCTCAGATTTAATGATTGTTCCCCCCACCCAGGCTTCCCAGGGCTAACAGGGCTGCAGGGACCACAGGGAGAGCCAGGGCGGATCGGAGTCCCCGGCCATAAAGGCGATTCTGGCTGGCCCGGCGTGCCAGGCTTACCAGGTAAGTAATTGCTTCCTTGAGGCAGTGCCCAGTGCCCACAGGCACTCAGCCAGTTGCCTGGCTGCAAGGAGTGACATCAGCCAGGCAGTCTCTGCAGGCTGTGGTCTCTAAGACTCGCGTGAGCACAGAAGAAGGTGTGTAGAAGAGACTCACGCAGAAGAGCTTCACTTCCCCGAGAGATGGGTGGAAGCCTCCAGGGAGGCCTTAGCCCGTCCCCGGCCCACCACTGCTGCACACAGGCAGCCAGAGGTGGGCTCAAGAGGCCCCCATGTTATACCACCAGATTCCCCACTTCCCACGGGCTCCAGGTGGGGTTTGGAAGTTACAAGGCCCTGGCGCAGTTGTACTGGCTCTGTGCTTACTGGGAATTACAAAGGACCCACCCGAGCCCCAAGATGTACCACTGGCTGCAAGGACTTGCACAGCATGAAGGTGTGGCTGCCTGTGAGCCGCTTCCTCCTCCAGAAGTGTTCCTCCTCAGCCAGGCAGAGAGAACACCAGGCTCTCTGTTCTGAGCAAGGTCTGACAACCCTCATCGCACCAGAGATGAGACATCAGGAAGGGAAAGGACACCTCACCTCATTTCCCCTCTCAGCTCTGAGGACTCCTGAAACAGTCTGTGGAGACTGCACCTGTGGGTTCCCTGGGTAGCAAGAGTGGCACGTGTGCGTGTCAGGTGAAGGCCACCTGCAGCCGACTGCCCCCTGCTAGTCGGGGATAGGCAGCCCTGCGTGGGGACAGATCACAGCAGACAGACGTGCTGGAGCTGTGAGAGCTCCCGCCAGCCAGAGCCCACCTGACAGCCTCCTCTGCATGAATCCCTGTGCCCGCTTCCCACAGGTTTCCCGGGAATCCGAGGGATCAGTGGATTACACGGCCTGCCGGGTACCAAAGGCTTCCCAGGGTCCCCAGGTATGTGGCACCATACCCAGCACACCAGCTTCAGAGGGACTTTGGGACACACGTGCTACCCATTTATTGACTTCAATTTAGAAAACTTATTCTAGTTCAGTGAGGAAAATATTTTGAAAAATAAGGGAAAAAATTACCTATAATTCCACAGCTGCTATGGAGAGTAAAGTATGTACTCTATAGATGCTTTGCACGCCCAGCCTCTCTACAGATGAATTTACACGTGTGTGTTAGACACAGATCCACACATTCCGCTCCACTTAGCCCATTTCAATTCTAATGGGCAGATGAAGGGAAATCATGTCAAGAGATATTGTTGTTTCCTGCCGCTGATTGCTTTGAGCACCAATATGTGGACAGGGAAAATTTTAAGTAGTATTTAATTTTCAAAGGTATAGCATTGAGAGCAGCCTGCAGCCAGGAGGCCTGGGATAGGATCCCGGCTCCTCTGCTGACTGTGTCCATGAATTCAGGCTCTGAGGGCCTCAGTCTTCCTATCTGTAGTGCGGGGCTCCACAGTCCTCTCAGATTCCCTCCTGATCTCAGATTCTATAACACTGAGGCCAGAGCAGAGTGAAACCCCTGTGGCTGCCTCCACTTCTTGACTTTAGTTGCTCAGACTGTCCTTCTACGTAGGAAAATCACCTTTGCACTGTTGGAAAATGTGGCCATTGTCCACTGTTTTAATTCTACCACAGGTGCTGACATCCATGGAGAACCAGGATTCCCAGGACCTACTGGGGACAGAGGTGACCCAGGAGAGGCCAACACTCTTCCTGGCCCCACAGGAGTCCCAGGACGGAAAGGGGAGCAGGGAGCTCCAGGTGAGGCCACACATTCTAAGCATGTACTGCCATCTCCAGCCTCCACGAGCAGAGCCCCCTGGGCAGGATGGGGCAGCAGCGAGCAGAGCTGGGTCACTGCAGAGAACAGGGGAGTTCTTGCTGCCGTGCCTCTTGGCTGCTCGTCTCTTGCACGGTCCTCCTTCAGTGTGGGTGAACGTTGACCCCTCTGAGCTGGCGCAGGATGAGCTTCTAGCCTAGCGATCCCTCATCCCCCCTGCACCCCAAAGCTGAAGCACAGCCAGAGGGAGGCTTCACGATATTAATGTGATCCACAGGCCACGTTCTGCTCTGCTTCACCTTGTCCCCCACAGTGCTAAGGACACCCAGAGGTGGCAGTGTTAGGGCCAGCGACTGCTGTGGCTAGGTTGACCTTCCTGCACGTGGCCCTGCAGGCTCGGGAGTAAAGCTGTGAGGACAGGGTCCCACATGGGCTCCTCAGGACGCGGAGGGCTGGAGGGAGAGAGGATCAGCCCTCCTGATCATGGGTCATACAGCCCCTGCCTCCTCAAGATGTTCCTGGGCACGAGGACACCTGGGTCACTCTCTCACCTGGTCCTCCAGGAGGAAAGCAGTAGGCATGGAATGTTGGCTGCTGGAACTAAAAGTAACTTCTGCTTTCCTCCTAAGGGGAACGGGGCCCAGCCGGGAGTCCAGGGCTGCAGGGCTTCCCTGGCATCACCCCCCCTTCCAACATCTCTGGGTCTCCTGGAGACAAAGGCGCACCAGGCATATTTGGCCTGGAAGGTAAGCAGACCTCACTTTGTGGGTGGAAGTGCCTGGGGCGGGTGCTGGTGCGGCTCACTCAGCCCTTCACTGCGCACTGTGATCAGACCACGGCCAAAGGAGCAGACAGCATGGAGGCCCGTCCCTTCCATCACCTGCACACAGTCCCCAGGGAACCAAGTGACAGCACATGTCCAATACTTGCTGTGGGGTCAGACATTCACCCTGCAGTGGACTCGGAAATGTGAGCGGGGTGCAGTGGTACACACCTGTGATCCCAGTGGTGGGAGGCTAAGGCAGAAGGACAGCAAGTTCAAGGCCAGCCTCGGCCACTTAGACCCTCTCTCAAGAAGGGCTGGGGATTAACTCATTCACCCTGGTAAAGCATCCCCTGGGTTCAATCCCTAATACTAAAAAATAAAGAAGATGATAAATTTATGGTGTATATACTTTACAGTTGTAGACAAAACAGCCCTGATGGGCAGTGGCGGCCTTCTTGGGGTCCTGCTTAAGCTCTCCTCCCTTGTGAAACACCCACAGGTTACCGAGGCCCACCAGGGCCACCTGGGCCTGCGGCCCTTCCTGGGAGCAAAGGAGATGACGGGAGTCCAGGAGCTTCAGGAGTCCCTGGGGGCAAAGGACGGGTCGGGGACCCGGGACCGCAAGGCCGACCTGGTGTGTTTGGCCTTCCAGGAGAAAAAGGTAACGGTGCCCAGGCAGAGGGGGAGTGCCGTGGGCAGAGATTGGAGCCCCGCCCCAGGGACCTGAGTTCTGACATCCCCGTTGTGTTGCAGGCCCCAGGGGCGAGCCAGGATTCATGGGCAACACTGGAGCCACCGGGGCTGTGGGCGACAGAGGCCCCAAGGGGCCCAAAGGAGACCAGGGGTTCCCCGGTAAGTGGTGCCCGCAGAGCGTGGCGGCTCAGGCCAGGCCTGCCACGGGGCTGCCCGAGAGCCCGACCCTCCCCTCCAGGCTGGGGGCCTCCTGAGGCCGATGGCAGGATCCCCCAGCATACGCCCACTCTCTGAAGAGCAGAGAGAACCAGGTGACTGCAGCGCTCCGGGACCCAGTGGAGGACACTGTCAGCATTTAGGTGGCGGGCTCAGGGTGGCCTCCAAGACGAGTGGGCTCCACTCCTCTCTGCAATGCAAGGATGCACTGGGGGTTCCAGGATGGGTTCCGGGCAGGGAGCAACGTGGTCTTGAGTGTTTACTGGGCCTTTCTTTCCCTTACAGGTGCCCCTGGTTCTATGGGATCCCCAGGGATCGCAGGAGTCCCCCTGACGATTGCTGTCCAGCCTGGGACAATGGGCCCCCAGGGGAGGAGAGGTCCTCCTGGGGCACAGGGGGAGATGGGGCCCCAAGGCCCTCCTGGAGAGCCAGGTAGGGTGCTGGGCTGGGTGCTGCGGTGCGGGGAGGGTCTGTCCTGTTTGCTTTGCCCTCCTCAGATGAACACCAGCCATGCTGAGCATAGTCAATGTCCAGCCACGCTCACTCCGTGTCTTGCAGGTTTTCGAGGAGCTCCAGGGAAGGCCGGGCCCCAGGGAAGAGGTGGCGTGTCTGCTGTCCCAGGGTTCCGAGGGGATCAAGGGCCAATGGGGCAACAGGGACCAGTTGGCCAAGAAGGTACGTGATCAGCAGCTGAGAGAGGAGGAGGCAGTGAGCTTCCCTCAGGCCCTGCCAAGGGGGACGCAGTGAGGTCAGCAGGAAAGGATAGGTGGTGCCAGCAGAGCAGGAGGCCACCACACCCTTCTGTGCTAGCCTGGCATTCCTGCTGCTGTGTCCCCGTGCCTGCTCCCAGCTCCTGTGCCTGGGGGACAGGCTGCTTCCTTTCTGTGGGATCCCTGATCACCAAGTGCCCACAGGCTCAAGAGTCAAATTCACAGGATCTTGAAGGTCTGAGATAAGGGCCAGAAGAGACCTGCTGAGGTAGCAGGAGCCTTGTAAAGCCCAGTGTTCTTTATTTGTACATGCGAAAGATAGAACAGGCCAGGAAAAACAGCAGGATTTGCCTAATTAACCTGCGGCCAGTTTGAACCAATGGCATGAACAGCTGTGCAGCAAATTAAACACCGTCTGCACCATCAGCGTCCCTATCAAAGGGAACAGCATCGAGCCGCCGCCTCCCGAGCCTGGCCCACAGACCGTGGGCATGCAGACACGTACATCCCAAGGCAAACGTGGATGAGAGGGAAGACCAGGGCCACAGAGTGCCAGAGGGACATCCTTGGAGGGGATTGCAACTATTCAAAGGGTGGTCGTGCCAGGGACAGACTGGGTGCTCTGTTGTGCTCTAGGGCAGACCCAGGACCCCGAGTGGAAGGTGCAGGGAGGCAGGTTTCATCCGCACTTGAAGAACATTCTAATCCTGGGAATGGCCAAGCGTGCGGTGGGCCACCTCTGCCAGAAGCACGCACACAGAGGCCGTACCTGGGCAGAGCACGTCACTTCGTTGGTGGCGAGGAGCTGAACTGAGATGCTTCTCTGGACACTTCCAAGTCCAAGAAGCCCAGTTCTTCCTGCTCTGAGTTCAGTACTCCCTGGGGGGAACATTCCTGTGGCAACTGAGCTTTTAAGTCCTTTCTGTCTGCGTTCAGTACCGTCATGATCATCATTTCATGCTTAATGAGCACGGAATCTAGGTCAAATCTTTCCGGAGAGGCTCATGGTCTAAACACAATGAGACCCATACTCTGGGGAGAAGGAAGAGCAGGTGTTCTAGATGGTCTGTGAACTGTCCCCTGCCCTGGGGCCCTGAGGTACCCCAAGAAATGAAGTGGCTGCTTTCTCTGGGCCCTAGGGGAGCCAGGCCGTCCGGGGGTCCCAGGCCTGCCTGGCCTGCCGGGCCGCAGCGCCAGCATCGGCTACCTCCTGGTGAAGCACAGCCAGGCGGACCGGGAGCCCATGTGCCCCGTGGGCATGAACAAGCTCTGGAGTGGATACAGCCTGCTGTACTTTGAAGGCCAGGAGAAAGCCCACAACCAGGATCTGGGTAAGTAGTACCAACCAGCCCCACTCTCCTCCTAGTGGTGGTCAAGGCTGAATGGCCGTGGTGAGACTCAGGACCCAGGGATGAGGAGCTTCTTGTGCCTGAGCCTGGTCCTCCATGTTTCTTGGGGGCAGAGTCTTCCTAAGCCCTTAAAACTCAGGACCCTGGCACGGGCGGCCTTTTAACTTGTTATCAAGACTTTTGCAGGTTCTTGTGTGGCTCTAGCCACAGGATGACCCTTCTCTACTTGAGGCTACCAGCTGCTCACCTCCTCCTTGTTTTTGCCCCTCACACTAGAGTTAGGTGGGGCCATAAGGGGCTGGACTGCATGTGGGTCCTAATACAGACCCCCAGGAAAACAAACTCATGGGTGCAGTGTGTTTATTCAAGGAAGCCTTTAAAAGGCATGAATGTGACCCACAGAAATGGAACACTATAAGGCGAGGCAGGTGCCTCAGACTCTGGTCCCTTGGAGGGGAGGAGAATGCAGGAGGCTGGCATGGTCCATTTCGCTGTAGGGTCACACCAGGGCACCGTGCTGGTGATGAGCTGCACGCACTCCTGCCTCTGTGCTCTGCCTCCATAATAAGTCTTGAAAAGCAGTGGAGCAAGAGTAAGCAAGGACAGGACCTCAAGTAACCCTGGGAGCAGGGCCAATCGGCAGGCCTTCACACTTTGCTAGGTGCCAAGGGTGGCCCCACATCTGGCTGTAAGCTTTTAAGCACCAGTGTGAAAAGCAAAACCTGCTTAGCCTGAAATTCCCACTGGTCTTAGACAAAGTCCACCTTGTGACCAGAGGTAGGAGAGCTGCCTGGCTGAGGGACCAGTCAGAGCTCCTTCAGAGAGGGCTCTGTGGGCACCAGGAGAGGTACTCAGCCCAGGGGCCACCAGGGGCTTCCTAGGGCTGGTGCTGTTGAGACTCCCAAACAGAGCACCCCCACCCAATGCCACTCATGAAGAGGCAGCTCCTGGTGCCCCGCCTGGCCCGGAGGTACTGGGAACTTAGAGCGGAACTCTTTGGAAAAGCCAGGGTACCTGTGAGACACTAAAGAAAAATGCAGAACTTTGGCTTGATCCCCGCAGATGGCAGGGCCCTCGGGTGGCTCCGGGCATGTCCCTGGGGGGCTTCCGGGGTGGCCCAGCTGGCGGAAGCCTCTCGCAGCTGCAGGCCGCGGTCTCACTCGCTCCTCCTGCAGGGCTGGCGGGCTCCTGCCTCGCACGCTTCAGCACCATGCCCTTCCTGTACTGCAACCCGGGCGACGTCTGCTACTACGCCAGCCGCAATGACAAGTCCTACTGGCTCTCCACCACCGCCCCGCTGCCCATGATGCCGGTGGCCGAGGATGAAATCAAGCCCTACATCAGCCGCTGCTCCGTGTGCGAGGCCCCAGCTGTCGCCATCGCAGTCCACAGTCAGGACGTCTCTATACCCCACTGCCCGGCTGGCTGGCGCAGCTTGTGGATCGGCTACTCCTTCCTCATGGTGGGTGCCGCTTCCTGCCCTCAGGGCCAGGTGGACATCTGGCAGGGACCCACACCTTTGTAAGAATGGTCCCCCAGGGCGTCTGTGCACCTGTGCACTGCAGGAGGGCAGGGGTGCAGCCTGCCTTTGCCAACTGAGCTCTGTGTCCCACCAAGACAATTGGGATAAATCTGGGCTGTTACACCAAAAAAAAGCTCTTACGGTTTATGGTTTACCAGAAGGCTCAGGGCAGGCAGGCGTGTCACCTAAAGCCCTAAGAAGCTTGTGTAGAACTTTTGGAACCTAAAATACTCAAATGACACCCAGGGGCAGGCTGCTGGGGAACATCCACAGTGACAGGGAGACCCTGGAACGGCAGTTTCCAGTCGCCTCTGGGTGCCGTGTGGCTACGTGTGCCCCCCTCAGCTGCTGCCCTGCTGGTGCCCCTCAGGGGTGCCCACTGCACCTGGCTGCGAGCCAAAAATTTTGGTGCAACCAAAAGCAGAATTTTAAAATGCTAAAACAAACAAACAAAACCACCCAACTCCCCCAGTCTCCCAGCTGGCAGCCTCAGAATCCTTAATGACCTGATTGGAAAAACTTTAATTACCCAAGAAATGCCTATTAGGAAATTAAGCAAGTACAGGTTTTTTGTTGTCGTTCTTAAAAAAAAAAAAAAAAAATTATTGAGACCACTCCTCCTTTGGCTCAGCATGTGGAGAGGGGTGGCAGTGCCTACTTTGATGCTTATTTTCAACTTGTCAACCACAGATGTGGATCCAAAATTTAAGCTTATTTTTCTTTTTATAAAAAAAGTGACTTTTTTTTCTCTTCTGCCAGGCATTTTTCATTGGGTAATTGGGAAGATTTTTTTTGTTTTACCAAAACATAGTCACCATAATCTGCTGATTGCGCCTGCGCGTGTTGCTGTGGTTTCTCCTGAAGGCCTGGCCGTGGCTCACCCCGGCCTGCACCTGCAGCCCGTGCCTGGGCTGGGCCCTGCACACTCAGCCACCCCACTGCTGAGGGGGTGCGCGGGCAAGCTGCACCTGGGTCTGTAGTTCAGTAGAAACCAAAGCAGCGTAGAACCTGACCTGGCGTTTCCGGGTGCAGGCTCCTAACCTACTGTCTCCCATCCTCTGCACAGCACACTGCGGCTGGGGACGAAGGTGGCGGCCAGTCTCTGGTGTCACCGGGCAGCTGTCTGGAGGACTTCCGCGCTACACCATTCATCGAGTGCAACGGCGGCCGTGGGACCTGCCACTACTATGCCAACAAGTACAGCTTCTGGCTGACCACCATCCCCGAGCAGAGCTTCCAGGGCGCGCCCTCCGCGGACACGCTCAAGGCCGGCCTCATCCGCACGCACATCAGCCGCTGCCAGGTGTGCATGAAGAACCTGTGAGGCCGCAGCGCCCCGGCCGCAGGGCCACTCTGGTGCTCGTTCTTAACTATTACCTCAGACGCTGACCCCAAAGCTGAATTTATCATCCTCCTCTAAAAACAATAAAAAGGCTACCAAAGGAATTCAGCACCAGCACTTCCACTAGACCGCCTGCACTGTCAGCCAGTGGGCGCTGGTGGCTCCAGACCGCAGACCGCTGCCCTGCTCTGCCCGCAGGACAGCCACGCCCACAGGTGTGGCTCACCGCTTAACGTGCCTCTACCTGCCACTCCCCCTGCCAAGACAGCTCCCTGGTCCCCTCTGCAGCGCGGTGCCCGAAGGCCATAGTGCAGTGGCCACAGCCCAGGACCGCCACCTGCTCCTGCCCGGGGCTCCCACCAAGGGCCTGGTGCTATTTCCTAGGTCACTGGGGTGGCAGCCCTGTGTTCTCCCATTCATGCCAGCGAGACCTGCACCCTCTAAGGAGGCCACCCTTTGAGGGGCCCTCACAGCCACACACGTCCTTCCTGCACGTCCCTATGGGCCACTAGGTTCGGCCATACTCATGGAAGCAAAGACGTTTTTGGTGTCACACCTGTTGGAAGGCAAATGTGGCGGTGTCATGTCTCTGGCCACAGTCCTGTGGAACCCACCCTCCCCGTTCTCCCTGGTGAGCTGTCCTCTACTTCCTGTCCATGTAACAACCACAAAATAAACGTTGGTCTTGAACATTTCTAAACCCCAGGTTGGTGACTGCCTTGATTTTCTCATATCCTCACAAAACTTGCTCCAGGGGGCGTACTACCTCAGGGACCGCCCAGCCACATGCTGCCGGCTTTGCATTTCAGTAGACCTCAGCCGGTCTCGCTCGTTCCTCAGGGAGCTGTGTTCATGATTCACCCAGGTGGACGGAAGCAGCCCACACTGCCCGTGACTGGTAGATGGCTATGTCTCAAAGGCAGCTCCCATCGGTCCCAAAGTGACTTCCCCAGTCCAGCCTCAGATCGCAAAAGACAGTCTGGAAGAACAGAGCTCTGGTCTTGACTCCTACAGAAATCAACTCGCAGAATTTAACCCTTTGAAATTTAATCTTGAACTTTCTCTAAAATTCCACATAATGAAATCAGCATTCTGCCATGTGGTGCTATTTGAAAGAGATGGGCAGCTGTCTCACCTGCCTCCAGGAGCCATCCGAGACAAGGACTTAGCACAGGAGGGTGGTGGGGGCCTCTGGGCGGAGTGAAAGCAGGCAGGAGAAGAGGGCAGCTGAGGAGCGTGTCCCTGAGGTGGGCAGCTCAGGGCTCGGCTCCACTGGGGACCTACCAGAGAAGGCTGCACAAGGGGCCTTGAGCTGTCCAGCCACCAGCTCCCGTCCTGCTGCCCAGGCCGCCTGAGGCAGGCACCCCTCACACTTCCAAGTGTGCCACTCGGCATCCCGGGTGAGGAAGCATCACACCAGCTACTGTCAGGAAGGGGGCACCAGATACCATCAGCCTCCGCCTGCTGCCATGGCAACAGCTGTAGCAAAAAGCTGGGCGAGAGGCCACGAGAGCAGGGCTTGAGGTGTCCAGCAGCCCTGAGACGCGTGGGAGGCAGCTCTTTGCTCTGGACTCCAACTCCCACCTGGAGGTGATCAGGGGGCCATGACGTCCTGATGTCTCCCGCTGGCTCCGTTCAGGTTTCGATGCCTGTGTGGTTTGCACAGTCAAATGCCCCGTGTCGAACTAGAAAGGAGGCCTTAACTTAGCCCTAAAGTAAGAGGGCTACAATCAAGGCCTCAGCACATAATTAGATCCAAAATGTAGACCATAGGCAAACCAGATACAATCCATACCCCCGGTTTGTGCTGGGGGCCACCGGACAGGGGTCCAGTGTGATGAGAGGCATGTCCTTTAGAATCAAACCACCAGGTTTGTAAACCTTCATGGGCCCTCAAGGAAGGGCCTTGCTGGCTAGTTTCTCAGTGTGGAGAACAGCCACCACCCTGGAAGCTAGGTTTGCCTGGATGACCCACTGACACCCCACACTTTCCAGTGAGTGTCCTATAGAGTCACTTCTGCCTTCCAACTGCTTCATGAAGGGATGGGTTGCAGAGGCACTTCCACACGTGGATGCTAAGCCAGAACAGCTGAGCCAGCGGAGGGTGGTAGGGAAGCCGTGTTCCAGCCTGCTGGAACTTAGATCTAAGCCAGTGGAGGAAACCGTCTGCGAGGTAACAGATCAGAGATATCGGTAAAAACCCAGATCTAACCTAATGTAGATATGGACGCTATGTAAAGAAACACAGGTATGTAGACAGAGCAAACAGGTGTGTCTATACTGTCTGCTCGCACAAGAGCAACTGCTGCAGCCACAGGGACGCCTGTGAAGTCCAGATCCCGTCCCTAGTGCCCTGTCCTGGGCCTCCTTTGCACCCCACAGACACAGAGGGCAGAGTGCAGAGGGGAGCCGGCCTTGCAGCCAGCCTCACACGTGTCTCTCTGGCCACCTGCAAACACTCAAGCCCTTCCTGCAGTGTGGCCTTACGTTCTCATCCTTGACAAGGAGCCCCAGGGAGGACCAGTGGGCTCCAGTGAACACAGAGGGAGCGGAGAAGGAAGGACAGAAGGCATGAGTCACGTGAAACCACCCGTCAGTAAAGGTCCGTGGACAGCCCTCCTGAGGGAGGCCATCTGGGCCCAGGGCTTCCAGGACAGGCACCAACAGAGCCCGAGTCCAGACGGCACACCCGAGAGCAGGGCCAGCTCTGGCAGCGCAGGCTGGGAAGACCCACGAGTGGGAAGCGTATCCAGCTGGGGCAACACCCAGAACAGGGTGCCAGGAAGTCAGGACGCCAGCATCATTAATCCTTCCTGAAGGGCAGCAGCGGGGGCCGAGGAGAAAGCTGCTGCTCGGCAGGCATCCGCGGATTCGATGGGTCCCTTGGGCCAGCACATGCAGCACCAGCTAGAAGTTGCAACGCAAGAGGCTGCGGGGCCAAGTGCTCAGAGGAACTGGCATAACGGGAGTTCGCGGTGACTACGTCGAGGGCATCAGACACCGGGCAAGATGCGTATGTGGACCTGGTGTGCCGTCGGCGTGCACCAGCCATCAGACATGTGGCCAGTCAAGGAAACGAGGGGCTGGGCTCAGAGCAGATGGAAAACCAAACCTTGACATTCAGGAAAAAAGGAGCTTGGGAATTCACCCACCTGCCCTCCTCAAGCATGAGCCGTGCACACAATGTCACAGGACACCTCTCCTCCCTCCGTAGCTTCAAAGAAAGATCCCAGGGTCTCCCTGGGTAGCATGTGTCCTAGAGAGGTCACTAGCATAATGCACATGTTGGGAAATAACACAGCTTCTGCCCCTGCAATGGCAAATTCCCACAAAACAATGAAAAGCAATCAAACTGACTCATGTTCAGTTTCCAATGGGCTGTTGCAAAATAAGTCTGGACCCCAGGATCCATTGCACAGACAAGGCTCAGCGGCAGGCCTCTGTCACACGCAGGGCTGCAGGGCATTGCCTCACAACAACAGTCTTCACCACACACCTGGAAGACACTTGCTTCGCAGGAGCAGATGAACCAAGCCTGCAGCAGCCCAGCAACCAGACCACAGGCCTTCAACAAAGTCAGCAAACAGCCAGGTGCGGTGGCTCACCCTTGTCATCCTAGTGGCTCTGGAGGCTGAGGCAGGAGGATAGCAAGTTCAAAGTCAGCCTCAGCAACAGCAAGGCCCTAAGCAACTCAGTGAGACCCTACCTCTAAATAAAATACAAAATAGGGCTGGGATGTGCTCAGTGGCCAAGAGCCCCTGAGTTCAATCCCCAGTACAATCCCCCTGAAAAATTAGCAAATGCCCTCCCCATAGAAAACAAGACCACTGCCATGTACCTTGCAGTCCCCAATGGCCTCTGCCCCACTTTGCCTCACTCTCAATTAAATTCCTAAGAAAACAGAAATTGCCCTCTATGACTCCTCTGTCAGAAGCTTCTAGATCAAGAGCATCCAACACCACCCACAGCAGAACTGCAAATGTGGTTCTGTGGCAGTCGGGAGCAAGGGGCCCAAAGAGACCTGAGCAGGACCAGAGCCAAGAGCCTGGCTACCACCACTAGAATGCAGGCCATGGAGACAGCGGGGCAGGCGGGCCAGTCTGAATAGTCTGGAATCAGTATGAACTTGATGTAGCTTTAAAGAAAAAAAGAAGCCAGCCAGGTCACGCCCATCGCCCCAGGACCTTCCCTAGCAAGCAGCCCCTGAGGTTCACATGAAATCCAAATCAGTAAGTCTCCACACCAAGGTTGTCCCCCAAATCCTCTTTAATAAAATGTGTAGCCCACACTGTTTCCACCAATATAAAAGACATTCTTGATTTTGTATAAATTAAGTGTGGAGAATCATTATCACAATGTGTCAAGATAAGTACCAAATGGGAGGATCACAAAGGAATCACAGTGAAAGTTCCAGAACAACAGAAAGCATAAAGCTGCACAACATGGCCGTGGCGGGTGCAGGGCAGGTCACAGGTGGGGCCAGACCTGAGAATGGGAGTCACACTGCAGGCGGAGACCAGGGACAGAGGCAGCAGCAAGGCAGCATCAGTGTCCTGACTTGCTTCCGTGGAGCGTTCCTGCCCCCACCTGAGGCTCCTGTGCAGGCAGATCTGCACCAGTAACTAGCAGCCCTCCCCGCGTGCTGTGCTATACAGCCATTCCCTGATTTTCTCTGCCCCAGCCAGCTTCCCACAAGCACAGACCAAGGGTCAGGAAGGCCTTCTGCAGGTCAGGCACAGCACCCAGATCTGGTCCGTTTGGTGGGCTTACAGCTGGTTATATCCACAGTCTGCGACGGCCCCTCAGCCCTCTGCTGTAAGATCATCGGCACCACCATGTCAAACAAGGTTTCAAACAGGAGGTCCACGTTGTACCCCGTTTTGGCGCTGGTCTCGAAGCACATCTGCTCAGCAGCCGGCACATCCTTCTCATCCAACATCTTGTACTTCAGGATCTTTTTGTAAAGGGCCACTGCATCCTCCAGCTGCACCTGCTTGGGCACCCTGGGGGCGGCACAGCCACCCCCAGCCTTGCTGGGGTTATGCCCCTCCTCCTGCCCACTCTCTGCAGCCCCCTCCCCAGTGAGGTCCACTTTGTTCCCCACGATGGCAAACAGGCAGTCTTTGCTGGCCGTGTCCGTCAGGCCCAGGAACCTGTCCTCCAGCTCCACCAGGCTCTGCGGGTGGTTCACATCGTAGGTGAGGATGACGGCGGCTGCGCCCCGGCAGTACATGGAGCCCAAGCCGTGGAACTGCTCTCGCCCTGGGGGAAGAGAGGGGAAGACATCTCAGCATGTACCCACCTGCAGTGCTGCACGCGAGCTCCTCCACCCCACAGATGTGGCAGGAGCTGGAAGGGGCCAGAAAAAGGAGGTGGCCAACCAGGACCCCAGGTGCAGGTAGAAGCCAGCCCAAGAGCCCAGGTGACAGACAGGGTCCCCGCTGACAGCTGAAGCTGACCCAGGAGCCCAGGCCTCTGGAATTCTAAAGGAAGCTGTTTGAACAATGCTACCTGCATGGTCTCGATTCTTGGTATCATGGTCTGTGCCAGGTTCCCAAGTGGCACCGAGTAAGACTGTTGCTGAGGAAATTCTGTGACCTCTGCCTGCAGCATGAGCATGTGGAGAACACCATGAGGCCACTCTCCAAGGCGGGAGCAAACCCGGGTCCAAACAGGCATCCCTGGGACAGGTTCACACTCACGTCACGCAAGGGAAGCCCAGCAGGTAGGGCCATGCCACCCACAGCTCACTGGGTATCCCTGGGTCCTTGGAGTGTTTGCTTCACCACGGGGACACGCTCTAAGGAAGCCACCATGCAGGATGCTCATGTCCTCCTGTAAACACTGGCAGTGAACTCAGAAGAGGTCACAAGGCTCCTTCCCGCTCATGGAAGTAACTGGCGCTCCACTCCCGTGATGGTTGCCGCAGACTCCTCCCCACAGTCATGGTCGTCACCTCTAAAATCACAATAGCCGCTGGACCTGACCATCAGGTTAACAGTGAAACACATAGGAACATGCTTTTCTTTATCCCCCCTTCCTGAGAGAACTGGGGAGAGGCAAGTTGGACCAGGAGCCCAGCTGGGCTTGGCAGGAGCTGGAGTTGTGTGCCCTTAGGCAGGTCTGGAAGCCAAAATGCGGGGTCCCTCAGGGTCCCGGGCTGCCTCCCTCTTTAGGAAGAGCCAGCCTGGACAGATCTGTGTAGTTTGGGGCAAGTGGTGTCACTCTGGAATCCAGCACCCAAAGAGCAACGTTCCTCCCCTGAGCTCACCTCCCAGATCAGTTTGAGACAGGCAACTTATCACAGGCTTCAGGTCAAGTTATGCTGGACACCGCCAGGCAGAAACAGCGGCTGTCCGATTTGGTGTCTGTTCCCCCATGATGGAAGACAACGACCAAGACCTATAGAAACTGACAACTGTAGACGTTTAAAAAAGGACATGCCAGGTACTGTGGCACATGCCTCCAAGCCCAGCTGAGACAAGAAGGTCACAAGTTTGAGGCCAGCCTCAGCAACTTAGTGAGGCACTCAGAAACTCAGCAAGTCCCGTCTCAAAACGAAAAGTACAAGCCGGGGATGTGGCTCAGTGGTAGAGTGCCCCTGGGTTCAATCCCCGGTAAGTAATAAACGAAAAGAAGTGAAAGAGATGCTTCCCCACGGCTACCGTAAGCCAGGACTTCTTTCAGACACACTAACCCAGGATCATGAGGTTTCCAAAAGCGAAAAATGTCATCAGCTCCTACCACCAGATTTCACAAGCGAGCAACTAAGGAACAGAGAGCAGGGACATTCCACTGACCCTGGAAGAATTTTTTTCAAGTCTCTGTTACATAGTTCATTTGGGACAAATAGTTCATTTAGGCATAGTATAATGCCTATGCCTAAAATAGTTTTCCATTCGCCTTTAAAAAAAAATGAAATCACTATACAAAAAAAAAAAAAAATTCAGAGCAACTACAGAAAGAACAGAATAACCCCAAATGCCAGCCAGCACAGGGCATATATAGGGACTGCTACTCAACTCACGTAATCTGTTAATCACTCCTCCATCAGTAGATAGCCTAAATGCAGTTACCAAGCTAAAGAATTTACAAGCCAGTTTTCATGCCTGAAATTCTTAAATACTGCTTTAGATGTAATCTACAGCTTTTAGGATTGCTAAGGGAATAAATACTTGGGCTGCTTTCAGGTGTCTTGAGCTAGCTGGTTCTGGCAACATGGGGCAAATCTGTAACAGGACAGGCTAGTCTACGGAAGCACTGTGCTGAACTTACTGCTGAATGGATGTCAGTGGGAACCCTGCTTGGCATTTCAAGCATGAGAAGCAATGAAGATAAACTGGTAAGTCACCAAGACTTGACCTGACACACTTAGCTTTGCCAAATTTGCAGTACATTTGAAGCCAAGCCTCCTAATAAGTTTTCCAGTGCTCTGTGAAGGCAGGCTGAGCTAAAAAGTCAGGCACCAGCTGCTCACCAGCTAAGAACAGCCCCTCACTTCTCCCGACATCAACTTCCTTTCTGCAAGGATGAGCTTGAACTAGCAGTTGGCGAGTCCCTCCTCATGTAACAGATCCTCTCTCTCTTGCCCTCTTTTCCAGACCTGGGTCCCTTAAACACCCATTCTGAGGCCAAAGCTCTAGGAATCCCAGTCGTTTCTTTCACCTGGACTTCCCTGGGGAACTAACTGTCTCATGGGCCAACTCTGAAGAATCTCAAGTTGGTTCAAGCTCAGCCAAACAGTGAGCTAAGGAGCCAGGTCAGTGGAGCAAGGCTGGCAAGGGGGGCACAGCCACTGGCCCAGGGCCCCACTGGAAGTGCAGCCTGTGATTGCCCCAAGTCCCAGGATCAGTACTCCACCTGTTCAGGAAGCACTTCCAGAATGACCTGTTCAGCCTTATGCCACCAGTGCAGCCCTGTACATTGACCGTCCCGGGGGAAGGACCGCCGGAATCTGCAACAGTGCTCCAGTTTCTGACCAAAGCTGCTGGAGAGACTACGTACCCACCTGCAGCAAGACTGACCTGGAAGCTCACCAGGGCCCAGAGCAGCCGCAAAGGGGCCAGCAGGCAGGCCCACTGGCCTACCCAGCCCAAGGTCTGGTTTTCAGATCACAGGTCTTAAAACACAGTTGTGCCCAGCACCCAAAAAAAAAAAAAAAAATACAGTTGAGTGAACTCCATCCAACGTGCGTGGAAGTCTGTCCAGGCACGAGGAGGAGCTGGGAACCGAGCACCACTTCGTCATCCTGGCAGGAAGGAACTGTTCATCTCTGCGGTCACTTCCCTCTATCAGGTACAGGAAATGCAGGTCAGTGACAGAGCAACCTGGTCAGCAGCGGGCCCTCCAGGTTTATTAGACTCAGTTTCCTAGCAGCCACAGGGTGGGCCTCCCCTTCCCTCATTCACAGAAGCAGAGACCAAGGCACAGGATAGAGCGGGCAGTTGGTCATACACAGGAGGGATGGAGCCCAGGCAGGAACATTGGCTCCAGGCAACCCAGGAGTCGGGTCCAACCACCCTCGAAACAGGAGGGAGGTTCTTGGAGTGGCTCGTTCTGACAGGAGGAAAACCTGTGCCTGGTGGGCTTTCTTCCAGGAACACGGGCAGTAGTAGTGAGCGGCCATAAAGCTGGAAGTTCCAAAATGCAGGCAAGGCCACCCTGGAGGTGGCGCAGGCAGGCGTCCTAAAGAGCCGGATTCCAGAGAAGTCTAGAGTCAAGCCCCCCAGCACGAGCCTGGGAAGTCACTGTGTCATCAGGAGCCTCCATTTCCCACAGCACCTGCCAAGTGGCTGGGAAACTGAATTGAGTCACACAGCAGACTGCTTCAACTGTGCCTGAGTTAGACTCCTCCCCAACCAGACAGACTCCCCTGTCCGTGGTCTCATCAGTACGTTTAAAATGGTCTCCATGGACGCAACACCCCTAGGAATATTTATAAGAAGAGATGATTAAACCTTTTAGTGCAAGAGGAAGAAAGGGGCCACTTGTCCCCCCAGGTTCAGGAAACAGCTGGGCTTCCCGGGCCCTTGCTAGGCACAGCCGCTGCTCTCCAACAGGTAGAGAGTGAGGAGCCAGTGGGGTGATGGTTCTCGGTGCCACTCACAGGCTGTTCTGTGGGACTCCTTGCTCTAGAGCATCTCTAGATGAACAGCCAATCGGCCACCACTGATGCCTGTGACAGTTTACGGCACACATCAACTCAGCCTGGCCGTGGGCCAGTGGTTTGTCCAATGGTGTGTGGATGCTGCTGGGATGCATTTTGTAGAGGGACCACACGCTGGGACTGACTGAAGCCCAGACCTCCACAACACGGTGGCCACATACAATCTGCGGCAGGCCTGGGTGCAAGGCTGAGGTCGCAGGAGGAGGAACTCGGCCCCGAAAGAACACGAGTCCTGTCTGCACCGATCAACGCCCCACTGGTCTGTCTCTCTGGCGAAGCCTGCCTGCCTAACACTCTTAGAGTGACCTGTTCATTTCTTAGGACAGGTACCCTGCTGTCCTACCCAGTCCAAGGCTGCCCACTGAGGCCCCATTCCCTCCACAAAGAGGCACAGCATGCTTTCAAGGACAGCCTGGGGCCCACAGGTCCTTTTCCAGGATGAGGACATAGATGGTCCAGTGTATCACCCTGGTCATGTGTCCAGGGAGAGGAGGAACAGCAAGAAAAGGGGCTTTTTAGAAAACTGAAAGTACCACTTTGACTTTGTTGAGGGTGCCTTTCAGTCTCCGCTGTCCAGGCTGGTTCTTTCCAAATGCAGATACAATGAAGGAAATCCCCTGCCACCAGCTTCCTAGCTTGCTGCAGGCTTCGGGGTAAGGTGAACTGCAGACTGGACATTCCTTCCAGGCTCAAGGCCACCCTGACGGGTTTCCAGTGCCAGGAAGGCTGTGGCTCTTGGGAGTGCAGGGGGCATCTCTCGTGGGGGTGGAGAAGGCAGCAAGGAGTTTCAATTCCAAATTCTTCCTGGTTTTGAAGTGACCGCCTCTTTCTCTTCTATTCTTAATGTTTTTCCCATAAGAGGAAATTCCCATAGCCTTCTACCTTTCTGCACAGCTGCACAAGAATCCCAAAAGGTGTGTCCATCCCCGAACCCGGGAATGGGGTCTCATTTGGAAAAGCTGTCTTTAGAGATACAATTCAAGTTAGAATTCAGAGGAGAGCTTTCTGAACTGCCCTGTGGGCTCTACATCCAATCACCAGAGTCCTTAGAAGAGATGTACACAAGAGACACACCTGGAGGCAGAGACGGGGCCCTCCGAAGCCAGGAGAGAGGCCTGGGACACACGCTCCTGCCCTAGAGCCTTCAGCTGACACCTGGCTCAGCCTGTGCGGAGGGACAGACCCTGGTAGTATTTCACCACAGCAGCTGCAGGAATCTAACACCTTCTAAGCCTTCCGCAACCTGAGCCTGAGCCTCCAAGGTCAGCAGCCACCACCCAGGTGGTGGATCTCCCAGGACCTCTGAAACACAGGTCCCCCCTCACAGGCAGGCAGGTCACTTGAATCCCTGGGGGCATTGCTGGACAACAAGCTCCCCAGGCATCAGGCACATGGTCAGGTGAGAACCACCTCCGTCCCAGCCCTGCTTCAGTAGTTACCCACCTGACGGTTCCTAGGGCACATCCAGCCAAGCACCATCAGGCCATCAAAACCAGCCTCTTCCCCAACCCTGTCTGCACTCAGAATTGGCTCAGAGGCCCCTGAGCATCCTTGGCCTCCTCCCTCACCCCTGACAGCCTTCCCAGGTTAATCTGTCTCACCCTTGGCATTCGACCCTGAGTCCCCCCCGAGACCAGGGCGACAGTCAGGTGGTAACATACCTCCTCATGGCCGATCAGTCCCATGACCTGCAGATCAATCATACTGAAACATCTACACTTCACCTACGTCACCATGACCCTGCCCTGAGGCCAATGGCAACATCTGGCCGGCGTCTGAAACCCACCATTGCCCCCCCTCCAGACTAGCCTTCCATGCCCCTGAACAACCCTCTACAGCCACCCCTCCATGTGGCCATGATCTCACCAAAATGCTCAGCTCTTTCCAGGTCCCCGTAACGCCCAGGACCCAGCCCACATCACCACTTCTCTGACAACATCACCCTGGCTCGCTCTTCCTGCGTGTGGCCACTCAGGAATTCGCTCACCCACAGAGAGCGAGCAGGCCCGCGGCTGCACAAAGCACACCCCGTGCTATTGTTCATTGGTTCCCGTCACTGTTAAAGACGGACCTAATCCCCAGGCACAGTGGCACACACCTGCCATCCCAGTGACTTGGAGGCTGAGGCAGGAGGATCTCAAGTTCCAGGTCAGCCTGGGAAACTTAGTGAGCCCCTGCTTCAAAAATAAAATAAGCAAGAGCTGGGCTATGGGTGTAGCTCAGTGGTACAGCACCCTTGGGTTCAACTCCCAGTATTTACAAAAAGAAAAAGGAAAAAAAAAAACCCTCCAAGCTCTTTGAAAAGCACATGACAATGTGACAATGTGCATGAAATGGTGCCTCCCTGTCATCGCCAGCTGACCAGAAAGTCCAAAAAACATGAAATAGGCCCACCTGTGATTCAAGTTCTCTGATAGCCACATTTTAAAGTCTGAGAGATGACACAGATTTCAATATATTTTTTTCAACAAAGTCAAAATATCGTCACTTCACTATCCAGTCCACACAAAACTACAGAGACAAGGGCTGGGTGTGGCAGAGGGGCAGAGCACTCGCCTAGCATGAGCAACGCCCTGGGTTCCAACCCCAGCACCACAAGATAAATAAGTAAATAAAGCTACCAAGCTGGCCTTTTGGTACGAACACTTCTGAGTCAGGTGTACCTCTCATGCTAGGGCCCAACCCCAATGGACGTGGCCACGTCTCCAGTGTTCCAGCCTCACGTGCTCAGTGGCTATGTGTAGGCAGGGTCCCTGTGACCAAGTCTTCTGAGGCAAGAGCCACAGGCAGCATGTCCACCCCGAGCATCAAGCACAATCCTCAGGACACATGGACACTCGAGAACCACTCGTGATGGGCGTGAAGAAGACAGGAAGTCGCAGAGGCAAACAGCTAACACAGGCGGGGTCGGAGCTCACGGGCTTCAGCTCCTCTGGCCCTCGCCATCCAGGAAGCCTCCATCTTCCCAGTCTCACCTACAGGCCGAGGCCCAGCGTCCAGTCTTCTGAATTTGATTTCCCACCTTCCCGCCTGCCCAGGGCCTCATTGCCCAGTCCTGCCACAAACCATCTAGGGCAGCCGGTTACCTTTAGTGGGTGGCCACAGAAGGCAGTCCTGCACCCAGTGTGGACCTTCCAGCATCGCTGTGCGCTGCCCTTGGCCCCAGGCAGGGAAGCGGCACCCAGGACGCAGAGGCTGCCAAGTCTTCCCACACAGGCCTGGCTTCCACTTCTCTCCTTAAAGATGAGCCAGCTTACCGGGAAGCATCAGCTCATGTCTCAAAAATGAGATGCTTACCTCGTGCCCGCTGTTACAGGGTGGGCTGAATCCCTCAGAGGGCTCCATTCGAGTCCTAATCCCCACGCCTGTGAATGGGACCTTAGTTGGAAACAGGATCCTTAATTGAATGTGAGGGTGTCCTTATGAGACGTGCAGATGACATGGACGGACATGCAGGAGGATGGGGTGGGTGCAGGAGGAGCTGCCTGAAACAGGTGGATCAAAGTGGTGGACCCACAAGCCCAGGACTGTGGCATCTACCAGAAGCGGGAGAAGGAGGTCTCCCGGATCCTTCAGAGGAGTGAGGCCTGCCTGCCAGCACAGGGCCTCAGACCTCCAGCCTCCAGACTGCAAGAGGCTGTGTCCTGGTGAGCCACCCATTCTGCTCCGCTTTGTTACCTAGGCAACGCACGCTCCCTGGCACAGCCGAAGCCACAGAGCCACGGCCCCCACCTCCCCAATGGGGACCAAACCCAGGAGCTGAAGAGGAATCAAGACTTCCCTTGCCCTCTGTCCCCGTGATGTGCAGGGGTCAGACAGGCAAGGGAGTTCTGCTTCCTCCCCAGCCACACCCCTTCTCCCCTCTGAAAGCAGGAGGAACAGCCAGTCGGTCATGAACTTCGGCAAACCACAGTAAAGGAGAAGTCGATAAGGATGTTCAGATGACACTGAACTTGCGTAACCAAACCCACGTGCCCTCTCCCAAGCCAAAGCTGGCAAAGTCGCCTGCTTCCTGAGCGCAAGTCACCGATCAGGAAGTCTCCCCAGGGCAGGGATGGCTAACACTGCCTCAATTCACAGTTTGTAACTCAACCCGAGTAAGGAGTGACCTTCGCTCTCTAATCTGATCTACACAGTAAGGAACAAATCACCCCAGCCCAGCTTTTGTCCTCCTTGAGAAATACAGAAGGAAGAGGCGGTAACCAGAGAAAGAGGCATTCAAGAAAGACCAGCACGTTATCCAGCAGAGGAGTGGACGGGCTGCCTCTGCAGAGGGGAAGCACCACAGACAGGAAGAGCCACTGGCCTGTGGACAAAGAGCTCAAAGGTGGCCGACGGTCACTCAGATGTAGAGTCACGTCTTCACCAAGCTCCAGGGACAGTGCCAGGTTCTGTTCTGGACGTGTGATATTCCGGTTCTTAAAGGGCGTGCAGGGAGCAGTAGTAACCTTGAGACAGTGAACACCACGGCCCTCATCCATCCAGCTGCTGCTCCACGTTCATGTGGGGCTGGGTCATCCCAGCAACCCCTGCCCTGGTGAGAAGCTGACACAGACATGCAAAGGCCACGGTCACACAGGCCACAGTCACACAGTGCACAGTGATAAGAGCCACAGTCACATGGGCAGCGAAGGGCAGGTCAGCCACCAGAGTCCAGGGTCCCTGCTCTTTGCCACCCCTTGTGCTCTCGGCCTCGGGTCTGTGATGAGCTGGGGAAGAGGGGGCTAGATAAAGGAAGCCAGGACCTCAGACTCTAAAGAAAGACAGCGGACCCAGCAGATCTGGGGGGCTGAGAAGCACGGCCAGTGCCTGCGTGCAGCCCCGCTGGCCACGGCTCCCCAGCACCAGCCTCTTCCCCGGGCAGAGGACAGGGCCCTGCTGAGCTGCCCACTGTTCCCAGAGACCATCACTGTGTGTGCAGGTGCCAGTGCCCCACCACTCCTTGTGGCCTTCTCAGTCCCAGGGCAGGAACTGCCCTGCTCATAGGTGAAGATCCCGGGCCCTTTCCACCATCCCTGGCTCGGTAGCAGCCCCAGGACAGCCACCTGTGACCATATAGGAAACACTGGATGGACCCCACACCCAGCTGTGCCAGAAGGACTACATGCCAGTGTCAGACAGCTGGACCTCAACAGCTAGGAGGGGAAAAGGAGAAAACCCACCTGAGACAGTGAGGCTTCTTTCTGCCAGAAGAAAGAACTAAACCTGCAAGACAAATCAATCGATCGCACTGAGAGAAGAAGTGACTAGCAGAACATTTTCGAATAAGCTAATAGTTCAAACCCAGTAAGCTCATGATTGCCCACACCGACTGTTCCTTGGATTCTCTTCTGAGCAGTCTGTGGTCACTCATGGGCATGAGACATGGCTGTTTTTGATGACAAAGGACAGCTAGCTGTTCTCTCCTGGAGGAAGCCCAAGTGTTCCTGCTGGAGACGAAATGAGAATCAGCACGGCCGGGCTCAGCTGATGACTCCCTAGAGACTGTGCTACCTGGATCAGTGGGCACACACGTGACTACGGTCATCCCAGCCCAACCTGTAAAATCAGAGTTTTCCTTTTCAAAAGAGAATATAGACCCCAAAATATTGCCAAGTAACAAAAAATGCACTATACAGAAGAGAGGCTGGGTGTTCTAGGAAAACCAGCTCATGTTTACATCCAAACACAGTGAGATACTGACAACAGTGTATTTTCACCCAAGCCAGCATGCGTCATTTCTGTCGCTTCCGTCTGATAATTTGAGGGATAAAAACTAAACACGTGTCACATCCACCCGACTCGTGTTATCACCCTAATGACCAATTGCACGCTTATCCCAGAACTGACTCAATGACGGGGCTTCTGAGAAAAGTGGCAAGGTGGTTACATAATAAAAACGAGCTCAGTTTTCAAATCACTGTGAATTTTTCAGGCATGAATTTACTAAAAAAAATTCCATAATAAAACAAATAACTCAAAGAGAAGTTCTTTAAAAGCCTAATATCAAGAAAAGAGAGGCAAATCCAAAAATACACTTACATAACATACTTAGCTTTAAAAACAAAAACTCCCACATACCAGCATATTAATGAGCCAGTCTCCTCACCTTCAGTAGATACTGTGCTGTTTTGTGATAATTCATTTTAGAATGAGCTTATCAAGTAAATACTTAGTCATTTGCTAAAGCCTCTTTTTATTAAAGCAGGAAACTCAACCATTTCTGTTTTAAAGCAAGTCTTAACTTGTTCCAAAGCCAAGACTGAACTGCAAATACCCCATTAAAAAACACTTTAAATCTAAAAAGGGTTTTCTTGAAATACTATCAACTGGAACACTGCATGGAGCAGCCCAGGGTGCAACGCCTTTGCTGTACAGAGAGTAAGGCCTTCATCCCTCTCCACTGTGCAAATGCTCTGAGAGACACATGACAGGGAACAAACACTTCCTGTTGGTTCTGCCCCCAGGTAAGTGTGTCAAACCCTTTCTTAACGATTCTAAGGAAACAGGACTTTGCAGATATTTATGCTGTCCGGTCATCTCTTGCTTCCACTCTGGGTGTGTTCTAATAAAGCACCCCTTCAAGGACCGTGCCCAAGGACAAACATCGTGGGACTAGAAATGGCTGCTGAGGATGCTGGGAGTCACCTGGACACTCTCCAATCACCTGCAATCGAGTCTTCTCTAAGAACTTAGTTTATCAAATTGAAATGTAACAGCATTATGATGCAAAGTAAAATTTTAAAACAATTACCTAAAATTGTCAAAAACATTGGCATAGAAAGTAGAACAGCAGGTGCCGGGGCAGAGGAGGAAGATGAGTGTTTAATGGGGATGGGTTTCAGCTCGGGAAGATGAAAAGTTCTTCACAGGTCATCACATGAATATATTAAGGCCACTGAACTGTGTACTTAAAATGGCCAAAATTGTAAATTTTGTTAAATATATATATTAAACCACAATTCAAAAACTCCATAATGTGTGCAGCCAGCACCCATGAAGAACTCCCAGAAGCTCAAATGGCCTGATCCCGCTCTAGATAATCGGCTTATTTCCACAGGGCTGCAGCAAGCCTGGCGCAGCCCCCTGCCCACCTGCCGTGTGCACTGCCCAGTGATCTGGTTAAAACGCCAGCTCTGATTTGGCTCCCGCCGCCGCCACCCACAGACCTCACTTAGAGCAATAGACTTCAAAGCAGCAAGCAGTCCGGGTGCTGCTCAGCGACAGCGAGGAGCGGCAGTATTAACAGGACTAACTGATGAAACCAACAGGTGAGCCTCTGGCCCTCTCCACAGGTAACAGGTACAGAGCAGCCCCAGGTGCCCTAGCCACAGAAAGCCAGGGGGACAACACCTGTCAGGGGTCAGAGGCTGCACCCTCAACTGCTGGGGCCTAAGGCTTGGTGGTCACTAACCAGAGTTAATCAGGTTTTAAATTAGCTAGGTTTGGAATGTGCTTTTGCAATTGTTACAGAAAATGTGCCCGGTTAAGTAAACAGTGGGTCAACGAGTGTTAATAAATGAGAACAAAATATCCTCGAACGATCCAGAAACTGATCAACTCAGACACAATATAAATGCAAACGCTGACCTGCTACTTAGCACAACACAGGGATGGGCAAGGCTCACCACTGTCCCCTTTGAGAACCCAAGACCCCCGCCTGGAGTTCCAGGCTGCACAAACTGGGTGGAATTCAAGCTTCCTCTAGGACAACAGCCAGGTTGGAAAGAACACCACTGGAATCTCAGTGCTGGCATCAGTCCCTGGGCAGAGCCCAGGTCTGCCTCAGTGTCCTCACCCGCCAGCCCGGGTCCCCTTGGAATGGCCCAGAGCTCACTGATAGTTCACTCGAGTGCCGGGTAGGTGTACACACACACCTGTTCCATTTCACCCTCCCCCCATTAGTGTGCATATTCACAGATCTTGAAGCAGAGATCCAAAGGGCTCGCTCATCTGCTTAAGAACCGGGCAGGGCTCCTGGCTGGCTATGACGATAGTGGTGTGATTACAGACTAAATAGGGAGTGGCCAAACAATAGAGTCTTAGGAGTTTTAGTCAGAATACGGATCCTCCCCATTTTCTTAAGGTTTATTTGAAAGATAAAAATTGCACGTTTAAGGTGTACAGCACATTTTGCATACACTGTGAAATGATCACCACTACCAAGCTGAACAACAAACATCTCAGGTACAGTGTGTGTGAGCATTTAAGATCCACCTGCTTCGTGAATTTCAAATACACAAGACTGGACTGTGAGCAACAGTCACCATGCTGTACACTGATCTCCATAACGTTTGTGCCCTGCGTGACTGAAACCTGGGAAATCTGATTCCCCACCCCTGTGCCCGGAAGCTGCCATCTACTGATTCTGTGTGACCAATTTTCTCAGAGCCGTGCGAGGCCTGCAGCCACTGCCTTCCGGCCACTGGCTCATCTAACCTGTGTCCTCAGGTGGGACCTCAACGGCAATGCCAAGGACACCCAGTAGGGAAAGGACGGGCTACATCGGGTTCCTGGTGTGTCCGGGTATCAGCCCCTGGACGGGTGGCTCGCAGGCATCTTGCTCTGTGGAGTGTTTCCTTTGTTGGGCAGGCTTTTAGTTTGATGTAATCTCATTGGTCTATTTTTTCTTTTATAATCACATCCAAAAAAAAAATCATTCCCCAAATCAACACAGAAGCTTTTCCCTTAAGTTTTCGTCTAGCCGGTTAGGTTCAGGGCTGCTGTGTCTGATTCATTTTGAGCTATGTTTGCATGTGGTCTGGGGAAGGGTCACCTGGCCTCTGCACGTGTCATCCAGCTTTCCCAACACCACTGGCTGAAAGGCCTGTCCTCTCCCTACTGTGTGCTCCTGGCACCGTGGTCAAATACCCACTCACCACGAACGCGTGGATTTGTTTCTGGATTCTGTCAGTGCGCCTGGTTCCAGGCAGGGACCATGCTGTTCTGGTTCCTCGAGCCCCACGTGATTCTGAGATCGGACAGTATGGAGTCTCCCACTTTACTCTTCTTGATCTAGATTCTGTGTCTTTCGGTTTCTATATGAATTTTAGAATTTTAATTTTTGCGTGTAAAAATGTCATTGAAACTGAATCTGTAGGTCACTTCAAGAAGTACAGGCATTTTAGCAAGGTTGAGTCTTCCAACCCACGGACACGGGACATTGCCCCACCTAGTTGAGTCTTTTTCAATTTCTTTCACCAGTGTTTTAGGTTTACAGATCATCCACCTCCTTGGCTAAATTTACCCCTCGGTATTTGTTTCTGGTGGTACTATAAATGGGATCTCTGTCTTCCATTTCTTTTTCAGAGAGTTTGTGTTATCATTTGAAAAGCAAATGATTCTTGTATGATGATTTTGTATCCTGACACTTAGCTAAATTTGCTTATTAGGTCTAAATGGTGCTTTGGTGGAGAATTTAGAGTTGCTCTCTGCGTGTAAACTCACGTCATCTAGAAATGGAGGCAACCTTTCCACCCTGGATACCTTTGCTTTTTCAATTGCTCTGGCTAGGACTACGAGTAGCATGCTAAACAAAAGTGGCGAGAGCGGCACCTTGTCCTGACGCCGATCTGCGGGGAGCCGCCAGCTTCTCCCCCTGCATGTTGGGTGCCGTGTGTTCGAGTGTTACGCCTGTGGTGTATCTGTCCCTCCCATACCTAGTTTGTGGAGAGGTTTTCTGTTGTTATTCTGTTTGAGAGAGGGTGTCTCACTACCTTGTGCAGGCTGGACTTGAACTGTGGGGCTGAAGCACTTCTCCAACCTCAGCCTTCTGAGCAGCCGGGACTTCAGGCACATGCCACATGTTGAAAGTTCTTATCATGAAACCATGTTAAATCTTCTCAAATGCTTTTTCTGCACCTACTGAGATGACATCTGGTTCAGTCCCTCATCCTAATGAAGTGATGCATCTCCTAACTGATGTACCTGTTGAGCCCTCCCTGTCCCCAGCAGGAAGTGATGCATCTCCTAACTGATGTACCTGTTGAGCCCTCCCTGTTCCCCAGCAGGAAGTGATGCGTCTCCTTACTGATGTACCTGTTGAGCCCTCCCTGTCCCCCGCAGGACAACCCACTTGATAGTGACAAAGCGATGCTCTTCTTTAGCTGGGCAGTTTGCTGTGTTTGAGGATTTTTGCATCGACGTTCATCAGCAATATTGGTCTGTAATGTTCTTTCCTTGTGGTTTATTTTTCTGGTTTGGGTATTAGGAAAATGCTGGCCTCTTAAAAAGAGTTTGGAAGTATTCCTTCCCCTTCAATACCTGAAGAGTTTGAAGGATTAGTGTTAAATTCTTTGTATTTTAGAATTTACCAGTGAAACCATCAGGGCCTGGGCTCTTCTCTGTTGGGAAGTTTCTAATTATTAATTCAATCTTTTATCATCAGTATGTTCAGATTTTCTGTGTCTTCATGATTCAGTCTTGGTAGGTTGTGTTCCTAAGAATTTATACATTTAAGTTAGCCTATCTGTTAGCTTACAAGTGTGGCAGTTTATGTTCTTAGTACTTTTGTGGTATCAGCTGTAATGTCTCCCCTTACACTTATTTGCATTTTTCCCCCCTTGGTCTGACTAAAGGTCAGTCAATTTTGTCTGTAACTTCAGGCTCAGCTTGTTCTGCCTTTTCTAGTTCCTCAAGGTATAAAAGGTAGGTTGTTTACTTGCAAGCTCTCATTTTTAATGTGGGTATTTATACCTGTAAACTTCCCTCTTAGAACTGAGAATCCTATAAATGTCAGCCTGCTGTTTGCATTTTCATTTGTCTCGAGTTTTTGGTTTTGTTTTTTCTTTGTGCATTCGGAGGGAGGCGCTTACTGTCTGCACATACGGGCTTTGGTTAGGAAAGCGCCTCACCCGCCATTCTGGGTGGCCTGCCGCTGGATGCCCAACCCCAGAGTCTATGGATCTGCCTGGAGCCTGAATGCACAGGGCCAGCCAGGCAGTCAGATGCGCCCGGGGCCAGTGGGGCAGGCGATATGGGTAACTGGCAAGTGTCTTTCCTGTGGGCTCTGGGGCACCTTTTCTGACTTCTGTGCCCGCTCAAGTGCTGCACTCTCTCAGGTATCCCTTAGCTCCACAGTAAACGCCGCCTCCTCGCTCCCACGATGTGATGGCGCCTTCACATTCATGACAGAGCACAGCACAGAGGTGTGAAGTGCACGCCTTCTGGGAGTACAAAGAGCCAAGTGCGTTTTCACGCACCAGCCTGGCTCGCTCCGAGACAGCCGGGGTGCCATCATTCATCACCTGCGGGCGCTGCAGTGCTTTTTCAGTTCGCCAGGCACTGAGAAGACGCGCTGTAGTTCGTAGTCATGATGCTGTGGACGTGAACAGGAAGGCTGAGCATCACTTTAGTGCTGTCGCTTCTGGGAAGGGTGGGGCGAGCCTGGTGATCAAGAGCATAGGCCCTGGGGCAGTCTGCCCGGCTCATGCCCCAGCTGGACACCCTGGCTTCCTGCCAACTCCAGGACACAACCTTGCTGCTGTAACCTGGGGGCCTGAGAGGACTGAATGAGCGCAGGGGCCAGCGGGCAGGAACAGCCTCCAGCCCACACAAATGCCCTGGAAGCACAGCGACATGTGGCCAAAGCCTGAGATGGAGCCCGAGTCTCCAGGGTGCAGGGCTGGTGGACCCTGAAGGATCTCGTGAGCCCACGGGCTGCCTTGAGAGCGAATCAACCCACGTAAGCAGCACTGCAGACACCCACTCTTCACATCGAACATTTCCTTTCAAATATAGGTAAACATTTCAGATGTACTCTGAAGCCAACAACAACAAAAGCTTTTTATGAGGTGTGAGGCTACTACAAGAGCAACTATTTAGGTCTATGAATGCTGTTAATAAAATTAAGAACTTCCCAAAATAGAGAAACTGATCCAAAAATTCAAAACATTAACTAGGTGACCTCAGAATGATACACTCTTTGTGATCCAACAGTGTGTTAATTTTCAATAATGTAAGGCAGGGTAACTGGTAACCCATAATGCTAGCCTGTGAGCATTACCCAGTGCGGCCTTGCATTATGCAAAGCACACCTCAAGGGTTGTAGTTCATGTTGACCTATTTAATTCCACTTAGGCCATGAGTTTTTAAGAAAACACCCTACCTGGAAATTTTTCATGTCTTAAGATTTTAGACAAAATTCTAATAGCCATTGAGTATTTGGTAAAAATGTGTGATAAGTGTGATAAGTACATCCTAACTTTCAGAAATAAAGGAAAAAGCAAATGTATAGCAGCTTCTCCTGTTTCCTGGTAATGATGGATTTGATTCCAGAATTTATGTGTATAAACATGCACATTTATTAATTATTAGAAGAGAAAGGCTAGAAGAGTGACTGAGAAAGGAGTTCTCTGAGACCCGAATCAGGATGTCCCTGGCTGCTACAGGGCTTCCAAGCTATAAAAGCTTAGGTTCTAAGGAAGCTATGTTGTTCTTCAAAACAGTCCCTAAACACGTCTGAATGTTTGCGGCTTAAATTCCAAAGAATTTGGCATAGAAACTTTTTTTTTTTAAATACACGAACTGCTAGGAGTCTCCTTATAACAAAGAAAAATGCAACTGCTATTTCCATGGTGGGTAAAGGAAAAGAGGACTTGGGGAAGGTGGGCCAGTTCCCTGGAGGCTGCTCCTTGCTGCTACCTGATAGTCCCAGACTCCAACTCCCACCAGAAGCCGTTTTGCCAATAAAGATAGGCGCATCTGAGAAAGAAAGGTCTTTTGTTACTCTTCAAAAACAACCTCTTCCCACCAGCCAGTCCTCCAGCCATGAGAGGAATTCCCACCAACTGCAGCCTCAGGGAGCGGGGGATACACTGTAGCAGCCGACTGGCAGCTCTCCCTGCAGGCCAGGCTGTCCTCTCTACACAGGGGTCTTTGGGAATTTATGGAAACAAAGTGGCCATGCAACAATGGGGAGTTGAATAAATATCAGAAACCACTGGAGAAGACCCATCTCAACTCCTCACCCTCTGTCAAAAAGCAGGGAATTCACAGACTGATAAACTGCAAGTTCTCTAAGAGGGGCCATTCAAATCAAAAGTTGTACATATGAAGCCAATCGGCTATTATTCTAGAAACATCCACCATTCCCCAGTGCCTACCTCCTTTCTCATTGAGGCTGCCAGGAAGCAACGGGTGGCTCTGCCGTCTATTGGTTGGCTTTCTGTTGGCCTGATGCAGGTCTGTGTGTGCACTGCCCCCAGGTGGGCCAAGCTCCATCCCAGCCTTGCCCCGAGGGGGTGTTGGAAGGGCGGGGTGAGGGCACTCTGCAGAGCCCACCAGCACAGTGCTCAGAAAAACGGGTCTAACAAAAGGACCTCAAGCAACCTGGGCTCCCAACATGGGGCCCAAGGCAATGGGAGGAGCCCTGTGGTCTGCCTGCCCTTCACCTTTAAGGGCCTCCCAATGTCGGTTTTGCACATAAAGCAAGTTTCTAGCTGTGATTAGTGAAGAGAAAGTACATCTTTTCCACCTTCCCAGAAGCAGAAGTCCTGGTGTGTTGTTCTTCACCTTTAAACAGGTGTTTAAGGATTGAACTCCCAAGAAACCAAGTGTCTAAAGCCTTTCCTTATGGACATACATAATAAGTACCACCAACCAGTATTTCCTCACCACACACACTGGCCCAGGAGCTGCATTAACAGGGGGGTTTTCAGAGTCAGTACATCATCCAGAAAATACAACTGCCAGCTTCAGTCTCTGATTGCTTTCACTACCTTCATACAGCAAAATCCAGTTTAAAACATCTTAGAAAAAATGTTAGACTCTACAGAGAACATGAACGTGACTAACGCACTAGGAGCTCATAAAGCAGAGGAAAGACTAAGGGACGGTGATGAAGGGCAGCCTGCGGAGTGGGCAGCCTGGGGAGTGGGCACGAGGCCCCCCAGCCTGCTGGGGGAGGACCATTCCCTCTGCTGCACAGGTGAGGAGCCCTCCAAGAAGGAGCGACGCTGAAAGATGGGAAAGATCCACGCAGGGCTCTGCCTCCGAGGGAGGAGGGCAGGGTCCCAGGCCCCAGAGAAGGCCCTCCGCACCACAGCATGAGGGGCATGGGAGTGGAGGCCTGGCGGAAGCCACCTGGGCCCATGGGCATGGACGGCTAGACCCTGACAATCTGCCATTTACCGTGGGCTTGTGTTGGGGGGGTAAAGAGGTGAGGGGCAACCTGAGGCTGAGATCCTGAATCCTCTACGCCCCCAGGGGACTTCAAGACAAAACATCTCCCGGAGGCTTTTGCTGTGGTTCAGGTGACTGTTTACAAGCACAGGTGACCTTAATCAGCCCTGTTCCTCCTGGACCTCCCCCCGACTCATGACCCTTAAGCAGCTCCCCCAGCCAGGGTTCCAGGGAGTCCGACACACGGTGGGCTGGGGACCAAGCCTCCCACACAGGAGCTGTTCACGGGCCTCCCCTGGATTCCGAAACCTCACAGAGGTGTGGCTGCCACCACTCCTGCTGAACCAAGGCACTCGAGTTTCTTCCGCCTCTCTCCACTCACACGCATGAAGCCACAGGCTTGGTCAACGAGGAGAGGAACTTTCCCAGGAGGCCCCGCACCCCAAAGGTGCCCAAGTCCCAGTAGAGGAGACACAGGCCCCTTCCCAGCAGAGGGTCTGCAGGATGAACGTCTAGACCCAAACCCAGTCTGGAATGTTCTCCAAATCCTCTCCGTAGGAGCTGTTAATTTTAAACCCAGGCCCTGACCCTCACTCCAGGCAGGCTCGGTAAGCACACAGTACACACGTGCTGTGTGGAGTTCAAGTGAAACAAGGGTTCCCACCAACACCAAAGGCAAACTTCCAGAAGTTTCTGTTCCTAACGTCTTTAGAGAAGTGTTTTCTCCTTCACATGACCTAACCCAGAGTCAGCAAGTTTTCTGCCAAGGGCTGGTTGTAAAGATGTTTGGCCTTCTGAGCTACACAGTCTCTGCTCTGGCCATGTGAAGCTACCACCATGTCCCATAAGTGCATGGATGTGGCCCAGGGCCAATAAAGCTTTGCTCACAAGGGAGGCAGGCTCTGCCGGTGCCCTGCTCAACAGGAAGAGGACACAATCTACCAGGTGGTCTTCCTACACGCCAATAGCAGCTGCTAGGCTGAGTGCCACCATGTCAAGACCTCAAATATCTCAGAAGCCGCATCTAGAGTAAGGAGCTGGCTTAAGTCCACATCCCTCTGCCCCTCACTCCACATTTTCTGAGGACTGTCTATCCACTCTGCACCCATCTCTCAGGGCTCTTCTGAAATGTGTGAGGGCAGGAGTGTTGGAAGTATCCACTATCAGCACCCCTCTGGGGTCCCTGTCGAGAAGAGCCACTGCCAGGCTCAGTCACACATTGCCGCTGATTCCACTATTGACACGTCACAATTGGGCACACATCCCCGATTCACTCCCCAACCCAGAAGCAGCTCCCGTGGGGTTGAGGCTGAGGAATGGGGTGCTCGGGCTTCGGACCCACCAGTGCCTCTCCTGTGGCATGTTCACCTGTGCACCCCCTGTCACCCTGCACAGACCTGCCCTGGAACACACAGCCCTTCACAGGATGCCAAGGCCACTGAGCAAACTGCACAGGCCCACGCTCCTAACTGTCCCCTCCAGTTACCCAGATTTCCCAACCCAGGAATCATCTACTGGGAGGGACCAAAGTTGTTCACGTACAAGAAACATCCTAAACCAACGCAAAGAGTGAGAAGTGTCTACCCAAAGCTCCTGTCCATCTCCTGGAGTCAGCATGGGCTCATGGCGGAGACACCCTAGACCCCTGCCCAGCCTCTCCTTACAGACCTTAAGCGGGGGCTGGGAGGGAAGGACCCGTCCCTGTAGGTCTAGACCACTCAACATCCAGCTCCCAACTGCACGGCGGCAGGAAGAGCCAGGTTTTGGTTCTAGCCTGTCACCACGTCACTGTAATTGCAGGAGCACTGGCTCTCCTCAGAAAGACAATTTTCTGATCTGGAGCATGGTCTGGTCAACAGCATGGGGGTGAAGAGAGGACGTGAACGTGAAGCGTGGGTGCGGGGCCGGCGGCGATGCTCACACACGCTGGGCGCGCACAGCTGTGGAGGGAGCTCCATCCCTCACCTGCCCTCCCACAAGACACTCGCTCCGGTCGCTGGAGGGGCAGGAATCAGAACAAGGCGGAAATTCGTCTTCCATGTGACAAGCTTTCAGCATTCTGAAAGCAGTCCTGTGGCTCCAAAGTCACCATTTCACACCAAACAGCCCGGGTTTTCTCAGTCCCTATGTCACAGGGACTCCAGGGCCACCTGTGCCCCAACTCCTCTGGTGCAATGGCCACTCATCACTGTCCTCTGACTACAGGGACAGAGGGCTGTCCATCTCTATTTGACATCTCCACCCATCTCTCTGCTCTTGGGCTTCTCACACCAAGAACACTATTGTCCTTGGGCTCACGTGCAAATTCAGGCTGAGACAGAGAAACTGTCTGCTCAGAGAGGAGTATGGAGGAAAAAGGAAAAACAGCAGTCTTTGTCTTTTGTGGGTCACACCCATCACTGGGCCTCTACCTGATTCCAAGCAGAAGAGGAGTTGAACACCCACGGCCTTCTGGACCTCTGAGGTCCCCGGCACCGGCACTGCCCCTCATGCAGACACTGGTCACTGTACTGCAGCACTTCCCCCTCCAACCTCTCCACTCACTAAGTCACTGGGGGCCCACCTGAGCCTCATGCCCTCTGAAAGGTGCTTTCTGGTGGTTGTTAAGCTTCTGGCCACCCAGGTGCTCACTCACTTAGCAAAGAGGAGCACAGCCCTTCCTCACCGGGCACTGCTCTGAGAACGTCACCACGTGAACTCAGATTCCCAGCAGCACTCGGGCAGATGCCTCAGTCGCCCCTTCTACAGATAAGGTAAAGGAAGCAGAGCACGCTGGCACGGCCGCGAAGCCCACAGAAGGGGTCGGCGAACAGTGACTCCCGAAGAAGGCCCAATCCCTGGGCCCAGGAATGTCGTGCCACAGGGAAGGCGTGAAGGCTGCGGATGAGATTGGCACTGCTGGTCTGTCAGCCTCAAAACAGGCCCTGTCCTGGAAGATGGGTCCGTTTCGTCACGGGGGCCACTTACGCTGGAATGAGGCAGGCAGGAGTGTCAGGACCAGAGCGAGTCCACCCGAGGAAGGCTCCAGTGGCCACCGCTAGCTTTGAGGACGGAGGGGGAAGAAGCCTAGAAATACAGGCAGGCTCCAGAAGCTGGAAAAGAGGAGGCAGATTCCTCCAGAAAGGAAGGCAATCTTATGGCCAGGAGAGACCCACAGATCCATGTGTGGCTCCAACTTTCTGCCTCTAAGTCATACATGTTTTAAGCAACTGCTTTGTTACAGTAGAAAACCAGATTCTACACTGGTAGAGACCGTGGCACTGGGAGTGGGGGGTGGCTGTGACAAGCAGAAGTAACTGAGGACTGGGCAGCAGGCCAAGGCCAGGAGCATCCGAGGTGCCTCGAATGAACATCCGTAGAAATATGGACGTAACAAGTCAGGTGAAGTGGCCACACCTGTGATCCCAGCTCCTCGGAAGCTGAGGCAGGAGGATCACAAGCTTCAGGTCAGCCTGGGCCACTCGGTAAGACTAGGTCTCAAACTCTAATTAAGAAGGTCTGGGGATCCAGCTCAGCGGTGGAGCACTCCTGGGAAGAAAAACAAAGGGAAAGGAAAGGAAGGAAGATGGAGCTTCACGGCTCTGCTGGTGCAGAAGAGGAGCAGGGAGCCCGGCAGAGAGAACCCGCATGCTCCCAGAACCCCTGAGCTGTCCTGCCTAGAGCACGGGTGGAAATACAGAGTTAAAGGGGCTGCTGGTTCTGGCCCACATGAGTGCTGTCATGTTACTGGAAACTGGGAGAAAGGGGACAGAGCGCGGCTCTGCTGACCCTGCAGCCCGGCACCCTGCAGCCATTTGGAGGGCAAACCTGCAGGCCAGGAGTGTTTAGCTGGTGACTCCAGGCAAGCGCTGGGGGTGTGACCCAGCTTCTTTGCTTCTGTTAAAATGTGGAAGAGGGCTGGGCTGTAGCTCAGTGGCAGAGCACTTGCCTAGCATGTATGTTCGATCCTCAGCACCACATAAAAATAAATAAATAAAATAAAGGCATTCTGCCCATCTACAACTACGAACATTTTTTTTTAAAATGTGGAAGAAAGAGGTCGTCGAGAGTGGGACTGTCGATCCAACAGGAAGGGGACTTGATGACTGGGACCACTGTGTCCATCCAGCAGGAAGTATTGGAACGGGGAGGCCGCCCCTGCCGAGATCAGGACCTGGACGTCCCGAGGGCCATTCCTGCCTGTCGCAGTCTGCCCTCTTGCCCCTGATCACTTGCGCCCATTCCAGATGCAAAATCCCAGGATCCCAATTCTCAGCAGCAGCTGCAGAGCCGACCCGGCAGTGAGCAGGGGTGCAAGTGCAGGGACCTGGGCCGAGTTTGGGCTCTTAACCGCTTCCCTGCGCCCCATCTCCAAGGGAAGCCAGGGAGGAACACCGAGTCAGGTGCCACCCCACTCTGGGGCAGTGCCCGAGGAAGGGCACGTAGTGAGGCGTGGCACCAGCCTTCCAGGGGTCCGCAGGGCACACTGCTCACCTTCCTCCTGCCCTGCTGGGTTCCCTTCAAAACAATGATCCCCTGGGAAACTGGATCCTTGACCTCCTTGCCGGCCTTTCCCACAGCGGGACCACGCCTGCCTGTGCAGGTCACTGCTGCAGGGCTTGGGCTAACAGCCGCACATGGCAAAAGCTCAGTTTGTATTTGCTGGTGATGGGCAACATCGGGGTGGACTGTTCTGAGCAAGCCGGTGGCAGAGAAGAGGCCGGGGGATACTCCCTTAGGGCTCCGTCTGCTCTCCGGGCAGCCTCCTTTTGCGTCCCAGATTAATCAAACCACAGGAGAGAAGACCCCACCTGTCTCCCGACCCAGACAAGTGACCAGGGCACAATGGAAGGAGAAGGGCTGGACACGGACAGAACAAGGTCGGAGCACACCCACCTCCCTCAGGCTCTCGGCTCCCCAGCTGTTAGACACCCGGTCGGTCGTTCCTGCCTCTGAAGGAATTCTGTGTCAATGAATAAGATACAGTACTTCATGGGTCAGCAAATGCCCTCTCCCATCTCCTGCTCCGCCCTCTACCCCACCAAGCAGGCTATAAGCGGCCAGGTCCTATACCTTGTGCTTTTGAGAACATGTGCCCAGGGCAAAACAAACTGACCTGTGCATGTTCTTCCTGTCACACACCCTAAGGCCCGAGATATACCTGCACCCACGCCCCACCCCGTTTACTAAAAGCAGCATTAAACTGGTTCATCACCAGCTTGTCCTCCTTCTGCCTCAGACATGAAAATTACACTGAAAACCACAATGTGTGGGATGGAAAGAAATGTTAGGAACTAGAAAAAAAGGAGGAAAAAAAAAAGCAAGACCACTTAAGGCTAGACTTCTGGGTTTTTTGAAATTCTGAAAAAACATGTAATCCTATCTCTTTTCCCTCCAGGTGCTCCATAATATCAGTCACTGAGTAGGCAGGGACAGAGGTGACCTGGGCCACTGTTGACTCTGGACCTTGGTTGCCCTGGGTGTGTGTGTACATGAGGTCAGGAATGTAGAGAAGGACCCCCTCCAATCACTGCTCTGTGGAGCCCATGTGAGCTCACACTTAGGGTTCCAGGAACAGGAGGCAGCCACCAAGACCACCAGGAAATGAGATGCCACCCCCAGGACCTGGCAAGATACCCAGGACACCACATCAGCAGTATTACAAAATACTCTGGTGACTAACGTTCCGGATGCACCACGTCCTTGGCACTGATGAATAAAGTAACCAAAGTGAAACTGCTACTTCATGCCCTCTGACACAGGAGCCCCATTCTGTCACCACAGCTCATGGCCTGTTCTCAGCCTGGGGTCCCTAGTGCCAATCCTGTATATCCTCTTGTACACCAAGGACAGCCAGGAAGTTCCCCCAACCGATAAAAGACACCAAGGGATGAAGCGCTGTCGGAAACTGGCAGACGCATGTTGAGACTCTCATGCCCAAAGCTTGCATTGGTCCTACCGCTGTCCCCAAATGCTCAGCCTGAGGCAGTCAGCTGGGGAAACCCTGCCCTCAGTCTGGGTGGGGTCAGAGCTGGAGAAAAGACTGGAGATGGCCTGTGTTTCCCTGGGTAACAGTTTTCCCAAGACAACTACAAGTAAATTAGTCCATACGTTCACCACCATAAAAACAAAAAAGACACCATCAAAGGCAGCAAGAGGGAGGAGGAAGTGGTGAAGTTCACCAGAGAACTTCATTAATTCAGTTTTAAATAGAGAATTCGCTGTGATCTTGTGTGTTCAGCAGACTGGTGCACCCAAGATAGCAATTTAGAAATTCTGGACAAGACCTTTGGGTATATCACTTTAAAAAGTGCTGACATAAAAGAAGTCAGAACTTCAAAGTTTCAGAGTCCAAAATCTCACACTTGCTGGAAATGTATCATCCGATTCCAAGTTTCTTCACTTTCTCACTTAAAACATCTTGTTCTTTTTCAAGGGAAAAGAAATAAATTCCATTATAACACTATAATCGCCATTGTTATTTCACAAAGTTAAACTGAAAATTTGAATCAGGTCATCTGAGTTGTATTTATGAACAAATCACAAATACTACACACTAAAAATAATTCATTACCTATCTTAAAAATGTTTCTACAGAAAATCATTCCCAGCTCAGAGGATAAATAAATGAAATGCAAAAGACCAGGAGGCTCCAATCCTGTTTCCTGGTCTCCTAACCAAGCACAGCAGGGCCGACGCTCTATGCCTCAGTCTCCTCTTGGGTTAAACGGGGAGGAGAGGGGCTATAACGTCAGGGCTTCTTGTCCCTCAAGGGTGTTGAGCATGGGGCGAGTCTGTATCGGGAGGGCATTTAAACGCTGAAAACAAGCAGCAAGAAGTGCGTCTGGTTATGGCGAGCGGCTGGGCCAGGGAAAGTGGCCCCCAGTTCTCTCGGGTCCAGCGAGCTTTCTCCTAGGGTAGCATGGGCTGTCGCCGGGAATGGCGAACAGGTATTTTCCCCAAGCATCATGGGAGGAGGGGTGAGAACAGAGAAGAGGGCATCTGCCACCCGAGGTCGGGGCCTTGCGCACCGCGGGCACGCTTCCAAGAGGCTGGAGGTCCCGCGTCCCCTGCCCGCTCCGGAGCCCACGTGGCCGGCGGCGCCTGTCCTCACCTGCGGTGTCCCAGATGGAGATGTTGAAGGAGCGCCACTGCTTCAGGTAGAAGGCGCCGCCCACCGTGCTGACCGTGTCGGGGAAGCGCCGCTCCATGTACCTCTGCAGCAGCGAGGTCTTGCCCACGTTCATGTCCCCCAGAAGCACGATCTTCCCGTCGGGCTTCCTCATCTTCCCGCAAGAAGCCCCGCGTCCCTCCCGAGCCCAGCCCGCCGGCGAGCGCAGGACGCAGCGGAGCCAGCCCAGCCTCGGACTGCGGGACCCCGGCCTCACGGGGACCTCCCCCAGTGGCCACGCAGGAGCGCAAAAGAGGAAGCGCGTCCCGGCGCACGTGGGGTGCCGGCCGCCCGCGCCCCACCCGGCGGGGGCTCTTCCGTCTCCACGCCCGGAGGCCGCGCCCTCGGAGCTCAGGAAGAACTGCAGGACCCGAGCTCCAGCCTGGGTGCTCCGGGCGGAAGATGAAAGTTCCGGAAGCGCCCTCGCGCCCGCTCCTGCACCCGGCGCCTCGGTGGAGAGGACCGGGGCTGTGCCGAGCCGAGCGGCCCCGGAGCCGCGGGGAGGACGCCCGCCCGCCCGCCGCTTGCGCTTTGAGCCGCCGGCCTCCTGTCCCGCCCCAGCCTTCTCCCAGCTTGGTTGATTTGCTGCGTGCGCGAAAGTAGCCACCCGTCAAGGTCGTTAGGGAAAGTTAGCCGGGCGGCGAAGGGCCATCCCGGGACGGCCTGTGGATAAGAAGCCGCGGGGGCGCGGCGGGGCGGAGTGTGCTTCTAGGGTCGTTTTGTTTTTACTTTTGCAAGAGTCCCTTTTGCTATTTTATATCTAAAAAGTGGAGAGTCGTTGCTATTTAGAGCTTGGAAGGAAAATTTGACTTTGGCAGTTGCAGTTGGAAGCAAAAATAACCGAAATGGGGACAGACCTGGACGAATCGACGATGCTTTTATTAAGTAAGGGAGGGGCACATTTTCAGGGGATAAAATAGAGGCGGCTACAAGGGGCTGAGTTTTACAGGGTTCAACAGAGCCAGGTCATGGGATGAAGTTGGCTTGGCGGCCCATTTAGGGTGGGACGGGAGCACAGGTAGGGAAGTTCCTGGGGCCTGTTGAACTGGGGTCAGCCTATTCAGTCAGGTGGGGGTCAGGTGCCATCCCGTTTTCCTTTCCTGCCTTCCCTCCGGCAGAGGCCTGGGCTTCTAAGTGACAAAAGCCCCAATTTCCCACAGCCCTCTTGCACACACTGGCAGGAAGAAACTGGGGGAACAGGGGGAAGTGCCCTGGAGCTTATTTTCCAGGTCCTTCAGCAGTGATTCCTAGGGAAATCTATCCTCCTTACTTTTTGAATCAAGAAACCTTGAAATGCTTTTAAAATGTTACTCTCATAAGATTCAGTATTTCTTTTTAAAAGAAAATAGTGACGTAGAACATGATAGTCCAGTTTGAACAGGGTGTGAAGGCAACTGACAGCCTTGGTGTGACCCTGAGCACACACCTTTTTCTGTAAAGGGACAGGACACTTTGCCTAAGAATGCCTTCCTCAGTAGGTGCAGCAAGGCAGAAATGGGAAGGCCTTCGTCTCACTGAGGTTTCTGAGGCTAGCCCACTTGGGGACTGAGGTGGAGGTGAACATTGTGGGAGGGGGCTGCCTAGCAGGCAGTCCTCTGCCTTCCCAGTCACAGGCTCCTTCTTCCTCTGCGTCATGCAGCATCGTGCAATAAAATTTGTCAATGCCCTATTTATGAGATGCCTGATACAGGGCCAGTTCAGGGCCCTACAAACATTGGGGCTTTGCTTTCTCTTCCCCTGTTCCCTAGAGGTTCAGGATGAACAGGAAGTAGACCCACTTTGTGTATTCAAATAAGCCAAAGTCAGGTTGCTAGTAGGTCCTGATGGTGCAGGTGGAGATTTTCCTATCCCACCATCCAGACTTCTTCAATTTGGGTTGATTTGCTGCAAATTAGGATCAGCAGGGACTCCAGTGGGGAGCCCAGATATTCAAATGCAGGTGAACTTGCTCAGCAGAGCAGAGCCACTGGCCACAGCTGGAGAAGGAAATCCAGCGGGAAGCAGGTAGGAAAAATCAGGCCCTGACTGTTTCTTCAGCTGCCAATCATCCCGTCAGTGCTACCAGCTCAGGCTGGAGGAGCCAGCGAGACGAGTCTAGGGAGGGGTACTGGAAGCTATAAAGCAATTGCCTGGGCCCCACAAACCCCAGCTGCCTGATGAACTTGTTGAGAACCGATTTCTACTTTACACAGGGCCTGTGCCCCCAGACGCTGAAAGGAATCCAGGCGGCAGTTCCCTTTTCATCTTTTTTCTTTCAGAAAATTGTTTCTATGGCGGTGCTGAGACGGGGTGTCTTGTGTTTGATGTTGCTGCTTCCTCTAGCTACATCTTCCTTCTCTGTCACCTTCCTTTTAGGGCTGATGTTTCCAGTAACCACCTTCTCCCGCATTCCTGCCACTGGTTTCCAAATCCAATGACGTCATCGACCCACACATCCCTGTCTTCGGTGCTGTTATTCTGTCACCAGAATCTACATCTCTCCCTGTCCTCATGTAGCTTAATCCTCTTATCCTCTCAGTTGCAGTTCTGTTGCTTGTTTTGGAAAGATATCTAAACTGCAGAGTAATAAAGAGACACCAGCTGTGTCCCATGCCACACACTAAGGCAATTGACCTCTCCCCCAAGGCAACCCCTGCATGATTCAGGTGCAAGCCTTCAGGTCCACTTTAAAGATGATTTTCCACATATGCGTGCAGCTGATACAGGGCAGGGGCCTATTGAAAAGCTGAGACAGTGCCAAGACCCCCTCTTTAAGCCTCAATTCTTGCAAATAAGTCAGAAAGATCTTAGACATATCACTCAGAGAAACAGGTATGAGTCTATTAGAAGGGATGGGAAAGGGGGGAAACGGACACTCTCAAAGAGAAAGGGGGTCCTCTGAGAGAGGAGAGGAACTGTGCACTTCTCCTCCACTCCAGTTTAATTGGGGGTCCCGCCAAGGTCCACCTCTTGATTTTTGGCAGACCACAGAATGACATCAGACTTCCAAGTCCCCCTGCACATGACTACTCTAGTTCACTTTGGCCCATGCTGACCAGTTCTAATTGAATGCTGTTCTCACAGATTTTATGGTTAGGGCAAATACCCTTATCTCCCTAAGTTCTGGGACCTGGTCTATGAAGGGTTTCAACTCCTTCAACCCCTCCAGAGTAACTTGAGTTCCTGTCCTCCGCATTTCAGGCCTACGTTTCTCAAGTAGACAAAGGTAGGCCGCTGAGGAATGCAACATATCCTCTGGACTTAAACCAGGCAGGCTGTAGGTAGATTGCTTTTTATGAAGGAAAGCATGTGGGGTCAGCCCAGTGGGCCTGGTTTGTAGTTTTCCCTTCACCTCATGTTTCTGCCTCTCGAATCTGTCTGTTCCCTGTCATGGCTTAGTTTCCTGAGACTGTCATAAACTCATGGGTGGCTCAAACAACTCGAGTTTATTCTCTCGCAGGTCTGAGGCTAGATGTCTGTTAAGGTGTCAGTGGGCCCTTGCTCTTCCTGAAGAACCCAGCACAGGGTCCTTCCTGCCTCCTAGCTCCTGGTGGCCGAAGGTGTTCTTTGGCTTGTGGATGCTATCTTTGTGCCCACTGTCCCCCCCAACCCCAACACACACCACGTATGTACACACACAGGGATTCCATTTCCTTTCTGTGTCTCCTCTATGTCCAAAATTTTCTCCTCTATAAGGACACTGGTCATGTTTGAATAAGGGCCTATCCTCTCCAGGATGACCTCATGGCAATTAATGACATCTGCAATGGCTGTATTTCCACTAAGGTTAGATTCTGAGATACAGGGTGTCAGTCCATTTGTGTTGCTATAACAAAATCTGGAAGACTGCGCAGTTTATAAATAATAAAAATTTATTGTTCACAGTTCTAGAGGCTGAGGGACTAAGACCAAGGCACCAGCAGGGTTGGTGTATGGCAAAGGCCTGTTCCTCAGAAGGTGCCCTCCATGTGTCTCCTGTGGCCAAAGAGATGGTGAAAGGCATCAAGGCATACCCTCCCCTTGGTAAGGCCCTGATCCAATCATGATGCTGGGGCCTGTGACCTAATCTCTCCCAAATGCCCTACCTCCCAATGGCATAAACAGCAGTAGGGTTTAGGATTTCAACATATTTTTGGGGGGTGACATTTCAACACATAACAGTAGCTATAAACATTAGATGATCTCAGTTACCCTTTGCTGCTTAACAAACCACCAAAAAATGGAGTCACTTCAAAGGTTTTGATACCTCCGTGGTTCTGTGGGCAAGTAGGTCTGGCTGAGTAGTGGTGCTGGTCTTCTGGGACTTCGCCTGCAGCCACGATCACAGAGCATTGGACCAGACTTCTCTGGAGGCTCAAGGAGCTGGAACACCAAAACGAACGCTTGCGGAACGCACTTGGTGTTTCAGCACTCCTCTGTGTGGTCATCTCTTCCAGATGGCATCTGAGTTCCAGGTCTCTCCACATGACCTCCTTCCAGAAGAGCAGCTGGACCGTGCACTTGGAGGATCAGGGCTTCACAAGCATGTCTTAGAGATGACGTGGGAAAGACCTGGCTGCTTACGATAGCCTCAGAGGACTTGCAGCATGACCTCCAAAGGGGTCAAGAGGGCTCGTTATTTTTCAAATAACTTGAAGAAAGGAGGTGGGAGGTTATTAATCAAAGAACTGATAGGCGTGGAGATAGAAATGAGTACCCTGGTGTGAACACTACCCATTGTTGACATGCACTGTATTATCTCACAGTCCCCTGGAAATATGTACAATCATTGCACCTCAATTTAAAAAAGAGGACATAGGGCCCACCCTGGGGAAATCACACTCTGTCTCTGCAGGGGAGGACTAGTGAAGAACCGCAGTCATCTTTAATTTGCCACAGTTGTAATGTTCACATGTAAGGCTTTAATCCAACTTTAAATTACTCTGGATATGAAGTGAATTTTTAAAATAAAGCTTTATTTTTATGTTGTGGATGTTAAGAGCAAATTGTCCCAATATCATTTGTGAAACATAGCATTCCTCCTTGCTGATTTGTAACCTTGCTTCTACCATCCACTAAAGTCCTTCTTACATACAGGTCCATTTCTGGACTCTGGCCCTGGACAAAACTACACTGTCTTAATTATAGGTACATACTAAACCTTGGAACAGGTAGGGCAGGTTCTCCTGCCTTCTCCTTTGGCAAAATTGCCTGGATAGCCCTCAATTTTTCCATATTTTACAATCAGCTTATCTCATTCTGTGCAACACATTAATGGAACAGAGTTAAGGTCCAAGCATTATCTCTAATATCCTCCTTTCCCATCATGACCGTGGTATACCCCTCCATTTATCCAGCAGATGTTCAAAGCTCACCTGGAACTTTTACACTTCTCTCTATCCTTTTTCCTTGAGGAAATTATGTCTTCCTGGAGGATGAAGCTCCAAAGTTTGTCTCCTCCTTCTCTCTCCTGGGCTCTGTCCATTTCTGCATCCACTTCCCAAACCCAAACACTGGTGCCCAGTACAGCATGCCCAGTGTGGCAAACCAAGCACACCATTCACTTGCCTTCCCTCTGGACGTGGTCATTTAGTTTTCCACCTTCTTCATGTCCTTGTCCAGTTAGTCCCTGCGTGTGGTGAACTTCCCTTCTAAACAAACCTTTCCTTTATTCTCTCTCCTTTCCACTGTTTCCAGCCACCACTTGTCTGTAACCTCCTCAGGCCTAGAAAATAAACCCGCCTCTATGCAGCCTCCTTAACTCCAGGCTGGGCGCCCATCCTAACTCCTAACTCCTGCTTCCTCTGCTCCAAGACCCGCTGTGGCTTCCGGTTTCCTCTCTCCATAGTGCAAACTCTGCCCATCATGCTCTGCCCTTCCCACACACCCACTCACTACCCTTCCTACAGTAACTCTCTCTCCCTCTTTGCCCCCTCCTGCTGTTTTCCCACCACTATCTAAAACTATATCCTTATTTACATGTTGAACTGTTCAGACTCCCTCTCTAGAATATTGGCTCTGTGAGGAAGGGACTTTGTGTTTTTTTTTTTGTTTTTTTTTTTTTTGTTTTTTTTTTTTTGTGGTACTGGGGATTGAACCCAGGGCCTTGTGCTTGAGAGGCAAACACTCTACCAACTGAGCTATATCCCCAGCCCGGGACTTTGTGTTTTGTTCACCACTGTGCCTGGTGAACAGCATGTGGCACCTAAGAGGCACTCCAGAAGCCCTGAGTCACAGAAGGATGATGGATTCATCTTCCAGGTGAGACCCGGCTCCCATCCACTTGGAAATGGAGCCACGTTCCACTTCTTTGTGGATGGAGTGAGCTCGCCGGTAAAGCTCTCCCTTCCCTCACTGTGCAGTGGACCAGGACCCCTGAGCAGTCCAGCTAGGTGCACCTCCCTGTGTTCCTTCATCTGGACGCTCACCACCTGTTGGCCTCTTCCACAGAGCGGAGCCCCTGAGGAGCCTAGCGGACTCATTCTCCTCGTGTTCGCTCTTTTAGGAATGCCCGGGCCAGGAGCATGCTCTGCACATCCTCCACCTGTGCTGCCACCCCACCCGACCACCGCAGCCGCAGAAAGGCAGGGTCCTTGTACTTTCTTCCCACTGCCCAGTACTGAAGGCGGCTGATGCTCAATCGATACATATTTTAATAAGTGTGCTGTTTGACTGACTTGAATCTACTTAGAACACTGATGCTTTCAGAGCAGGGCTTAGGGAGTGAGGGACTGTTTCAAGGACCAAGTCTTGAGAGTGACATGTGGAATTTATTTTGCAAGTTGGTTGAAAAATTTAGAAGACTTTTTCAGGACCCTGGAAACCTAAATTTAACTAGAAGAATGTCTCCATATCAAGTTTCTGCCACTCTTTTTAGAAATGCCTTAAAGACTGTCGATCTCCTTATTCATATTCAAGCAGCAGTGTCCAGGATTTAGAGTCCGTTTAAATGAGCTGACTTACATGCCAAGTTAGATGTTTATTCTACCTGCATTTAAACCACTGGACTAACAGTATAATTCTTTTTCCAATTTTATAGATGAAATGTGCCTTAGGGCCAAGAAATTGTGTAGTTCCTTTTTTAAAGAAATGCAAACTGAGCAATTCTAGGACCATTTTAATGCTCCTAAGATGACTTAGGAGCATTTCTAGGTACTTGGTTATAGAACAACTCTTTTATAGTACTTTTTTCCTTTCTTTAAAAAAAAGAAAGAAAGAAAGAAAGAAAGAAAAAGAAAAAGAGGAGAACCAAACATCTATTATCCATTCATTCAGCTGATAAGCACTGAAGCGCCCACTCACTAGACACCTCTGAGCACCAAAGCAGGGAAGGAGTAATGAGCAAACCTGACAAGTATCCCTGCCACCTACCCATGCTGGGAAACAGACAGCCCACCCTGCAAACAAGCAACACTTCTAGCACCCTGGGGGGTGAGCAGATGTGAACCCGCAGGCAGGAGTGCAGGCTGAGGCAGATGCAGGGTTAAACTTTAAATGGGATATAGACAGATAGAATCTCGGTGAGCTAGGATGAGGTCAGGAGTCAAGCATGGTGTTTGCATGAAGAATGTACCTTGGAGCCGGTGCCAGACCCTGAGGCAGAGGCCTGCTTGGCTGACGTGGGCCCAGCCAGGTGAGAGCTGCTGGGTTGAGGTCAACGCTGGCTCTGGAGGAAGGGCTGGTGGGAGGAGACAATTTAGGGCTTTGGCTTTTACTCTGGCAGAAATGGAAAGGGGCCAGAGGACTTGAGTGGAGGAGAGGCATGGTCTATCTTCAATAGTTCAGCTCTGCCTGCCGTGCTGAGGTGGTGGCCAGCAGGTATGGGACGTGAGGGAGAGACAGCAGAAGTGTTCAGAGTCCATTATGTTCTGGATGCCCCAGGACTAGATGTAGAAGAGAGGACAGGAGAGGGAGGAGAAAGGAGAGGAGCTGGCCATTGGGAAGACCAGCCCATATACACCCACCATGACCAACTCAGACCGACTCAGCAGCCCAACTCCAGAGCCTGACTCCAACCTTGGGATGGGGCTGCTGCCACTTCTGACCGGACAACTCAGTCCTTGGACTATTCAGCAGCACCCTGACCTCTACCTGCTGGAGCTAAGGAATAACACCCTTCCCAGTCGTGACAACCAATAACTGTCTGCAGACTTCACCAGAGGACCACCGTGGGCCGCGGCCTGGGCTTAAGAAGCCCCGCCCTGGAGTAATTCCAGCGCACTTTAACATTTGGCCAGATTTCCGAGACGTGAACGTCGCTCCCTAGCTCTTTTGGAACACACCTTGTCAGTTGTGCCTGTCATAGGGATGAGCCACCTTTCACTTGTCCACTCACCCCCTGGAGGTTGGGCTGCCTCTGCTCTTTGGCTTCTGTGAGCAGAGCTGAGTGACAAACCGCCTTACATTCGCCTTACACTCAGCGCGTTCCCGCAGCTCTACCTCCTGGCCAGCATCTGGCCTGCCTGTCTTTTTTATTCCAGCAGATCTAGCGGGTACGTGGTGGGTTCTGATTTCCCTCGCCCACTGACTCATGATGTCAAGCCCTGTTTGTGCACTTCTTTAAGATTTGCATTTCTTCTTTGAGAAGTGATTCCGAATCTTTTGATAGGCAGTGGAATTTTTTTAAAGCACCCCCCACTACCCCTGCCATGGTTTTACTGTGCAGCCATGACTGAAAACCACTAAGACTTTTAACCCAAGGGAATACTGTCCTACAGGACTCCCATGCCAGCCTCTTGTGCCCCCTGCTGGCCGTGGGTGTAAGTGCTTCCTGAATCCAGAGATGCCAAGTGAGGAGCCTGGTCCCAGAGTCCCCAGGGTCCTTCTGGGGGTCTCATAGACCCCCAGGAACCTGAATCTTGCCAGGAACCTGAGTGTGGAGAAGAAATGACCATCTCCACCTCTCTGCCATGCCAGCCATTCTGCAGCAAGAGTGAGCTCCCTCGTCAGTTTGCTGTTTCTGGGAGCCAGTGGAAATTCTGGACTTATTGGAGGTGATTCCTTACAGAACCCGTGGACTAGAAGATCACCACCCCAATGCCTTCCCAGAGATGGGAAGGGAATTCACTCAGGGTGCCTGGACTGAGTCACAGTCACCGCTGGGCTGGAATTCATGATGACCCAGCCTGCTTTATGGGCCTGCCCATGTAAGACCCTGGGCACTCAGAACTCAGGGAAACTGGGTAAGCATTTGGAGGAAGATGGGGAATGCGGAGTGATTTTTCATCTCTGCCCCACCCACAGCACAGAACCAGGCATGCAGCTTGGCTGCCTGTAGGGGGTTAATTTTTGCCCCCCAAAGAGACGATGAAGTCCTAGCCCCAGTACCTCAGAATGTCACCTTATTTGTAAACATAATTAGTTAAGATGAGGCCATACCAGAGTAAGGTGACTCTGCATCCAATATGACTGGTATGAGAAGGGCAGATCTGAACACTGACCCAGAGAGAAGGCCTGTGTCGGAGGAAAGATGGGCCCAGAGAAGCAGCTCGGAGCACTGCAGGGCTGGAAGCTGGCCAAGCAGGCCAGGTCAGCTCCATGAAGATTCCCCAGGGACATGGCCTGCCGACACAGGGATTTCAAACCTGTCACCTCCAGACTGGGAAAAGGTATTCTGCTCTTTCTAGCTACCTGGGTCTTGGACTCTTATGCAGCCCAAGAAAACTGCACAGGCCCAGGACACGTGGAGTTCGCCCTCATGGCTGCTGACTGTGCCCCCGAGCTGGGGCTTCAGCTCCCTGACGTCCAGTTCCCAAGTCCTCACAGGTGGCGGTATAGACACCATGAAGTGGGACATTATTTAAAACACTGCAGGAAACTATGGCTCTCTAGCTCACACATACACAAATACAGATTCCAGGTGAATTGCAAACCTAGACTTCACAGATGTCTTTGAACTCATGGTAGAAAGAACACAAGTATTTCCTTCTTTCCCTTTCTTATTTTTGGTTCTGGGAATTGAACCCAGGGACACTTTACTAGTAGACTATATCCCCAGTCCTTTTTATTTTTTATTTTGAGACAGGGTGTCATTCTTGCCAAATCTGGCATTAAACTTGAGATCCTCTTGCCTCAGCCTCCTGAGTCACTGGGATTACAGCCATGTGCTACTGCACCTGGCCTGCAAGAAGTCTTTTCTCTAATGGAAAAAATTAACACAAAGTTCACAAAATTTTCCGGGTACAATGGTGCATTCTTATAATCACAGGTCAGGAGGCTGAAGCAGGAGGATTGTGTGTTCAAAGCCAGCCTCAGCAAAAGTGAGGCACTAAGCCACTCATGAGACCTTGTCTCTAAATAAAATACAAAATAGGGTTGGGGTATGACTCAGTGGTCAAGTGCCCCTGAGTTCAATCTCCAGTTGCAAACAAACAAACAAAAATCACAGAAAAACAGTTAAAAGAAAAAGTAAGCATTAGTCTTCAGTAGAATGGGTAGATAAATTATGGGATATTCGTGCAAAGAACCCTAACCAAAAGACCTGGATCTAGACATATCAATAGGGCAAATCTCACCAATAGGGTTGAATGAGAAAGGCAAGTTCCAGAATAACACATACCACTCAGAAGGGCAATGCCCAGTGGCTTTTACTGTGGAATTCAGAATGGTCTGGAATGAACCTCTGGTGAGCACAGACACCCAGTCCCTGAAGGGAGAGGCCAGGTGGGCACACAGCCCTCCCTGTGTCCCACCCCAGCTCAGCACCTAGCACTGTAAACCGAACCCTCACCAAGGGCTGTGTGTGGGCCACAGCACGCCTCTCCAACAGAAGCCTGGCACACCTCTTCTGATGCCCACCTGCTCAACAAGCCGTGGGACATAGTGTTCGAGACTAAAATTCAGGGCCTAAGGTGGCTGCATGTCAGAAGGGCCAAACCCTTTCGTAAGCCTGTTCTTTCAGCGGCACAGGCCTTGGCATGCCTGAATGGCACTGCATCATGAAGAGTCCCACGTGCAAGGTCCTTGCACCTGCACACTGTGAACACGTCTCTGTGCCCAACAGCAGGCCCTGTGCCTGACCCCATAGAAGGTCAGTGAGCCCCAGCACTGTGTCACCACTCCAGTTTCCTGGGGCTGGTGCTACAACACACCACTACCTGGAGGGCCTTCAGTCATAGAAAGTAGCTCTCTCTCCATTCTGGAGCCTGGAAGCCTGACTCATGCTCCAGCTGAAGGCTTAGCAGAGGTGCTGTCCTGGCCTCTCCTGGAGCCTGCTGGTGGCCACCATCCTCGGCGTTCCTTGGCTAGCAGCTGCGTCACTGCCATCTCTGCCTGTCTTCCCAGGCCATCTCTTCCTGGGAGGAGGCCAGCCACATTGGTTGACTGTCTCAACTTGACGAGTTAAGGCACGGTCTGCAAAGACCCTACTTCATGACAATGCCACATCACAGGTTTGGGGAGCGAGGACCTGGACGTGGCTCTGCTGGGGATGCCAAACTTGACGAGATAAGGCACGGTCTGCAAAGACCCTACTTCATGACAATGCCACATCACAGGTTTGGGGAGCGAGGACCTGGACGTGGCTCTGCTGGGGATGCCAGTGCACCTGCAACAGCCGCTGAGAAGGTCCCTCAGGAGGAACCTCTGAAACCTCACCCACAAGCTGCCACTAGGGGCAGCAGCTGAGCCCTGTTTCCTTGGGGCTGAGAGTTCGGGAGCGGTGGGAACAGACCTGAAGGTCCTGTCTGACTCCACCTCTTGGTGTGGCTCCTGTGGGTGAGGTGTTTAAGTATTTACAGCCTGTACTTTGTGACCTTGCCCTGCAGCCTATTCTAAGAACACTTAGGCAATTGGCTTCACTGGGCAGAAGTCGTGTCACCCTTGGCTTCGGGAGTGAGGAAGGCAACCTGCTTTCCCCAAAACCATCCACCTCCACCCCTCTCCCCGCACAGACTCACTTCTCCTTCTGTTCAGACAGGGCTAGGGCTTCTCAAGCACTTCCTGAAAGGCACCGTGATTATGAACAGGACTCTTACGGTTGCTTGTTATTGCTGCAGAGAAAGTCAACAAACTGTTCCAGCCTGAGATTTCTGAGATTCTGTAGCCATTTCAGGAATCATTTGGCATCCATAATGCTTTAAAAACTCTTAATTGCACCTGAAAATGTAATTCCAGAACTTGGAATATGTGCCGATTTTATTGTTTTCATTCATGAAAGGTGCCAGCTGTGCATGTGTTTTACCATAAGACAAGGGAGGCTGAGGGACTAAGGAAGGTCACCACGCTCCAGCTCCACCTGCCCTGCAGCGTGCCTTGTGTCAGGCTTGCAAACTCCTGCAGTGAGATGCTGGTCCTTTGCCTCATTAAGTCACTATGGTAAACTCAAGTTAGATCTTGTCACTCTGAAAAAGAAAGAGTAAAAAAGAAAATTCTTAGCAAACACACAGAAGCTTTTGAAGATCACCTTAGTAATTCCACATGATTCACTGGCACGACAGCCCCTTAGAGAGACCAAAGGACTTTGGAAAAGGGAGTCCTAGATGAAACGCTACTAAAGTTACTGCTTTAGAGAGAAACTGTCAACACAGTCAGAAAGCAGCCCTGTCACTTCTACTTGCCTGCAAACTATGTTTCTGACGATCCCAATGACTGACAGCATCCGTGAAGATAAAAAACCTATCCATTGCTCTTAAAAGTCATATTTTGCTGTGATTCCTTGTGGACTGCCCCTCCCACCTCAAGTTTCTTCACTTTTATCAATTCTTTACAAACAAGTTAGGTTTTTTGTTTGTTGCTTTTTGGTACTGGAGATTGAATCCGGGGCACTTAACCATTGAGCCACATCCCCCGTCCTTTTTATGTTTTATTTAGAGACAGGGTCTTACTAAGTTGCTTAGGGCCTTGCTAAGTTACTGAGGCTGGCTTTGAACTTACAATCCTCCTGCCTCAGCCTCCTCAGTTCCTGGGATTATGGGCGTGGACCACTGCACCTAGCACAAGTTAGGTTTTATTGTTATTGTGCAAAACTCTCAGTTGTTCACCTGGAACACCAGCCCGTACCAACTGGGTCAACTTGGTTCTGCAGACCTCCATTCCCGCCTGCCCAGACTGGGCTGGGTAGATCTCAAGATCCAGGAACCAGGAGGCCTCCAGCAGCCAGCCCAAGTCATCTCGAAAAGTTTAAGAAAAAAGTCATTGTGAGAAGGAAAGAAAGTAATACACGTAAGATCCTCGGCACAAGGCCTAGCATGTGGTGGAGACTTGAGAGTCGGGCAAACCAGGACAGCCGGACACCCGTGGGCAGAACGCACCCTCCCCACCAGGGGGACGAGATGCTGCCTCTTCCTCCCTTGCCTTGCGGTGTTCTTGCCTCACGTTCAGGTTGATGTGGAACCTGGTCACGAGACCTCTTTCCCACGCCGTGTGCACACTGGCCCATGTCTCACATTTCTGTGTGAGTAAAGAAACCCTTCGTGGGGGCCTCCCTCCCCACAGCTCAGTGGCCAGACCACCTTACTTATCCACAAAAATTAGCTCATCTCTGAAAGTCAGCGAGGGAAATGGGACAGAGCTCTCAGCTTAGATCGGCTGGATCAGTGATCTCCAACCTGGGACCAGAGCCTACCTCGCCTGTAGTGACCGCATCCTACCTCTGACCACCAGAACAAGGAGGAGGTGTCTCCAGGGTAGCCCACCCAGACTGTCTCCTCACCCCGGGCTCCAATAGCCTCATGGTCGTGGCTCTGGGCAGCTGGTTTGTGTCCCACAGGCCAACAGATGCAAGCTGCCAAGTGAGAACTGAGCCTGCTTCTGCTGTGTCCTCAGCATCTTGCAGGTGCCCTGTGTAAAAAGAGTCAATCTGCATTTGTTGGAATGAAGACATATTTGTTGGAATAAAGTGAATTTGAGTAGGTAGCCTTCAACTCCTTTGAACCTGCCTTTCAAATGTGTGCTGAAGTCTACACCCATAAGACTACCAGATTAGAAACTGAATCAGGCCCAGGCCGTACCCTACGCTGCCTGGGGTCCACAGAACCAAAGTTGCAGATTCCTCTTGCTCTCCAGGGCGCTCCCACATTCCATTCATTTGCCTGGTATTGTGAGTGGAAGAGAAGACATTGCTGTTCCACTCTTTCTTTAAAATACTCACTGTGATCTACACCCGCGTTCATTGCTGCAACTGTCTCATTCGCGTCTTCTGTTTCCCATGTCTTCTGGAGGCGGGGTTATCAAACTTTGGTACTCAAATCTTCACTTAGTGGTTCATGTGGCATCCCACGTAGAAAAAGATTTTCCTCCACAAAGCCCATCATCTTTGTCTCTCCAAGTAAGTCTGTTAACTGTGCCAACTCTAGCTTTAAGTGTAATGGTGCTCTGTCCTCTCGGCAGAACCAGTATGGCCTCCATTCTCTATACTGAGAAATTATTCTGACCCATAAAACTGATAGTCACAAGCCAAATGGAGGTTCTAACCCCCTGCCCAAGGATGCTTCTCGAAGCTTCCATACTTCCAGTTTGGATTTAAATCCCTTGACTTTGCCATCAGCGCCCCATACATGCCTCAGATCTCCTGCAAATCAACTTCTGGGTGTCCTCTTTTTACTCCAGCGTTACCGAAAGTAATTATAAATGCTGGATATAAGTGCTCAGTAAAGCCTAAGAATGTCTGTCAAGATGGAAAGATTCAGGGGAAACAATAGCAAATCAATAATCCAGAAAGGCCTATTTCTGCTCATTGCCCAGAGAAAATTCTGCAATTCTTTCCTGGGTTGAATTTTAACTTATCCTCATCAGCAGTTTAGCTTGAGTAAATTGGAAAACTCAGACGTATATACACCTGATAACAACAGTCATTATTAATTAGTTCTGGCTAATTTTCAGGGTTTACAGAACCTATTGTCACCAGCACCCACACACACAGGGGCCATTTCAAAACACAATTGCCCTAGAGAGTGTAGAGGGCACTAAATATTAAAATGAACTGAAATATAAACATATCAGAATTAAACGTGCCTTGGAGTTCTGAGTGAAGTGCATGATAAAAGGCCCCGTAACGGGCTGGCTCAAAGCTAAGCTAACCTTTTGTCCTTGTTGACCTTCTTAACCCTCTAGAGCTCTAGTATCCAACATGGCAGGCACCAACCACATACCCTTATTAAATCAAATTTATGAAAATCAAACAAAATTTAAAATTCATCCCTAAGTTGCACTAGCCACATACCCAGTAGATACAAGTAGTTAGCAAAGGGTATGGAAAATATCATCCCTTAAGAAAAGGGGAATGACAGCCCTCCGGGCAAAAAGGAGGACAGTATGATGGGGGGGGGGGGGGGAAGGCCAACAATGGACTCTGGGCTCTGGGCTCTGGGCTTTCCTCCCAGTAACAGTGGGTTTTGAGCTTTTTTTTTTCCTGAGTTAGAGTTTTATCCTCACAGCTGGTTTCCTGACTGCCCAACTGGCATGTCCTCAGTCTCTAATGATTAAGTCACACTAAACATTCTGCTGTGATTAGTTCCCATCAAGACCTATAAAACAGGAGTTCCTTCCGTCGCCGCTCTGCTGTGTGCTGCCGCCGCCGACAATGCAGATCTTTGTGAAAACTCCAACTGGCAAGACCACCACCCTGGAGGTGGAGCCCAGTGACACCATGGAGAATGTCAAGGCAAAGATCCAAGACAAGGAAGGCATCCCCCGCGACCAGCAGAGGTTGATCTCTGTGGGCAAACAGCTGGAAGATGGGCGCACCGTCTGACTGCAGCATCCAGAAGGAGTGCACTCTGCACTTGGTCCTGCGCTTGAGGGGAGGTGTCTAAGTTTCTTCCCCTTTTAAGCTTGTGACAAGTTTCATTGCACTTTTCTCTCAATAAAGTTCTTGCATTAAAAAAAAAAAAAGACCTAGAAAACACAGACCTCTTGTTGCCATCTTCCCTGCTGAAAGTGCGCATTCCACCACTGCTTGATGAAGACGGCTGGCTGACCTGCTGGAGTCTGCTCGAGGGCGGTTATTCTTGCTTACAGAGGCTGCCGTGTTGAAGGGTGCAGGTCTGAAGCACTCCGTCATCAGAGAAAGTTCCAGCAGCAGCACTCTTGAGGTCTCCATCCCCTCATGCATTTCAGTCAAAGGGGAGTGGAACACAGTACCCCCAAATGTGCCACTTTGGCATAAAGATGATTTTGAATTGATGGCAATTGAGAAAAAACAGGCCAAGTTCTCTGCCCTCCCACCCTCTCCCTAAAAGCAGGGCATAAGTGTCCCTTGTGCAGGTGTCCCCCTCTTTGGTACAAGAAAGGGTACCTTTCCTGCCAGCGAGGGCAACGGTGCCATGAGTCTGCATGAACTAGCCTACCTAACTGCCCATCGCCTTCCCCCAGACTGTCCCCTCTGGAAACCCATCCCTTCTCTTTTGTCACTTCTCCACAGTTTACTGTCCGTGAATCCCCTGCCCCCCATACCTACCTTCTTCTTTGGATCTTCTGACCTTTCCTGTGAAGGTCTCCCTGCACATAAATAATCAGAATACAACACTGAATATGATTCAGATGCCTTTTCATCAGGGTTGTTCATGGACTCAGTCACAGAACCTAAGGGAGCAGAGGAAAATACATCTTTCCACTCGACACGGTCCACTAAGAATAACTGAGAAATGGGTACTGATGTGGCAGAAAGCCAGAGCCCGAGGTGTCGCGAGGGACGATTCAGATGGAAGGCCCTGCCTCGTTATCCAGGGGCATAAGCAGCCACTCCCGTGAGGCTCCGAAGCATCAGGAATGCAGATTCCTGGTCGGGGCTGCGCTAGTTCTGGTGCCTCCTTCCGCTCTGTGTCCAGTTTATTTTCTTCAGTCATTTCTAATAATTCTATAAAACTATAGATATTCTGGCTTGAAAATTTTTCAGATTTTGTGGGTGAATATTAAAAAGCAATCCACTGGATTATCTCACCTCTAGAAAAGTGAAAGATCTTTGTCCCTGCTGTTCTTTCTTGAATCCCTTTCTTGACCTGGCTTGACACAGGGGAATGGTGAAAGCTACCCGAAGTATAAACACAGATTTGGGGGGCCTCCTTGGTACTCTGTGTAAGAACAGGAGCACTACCTGCAAAGCCTAAAATCATTTCCGTCTGGTCATCAACAGAAACAACTGTGGGGCCCTGAGCCTGGGCTGCCTTGGACCAGGAGGGGAGCTTGAGCTGACCTGGGGTAAGGGGATTGAGAGGGAGTCACCCAGACCAAGAGGCCAAAGGACTTCGAGCCTGGTGTGCACAGGCCTGTGAAGACCTTGGGCACTTTCCAGTGGCAACAAGCAGCTCCCAGAACTGGAACACTGAGGGGGAGGCAGAGAGGCAGGGCCTTCGGGCAGTTCTGAGGACCTGCATCTCGCCTGGGGTGCTGCTGCTGCTTCCATGGCCATCCCCCTTTTCTTCCTCTTTCGACCCTGACTCAGCCTGGAGTAGCAAGTGCCTGGCAAGAAGCCTGTAGTGCCCAGCCTCCTTGCAGCCAGGACGGTGCGACTGATGATCTCTGTGCGAAGAGGGCTTTGGGCAGGAGCCCGAGGACACTCCCATGCCCGCCCTCCTCTCCCTTCACCATATTGCACAGGCACAGGCATCCCAGACACTGGGGGACTGTGGAGCAAGAGGAGCAGCAGGGCCCTGGGTGGGAGCGGCCCCCCCCAGCCATGGTGGCCCCAAGGGCGGTGTGTGAAGGCTGTCCCAGCACTGTGGGGTGGCTCTTCCAGCCCTGGGTGGTTCTCCATGCCTCATGTCTGCACAGTAACGACCCCCATTTGTTTCAGTCGTGGGGTGGTTTTCTCTGACTGCAATGGGAGCTATTCTCTCGCAGTGGGGAGAAGTCTGGAATTCTGGTGCCCTGGGACCACACCCCAGGCTCCAGGGCAGATTGCTCCTCCCAGCGCTGGGGCTCCATACTCCCCGCTGCCCCACCCCATGGCTGCAAACCTCTGCCCCTTCACCCACCGCCCCCTCAGGACCGTCCCCTCACATGGAAGACATGGTCTTCCCTCTGACCAGTCTGTGTCCAATGTCGCGAGTGACTAGAATTTGGTTCCAAACAAGTTGGCTTTATCTGATACACTCGGGATAACACAAACCTTAATCTTTCTAACATCACACATCAATCAAATCGAATGGCAAATAAACACACCTCAATCAAATAGTCCAAAGTCCTCTCTGCCTTGTCGGTTCCGACGACCCCGAATGCGACGTTATCTTAGTCGGAGGGAAGACGATGGCTGGTCTCGGAACGTCCTCCGGCCAATGGTCTGAGAATTGAGGACGGGCAGGCTCCGCTGGCCGTGAAGCCGTCAGAGCAGTGGGGTCTCGGCAGTCTCGACGGATGGATGATCGGTGGGGCTCGCAAACCTGGCTGACGTGGATTCGTCACGAGATCTGGGCTGAGCCGAGGAGCTGAGAGGGGAGTTTTTATGCCTGTCTTCTTGGCTTGTTTCCAGTTCTGGTCCAGATGGTGTCTCGTCTCCCTGGTGCAGCGCTCTGGTGACACATGTCTTTTTGGCTTGCCATCCACTAGGGGTTTGCCATTTATTCGTCAGACATCCAAGTCTGCTCCTTTCAGTTTGCGACACCCTTGTGCCAGAGCCCCAGTCATACTGGATTATGTCCCATCTAAGAACCTTAACTTGGTTAAATCTGAAAGACCTTAGCTGTAAGTAAGTTGGATTCTGAGGACTAGGGGTCAGAACTTCCACATATCTCCTTCTGGAAAACAAAATTCAACCCATAGCATCGGTGTTATTCAGGTTCTCTGTCTGCTCATCCGAAGCTGACCTCTGTCTGATAAGCACATCAACTGGGTTGTCCCATGACCACAGTCTAAGCCGGCCATGCCTTCACAACGTGAACTGTCCATTTGTGCACCTCAGGGCTCCAGCCCTGCTAGCATGTCAGTTGAATAAATGAACGAGACTACCTGGGCCTCAATATGGGGAGAAATGGAGGATGAGACTAGAGGGACTGACCTAGTCAAAGTCCATTCCATGGGATAAGGGCTGACCTGAAGCCTGGGCAGTGGGACTACAAGGAAGGAGATGCCACCTTTTTTAAAAAAAAATTTTTGTAGTTGTCAATGGACAGCATGTCTTTATTTTCGTTTATTTATATGGGGTGCTGAGGATTGAACCCAGTGCCTCACACGTGCTAGGCAAGCGCTCTGCCATGAGCTACAGCCCCAGCTGGAGATGCCATCTTTCTTGACTCCCAGGGAGCAGCAAGGCCGATTCAATGCCTGTTGACAGCTGACTGGTTTTCCACGGTGTTATCCATTCCATTTTATGTGTTGCAATGGATCCTTCCCCAGAGACTCCTTCCAGTTCCAAACCCAAGGAGCACATGAACAGCATGCGTGTTACTGCCAGGTGGAACCCTGAACTGCAACCCCTCCACCTTCAGTTGCCTCTTGAGTTCATGACTCCTCCAGGTCCTGGGCTCACTAGGATGCTCCCTGCCTGCCATTCGGAAGCCACTCAATGAATCTGCATGGTGGTTAAATAAGTCAGTCACAAAGGAAACCTCTGGCATGCTTTCCTGTGTATGAGATCCCGAGAGTCAGCAGACTTGTAGACAAAGAAAGTAGAACGGTGGGAGTGGGTAGCTAGTGTTTAGCAGGGACAGGATTGCAACTGGGGACGATGAGGAAGTTCTGGAGATGGATGGTGGCAACAGGTTGCCCCAGCCTGAATGTACGAATGCCCCTGAACTGTGCACTTAGTGGGCGAGAAGCTAAGTTACGTGCATTTCAGCACATTTTTTCAAAAACTGCATTAGTGTATATGTCAAGGAATGTTTCCTTAGTCTCCTACCAAAGCACCTGTGTAGATGATGCTCCAAAATGAGAAATATTATATCACCTTGTTGCATTAAGACTACCTACTGGGTAGGCTTCCAGAAGCACACACTCCTGACATCTGGCATAGCACGGTAAAGAGCCACACTCTGCATCTTTCCTGGGCCTGAAACTGTGCGAGTCCGTGCTTGGGCATCCAGACTGTCACTGAGGTTAGGGAGCCCCACCCAGAGGTTAGATGCCACCAGGCTTACCCATCCTCAGTCTGTAAGGTGAAGAGGCGGGAATGGCTTCCATTTAAAATGCTCTTTAATAAATGCGAGAGGACTACAGTAGACATTATCTATGTAAAGAGGTTTTTGTCTGGTCTGGCTACTTTGTGTGCAGAGATTGTGAACTTGGTTGATACAGTAACCCTCCACCAAGATAGGGAAGGGTCAATCAAGAAAGATAAAGGTATTGGCCAAGATTGTTTCATAGTAAGCAACGGACACCAGTTCAAGCTAATTTAAGGTAAACTTGGGTTTACTGGAAGACTCCTGGAGCAACTCAGGAAACCAAAGGAAGCTTGACCGTCAGGAAGACGGGAGTCAAGGCTGCGCTAGGGAGGTGCCATCAGGAACTCAGAGACTCCGCTCTGGGCAGGGTATCCGATGAGCCATCCAGCCACCTTCCAACTTCAAGATGCTTCACTGGCATTTCCAAACTCCTAGGGCGAGAGTGGCTTGGCCTGGACCAGGTCAGACATCTCCACCTGGACTGGTCAGCTATGGACAGTAAGGGAACGTGGTAGACTGGGCCACCTGCCCAGTCTAGGTACACTGTTCTGTGTAAGTTCTAAAGACACACTTATTGCTTTGAATAGACAACAGTCACATGGCTAGAAGGTGGCAAATGTATAAAAGTGCATGTATGTGTACATACGTCAATCGTGTGTATGTGAGGAACATGTGTGCATCTACATACACAGGCACGTAATCATGCTGTACATATGTTCAAAAACGATCAATATCTCCTATTTCTGGAGACCATTTCCTCTTGCGCTGATGTCGATAGACACCCTAGGCAAATATGATCAAACGCAGGCTGCCATCTCTCCCACCCTTGGCACGTGGCACTTGGACCTCAGTGTTTCCCCACATCCATCAGTTGGAATATGTTTCATTTGTGCAAACACTTTAAGAGGATTCGAAACATCATGAACAATCAACTTCCAAAGGGTCTACATATTTAAGCTATGGTAGCTTCTCTCTCTCTCTGTACTGACTGAGTCTAGGGATGCTCTACCTCCAAGCTACATTCCCTGTCCTTTTTAAAATTTTTATTTTGGACAGGGTCTCACTGTATTGCCCAGGCTGGCCTTGAACTCATGATCCTCCTGCCTCAGCCTCCCAAGTTGCAGCTGTCTTTGTAGTTTCTGTGACCCTGCAGAGCAGTTAACTATCACATGCACAGAGGGCTTTGTTGTGTGCACATTTTACCATGAGTTGGACACATTCTCTTTCTCGTACTGCTGATGTGTCCCACGAAGAAAGATGCTGACTTGGTGGCAAAGAAATTATCCTTCTCTATGACTGTATAGGAATTATCCAGCACAAATAATTGCGTTAATATTTAATATTATTAATATTAATATTAATAATTTAATATTTAATCCTTGCTATTTTGGTAATCAGCATAATAACCACACACAACACACACACACACACACACACACACACACTCACATCTAGTTTTATGATCTTCGATAGTTTGATGCCTTCAAAAAGTGTTGTTGATCACATTGAATTTTTTTATTAAAATTTTTTGATTTTTACAGACTGGATTTTGACTCATTGTACAACTTTTCATTTCTATGGTTGTACACAATGTAGATTCACACCATTCATGTAATCATACATATACATAGGGTAATACTATTTCATTCTACTATCTTTCTTTCCCCCACCCCCTCCCACCCCTTTTTCCTCTACACCATCCAAAGTTCCTTCATACTTCTCTTCCCCCCCACCCCCCCTCATTATATATTGTCATGCGCTTATCAGAGAAAACATTTGGCCTTTGGTTTTTTGGGCTTGGCCTATTTCACTTAGCATGATATTTTCCAACTTCATCCATTTACCAGCAAATGCCATAATTTTATTCTTCTTTATGGCTGAGTAATATTCCATTGTGCATATATACCACGTGTTTTTTTATCCATTTGTCAATTGAAGGACATCTAGGTTAGTTTCACGATCTAGCTATTGTGAATTGAGCTGTTATGAACATTGATGTGGCTGCATCACTGTAGTATGTTGATTTTAAGTCCTTTATGTATAAACCTAGGAGTGGGATAGCTGGGTCAAATGGTGGGTCCATTCCAAGTTTTCTGAGGACTCTCCATATTGCTTTCCAGAGTGGCTGCACCAATTTGCAGTCCCACCAGCAATGTATGAGGCTCACACTGCATTTTAATGCTCTTTTTTATTTTTTCTGGTGTTGCTGGGCATGGAACCCAGGACCTCCTGCATGCTAGGTAAGTGCTCTGCTCACGTCTCTGGGGGGCTGAGCAGAGACCTATAGTTGCCTCGCACAGGCAGGGAAGTCCAAGGCCAGAGAAGCAGGAGTTAGAGCTGAGGCCAGGGACCAACTTGGATACACCTGTGAGCAGCTTGTTGCCATAGCAACAGTTGGAGAAAAGGAGGGGCTGAGGCTAGGAGGGATGGGTACAGAGATATCTGACACACAGGAAGTGGCAGAAAAAGAGGGGCAAGTTGATCAATGAAAAAAAAAAAAAGACAAGAATAAAGAATTCTCCAATGAATTTTTTCTTTTTTAAAATTTGTTCTGATTAGTTACACATGACAGTGGAATGCATTTTGACATATTGTACACAAATGGAGCACAACTTCTCACTCCTCTGACTGTACACAGTGCACCGTATAATCATACATGTATAGAGGATAATAATGTCCATCTTATTCCACTATCCTTCCCACCTCCATACCCCCTCTCCTCCTCTCACTCCCCTCTGCCCAATTCAAAGTTCCTTCATTCTCCCTACTCCCTGCCTTATGGATTAGCAGAGAAAACATTTGGTCTTTGGTTTTTTGGGTTTGGCTTATCTCGCTTAGCATGGTATTCTCCAGCTCCATCCATTTACCTACAAATGCCATAATTTCATTCTTCTTTAAGGCTGAGTAATATTCCATTATGTATATATGACTCGTTTTCTTTATTCATTCATCTATTGAAGGGCATCTAGGTTGGTTCCATAATTTAGCTATTGTGAATTGAGCTGCTGTAAACACTGATGTGGATGTCACTGTAGTATGCTGATTTTTAAGTCCTTTGAGTATAAACTGAGGTATGGGATAGCTGGGTCAAATGGTGGTTCCATTCCAAGATTTCTGAGGCATCTTCATACTGCTTTCCAGAGAGGTTGCACCAATTTGCGGTCCCACCAGCAATGTATGAGTGTACCTTTTCACCCACATCCTATCCAACACTTATTGTTGCTTCTATTCTTAATAATTGCCATTCTGACTGATGTGAGATGAAATCTTAAGAGCAGTTTTGATTTGCATTTCTCTAATTGCTAGAGATATTGAACACTTTTTCATATATTTTTTGATCAATTGTATTTCTTCTGGGAAGTGTCTGTTCAGTTCCTTAGTCCATTTATTGATTGGGTTTCCAGTGAAATTTAAATGAGATTTTTTTTAATTGAGGAGGAAGAATAGTTGAAACATGAGTTTGTGCGAATGGAGCACAGCCTTAACCTTCTGCCCATCAAATCTCTTCCCCAGTGATCTCTTGACTCTGCCAGATGTTGGTGGCTTTGATTGAAAATACTTCTGGAGAAAGTCACAGTAAGTAGTCAATGTGTCACTTTCATCAAGTGCTGGTTTGCAGAAGCTGGTGTGGACAGCATGTGCAAGGAAGAGGCTGGATGGCAGAGGACAAACTCAAGGCCAGCTCACAGGGACTGAGTCTGAATGCACAAGCCAACAGAACATCTCTCTGTGGGACAGACAGGACTTCATAGCGACTCACCCACATGGAATACCCTTAGCAAAGCTCCCTAGGACACACTGGCAAGGTTCAAAGGCGGGCTCACCTACGCCCTGCTGGACAGCCCTGAGGTGCTCCCCCGACTTGGGAGGATGGGTAATCGTGTGAGGACATTCTGCCTGGTGTTTCTAAGCCAGTCTCCTTTTTTTTTTTTTTTTTTTTCTGTACTGGGGTTTAAACCAAGAGGCACTTTACCACTGAGTCACATATCCAGCCCTTTTTCTTTTTATCAAATATGATTCAGGGTCTCGCTAAGTAGCTTAGGGCTTCACAACTATTTAAGGAATAGAGCTCAGCAAGATGGTGCTCACCTGCAATCTCAGACTCGGGGGGCTGAGGCAGGAGGATTCCAAGTTTAAGGCCAGCCTCAGAGAGACCCTGTCTCAAAATACAAAATAAAAAGGGCTGGGGGTGTAGCTCAGTGGTAAAGCACTCCTGGGTTCAATGCCAGGAAAAGAAAAAACAAAATAAATTGAATTCATAGCTAAAAATCTTCTCAGACAGAAAATTTTAGACCCAATGACTTCATTTTTTCCCCCTAAAATGTTCCTAAACACATTTCAGACAAACTGACCTAGGAAAAGGAAAAGAAGGAGTGTCCTAATTTTTAATTTATAAGACCAATCATTATGTGGTTTTAAAATCACAAAAAGACATTATAAGAAAAATATAGAATAGAGAGCTTGTCTAGCATGTGCAAGGCCCCGCTTAATACCCAGCAGTGCAAAAAAAAAAAAAATGTCACTCATGAATATAGACACAAAAATCAACGTCCACACACCCCACATCTGTTTGAGGTGCATCTCTCTGTCTCTTTATTTTTGGAGGGCAAAATGGGCACCTGTCAGCTACTTAAATGCCGCTAGGGCAAACCATCCTTCAAGACTCGGGTGAGAGGTTTCTGGACCAGGCAGTTTTCAATCACCTGCTCTGTGCAGACCAGGCATGTTGGACTCTGCCGAAGTCGTTTCCTCCTTTTCTGTCCAGGCCCGGAGCGCAATTGCCGTCAGGACACAGTGTCCCTAGTTCTGATCTACCCAGGATGTGTGGAAGCAGAGGAAGGGTTGGAACAACTGCGGGGTTCTCTGGCCCAGGCTACTCTCCGGCGGATCCCAAAGGTTCCTTCTCTGGACTCGCACTCCCGACCGCCCTAAGGGGTATCTAGGGTGATCGGTTGAGGAATGGCACTGAGGGAAAGTGCCAATTACCTTCACCTCCGAATGGGCTGACAACACTCCCCCACATCACTCCCTCCCGGATGCTCCCCTTCCCTCACCGATCAGACCTTAGGAATTCAGATCATAGGATCAAGAGAAAGACATGGGATGATTAGTAAGAAAATGCCCAGGTTCCCCGTGTTCGCATAGTTAGCCTTCACTAGTCTATCTAGAGTCTCCCCATTACTGTTGCTGTGCTTAAATGTGCTCACTGTCTTCTCTTTAAGCTGCAAGAGGGAGGCATTTAAGATCAACTCTCCCATGAGACCCTCCAGGAAAAGGGCATTATACACCTAACAACCAACAGATGTCCCCTCACCCTCCAGAGATTCCTTAAAGTCTACAGGGAAAAAAATAGACAAAAAATGCACACTTTTTACTTCTGTCATTGTTTTTTTCATAATCAGGAGTTTATAGGGAGGAAAGCAGTAAGGCCCTTAAGTCTGAATCCTCCCAGGGTCTCTAGCACAGGGCAAACTGGGACCCTAGCACTTTGCCAAAGAAGGTCAGAAATAACTTTGGCAAAGCCAGGTAGTGAGAGACAGGTTGTTCTGGGCTGTAAGGAAGTTCAGTTAGGGAGATGTCCCTAATACTTCTAACTCAGGAGGGCCCTTCTCTCTCAACAGTGTTGCCAGGTTCACCACTAGCCTGCATACTGCTAAACTGCAAATGATCAAGAAAAGTGCCTTTCATGTGTTACCAGGCTCGACAGCAATAATCCCTACCATCCATAAGGGGAAGAAATCACCTACTAAGGGAGGAAAATCAAGGGACCCCCCAACCTAAGACAGATAAAAATAAACTTAGAGAGGTTTTTGGAGGATCCAAATAAATATGTTGAGATGTTTCAAAACTTATGCCAGGTATTTGACTTCACCGGAAAAATTATGCTAATACTTAACCATCTAGAGCACAGGCAGTTCCCAGAAACCAACCTAACTTGGATTCAAATAATGAGTAGGATGCCTTAAAAACTATTATATGAGGCCTCAGGAAAGTCCTGTTATTTTCATGGAGAGACTCAAGAAGGCAATAAGAAAGCACACCATCCTGAATCCTGAATCCATAGAGGGTCACCTAATTTTAAAGTATAAATTTGTCATTCAGTCAGCCCCAAATATTTAGAGGAAATTACAAAAGTTGGCACATGGCCCCAATCTTTCAAAACCTTAAAGATCATTCAAAATGACAAAAACTTTTAATGCCTTGCAACAACCCATGCAATTCACCATTTTAGGAATTATAAAGCAAACTGCCTAGTCCAAAACCTTAGAATAATGAAGCAGTAATTTTCCCCACCCTGTAGTTCTTAAATCCATGCACTCTTTATCTTGGATTCCAGCTGCTGCTAGGTTTACTGTGTTAGATTTAAAAGATAGCTTTTCTCATCTTTTAAATGGCTAGACTCTCAATTGCAATTTCTGCTTGCCTTTGAGTAACCAGATAGTGTATCTCAACTAACTTAGACAGTGTTGCCTTAGAATTTGGAGATGGCCCTCACCTGTTCCAGACAAACCCTAGCTAAGGACTTAACAAAATTCAGATAAAACACCTGTAATTGTTCTCCAATATGTAAATGACATCATTTATGTACCTCCACCCAGGAGGAATCTCAAAAGGCCATTAGAGAACTCTGAAACTTCTTAGCTGATAGGAATTATAATATTTCAAAGAATAAAGCTTAATTATGCCATCAACAGGTTCAACACTTAGGATTGCAACTGTCTCAAGGAACCCACAAACTGGACAGAAAAATAACCACAATAGGATGACATCCTCTGTCCCAGCAGTATCAAAAAGGGGCCCCTGTCCTCAGCTTACCTATGGAACAAGATTTAACCTGTTTGTCACCGAGAGAAAAATAATCCTAAAAAAAACACCCAAAAATTCTGGATAGGCAGCCATGGGCAAACCAGCTCAATAGCTGATGGCATATCTCAGGAGGAGCTTAGCATAGTAGTTTCAATCTCAAAAGTAATGGAAAATAAAGTCTCATAATTTTCTTTGACATCCAAACCTGTCCTAATAGAAATGGCTAAAATGCCCTAGACATAAAGTTTCTGCTAGAACCTGTTATCTCAGCTCCTTCCAGATCTCAGCCAAGGCTTACAATGAAATGTAAATAGAGGAAGCCGGAAGGCTCAGTAGAAGACCATCTCAAACCCAAGAAAAAAAAAAAGTTTTACCTGAACTCCAGCAAAAGTAAATTTTATGGTGATTTACTAAAGTAACTTATGGCCATATCATTTTTCCAGGACTCTTGTTTTTCCCTTAAATTCTATATATTTTGAGCTCATAACTTTTTTTATCAGTCCTATTTTTTTTATTCAACTAGAGTTTTTAAACATCTGTTACAGTGCAATGGAGATTCACCTATAAAGCTACAAGGCTTTTGCTTTTGTGTTATGTGTATGTCATGTTGTCTGACATCATGTTATTTGTCTGTATGTGCATCTAAGTATCATGTAAATGATATCAAAATTGAGTGCTCATAAAATTAAAATTTAAAAAATGGATCCAGATACTTTTAATTCACATGATTTAAAAAAGGTTCAATTTAAATTGGGTAAACAAATGAAAGTAAAATGTCTTTAAAATTACTTAACAAGTTTCTAGGTGGTTGAACTAATAAAATGTTGTTTATAAAATGTCTAATAGCAATTGTTTCTAGGAATTTTCTTCAACAGGAAAGAGATTTGCAAACACTGTTCAGTACACTTGTCTGATATCTTGGTTTTTACAGAAAAATAAGTGAATTAGAATTTGACTTGTATGGGATTACTCAAATGTGTTTCTTAAAGACATCTGATTAATTTACAAAGTTAAAATGCTAATTGTTAAATAACATTGAGTACTCTTAACTCCTTAAATTCCATGGGGTAACATACTTAAACATTATTGGTGTTTTCATAGGTTGGCAAATAAAAAGGTTTTAAAATTGCTTTGTGTCATCACTAAACTAAAAACAAGGTTACTAAGAGTCATGTCCTAACAGGTACAATTCTATATACAAAGGGTTCCAAAAGTTTCAACTGTGTTTCAATGAGAGTACTATAAATAACAAAATATTTAATCTTATTAAAAAGGAGTAATTTATCTAAATTCAGAAATTTCATAAGAGTTGTTTCAAAATGTGAACAAGAAGGGGTTAACAGATAGGAAAGAGAAAATAAAAAGTTCTAAATATGGAAATATATTTAGTGAAAAAAATATTTCTGGGCAAGAAAGTCTGTGTGATAAAATATATGAGGGTTTAAGTAAGTACTAAGAAAGTCTGTGTAAGTAAAGGGCAAATTTCAACAACTCTGTATGTAACAAAGGTGGTTATATGTACGTGAGACAATCAGTTAAAGTTATTTAAGTTTTTTCCTAAGGTCAAATACTAATGTACTGATATAAACCAAAGTTTAATCCATAAATTAAAATGACAAAGATTTCTTAGAAACACTAATTTACTCTTAACATTATGTCTGTTAAGTTTTATTCTTTAGAACAATTAGTCTTAAAAATTGAGGCTTATAAAAAAATTGAGGCTTATACAATTATGGTTAAACAACTGTTAGAGTATTGTACTATGTTACAGAGTCTAAATTTTTCTTTAAAAACTAAATTTGGTAATATAAAAGTATCAAGGTAATTGTGGAATGGTCATTCTTTGTACATTAAATGTGTTCATATTTTCCAGGTATACAAGTCTTTAAAAAGCAGAAAATTTATCAAGCTGCTATTCTCCAAATTAAACTTCTCTGTAATGGTAATTTTAAACTTATAAAAAGAGTAAATTTTATTGGGGATTTATTTCTATCATTTAATGTTCTATTATAGGACCTGTTATCCAGTAGGGTATATGTAAAATTTGTTACTTTTATTACTGAGATAAAAATTTTAAATGTATTTCTAAAAGTTAGTGAGAGCCTGATTTCTTTAAAAGTTAATATCATGAAACATAAAAAAAAAATTTTGCCACTTTGCCCCACAAAAGGGAAGTTAAAAGTTCTCTTAGACTTTCTTTGATTCATGTTTTAGATATGATGTTAAATTGTGTTAAAGTTCATATAGACTCAGGAAACAGTATATGTAAACTTCTTAAAATAATATTTAAGAAAGAAGCAAAATCAGCATTTGAATTAGAACACTTAAGATTTGTAAAGAGCCACACCTTACCTGAGATAAGGCTCTGCCTCCCACCTTACTGCATGTTAGAGTGACTCCAAAATAAGCCAGACTTAGTTTATTTAAAGTCATAGTCAAAAGATTGGTTCTTGTAGTAAAATTACTGTGATCTCAAACAGGGAATACAACGTAGAACTCAGCCAAAATTCAAGATAGCTACTATATAAGCTGAATATATTTGTACTCTTGCTAATTTCATTTTGTAAAACTATTACCTGTTAATGTTTTGCATTAGTAGCTGCCTCAAGAACACACAATCTAGGTAACTTGTGATAATAAACCATCACCTACAGAACAGATAGTATATAATGGTAGCTTCCAGTACTAATACAGACTCCAATTAAATAAAAGGGTAAATAACTGTAAAGTTATAAACATTGAAGTTAAAGCCCAGTACTCTTACTTTATGACTGATGAGATTGGCTTGCTGGATGGTTAAGATCAAACTTAGAGCTTGAGATTAAACACAGAGGCCAAGAAAAACCAGTATTTGGCTCTTGCCCTCAGAGTCAGCCTGAATTCAGAGAACAAGAGAACTTCTCTAAGGAGCTTTGCAACTCTGGGTCACACAACCTCCCAATCAGGGAGATTGATGAGACCACCGGTGGATAAAATGCTAATCAGTGTACCTACTACAGAGGAGGGTCATGGAACAAGGAAGACACCCTGATGCTTCCAAGGGAAGCCACTTCATCAAGCAGAACGTACCTAGTGAATGGCACTAAAGGAGCTAAGAAGCTGCTCTCAAGTTCCCCATGAGTGACCCCAGTGGGAACTCAGCTGACTCTTTAACAAGACAGGAACAGGTCAATTTGACCAGCTTGATCTTAAACACCCAGCAAAACAGTTAAAACCAAAATATATCCACTCCCAGGAATTTAAAAGAAATAATAGTTAAATGTAACTTAAGATGTACACTTGTGTTACTCCCTAGAATAAGTAAAGATTGGAAGCTACAAAAGAGAGATTCTTAGGCAAATGTGCCTCATAACTATCAAGAGAAACTGCCAGAGTCAGAAATTTTTAGTCAGTTTAAGGCCTAGAGATCTTCCTAAGCTACACAGTTAGGCTTAAATCTATGTTTGCTAGTAAGATTATCTAGCCCTAAGTAACAGAAATATAAGGATCTCTACTAAACTAAACACAGGTCATACCAATAAGAGGATATTTTACAAAAATCAGATGACATTAAGTAGCCTAACTATATTTCTGGTGACATAAATGACATTAAGAGTTAAACATTGTGTTTACATTCCTGATAACTTGGACAATGTTAAAGTTCCCAAATAAAGGCCTTGTCCTCTCCAGCCTTTGTTAGGCCTTGCTATGGGAAAAACTTCTCAGTTCTTCCACCACCTGGTGATATATTATTGACTTCTATCATCTTCACGATATTCATTGGCATTTTCCAGATACTGCAATATTTACTTTGTACTAATCTCATTTCGGTACTCACATCTTTTTGTTTCTCTCTCCTAGAAGCACCCACCCCCAGATCACTTTACAACCTGCTCTTCCCCACCCAGACTTCTACCCTGGACCCCTCAATTGACCTGATTTCTAAAAGGGAACTCCAAACTGCTTGCCCCACGCTGCCCACTTCCAGCTCGAAGTAGCCAGAGTGGTCATCACCCCCTTTCATTACAGCAGTAAGGAGTTCCTACAGCAAAAGTGGGGAATGAAGCCAGAATTGGAGACAGGCAGTTAGTGTAGAAATAGGGGATCAGGTCAAATTGAGGAAATGGAGGCCATGAAAACCATCTGCCTCTGGAAGAATAGAATGGAATGTCAAGGATCTCCAGAGCCCTTTTTTTTTTTTTTTTTTTTTGGTGTAGGGATTGAACTCAGGGCCTTGTGCATGCAAGGCAAGCACTCTACCAACTGAGCTATATCCCTGCCCCTTCTGGGGCCCATTGATTACCAAATTTACCTGCCCTTATCAAGGACTACAGGCAAGGAACTGCTAATTAATGCCCCTTGGGTTGAATTATTTTGGCCCTCCCCCTGCCCCATCTGCTTCTCACTTTATGCATCTCACCTGCAAAACCAGGCCTAGTCACATAAGCAGGAAGGAGAGATAAGGGGGACGAGAACTGGAGAACAAAAGAGACCTTAACCTATAAAGGATGTAGAGTGCACTCACTTCTTGGGACTTTAGAACATCAGCCATGACCCCCTTCTCCCTCCTGGGAGAAGTCTGTATTATTACCTTTAAATAAAACCTGCTTAATATGCTTGTCTTAGTGTGCTTCTCTGATGTTATACTTCAACATCCGAGGAAGCAGAACTCATCTTCACTAGCAAAGTGAATCCAATAATACACATACACACAAAAGGATAATACATTATGACCAAGTGGATTTTACTTAGAAATGTAAGTTTGGCAATTCCCACAACTTCTATTAACACTGTGTTATAGGTCCTATTCAGTTCAATGATTCAAGAAAAAGAAAAAAGGCATGGACATTAAAAGGAAGAAATAAAATTGTCACAAACACTTGCATAGAAAATTCCAAGTAATCTAAAAAATCTGCTAGAATGAATGTAATTTTAGCATAGTCAAAGGATAAAATGTCAATGTATAAAAATCAACAGTATTCCCATATATTAACAATAAATAATTACATATTAAAAATAATACAATGGCATCAAAAATATGTTTTTTGAGCTCAACTGGAAATGTTCAAAATTACAGATGTGGTGGTGTTCATATGATGCCAAGGCCTGAATGTGTCCACCAAGCTCAGACCTTGAACTTAACTAATGCTGTGACAGAATTAAGAGGTGGGGCCTGCAGCAGGCCATTGAGTCCTGAAAGTTCAGTAGGGTTAGTGCCCTCATAAGGAGGCTGCAAGGAGTGACCTCATTCTTTCCCTCCATCTCTTCTGCTGTTTGAGGGTATGGTGGTTCCTCCCCTCCAGAGGATACAGCAGCAAGGCATCACATTGGTAGCAGAAACCAGGTCTTCAGGACACAGAACCCAGTGGTGCCTCAATCTTAAATTTCTAGCTTCCAAAAATGCAAGACGTTAAGTTTCTGTTCTTTAAAATCATCCAGACTCAGGTATTCTGTTATAGTAACAGGAGTAGAGTAAGACACTAAGAATACATTATAGAACAAAATAAAGCTTTTCTGTTGGGCCTAACAGTGACACAGATGACAATGAATGAACGAATGACTATGGCAAACAGTGATAAATGCAAAGAAGAAAAATAAAGCCAGCTAAGGGGATTGAGAATAAGGAAAGACATATGAATTATTTTATATAGAATGGTTAGGAATTGCTTTGCATTGGCAAGAGGACAAGTGAGAAGAAAACTAAATGAAATGAATGCAAAAACTATGCAGATGTTTGGGGAAAGAACATTCCACCAGAAATGAGAGTAGGAACCTGTTTGGCAGGTTAGACTAAGAGCAAATATGTAATGAGGAGGACTATGGTAGGAGACTAGGAGTGACAATCACTTTGGGTCAGAAGGCAGTGGAAGTAACTTTGGATTTTATTCTGAGTGACAGGAAGTGCAGGATTCTGTGTAGAGGACTAACATGATCTTTTATTTTAGGAATGATTATAGAGCTAGGAATGTGGCTCAGCAATAGAGTGCCTACCAATGATGTGAGGGGAATCTTTGTGGATGATTAAATTAGGTTGTGCCCTAATGCAACAGGATTGCTATCCTTACAAGAAAGGAAAAACAATGGGAGGACAGAGACACACAAAGATATTGTCACCTAATGACAAATAGACCAGAGACATGCAGCTTCGCTGCAAGGAATGTCAAGAGTTGACCAACACCACCAGAAGTTAGAAAAGGCATAAAGTTTCCTCCCTTGGAGACTTCACATGGAGTGTCATTATGCCAACACCTTGATTTTGGAATAGTGGTCTCCAAACTGTAGAAAAATAAACTTCTGTTGTTTAAGTCACTCGGTTTGTGGCACTTTGACATGACAGTCCTAGGAAAATAATTCAGCCTACTTCCATCGCATTATGGTGGCTTCCCCCAAGATGGTAGTAGAGGTATGACAGGCACCTCTCAAGGGGTAGGGGATGGGGGTGAGGGTGGGAATGAGAAGCCAGATGCCTTGACATCAGGAGATTGATTACCTATAGGCAGATAGAAATGGGGACCTTGGAGGGGGTCCCCCACCTCAGATTGAAACCCGATAGGGTGGTTTTTATTTTGGTTGCCCAATTGGAAAGTCCTACTCACTCAACATTATTGTCGCCCAGATTTCCTTTACTAACCTAACATCAGTCAACCTCAAGCAGTTTCTTAACTCAAGCAGTTCTTTTGTTTTAAGCAACAAGTACAGGACAAACTGAGGTTAACAAAGACATTAAGCCATCCCGAATGGGAATAAAGGATTATAATCGTACACTTTCAACTGAGCCAGAAAGGTTAGTTCCTCATCTATGAGTATAAAAACCCTAGACGGCAGGGCCGGCGGCCTTCGCCTCTTGGGACCCTCCCTCCTGGCGAGCTCCTTTTCTCGGTTACTCTATAAACCCCGTCACTCTGCTCCCCCACACCCTCGTGTCCATGGATTTCATTCTTCGAATTCGCTAGACAAAGAGCCCACCCGTCCGCGCTCCGTGCCACCCTTTCAGGGGCGCTGGCTGGAGCACATGGAGCCACGGGGCAGCCACGTACTGAGACGGGGACCGCGGTGGGCAGCTGGGGTCAGCGGCTGGACTGGGAGACACCTACGTGGTGCAACAGTTGGCTAAACCTCGGAACCGAAAGAGAAGGAAAGGCACGTCATCCGGGCAGCGCACAGCTGTCCGCAGGGCACTCCGCCTGCTTTCTGCCCAGCCTAATGACAACCTGACAGGTGTTGCAACCAGCCTGCCCGCCGGGCGGTCTTCCTACTCAATCATCTTCCCCGAGGTCCGTGCAGAAGTGACCGCTTGGAATAAACCAGGTCCCAAATCCTTAAGACCCACCCTGATTCACCGGGTTGGGCACTGAGCGTGTCAATCCTCCGTAGCCCGGTGTGATTGGTGGAAATGGCCAAGGGGTGGGGCGACATCTGTACTACGCCAGTTGGGGTTCCGCTTCCGGCGGCGGCTCTGGGGCTGCTGGGAACCTGGAGGAACGCCACCCATGGTTGGGGCTCTGACCACGGTGCGGGGGCGCACGGCACACAGGAAAGAGCGCCCAATGGCTGTGGTTCCGGCGGCGCCGCGGGAGCCGCTGGGAACCCGGAAGGAGCGCCGAGGACGGCGGCTCAGGCCGCAGCGCGGGGCTTGCCGGGAGCCTGGGGAAAGGGTGACTGCGGTTCCGGCCGCGGCGCGGAGGCCGCCGGGAACCGGAAGTCCGGAAGTCGGCTATGGGTCTGCGCTGTGTGGTAGTGCGGGTCAGCGGGCGAGGTAAGCTCGGTCCCCGCCTGCCCGGGGATGGCCACTCGCGCGGGGCCCGGGGCTGCGGTCGCCGGCGCGGCCGTGGCGGCGCTGCTCGCGGCCGCGCTCGCGCTCTATGGGCCGCTGGACGCAGGTACCCGACCGCGGGCTGCGGCTGCGAGCGGGCGGGCGAGGCGGGCGGCGGGGAGCGCGCGGCTCTCCGCGGGTCGACCCGGCCCGGGACGACGCTCATCAGGCCGCCGGCGGCCCGGTCGCGCCACCGGAGCCTTCAGCGCCTGGGACTGGACTGGTCAGGCCCCGGCCTGGGCGGGCGCGGGAGGCCCGGGACCCCACCGCGGCTGTGGGCCCTGCAGCTTCCTAGGCGGCGGGTAGGAGAGGAGTAGGCCGAGGGGTCCAGCGGGTCGCTCTCCTCGCGTGGAACCCACGTCTCCTCCCGCTGCCCCGTGGCTGCCCAAGCGGCCGCCCACCTTGGCGGGCCAGCGGGGGACAGGCAGTAGGGGTTCCGTGCGCCGCGGAGAACTCGGGAAGGCTGGACCTCGGGGTGCACTGCTGGCCGTGGTCACGGAGAACGGGGTTTGGCGCCTGGTGTTGAGCGAACTAGGCCTGAATGCGCTGAGGGGGCCGCTCTCGAGACTTCTCTCCGTTGGTGGTTGTTTGCTTTACATTTAAGTATTTCATGATTAGTTGGCAGGGTTTTTCTTTGCACTTATTTAAGGTTTCATTATTAAATTTTTGTCAACTTTATGAAAAAATAATTCTAGGCTTTAAAACTTGAACGCCATCCAGACGTAGGATGTGTCTCAGTTCACTTAAGGATTGCGGTCACGTGCATCTGATTCACATTCACTTAAAGCACTTTTGGTACAGAGAAGCCACACTTCTTTAAAACCAACGAAACCCAAACAGATGTGACCGGTTTTTCCAGCCTGAGTCGTTAGGAAGACAAAGTGACTTATATAAGTAGCATTACATTTTAAGTGTGCTCTCGGCAAGGCCTTTTATCCTTCAGAATTGGTGTTTATATTTAAATACTTCCGTGGATAGATCCAAATGGTGTGTGGCAGTAAGCCAACTGAAATTCGATGCACTCTATAAAGTGTTGGGAAATTCAGTTGACTTTGGTGCCTTTTTTTGGTCCCAGGGGTTGAACCTGGTGGTGCCCAATCACTGAGCCACCTCCCCAGCCCTTTTTATTTTTCCTTCCCAATTGTTTTTAGAGGGCATTGATAAAGATTTGCCTTTTTTCTTATAGTTGGTGAGGTGAATAATTTTGCCAAAGAAAAATTTGGTTTGCCTTTACATGACAGTATTTTGGTGAATTTTTGAGAGGTGTATTTTCCTTTGGTGGATTGGTTGTGTGGCTTGATTTGTCCATTACTGTTGGTGTGTCTTCAGAGGTCTTTCTCTCTGGGCCTCAGTTTCCTTATCTGTAAAAGAGGATAAACTAGCTCATTGTGAGAAGAGTGAACCACTGTGCCTTGAATTCACCAAACACTGATTGAGTTCTCTGCTCTTTGGCAGTCTTTTTTGGATGCAACTGAGGGTGGGTAGCCCACACGGAGACACTGTGGCTCCTTTCAGACAAGGTGGGAGTGAAGTTACCTACTGCAGGCAGAATCTGGTAGGGTAGTGATTCTCATCAGCCCAGACAGGAAAATCTGTTTTATAACCAATTAACCCTCATACTTATAGGTCAGTGCTGGAAAGATCTGACAACTACACATTTAATAATATTGCTTTGCCTTTGGCTAGCACTGTGAATTTTTAAAATTACATAACAAAGAGCTTTTTGAAACTAAACTTTACAATTACAGTTATGCTTTTAAATCAATTATATTTACATTATGCTTTTATCATAATTCCAAATGCCTACATTTGAGAGCTACTTCTCTCATGTGCACATCTTCAGGTAATTCTGTTTTCAGAGGATGCTTGCTATCCTCAAGGGTTCTTGGACCTGGCTCGTACAGTAGCATCACAGCTCATAAACTGGGGATCCAACAAAAGTCATTTTTGGGGGGGCAGGGGCAGATAGGAATTTCACTTCGTTGCCCAAGTTGGTCTTGAACTCCTAGGCTCCAGTGATCTCCCTGCCTTCTGAGTGCTGGGTTCACAGGCACTGTGCCCAGCTCCCAACAAAGTCTTGAAGTGTGATGGTCCAGCAGAGGAGGGAGAGGTAAGTTTGCATTGGTGGGTTGGTGAAGTTGTTGTGAAGGTGTTTACATGCGCACACTTTGGGCTCCAAAATAGCAGTTCTGTGTGAGGAAAAGGATTGCTCAGCAATCCCCAAGCCTGTTCTCTGGATAACATAAAGATTGCTATATGAATGTGGTGTGAGGTTTTACATAATGATAAGACACATTTTTGGTTTATGATAAATGAGGTTTTTGTTGTTCTTTTTTAGTTGTAGATGGACACAATACCTTTACCTTTTTTAAATTTATTTTTATGTGGTGCTGAGGATCAAACCCAGTGCCTCACACATGCCAGGCAAGCACTCTACCTCTGAGCCACAATTGCAGCCCTGATAAGTGAGATTTAAAAAATTAAAATGGTTCACCTATGGTAGAAAAATCTGCAACATAGACCCTAAGCAACTTAGTGAGACCCTGTATAAAAATAAAAAAGGACTGGGGATATGGCTTAATGGTAAAGTGCCCCTGGGTTCAGTCTCCAGTACCAAAAAATGAACGAGCAAACAAAAAAACGTGTTGGGTCTGTTAGTATCTTAATGAAGCTTATCTTGAAGTGAAGGAAGAAGGACATGCACTCATCATTATTTGAGTAACAACAAAAAGCATTATTTGCCTTAAAATGTGTAGACTTTAAGCTTGTTGACACTCAGCCTAGCACATCTCTCCTTTCTCAACCACAAAAATCAGAATGGTGTTGTGCTTACACACCTGTGCTGAACTGTGTGCTGAACTTGCACACCTGTGCAAGTGTGGATGGGGACAGAAGAGGGGTCTCAGGCAAGAGGAGGCTCATGTGGCACACAGGCACATCCACGTGGTGGCTTGGGGCTGTGGGTGCTACATCTCACCCTGCACAGTGGACGTGTCCTGGGAGCGTGGGGATGACATGGTTATACTGTGGTCACTGCTCTTTCCTCCCCTGGTTCCACATCTGCACTGGATACATCTGGGATTTGTGCCACATCCATTTTGGCAACAAGGACTAATCTTGCTTCTGTGAGAGATTTGACAATGTCTAGCATTTTGCTGTCACAGTAGGTGTGTTTTTGGGTGCACCTGCTGCCACCTGGGTAGAGAGACCAGAGATGGGTTAGCATCCTGTGTTGTATAGACCAGTGGCACAGCAAAGACGGAGCTCTGCTTCGTTTCTGTAAATGTATTAGTAGAGACGTGTAGTATTTTTATTTTTAATTTTAATTTTTTTAAATTGTAGATGGACACGCTTTATTTATTTATGTTCACGTGCTGCTGAGTATTGAACCCAGTGCCTTGCGCGTATGAGGCAAGTGCTGTACCTCTGAGCTATACCCCAGCTCATGTGTGTAGTATTTTAGAACCATAATCTGCAGGGGACGTTTTGTGATGGGTTCCTAATCCTTCTGTTTTACACTCTGTGATGCTTATGTAGTCCTTTGTTTTCCTTAGTGTTCAGACATCATAACGAAAAGTTTCAAAGTCTTTATTCATATCTTACAGCTTACCTAGAAATTTAGAGGGAGAATGCTGGTAAAGTTTTATTATTTGTGAACTTTGCAAACATTGTTCTGTTTTAAAGAAAGAAGTATGTGAAAATTTTGAAAAAAAAATTTTTTTTTTTAACAAATGTTTTGCACTTCCCAGTGCTGCAGGCCAAACAAAACAAAATGGCACACAAAAAAGTTTCACACTTGTTGGAAGAAGTTTTACTTGACAGAGTTTTTGCTATTTTTTGGTCGTAGAGGTTTTACTAAAGTGCTTCTGCAAGCATCACTGACGGGAGGCATGGCTCCTTCCCCAGTGTCGGTGTGCAGCGAGAGCTTCATGCTGTGAGCCAGGAAAAACACTGCAGGGCAGTTCAATGTATGTACTCATCTATTTCTGTATTTTTGCAGTACTTGAGGTTGACGTAGGGCTGCTCTACCACTGAACTACACCCCCACCCTTTTTAAAAAATGTTTTGTGTCGGAGTCTCACTAAGTTGCCCAGGCTGGGAGGATTGCAGATGTGTGTGCCACTGTGCCTGGCAACATTTCTGTCTTTTTAAATATCCTTCTTTAGACAGATTAGAGAAAGTTGTTTGGTATGTGCCCCTTAGGTGTTGCACACATGAAGCGTATTTCTTTTTATTTAGTGACAAATAGTAAAAATGATTATCATTTCCCCAAACTGTCTTTCCTTACTGAATGTTTTTTCTAAATGTTGTGAACAACAGACATGGTGTCCAGTCAGTTATAATGGTGATTATAATGAATGATTAATATAAAATAATATCTCAGTAACCACTGGGAAGAATTATTGACATGCTAGTTTGGAAACAGAACTTAAAAACCAGCAGTCTGGCCTCCATACAACATGAAGAAATGTATTTGACCATAGGGATATTTTCCATACAGCTAAGTGCTTTGTATAAAGCTATGGTTTACAAAGACCTGAAATGTTGTAAGGAACACAGAACAGTCCTTGAGTGACTGGTAAGTTTGGATTCTGTTAATAGTTCGTAGATTTGAAAAAGCATCTGTATTTCTTGTTCTCCTGGTTTTGTAGGAGTGGACATTATCTGACATTCTTGTATTGTTCAGTCAGGATGTTATAGTTCCAGGTGCCGTAAGGTTTGGAACAGGTACCTATCAGGCATGTTTGTTACTGCATTGGTTGTCCCTCAGCGTTCAGACATTGTCCTTAGATCTCATTGTAGCAGCTCCCAGTCTTTGCTGCAGCTCATCAAAGGGAACGCAGGGGAGAGCTTTTATGCTGCTCAGTCTTTGCGTGTTGAAAAGACAGTGCAACCTTGGGTGTGACTGGACACGAGGGAATGAATTGGGAGGAGAGAGAGATTGTCCCAGTACTTCTGTGACCTGGCCTACATCTGGGTTGGAGCTGGGATCCCAACACCTGGAGCAGAATGTGGCTCATGATGACAGGCTCTGGAAACAGCTCTGAAGTGAGCCTAGTGGAACCTTTCCCTGGTGGGAGGTTCCCTGTGGATCTGGGTCTGTCTTCATTCTGCTTTGGTTTGGATGTTGATGAAAAGGAGGTGGGTTGATGGTAATTAACGTGTCTTCTACCTTGGGGTCTGAACATCTAACATCACCTAAGGCAGTGCATCTGCTTGTTAAAGAAAATACTTCATTGCTTGTTGAGCGAAAAGTAAAACTGGAGGGGTCAACAGAAAAAGTTGTTTTCCTGTGAAGAATAAGTGCCTTATTTGAGAACATACTATTCATATTTGCAAATATCCTTTAGGTCTAGAAAGATACATGCTTTATTATCTATTCATGCACTGGGCATCAGAGTGGATCAACTTTTGAAGGCTGAGCTGTCTTAAAAATTAAGGCAAAATTTATAACTGCAGGAAGCTTGCAAGAAAGGCCAATTGAAATATATCTATTAGGAGACAATTCACCGTGATGAAATTATTCTAATATGCCACTTTGAACCCAATTTAAGATATGTAATATATTTAGAATTCTATTTCTAGGTTATTTAATTAGTATCCAATTGAGTGTCAGAAGATAATTAGGAAAAACAGGAGGAATCTGTCAGACTTGAATGTAACAGAAGGTAACAAAAGGGAGCTTGCTTTCCAGTTGTGAAGAGAGGAAAGACCTAATAAAGGGAAATAGAAATGAAATAAGATAGTTTATTAAGTGATAATGCATTTTTTTAAGTTGGTAAAACTTTCTAGAAGGTTAAGTTGTCCTACAAAATGATAGATTTCAAAAATAAACTTGGCATATACCGCTTGTGAATTTTTTTTTTTAAACATTTGTCTACAAAAGTAGCTAAATCTTTGGATAAAAATCTATAGTATACATATTGTCAACTTTGGAAAGTGTTTTGGCTAATGGGGTATTTGAAGTCTCTCGTTTTTGTGCATGAATAGGTCTTTATTTCCCTTTCTGAATGATGTAATTTTCCTGTTTTTCAGTTTTACAAAGAGCCCGTTCACTGCATGAAGCACACTCAATAAAGGATATGGACAGCACCTTTCAGCTGGTGAGAAATATCATCCCTGCTCTCACTGCCAAGAAGCACAAAGGGCAAGCCGGCAGGATAGGCGTAGTGGGAGGCTGCCGAGAGTAAGTAGTGGCTGTGTTCAGAACGCCCAGCCCTCCCTACCTGTCTGTCTGCTTACACCAACTGTCTGTCTGTCTAGTTGGAACCTCATAATCATTTCCAAATGTCGTCTGATAAGAGACTCGAGTGTTTTTCAGGATCAGCTTCCTATCAAATGGGGGAGTCTGAGAAGTCTGGTGGAATTGCTCACTGGTGTGTGTCAGTGTTCGGGCTTTGCTACTGCCCTTTCCCCTGTGTGGTTTTCTGTATTTACCAGTCTTCATGTCACGAGGTTTGTTTGACTTTCATAACCAGGGTGAAGGCACTCTGCCAGCTCTTGGCCTACTTTGCAATATAAAGATATTCCTGGAGTCTTGTCTTTTGCTTTTATACACTTCGCAGCTGTGTTGGGCACAAAAGGATTTATGAGCTTTCCTTGTGTATACATGAAAGCAGTCCTGCCCTGGCCACTGTTTCTGCTTGCTTTCCATTCCCACTTATGTGATATCTCTTGGTCTACCTGCATTTTCAACCATTTAACATATATTTAGGTGTATTTTATTATAAATATATAGCCAGATTTTGTTCCTTAACTTAAAACTACAATAAGTGTAGCTAGTGGTCACTCTTTCTACCTAGGAAGCAGCACAGGGAGAGTGCTGAAGATGGTCTCCCCTGTCTCACCACATGGTTCCGTCTATGTGACCCTCTTTGTCCTTACTTCACAGTTGGACTTAGAATTCCCAACTGAACATGTAACATAAATTTAACTGTGTGTCATGAGATGTGCCATGTTCATTCTCCTGCCTTCCCTCAGATTGGTCCTTGGTAGGGATGTTTTGACTCATGGCATCTCCCTGCAGAGTGATCCTTTGCACGGTTTCAGATCCTCTGGTATCTTGTGCTTTGGCAGCCAGTGGCTGCAGGCTGCAGCTTCTTAGGCAGTGGTTGTGGTCACTTCCTTTTCTTTTAGCTTCCATTTTGCACCTTGGAAGTCTGACGTGAGTCCTGTTCTCTTTGAAGTGGTGTTTTCTTGCTTGGGTATTGGTACAGTTTCTCCAGGCTGTCTGGCTGTGTGGTTTTGTTTTTGTTTTGTTGTCATCAGTCTGATCAGTGCCTGATGAGCTCTGCTGAGCTGTGAGTCCCCTCAGGTGAAGCATCTTGCCTGTTACTGGTGCTGCCCTGTCTTCTGTCCTGAGTCCCTTCTGTGCATGTTGGTCCCTGGGTCTGCCTTCCATGGCCTGGCATCTCCTTCACCATGTTGCTTGTGGCTCTGCTGTTTCAGTGTTCTCCCACCTGAGCTCTTAGACCTGAAAGTCTTTTCCTACTTCTCCTGGGCCCAGCCCTGCTCTGTGGGTGCTCAGCTTAGTCCTTCCCCCTCCCATTTCTTAGAGTGCTGGCTCCCAACTTTGTCAGTTGAGTACTGGAGAACATCTTTCACAGCAGGAGGCCAGAGTGAGGGCCCCCCCTGCTGGTGAAAGACAGCAGTTTCTGAGTGTGAGTCTGGGCAGGCAGTCTATCCAGACAGAACGTGAACTCTGTGGAACAGAAAGGCAGCTCTGACCCTGGGTTTAGGAGACAGCCCTCTCCTGATCTCAGGACTAGAGGCCACTTGTGCAGCCCCACCAAGCCTCGCAGTGACAGCCCTTGAAGCCTTCATCCCCGGAGACAATCTATGGAGCTGGGATATTTCATAGATCCCCCACGCCCTTTTCTGTGCTTTGGGAAGTCTGCATGGGAAAATTGGCTCAGTGTTTCTTTTCAGATAAGTTGAGTCACATAGCACTCTAGGGTAGAGTTACCTGATGTAAAATGTCTGCTAGACTAACCTTGGAAAGAAGGAACACCTCTGTTCTGATTATGAAAGTGAAGTCTGCCTGTAGAAATTTGAACTAGAGCAGCGTGTAAAGCGAGCATTCTGTAGTGTCCCATATGATAATGAACATCACAGATGTGCTGTTAGCCTTCCAGACTCTGCAAAGATGTGCAGCTGTGTTTTACAAAAAAAGGACCATGGTGGAGGTACTCTGTTTCATCTGGCCTTCTCACCTTGCACTCTTTTCTGGAATTCTCTCTGTGCTGATTTATGTGGGTCACTTCTTGACAAGTGGGTATGTGGTGTTCCCTGCCAGGATGGGCCAGGACTTGTTTAATTGGTCCCCTGTTGGTGAGAAGCTAGCTACTTCTGCTTATCTTTGGTTACGTGTGGCTGTGGACATCCTGTACACATAGGTCCTTGCATACCCATTGGTTATTTCTGGAGGATCAAGTCTAGAAGAACTTCCACTGGATCAGCATGCATTTCAAGCACTAGTAACCTTTGCTCCACTGTCCTCCACAGCCCAGATTGCACTCGGGTGCACGCTAGCAAGACACTCTGCTCCTGGGCGTGCAAGTGAGGGAGTGGGCTTGCTGGTCTGGCAGCAGGGTCGCTCTTACTTCAGTGCATCTCTTGGCTGAGGCTCTGCTCTGTGTGGGGTGAGAGCGTGTGAGCTGCCTGTTTGGTCCTGTCTTTTGCAATTTTGATACTTTTTGGTGACACTGGTTTAGAGAAGGCCATGTTTGGAGACTGTGTGCTGTGTTTGTCCCCAGTTTGCTTCACTGCTTGAAGCGAATGTACCAGTTGCAGTAGCTCATCTAATGCCCCAGGCAAGGGTCTTCCTTTCTGTTCTTGAGGTGACAGTAAGCACAGTCACTCACACTCTCACACTCACACTGAGAGCATTTGTTGGTGTCTTGCTGTGAGAACCCAAAGACAGAGAGATGGGAGCACTGAGGACACATCCTATGGCCCCCTGCTGGGAGCCAGCCCCAGTAATTCCTGGGTTCCTCAAGGATGAAGGATGGGTGGAGTTGGCGCAGAGGAACAACAGGAACCCCTGGAGCAACTTGAAGCAAGTGCTGCTCAGTTTTATTTTAGCTCTTCTTTTATAGAATTAAGTAAAGCAGGATGAAACAAGACACAAGTTATAGAAAAATTACCACAAGATTTGTCATTAACCACACTCTCCAGCAGGTGTCTAACACATAGCGGGTGCATTAAGGTCAACTTTCTATATTCACTTAAAGTTACTCACATAAGCAAATTACAGTGAAAGATACTTTCCTCTTTTCATCCTACTGGCCTTTGTTTATCCTCTGGTGTCAGACCTGTTGTCAGCATAATGACTCTATTTTGTTTTAAGCTAATTTTACTGAACTGCTAAGCAAAACATTCACTAATCTTTAGCTCATATTATAATGTTCTTGATTTAATCTTAAAGGTCTACTCTATTACCTAAATAAGCTCAGTTAAGACTAAGTTAGGTTATTTATTGCCAAACAATCAGTGTGAGTACCTAATTTTATCCTGTTATTTTTTATGTCATTGATTTTCCTCTACCTATTGTAATACATGTGAGACCTAAGCCAGCGTAAACTACTCATAACCAATTAACATACAATGAGGGCATTTGAGCTTAAGATAATATTTTTCTAGTTGTTTGCGTATGCTGTTTCTTTGTTCTTTCCAGGGTGGCCCTTGACATCCAAGCCTCTGAAGGAAGGACAAATATTGGACATTTGTCCATTTACCATAAATATTAATTATTTACCATTTTCATTGTACACTCCTGTATACGGAAGAGGTGGATCTGTGGGAGGTGGGTCCCTATCCTTTATTTGCTTGTTTCCTTCTAGGTGGATATAGTAATACAAAGCTGCTCCCCCGCCCTTTCCGGTGCAGCCATTTTCCCCGTCTCCCAACCACTTGTCAGTCTCTGAACATGCTAGCTAGCTATTGGTTCATGAGTCAGCTTGCAAGTACCCTTCTCCGTTATTGGTTCCTTGTTAGCCTGGCGGAATTCAACTGCTTAAGGGTAGCTACCCCACCATCTTTTCTCTTGCTTTCTCTCTCCTACTCACTTGCTTTCTCTCTCCTCCTCGCTTTTCCACTCTCTCTAGCGTGCGCCCTTTCTCTTTCCTTTCTCTTCCTCTCATTTTCTCTCTTACCCAACAGGGAGACACTGTGTTTGCTTAATAAACTCCCTTATGTGATTTCCTGTGCCTGGCATGGTTTTCGTGGGTTTTCTTACAGATACTACAAATGTCCCCCAATCTTGTAGGCTAAGTAGGGTGGTCCTAGTACTATGGGGACAATAAGTTTCCTGTTCTGTTTGTTAGGTCATTTACTGGTAAAGCATTAACTGGGGCAGGTGTGGTTAGCATAGGAGCAAGCGGTTCCTGTAACTGTAGTTTTCTGGAGAACTTCTCAAACTGTACTTTTAAACTTAGGTGTGATATTGATACATCTTTTAAAGCATTCCTCATTTTCCCCCAAGCTCCGCAGACTCATTGAGGCTAAATTCTTATCACAATAATCACGGAATATGATTTGCAATTGCTTAGTTATAAGTGTAATTATAAGAAATCACCCAATTCCTAGGAGAGATGACAGAAGCAGTTTCCTGGAATGGTGACCTTGCCAAGCCCTTCCCCATGCTCGGACCCTGTCAAGCAGCATGGTGGAAACAGTCCCCGCCAGCCCCCATCTGGTCTCTGGGGTCCTTTGGCTCTGGGGCCTGGTTTCCTCCTGACTGCCATGAGCTGGTGGACCTCTCTACCTTCTGTCCAGCAGAAACCTACAGCCAGTTCTACCTCATCATGCTTGACACAGAGAACATAGTCCCCAAACCAGCCTATGACTCCGCATTTGATGCAGAGATGTTGTGTGCAGAAATTAGGCTTTCCTGGTTTGGATATGTGTGTGGCCGTTCACTGAGCATCTGCTAGGTGCTGCGAATGTGCTGTGTGCCCCGTGTCTTAAGTCATTTATTGATAATTTGCATCTTATAATCTGTATTTTTATTGCTAAGCTGTTTTTTACTGTTAAAGGTGTATTCTCACAAAAGTTTTTTTGACTGTTAATATCTTCGTTTTAGGTATACAGGAGCCCCATATTTTGCAGCAATCTCAGCTCTGAAAGTGGTAAGTTTATCTAAAACTACTCTGTTGGGGATCTTTGGTAGAGTTGGGTTATTTAAATATGATTAAAGAAAATAGTTCTGGGGACTGGGGTTGTGGCTCAGTGGTAGAGCTCTTACCTGGCATGTGTGAGGCACTGGCTTCAATTCTCAGCCCCACATATAAACAAGTAACTAAAATAAAGGTCCATTGACAACTAAAAAAATACTTGAATTAATTTTTAAAAAAGAAAAATGGTTCTGATAGACTTCTCAGTAACATCTTAGTTATTGGTAATAGAAACACATTTAAATATATCCTGACCTCTTGTGCATTAACAAAATAATGCAAATTGAAATACATTTTTTTAAAAATTAAAGTTATATTCATGTTGTACTTCACAAGAATGATTCTGGGATGCCTTTTTAGGGCCTTGCATAAGAAACTGATGCCTTCGTTTTTTATATTATTTAACTCAGAACTGGGAATTGAACCCAGGGCTTACCACTTCACCTATACCCCCAGCCTTTTTATTTTTTATTTTGAGATGGGGGTCTCACTCAAAAGCAGCCCTCCTGTCTCAGCTTCCCACGTGACTGGGATTACAGGTGTGTGCCACTCTGCCCAGCAAGAAATTAATGCCTTTGAAATTGCCGGTTTCCCATGCATTTGATCAAGTGGCACGACCAAGGTAGTGTGGAGTGGCTGAGCTGGTGTGACTCTGCCCTGCCTCCAGGTGGTGGTAGTCGTCTGGCTTAGTCTCCAGGCACTGTCTTCTGCCACCTGTCTTTTCCTGAGGCCATCTGGTTGTGTCCTAATTGCATAGTCGTGTTGGTCTGTATGTGGAGTGAGTGCTGAGTGACTGGGATGGTTGGATGTCCTGTTGTGGGCTGAGCAGCTTGTGCCTGAAGCTGCTTATGGGGCTATGGAGGGTGACCTGCTCAAGTTGGCCTCTTGTCTTCTTCTCAGGGTGCAGATTTGGCTCATGTGTTCTGTGCCAGGGAGGCAGCACCTGTGATTAAGTCCTACAGCCCGGAGCTGATCGTCCACCCAGTCCTGTGAGTCTGGGCAGGTGGATTCTTTCTTGCAGCAGCTTTCCTTAGCCCCAAGCATTTCTCACCAGCACTGAGTTCTATTAAGTACTGCTGTACTCAGAATTGGTTGACAGGTGCTATCAGGTATAAGAAAACCATAGTGAACCCTATGGTAGGGTAAGACAGACAGTGAGACTCTGAGGGGAGAAATGTGGGAACATAGTGACCGTTAGTGCCAGAACTTTTACACAGGTGCTCTGGCCTCTCAGGAGTGGTTGGAGGTTTCAGGGTCCAGGTGAACTCTGTGTGGACAGGGTTGCCTATGGCAGAAAGTAGGGGACCATTGGAGGGTAATGAGACCCTCTCTCATTCAGCAAGCTTCCAGGTGGCAGTAGACATCTGGCTTTGTTTCTAGGTGTCTTCTGCTGCCTGTCCTGTGGTCTAGCTGTGTATGATCTTTAGGTAGAGTGAGTGCTGAGTGACTGGGATGGTTGGACATCATGGGTCATGGGTTGAGCAGACAGACACTCTTCTGGCTTCAGTGGGTTGACAGTGAACTGAGCAAGGCTCCCTGAACTTCCCTTGACAATGGCCATGTTCTCTGTGCTCTCTAGGACACTGCCACTGAGCACTGAAATGCAGCCAGTGGGCCTCAGGAACAGAATTTTTACTTCTGTTCCTTTTCAGTTACATTAGTGTTTGCTAGTGTTACTACCCTGGAGACAGACAAGTGAGATCACACAGTGTGTCGGGTGGCGAAAGGACCATGGAGCCAACTAGCGATCCCTGACAGAGGACTACCAGGTGAGGGACAGGGAGGCAGCACAGAGTGACATTCTAGTGAAACCCATGGACTCTTGGGAGGCCTTTCCCCACAGGAGCTCTGGGCATGACCTACAGCTATAACAGGGAGTGCTCACGTTGGTGACCAGAGATTCAGGGCCAAGCCCTCCAATGGCGGGGCCATTGTAAGGGGCGAGCAGAGGCTTGTCAGGTGCTCTTAGGTATGAGCTTTGTGACCAGCGTTGTGAGGTTCCTACCGGCACTTAGGCAGGCAAGTCAGAAAGGACCTGATGCAGGTATATCAGGAAAGTAAGGCCCCCACCCCCTGGGATCAGCTGGCAGATCTGGTAGAAAAGGCAGGCAGCACAGGTGCCCTTAGAGCGCTAATCTGAGTGTGTTTTCATTTAATATAGTGGGGCAATCGTAGTGTTGGGTGGACATGAAGATCAGGAGCTGGGCTGGCTGTTTTTGGTTGCTCTTAGACATCTAAGTGGACGTGGGTAGTAGGTGTTGGGTCAGAGTGCATGGCAAGGGAAGGCTTTGGTTTGTCATTCACATGTGGACAGCATTTGAAGCCTGACAAGCATGAGGAATCACATTGGCAGGGGGCTTTACCTGGGAGCAGAGAACATGGGTGAAGGAAATAGCTGGGGTGGGGGGCAGTGTCCAAAGTCAAGTCGAGAACTGTTTTGGGGTAGTTCTAGAAGGGCCTGTGCCCTGAGGATCATTTCAGGAGGGGGACTAGGAATGATGACCGCATCTCACCATTGGGGTGTTCGTGACCTATAGGAGGCTTATGGGGAGCAAAGGGGACAAGGACCTTGGCAGAGCGGGCTCTCAGAATCTCTGAGCTGGAATGCTATGCAAGAAAGTGTGTTGAGATGATGACAGAGCCTGTCTGTCCTGAGTGGGCGTCAGCAGGGCAGGACCAGGGTGTGGAGTGCCTCTCACGTAGGGTCAGATAGTGTGAAGTACACCATGTGCCTCCATGTGTGTGAGATGGAAACACACTGGTGGAGGAGGGTGGGGATCATCGCAGAATTAGCCATCATGACTTATCCTAACTTGTTTTAAATGTTGGAAGCTATGCATGTAAATTTGGCTGTGAAAAATCAACCAGTCCATGGAAATTTAAGATGATGTGATGCCTGAATTCCGTGGGGTATCTGGATTGGCTTTGGAACAGGAAAGGATTTTGGGTGGGGGCAGCTGGTGAATCTGACACAGTCCATAGTTGACTCACTGGCATTACAATGCCCATGCTGACTTAGTTGTGATGAGATAATGTGGGCATATGTGATGTTGGCAGAAGGAAATGTGATAACTTACTGTATTGTTTTTGCAAATTTCTTGTCAATCAATTTTTTCAAAATGTTTTAAGACACAACTAAATGAAGGCATTAAGTAAACCATTCTGCCTTTTCCTTACTTAGTGACAGTCCAAATGCTGTTCTTGAGATGGAAAAGTGGCTCCCCCGGTTACACGCCCTTGTCGTGGGGCCTGGCCTAGGTAGAGACGGCCCCCTCCTCGACAGTGTCAAGGTAAGTTGTAGCATGGCCACTCGCTGGCTGATCTTGGAGCACAAGCATTGCGCTTGTATTCTCCTGGCACAAAGGCCGTCGTTCAGCCTTCCTCGGCCTCCTCTGGGAGTAGCGAAGGTGGGCAGATGTGTCATGAGGGGTAGAACTCTGGGCAGCGAGGCCAGCGGTAGACCAGGCATGAGTCTGCTCTTCACTCTTGGTTCTAGCAGTGACACTGAGCAGCAGGATCAGTGTGGGGCTGCTCAGAGGTTTCCTACCTTGTGTGATGTGGAGCTGTGTAGAGTTGAGTGGAAAGAAGCTTGGTTCTGGCTCAAGTGCCCTCCCCAGGCTGTCCCTCTTGCTGGGGTCCCTGGCAGTCACTTCACCTTTGGGGTCAGCGTCGCTGCCTTGTGAAGGGACAACTGCCCCACCGGCTGTGAGCGCCACATGTCGTAATGTGTTGAGTGCATTGCCCAGGCGGGCACACTTGAGGTCACTGTTGTGAACCACCCTAGCTGGGGTAGGGTTTCCTGAGGGCTGGTTGGCATCATCACTTTGCTTTTCTAGGAGTTGTGCATTTAGGGACGACAGCTTTGTTAGTCTCTTTTCTTAGTAGAGCTTCTCCACCCTTTACTGAGGTCCTCATTAGGTTAAGAGAACCTGTGCCTGCCCTCTTCTCAGCCTAGTCACCTGTTCTCAAGACTCACGGCCACTGGGCAACAGGGCCTGCTGGTTCACGCCATGTGTGTACACGCACACGCTCACTCTTTTCACTCACCCAGGATTCATTACTCCGAGTTCATTTTATGCCTGTCTTCATTTAAAACGATGAACTTTTTTATTCTAAAAAATTGAAATACAGATAAGTACCTGGGATCAGGGAAAATGAAGAAGGGCTAAGATGGCATGCTAGCTGTGTCCTGAGCCTTCAGCTGCCCAGTGTTCTCTGGAGAGCTCTCCTCACCTCCTGGGCAGAAGTGTCTCTGGCATGCCCCTGCCCACACTCCACAGCCAGGGAGAAGCCGCAGTGTGTTCAGGACAGTGGGGTTCGAGTCTTGACCCCACCCTGCAGGTGCCACTGGGCGCTTGTGTGCCATGGTGCTGTCCTGCTGAGGCTGGGGAGGGAGCCTCCAACAAGTGTCTGGCTGCTTGTGTTCACTGGAGTTGGCAGCACACCAGATGGGACTACATCCCTGCTGTTGCCATTGCCTCAGTTTGCTGAGAGGGCTTGAAGAGGTGGCTCCCGTCTCCAAGTCCCCAGGGCTGAGCACTGAGGCTGCAGTGGGAGGCTAGGCTGGGGCAGGCTGAGGAGGGGTGCTGTCACCAGGGGGCTCTGCACGGCTTTGCCTTTCAAATAAGATGAACCAAAGGTCCACGAGAAAGGCGGATGTGGGGAGCTGCTGGGTTAGGTGGACTTTCCTGCAGGGCCCAGTGAAGAGTATTGTAAAAAGGCAGGTGTGCACTTGCTTACCAGACTTTCCAAACAAGGCTTTGGGGTATCTTCTGTGACCAATCTTCAGTTCCAGCCTGTAGGATGAGAGCTGGGCTTTGAAGTGTCACTCTTCTCAAACTCATGAATTGTTAAGAGTTGTCACTGAGGAGAAACTATTCCTGGCAGGTGACAGGGACTGGGATGACTTGAATTGAGCAATTTTGTTTTTAAAACTTTAAAATTGATAGTAGAGGGCTGTAGCTCAGCGGTGGAGTGCTTGCTTGGTATGCACAGATTTCTGCATTCCATCCAGTGACAAAAGAAAAAAAGAATCCATGGTAGATCTGTTTTTTATTTGCCTCCCAAAGGGACAATTCGACACGTGTCCCCTGCTATTCCTGGTGCCTGGAGACTTCTCTCTGTGTCTTTTACAACTTTGAATTTGAAATTTTCGTTTTTTATTGGAGCATTATAATTATGCATCCTTTTAAAGTGAACAGTTCTGTGGTTTCTAATGTATTCATAGAGTTGTGTGCAACCATCACCACAATTGATTTTAGAATCTTATCATTACCCCAAAGGAAGCCCCAAGCCCCACAACCTCCTCAGTACCTGGCAGCCACTAACCAGTCTCAATGGATGGCCAATTCCGAACATTCTGTGTGAATGGAATCATATAAAACAGTAGCTTTGTTCACGCAGCATAAGTTCAGATGCATAGTTCATGTTGAGGCATGTTGGGAAGACCTTTCTCCTGACTCAGCCTGGCATCCTGGTTGAAAATCAGTTGGCCCTAAGTGTGAAGCAAATGCACACCTGCCTTTTTACAACACCCTTCACCGGCCCTGCAGGAAAGCCCACCTAACCCAGCAGCTCCCCACATCTGCCTTTATTCCTGGACTCTCGTCTCTGCTGGGTCCTGTGCATGCCCAGGTGCCCCTTACGATCAGCTGGTTGATTTGCAGAATTGGCAACCGGGATTTCAGTAGAGATTATGTTGATTTTTGTAAAGAAGGTATTATTAAAAAATACATAACTAATAATTTGGGGAATTTCCAAGAATTTATATTTCTCATCTCTGAATCCAGTTGGGAATCTGGAAACACTGAGTCTTTGTGGGCTAGCCTAGGAACCCAGCTGGTGTTTCCAGAGTTTTCTGTTGCCTGTCTTAACTCTTGTTAGATCTTTGGGTCTTTCTTCTTGTTTCTTTGGTCCACTAACTATATTTTCTTGTGTTTATTTGTTGGTGACCTGACGTTACCTTTCTTGGAAGCACTGCTTTGCTTTAATTCCTCTTGAGAGGTGACTAGCTTGTCACTCAGTGTGTTTTCTTTGTGGGCAGGGCATTTTGGAAGCATCCAAGGCCAGGGACATCCCTGTCGTCATCGATGCGGTGAGTGTGGCCTCCCCTCTCCCCATAGAGTGGGTGTGGGGCCTCTAGGACCTTCTCAGTGAAGAAGATACAACCTTGCTGTGCACAGGATGGCCTGTGGCTGGTAGCGCAGCAGCCAGCCCTCGTGCATGGTTACCGGAAGGCCGTCCTCACTCCCAACTACATGGAGTTCAGCAGGCTGTATGAAGCAGTGGTGAGTTGGGGCTTCCTGTGGGGTGGGAGCTGAGAGCGAGGGACGGGCTCTATGGTTCTGCTGAGCCCATCCTGTGGGCCCATCTCTGCAGGGACACACAAATGCATGCCTAGTAGTTGTGTTTTTAATGGATTCCCACGTGCGTTTCACATGCTAATGTGCGACACGATGCCTCTTGCAGCTGGTGCATCTAAGTGAGTGAGTGATGGTGGGGTGGGCTTGGGTCACCCCTGCTGCACGCTATGGCAGGTTGCTCCGCTCTTTCCTATAGTGGCTTGTCTGAAAAACACAGGATGATGGCATTTGCTTCAAAAAGTGAGGACAGAACGAAGCAGCACATAATATAACACCTGAGTTCTCACACAGCAGGTGTCGTGTGAACGTTAGCTCATCGTGATTCACATTTCTGTTATTCCTGAAAACCTTTTGGTCTGACCAGGTGAAGGACAGGCCCTAAAGCAAGTGTGGTCAGCATCCACGGGAAGGACTTGCTCCAGGCGCATCTGTCAGCCTCGAACAGGGGCTGGCTCTTCCTCTTTGGGTACAAGCAGCTGAGGCTCATGGTGGATGGGGCAGGGCTATCCATTGTGGGCCTCTTTGGCCTGTCTGAAAGACTTGGTTTCCTGGTTGTCTCCCTGTGTCGTAGCTCAGAGGTCCTGTGGACAGCAGTGACCCCCATGGATCTGTACTGAGGCTCAGCCAGGCCCTTGGGAATGTGACGGTGGTCCAAAAAGGCGAGCATGACCTGATCTCTGATGGCCAGCAGGGTGAGTAGGAGCTTCCCTCTGCACAGCAGTCTGCGTCGCCCCATGGCGAGCCTCGGGAGACCTGATTCACACGGTCAGCTGGAGCTGGCAAGTCCTGGTTTTGACTCCTCACTGTTCTACATGGGAATGCGGTAGCCAGGAGAGGTGTTTCAAGCCATGGCTGCAAGGCTGGGTGTGTGCCTGGGATGGCCTGCTGCAGCAGCTGGCAGGGAGGCAGTGCCCTGGCCAGCATCCACAGCCTCCCGCCTCCCTCTCCCTGGGGCATCCCCATTGTTGAGGTTTCTGATGTGTTTTGTTGTTCTGTTAAAATGACTGGGAGATGAGGAAAGTCTTGGAGCTGACGTTACTAGTGGAGTCCCAGGTGCCTTCTGGGCCTGAGGACTGTGCAGCAGGAACAGAGGGGAGATGTGCAGGGAGTGTCTGAGAGAGGGTGCGTTGTCGCTTTTAGCTCTGAGAGAAGTCCCACCCAGTGGACCATCATAACAGGTCCTTTTTAACAAGGAACTGTTACAAGAAATGTTGGATTAGGAACTTGAAATCAAGGTAAAGGAGCATTGAGATAACATGGGGGTGGGTGTGTGCACACATGCACTCACACATGCAGTTACAAAAAAGGACTTGAAACTTGAGATGAGGCTTACTTCCAAAGACACTCCTGATTATAACAGACTAGAACATTGGATTTTCAAAATACTTTCCAAAGGGAGAAAATTCTGAGAAGTGTAGGCATCAGTAGTATTGAAGCAGGTAATGGAGGCATTTGTACGGGCTGGCTTCGAGCATGTGGGTGTGTCGGTTCAGGTGCGCCTTGAAGTCGGGAGCAGTCAGGGCGTGTGTGGGGAGTAGGCTTGGGTTTCGGGAACAACCCAGTGTTCCAGCTGCTCTTCCTGGCACCTTCCTCAGTGACCGGAGAGAGTCTCCACTACCTGCTTGGTGCAGGACACCTCGCCTCTGAGTGCCTGTGTCTTCCTCTGTAAAACAGGCCAGCTCACATCCTTGTTAGAACCAGCAGGGAAGAGCTGCAGGTGCACGCCAGCGGCTGCTGAGCGCAGCGCTGGCGTCTGCACTCAACGTTCTCTTGTGCTCTGCAGTGCTTACGTGCAACCACGAAGGCAGCAGCCGCAGGTGTGGCGGGCAAGGAGACCTCCTGTCAGGCTCCCTGGGTGTCATGGTGCACTGGGCACTCCTCACTGGACCTGAGAAGACGAATGGGTATGGCCATGTCTTCATTTGTCCTGTTTTGAGATTGTTTAATTTTGTCAGCTGTTTCAGTAGCATGTACGTTTAATCCCTTGAAAGGTTCCAGATGAATGGTCAGGGTTACATGGGTGACATCCAGGGCAAAAGGTCAGCCCTGTCCATGGAAACTGTTGTTCACACACCGTGCTGGGCCCCAATCCCATCAGGCCCTGCAGATGGGGCCTGGGGCTGCAGTGGGTTTCACAGCTTCTGCTGAACTGTCACAGTTAAGGCCACTGTTCTAGGAGTTCACTGGTGGCCTCTGTAAACCAAAATATTAGGGTAGAAAGCACACAGGCTGAAGGGATGGCCTGTGTAGATATCTGTCGTCACAGAAGTATTTAAGACTGCAGGCAGTGCTTATATCTCAGTGAGCCAGTTTCCCTTCTTTGAGCCCATCTTTGTGACCATGGTGACTACACATGCTGGGGATAGGACAGCCAGCCTCTGGAGGCTGGCTGGAGGCGCCACTCGTCAACTTGGTGGCACACTGCTGGGATGATAATGTTGCCACACCTGTGCATGAAAACCTGGGACCAAACACCCAAAGTGGATGTGTCTGTGTGGACTTGGGCTTTGCTCAGCTCTGCAGGGCCAGGAGCACAGGCACACCCAAGCAGGCTGCTGCAGAGGAGGCCCTCTCCCTTCTTACCTGCCTCCACCATGTCAGAGATACCTCCCACGGGGAATTCGGTGTGCAGCTCTTGAGCTTTTGTTGGGTGATGGAGCCCTCCTCTGGGCTGGCAGGCTTGAGACTGCAATGTGGAGTCTTAAGGGTGAACAGGGCTGCAGATCAGAGCCCGCAGGGGTCACAGCCCACCATGCCCCTTGTGCTGCTGGCCAGCCCTGTGGAGGCCTCTGATCCTCCCCTTCCCTCCTCCCAGCTCTAGCCCGCTGCTGCTGGCCGCCCTGGGCGCCTGCTCCCTCACCAGGCAGTGCAACCACCAGGCCTTCCAGAAGCACGGCCGCTCTGCCACCACCACCGACATGATCGCAGAGGTCGGAACCGCCTTCAGCACGCTCTTTGAGACCTGAGCAGCGCAAACTGGAAGAAAAGTGGCACCAGACTGGGGCACGCACCTGAACTGGAGACCTCATGTCTGCGTGCCGAGCCCCCAGTGTCCAAGCAGCCAGTTGCCTGTGAGGGTTTGGTAGAGAATTTAGGAATTGGGACCTACATTTTCTGTCTGAACTGAACACGTAGTTGGGAATGTCACGACACTAAGCAGAATCCTCCAGCATTCTTCTTAGGCTTCTCAGCAGTTGCCGAGGAGAAAAAAGGGAGGCCTGTGGGCCACCAGTGGGGCTTCTGAGAGCAGCACCCACCGCTCCTCTGCCACGCTCCCATCTTCTCTTCTGGCGGCCGCTCCTCGTGAAGGCCACGTTTGCTTTTTAATCAAGGCCTGCCAAGGTGCTGTGTTCACTCTTAAGCTCTTTTGTTTTCTCAGTGCTGACTGGATGTTGGTTGTGGGGTTAATTTATTAAAGTGATTCAGAATTATCTTGATAAACATCCACTAAAACCTTTTGGAGGCCCTGTGGGAATGCAGAGTAAACCTGGGGCAGTGGGGAGCACTGAGATGCCCCCACCTTACACTCTGATCTACGGCTGTGCCCACACAAGCCCCAGCACAGCAGCATGATGCGGGAGGCCTGATGTCCCTGATGCACTGGAATCGCTGTGCAGGGAGTGAGCAGGCTAGACTTGGGAAGTGGCAGCCTTGCTGGGGTGACAGCATGGAGGAGACCCCAGGGGAAGACTGATGTCACTGTCACTTCTACTTTCAAAACAGCATGGCTGTGTCATCAGTTATATGACCAGTCCACTAAAGAAATTGTTAACTCTGAATTCCAGTAAATAAGACATTTTACTGCACTATTGACCTTGGGCCAATGCATGATGTCATACAGTGTCTGACATTCTTGCTCTCTGGCCCCGTTTCTCAGGGGATGTGGTCCTTGTGTGTGTGTGTGTGTGCTGAGAGTTGACATGCCTTTCTTCCCCACTTTGGAGGGCTTTCTGCACTTGGTGTCACTCACAGGTGGTACCTTGCAATTCAGAATGGTCTAACTCTGTATTAGAGCACTTGTCTAGCATGGGTGAGGCACTGGGTTCGATCCTCAGCATCACATAAAAATAAATAGAAAAGGTATTATGTCCATCTATAACTCAGGAAAAAAAAAAAAGTCTTGATGGTTATCCTTTATGTTCCTCCAAGTACTGGAACCCAAAGCTTGGCACATGCTAAGCAAGTGCTCTCCCAGTGAGCTACAACCCCGGCCCTTTTTATTTTGAGACAGGGTCTCGCTAATTTGCCTAGGCTAGCCTCAAACTTGCAGTCCCTGCTTTAGACTCCCAAGTAGCTAAGATTATAGGCAGATGGTTGTACTTTCTTTAGATCTAGTTAACTTTAAAGATTAAAAAAAATTATTGCTACTGTTATGTCAAACTTTAGAACCTATCTCCATGTGAACTATTCTGGAAAAATGGCCTTGGTGCTTTTTCTTCCAGGGCAAAAGTCTGGTAGCTGTTACAGAGTCGGCTTACTTAAGCGTGAGGTTTGCTGAGTGAGGACGCTGGCAGACGTCAGAGAAGCAGTGGCATTCTCCCCAGTGCCTGCCAGTGTTGCGCAGAGCCACCTGTAAGCCTGAAACAGCCACCTTCCAAGGAAATAAGGCTCACCAAAGTCACAGGAACCGGTCACGCTTTCATCACTTAAGCTTCCACTCTGAATAAGGCAATAGTCTTCGCTCAGGAGAGGTGGGGGGTTGTCATCTAGGTTATTTTAATGCAACCAGCTGCACCCTGCTCTTTGACAAACCCACATGTACTCACTAGTTCCAGCCAAAGACACTTACACTGGGAGTGCCCCTGGGACCTGGCCAGCAGCAGCTGGGGGGGTCAGGTGAGCACTAGTTTCTCCCAGGAGTATTTGGCTGTGTTGTCATAAGGTGCACTCTGGAAATCCCTCTGCCTTAATTCAAGTAGTGATTCCTGAATGACATCCTTACCAGGAGGCTGGGGTGCCAGTGCCTTCAGGGCCCCAGGGCTTCAATAGAGACAGTAAGCTAGGTTGTAGCTGCACCAAGCCACATGCTGCTACAGGCATGGGATCAAGAGCAAGGGCCAGGAGAGGGTCTGGCCCAGGATCTGCAAGCTGGGGAAGCCACCTCCTGCTTGTTCCAGGGGCAGCTGTGGCGCTCCACCTACCTATAGCCCTGCAGGATGTTAGCTGTGGCTCTCGTGTGCTCTCCTCAACTCCAAGGACCTCAGCGGTCACACATCTGGCTAATGGAGTCCCTCTTAGGTTCCTCCTGTGCAATCTGGTTCTGGGGTGCAGGGCCAGCTCACATCCTAGACTGCTGATGGCTGATGTGACTTCATTAAACCAAATATCCAGTCTGGACACTGGCACTACCAAATTATTTTTTCAGACTTAGACACCAGTGGGACAGCATCCTTTCCCTCTTCATTTTAATACTCACTGTTAGGGTTTGGATGAGTTGTCTCCCAAAAGCTCATGTGTGAGATGATGCGAGGTTTAGAGGAGAAACTATTGAATCATAAAAGCCTAAATCCAATCACTGAATTAATCCCCTGATATAACTGAGTGGTAACTGAAGGCAGGTGGGGTGTGGCTGGAAGAGGTGGATCCCTGGGGGCGTGGCCTTGGGGTACAGATTTTGTATCTGGTGAATGGAGCCTCTCTCTGCTTCCTGATCGTCACGTGAGCCACTTCTCTCTGCCACACTCTTCTGCCATGATGTTCAGTGTCACCTTGAGCCCTGAGGAATAGTGCCTCCTGTCTGTGGATTGAGACCTCTGAAACCGTGAGCCCCAGGTAAACTTTTCTTCCTAAAATTGTTCTGGTCGGGTCTTTTAGTCACAGTAACGAAAAAGCTGACTGAAACACTGAAGAGCCACCATTGGAAACTTTAATATAAAGTTTTCATCAGAAGCTGCATGCGTGTGTGGGCCCCATGGCTGCTCCTTCCTCAGCTCCCTGGCTTCTGGTACTTCATCCTGGGATCCAGCAGTTCCCATGTGGAGGCAGTGCTGCTTCTGTCCTAGAGAAGGAAAGTTTAGGTCCTGAGTAGACAGCAGGTCACCTGACCCAAGGGTGACGGTGTGAAGGAAAAGAAGCACCCGCTGCCTGGAAAGGCACGTTGCTGTCCTCCAGAAGGCCAGTGGGGCAGGGGAGGCTGAGCAGGACCTGGGCCCAGACCCTTCCGCCCTTCCATGGTGGGACGCAGTGGGTCTCTAGCCTGTCAGCCCCCTCTGGGGGGCTGCTCTCACCTTAATGTTGATGCCGTGCATGGCAAGGTCCTGCCGCAGTGCATCACACGCCTCCAGCAAGGGCCGCCTCTCCTGGAGCATTTGTCGCCTGGCCTCCCCAGTGGCCTCAGGTGTGGCAAGTGCATACTGCCGGACCTTCAGCCGGAAGCGCACCAGCTCATCCACCACGCTGTGCAGAGTGGCTGCACTGCTGTCTCCTGGAATGCACTGAGCCCAAGGCCACATTGCAGTGTGCAGCAAGCCAGCATCCCTGCTGGGGACCTCATGGGGATGAGCCATGGGGGTCTGGCTGCAATCTGTCAGCCAAGCTGACACCCAGCTGTGTGTCCATGTGCACATAGGCACATAGGCTTCAGGGCCCTTCCTCCTGAAGTGGACCCAGACAGCAGCCTTCAGGTGGGGGAAGTGAATGAGTTATTTTGACAAGGGTCAGGCATAAGTTGGCCATGGGTTTTTTACTTAACATACTCTGGAAAGCCTTGTCTGAAAATAAACATACATGCCGCAAAGTCCTGGTCACCTTAGGCCATTAGAGACTTGTGTCCAGACAGACCTGGACTCCAGTAAGGTGAGCCAGTCTACCAGGTTATGGGCAGGTACCTAAAGGAGCCAGACTTGGGACCTGCTCTGGAAACCCTGTAGCCCTCTGTTAAGAGCCAAGGAATTCATAGTAGCAAAAGTCCAGACAGATGTGCCAGGCTTGGGCAGAGAGAGCAGCCTGGACCAGGGACCAGGCCCCAGTTCCTAAGCAGTGAGATGCTCTTGAGTACAGCCACTAAGCAAAAACAGCAGTCCCCTGTTAAAGCAGTAAATGGCTCTGCCCCCAAAGCCAGCAGAAGACCCTGGCAGAGACAAAAGGCTCAGCAGAGACGGGGCTGCAGCACAGCTCGGGCGAGCAGGGTTCAGCCCACCTGGACAAGGACCCTGCACACCTGCAGTACCGGCCTTTCCACATTAGCAGGGAAAGCATGTGCAGAATGGCCTTCCTGAACGTCCTGAAGCTGCTGTGTGTAGCAGTGTGAGGTAGGCAAGGAAGAAGGGACCTCACATGGGGCCTCAGCCCAAGAGGGTGTCTGTGCAGTGGGCAACTCCAGGGGCAGGGTTCCTGCACTGAGGGTGAGGCAGGCATGCACACAGAGCTGGCAGCTGTCTGGGGAGGGGCCAAGAGGCAGCTCCTCCCTGGTCAGAGGGTCTCCTATGGAAAGGGACAGGGCAGGGGTGGGCCCTGGGCCGCAGTCAACATAGATGTATATGGTAGGGTCCTAAGTGGCTTCAGGGGCATGTACACCCCAGCTTGACACCCTGCAAGGTCTGGCGCTGCCAGCTCACTCTGTGCCCTGTCTGCATATCTGGAAACCTACGGAAAAGAAAGGCCTCTCAGAGCAGCCCACAGAGCTGCAGCCTCTTGCTTGGAACTCCACGAGGACATCCAGGGGAGGAGGGAGGCTCCGCCAGCCAGGTGAGCATGGAAGACAAGATTCAGCTCGCCGAACACAACAGGGAGCCGAGGCCCAGCTGGTTCCCAGGACTCACAGGCCTCCCACTTAAAGGGAAGGAGCACATCACACTGAAGCCTGGCAGCCTTTGCCCTAATGCTGTGGTCCATGTGTCACCAGAAAAGGACACGGGCCTGGCTCTGCCGTTCCTGCCAGTGACGCACAGCCAACATCATGGACTAGACAGAAAAGTCCCAGCATAGCTGGGCTGATGCTGGGAAGGCCCTCACTGGGGCAGGTGGGGAAGCCCAGAGGGTGCCTGAGACCAGAGTGCTAGTGGTGGCCACACCATGGTCTCGCACTCAGGCCTCAGCTCTCTCAGATGACTAGGGGAAAGGTGTTCCCATCCTATACGTGTGACCCTTCTGTAATTCCTGAGTCTCCAAACAAGTGACTGCGGCTCAGGCTCTGGCTCTGCGCATACGTCAGCCCTCAGCAGACTCAGTGAGGGCTTGAGTGGGGTTATTTTTTGAGAAAAGTAACACATTTTAAAGCAATAAAATGTTAATTTAGTACTACAGTTATCCTTAAAATGAGCATTTAAAAAGGAAAACTGCTATTGTACCATCATGTAGGTATTCCAGAAGTAGCTTTTGGGGAGTGAGGGGAGGGAAGGGTGCAGGGGAGAGGGAAAGATGGTGGAATGAGATTGACATCATTACCCTAGGTACTTGGGTGTGATCTCACGAGCAGTGTGACTCTACATCATGTAAGACCAGAGAAATGACCAGGTATGCTCCGTTCATGGACAATAATCGAAATGCATTCTGTTGTCATGTTTTACTAATTAGAACAAATAAAAAATTAAAAAAAAAAAGATAGGACATACCTGCTGATTTGCTAGAGAAATTCCAATAGTCTCAAAAAACTGTTCAATGTAGGAGACGATGGCACCAAACACAGCAGGGCTCCTGGGGCCACCAGGCTCCTGGAAGATAGGCACCATGAAGGCTCTTAGAGCAGCCGAGGGCCAGGCAGAGCAAGGGTCAGCAGCCTTCAGCGCGGCTCCTGGGTGGCCCCTTCCTCTGTGGACTGAGAACACAGCTTGCCCCGGCACCTCTGTCTCTCCAGCAAACCACACCACCTGGGATGTGCTGTGCAGCTCGGTGCATCAGTTCACCCATCTCAGGCTCCTGTGGGTTAAGCATGGCCATGGCTAAGGGGAGGGTGATGGGAATGGGGCTGGATTTCTGATTTGAACTTGAAAGAGAAACCCTGAAAGGTGTGGCGGGCACCAGTGCAGAGGCCCTGTGACAACAGAGCCTTACTCCTGGGAACCCTAGAGAGGCAGAGGCTGGGGCAGAACACTCAGCGGCCCCCTGATCTCTCCCCAGACGCCCTCATGACCAGGGACTGCAGACGTGAACCCCTGGTTCCTGGTGATGTCATGGCACTGAGGTAAGAGGGGATATTATCTTTAAATAGCAAAGAGAGTGCTGTGAGTGGGAGTGGGCGGTAAAAACTCCTCTGAGGTTCAAGCACACTTTGCACCTGAAGAGGTGGCCAAAGAGCTAGTTATGCAGGTGTCCTGGAGGCCCAGAAAAGGCTGAGACCCATCAGGTGGCCAGCAGAGTTGGAGTCCCAGTGCACAACCATGCTCCAATTCCATCACATTCCAAGCCATGGAGAGGGTTACCCAGTGCCTGTGGTGGCAGCCATGCCCTGTGCCTCGGTATTCCAGTATGTACCTCTGGAGGCATGAGTGCTGTGTCCACCAACGCCAGGGGAGCTCCAGGAGTCCTGCAGGAGGAAGGGCTCACGGTGCATGCCAGCTGCTGCCAGCTACGAGACAAGTCTCTCCAGACAGATGCAGAGTTGGCACCTGCTCCTTCCTTATGAGAAATGCCTGACCTGTCACCCAGCAGTGGGATGGAGGCCTGTGTCCTTCAAGTTACCTTAGTGACTGCCCTGAGCTGTCGGTTCCCGTGGTGCACGAGGTCCAGGATGGTGTCAACGGCCTTGGGTGTGTCAAAGTCATCTGCCAGTGCTGCCTGCACAGTCCCCTTGGTGCTGGCGAGCCTGCGGAGCAGGAGGGGTCACCTACACCACAAGAGCACAGGAAGGACCTGGGCCGGCCAGGCATGCCCTATGCGAAGCTCCAACCCTTCCCCAGGAAGGGCTAAGCATTTTACCACGGGGACCCTTCCTAGGTCACATGCCCAGTCTCAGTGGAATCGCATATATAACATCAGCTGCAAGCCGTTGTGGAGGCACCAACACTGGGATCTGAGGGCACAGCACACAATGGGGCATTTCCACGGTGGCTTCAGACTTTGGTGAGAAGTGATAACATGAGACCACAGCTGCACCTCAACCGGCTTACGTGCAAAGGTGGGAGCACAGGGAGACCTGAGGAAGAATGGCAGCGTGGGCGCCACCTCCTGAGAGGCTGGCAGGTGCAGGCTGGGGGACCACAGGCCTGAGCCCTCACACGGCCCTCTCTGACACAGTCATGGTGAGGGTCACTGGAACGTGGAGAAGCCCCGCCCTGGAGGAAGCACCCCAGGAGCAGAGAGAAGTGCAAGTGCCCAGCTGCCAGCTCAGGTGGGCTCACCACAGGGATATGAAGGGGGCCACGCCAGGCCTGCCCGGGAGCTCCTGGTGGCCTCTGTTCCAGACACCAGGTCCCAACAGCCGTGACTTTCAGTTCTGTACACAGGGAACACATGGCCAGAGCTACTCTGGGCAGCAGGGCTCTGAGGCCTAGAGTTGCAGATGGCCTTGCCTGGACCAGGACAGGGACAGCCTCTTCCCCTCAGGGTCCTGCCCTCATGGCAGGGCCCAGATCCTGCGCCAGCCACCCCAGAGCCTGGGCTGCCCCATCCCCTGCTACTCCAGACCCCTCCCTCTCCGGAAGATATGAACCAGCAGCCTGTCCTCACTGTGTCCCCTCTGTGACAGCCTCTGCTGCCTCCTCCCAGCCCTGACAGGCCAGCTCTCCCCGGTGCCTCTCCTGCCTTCCTCCACACATGGCAGTGGTGTGTCTCCCACGTGCTCCTGACACAGGTGCTGTCCCTGTCCTGCCCTCTCCGTGCGCTGCCCTCTTCTACGTGCTGGCCACTTCCCTTGCTGCCACTGGGGTCCTGGTCTCCCCTCCCCCTCTGCTGGCACTTGGTGGTGCCCTCTCCTGCCCATGCCTTTCAGACTCGCTTTTGGACATGTAAAAGGAGGGACTTCTGGGTGACCGTGAGGCCAGGTGAGGCTCTGTGGCCAGCTCTGGCATTAGTGAGCAGCAGTGATGGCTGCTTCTGCGCCAGCACACAAGCTGCCAAGAGAAGGCCCTTGGGCACAGAACCATTAGGAGAGAGATGGTTGCTGCTGGCCAGCCTAGCCCCGGTGATGACCAGGGGGAGAAGTGAAGACTGTTTGAGCCACTGCTATTCAGGCTATTTTGCCACCAAGCACAGCCGGGCCTCTCCTGCTTCACTGCAAGTGATCATCCTCTATGCCTGAGTTTCCTTCCTGTGCCTCCTGCTCCAGTGAGCAGGGCCTTATTACCCAAGACATTAACCTGTACTCCCTCCCGCCCCGCCATGGGTCCAGACACCACCTCTGCACCCAGGCCCACCGCTCTGGGCAGCCAGCCAGCTGGAGTGGCAGGCAGTCCCGGCCCCATGAACTCCACGAGTCCAGGTGCTTCATCTTCCTTGGAATTCCTTGGGGAGGGTGTGTCCCAGTAATGTCCCTCCTCCAGGGAGAGCCCTAGTGTCCACTGACTTCAGTTTCTCCCCTCCCAAAGCACCCCACCGAACCCCCAGACTTCTGCATGTCTAGTGAACGGAATGAGCGAGCGTGGTCACTGCGCGGAGGCGGCCGGACTGGAGCTGTTCCATGGAGTGCACCTACCAAGTGTGGGAGCCCCGTCCTCCCGCTCACTGTCCACCCCCGAGGCAGGGCCTGGTCTCCAGCCCTCAGCCCGCTCTTCCTCAGGCAACAGCAGGGCACCGTGGGTTGGGGCTGGTGGGCTGGGTGTCGAGTTACAGCTGACACCCTTGTTAGTTCCTGACGGGTTTTGTTTTAGTCACGGAGACCTGTGTGCCCACCTTGCTGTGATGTGCCCATTTCCTTAATGGTGAACTCATCCTTGTACCTGAGCATCTTCCTCCAACTGTGAAGTCACAGTGACGGGAACACCACTCTGCCAAGCTTGGGCAGAACCAGTCCAGGTGTGTGCGTTCTTTATGACCTTCACAGCCACCCGCAAAACCCAGCACCACCACAGGCTTGTCCAGTGAGGGGCACTGCAAGCTGGGAGTGTCCTGCTTCCACACCACCTCTATTCTCTGGCCAGTGGCCCAGGTGTGGCACCCAGAGGAGTGCTAGCTGACATCAGGGCACCCTAGCTGTGGACCTACCTCTCCCACAGCATGTCCTCCCTGATGGGCTCACAGGTCAACTGCCCCTTCACGTAGGCACGTGCGTCTTCAACAAAAGAGGCCAGCCCCAGCAGGAGGTGCCTGGCTTCCAGCATGGTGCTGTCACAGTAGTTGATGGCTGAGAAGGAAGATGGTCACTGAGGAGAGGCCCAGCAGAGGCCCATCCTCACAGCATGCAGAGAACAGGACACCCCCACCACAAGGTCCCCCACCCCTGAAGGACAGGTGGCCCACAGAAAACTTCCACCAAGGGTTTGATTAAATGACAGATGTGAGGGCAGACAGAACAACTGGCTTGGGGCTGGGGTGTCCTAATGCTTCTAGGTTCCCTTCCAACAGCTGGACCTTACAGACGTGAAAGCAACCACGGACCAAGACAGGGCTTATTCACCACTGGCCCGAGCTCTGCTGTCCCCAGATGCTGTCCTTCCCAAGTTAGGAATGAAATCCCGTGGTTCCCAGGCTGTAGAGGCCACACTCCTGGCTCACCTGACCTGTAGCTGCTGCACATGCAGAAGAACCGGAAGACATCAGGGGAGAATGTCTGAAGAAAGTCCTGGAAAGGGAGGAATAGGCAGAGCATGTGTCACTTGGGGATCTGAGCAGTGACAAGTGAGCTAGGTGGTCCAAACAGTGAGAAATCAGGAACTGTTATGAAAGCACTTGCTTTGTCTCCAAACTTTCCTGAGCACTTTTTTCTTAATGATTTCTCCCATGGAGTTCTCTTTGTTCAGTTTCACCTCTGTGCGAAAGACAGGATAAAAAGCCCACCTGCCCTACAAGTCCTGCTGACCAGTCTCAGGGGAGATGACTGTGCTGCTGTCAGCCCTGGGGACTTGCGTCTGTGATGTGGAGAAGCAGGGGCCCATCTGCTGCCAGGTGAGCTAGTACTTGATAAGCACAGTGCTGTGCACAGGGAGGGATGGAGAGGAAGAGGCAGGAGCCACCCCAGCAGCTGGCCACATGTGGGGGAAGAGAGTCTAGGAAAGGCACAGCCAAAGTCAGAAGGAGCTGACATCAAGGCTTGAGCTCAGCGTCCCAAAAAGGAGCAAGGGCCCGTTTACCTCACAGAACACTGAGGTCAGGATGCACCAAGTGTTTCTTGAAGAGGAGACCATCCTGCCTCGTCTCCCAACAAATCTCTTCTAACAGATCATTTACAGAATGCCTGCACACAGCGACACTGCCGTATTAGGAAGGACAACCTGGCAAAGCTGAGGAGAGAGAGGGGCTCTCAGAGCGGCCAGCATCCAACAAAACCTCCCCATGTGGTGGGCAGCACTCCAGAGACAGGGCAGAGTGGGGAGGGGGAAAAGGCTATCCCGGGAAAGGAACCAGGGGCTCCCGATTGTCCCCTACCAGGTTCGCTGTGGGACACTCAGCCCTAAAGCTTCTCATCAGGCCTCCCTGGCCTCTGCCTGACAAGCTCGCAGAGCCCCTGCAGGAGGAGAGCTGCTGGTTACATTGTTACAGTCTCGTCTCCAGATCACCCACTGATGTGGCAACAACACCAGTGAGCCCCACAGGAGCTGCTGTTAACCTGCAGTCCACAGCCCTTCCTCAGCTGGGGCACCTTCCAGAGCTGGCCCACCTACCACTGGATAAGACATGGGTCCCCCAAGGTGCCAGCAGGAGTGCACAGGAGGCTGTTCATGGAGACCAGCTCACACTACTTGATAAAGTGGAAATGCTGTTCTAATACTGGACCACCAGCAACTCCCCGAGAAAGCTGAATGGGAGGCCTCCCGGGAGGAGCGGGCAGCCTCACCTGCTCCTGCCCAGGAAGGCTGTCTGGTGGCTGCTGGGTTGGTGAGGAAGGAGACTGCAGACTCGGCTGCTTGGGCTTGATCCTTCCTGGGGTGAAGAGGTCCTGGTCTTCCTCCGCCAGGTGGGAACCCCCCGCACCTGCTTGGGGTTCTGCTCTGTGCCTGAGGCGGGAGTCGTTCTCTTCTAGGGGTGGCGTTCCCCAGGAGGTTGTGGGCCAGTCCCCCGTCCAGGGGTTCTTGACCTCCTGGGGCCATGGTGGAAACGGGGGGGGGGGGTCTGCGTGAGGACAGTTAAGTAGTCGCAGGCCAGTTTCAACCACCTCTCACTGAAATGTGACACTTCCTCCCATGAGCACAGTCGGCAACTGACCGCAGCAGACATACGGGCTTGGAATGCTGGCCAGGGCTGTAGACACTGCCCCACGGTAGTGTGTGCTGCTGGTGGCACTGCAGTACAGCCAGCCAGCTGCAGACTGCTGGGGCACATCCGCAGGGCCCCTGTGAGCCTGTCTTCATGTAAACACTGTGCTGCGGGGAAGGGTGCAGGGACCCCGGGTTGCCTCTGTGTGTGTGTGCAGCCACGTCCAGTCTGACTCTCATCAATGATGACCCTGGCATTTCAAGTGCCACCTGTACATCTCCTGTGTGCTCTTTCCCAAACTGTAGAAAAACGAGATCATTTCTTTATCCCCAACAACCACTCAACTCTTTTGAGACCCTTTGTCCAAAGTGCCATGCGCACCGCTGCAGACCTGACTCACTCGTGTGGCCACATTCTGGTTTTCAGTCCAGCCTGCCTCCTATGGAGGTCCCCATGTGTCTGTGGAACCATGCTGCTCCCATGCAATGCGTGTCCCAAGGGAGCATGCTGAGAGATGAGCAGAGGAATGAGGAGCACTGTATAGCCCTCATCGCTTGCAGCATGCCTAGAGGTGACAAACTGTGGGCACAAAGAGATGAGGCTTAGCTGAAAGCCAAGCCCTCCAAGTCGCATCAAAGGTGCACCTGCCACACCCTGAACCTTGCTGCAGAACCAAGGACTGTCCCAGGTGCTGTGCCCACCAAGCACTCCGACCTGTTTTAGCCCTTGAATGGTGCCTCCTGGCATGCCACCGGGCCCTTTGCGTGGGCTTGTGTCCTCCAGAACCAGTCTTATCTTACCGTTCTGGGGAAAGGTCCTGGTGTGCTAATCCCCACATGTGTGCAGCACAAGGGCTCGGGCCGAGTCTAGGGCTGGAGAGTGTGGCTGGCTTCTAGCTGGCACGTGTCAGGGTTTCTCTGCTACCCTCTCTGACTGTCCCGTGTTGGTGACTTCCCCGGCATTCCTTCCTGTGAGCGTAGATGTGAACTGCCTCAGCCCAGAGTGATCTGCCTCGCGCTGGAGTGGCTTCCTCTATTCTGTCAGGAAAGCCTCTTCCAGCAGCTGTGCCAGGCAAGCCTGGCACTGCTCTGTTCTGTCTGGCATGTGAGGGTACAAGCCATCTGCACAAGGGCAGAAGCTAGGTTTGCCTCCCGTGAGTCTCTGGGGCGCCTGGGCCCAACTGTCCGCAGACATGGTGGTGGTGGCAGTGGCAGTGGTGCTTGGGGACCTAAGCCCTGAAATCCATGCCTTCTCCTGCTCTGTTCCTTTGGTGGTAGGGACCTAGACCCTGTTTGCTTTCTGCTCACATTGGTGGCCTTCATCATGCCATCTTAAAACTATAATGTTAGGGGCATTGCATCTTTGATGAATTTCTCCAGCTTAAATTTTGCTTCCTTCAGAACAAATAACACCTCCTGTATTTTCTGGGTAGCCATGTTCTTTGCTTCAGCCTGAGAGGAATCAGGAGGCTTTCCGGGCTTCCTTCCATCTGCAGCAGGGACTCAAACGCAAACCTAGGGACGCCCTCAGCATTCAAGGGTGTTTCTTCTCCCCACCAGGGGGCACTGTTGTTGAGTTACGTAAAGGGTTCAAATGGAAATCCAGAACCTAGTCCTTGGCACTCAGGTCTGTGGACAGTTCCTAAGAGCAACACAGAAAGAGGGGGTTCATCATGGCGACGGAACTGTGACGCTGTCCATGGACGGGAACTTCCTACTGAGTGACTGCTCTGCACCACACAACCGGCTATGGCTGCCAGCAAACTGACACCTGGCTGGAGAGTCTCGGAGGGAGTGCAGCCTGTGGGGAGCTCTGACCATTGGGTGGTGACAGCAATGAGCCCTCAGAGTCACTGCAAGCTCACAGGTAACAGGCGCACATGCGTAGGGAGCCTGCACGGTGGATGAGTGGCAGCGTTTCTGTCACCCCTGTGCTGGGAGGGGCTCCCGGTGCCCACCCTGGGCCAGCCCCTCACCTGCTCAGCACTTCATTTTTCCCTGCACGTGAACCCACAGCAAAGGTGTTGGTACTGCTCTTCAAAGAGGAAACAACAAAGACTGAGGTGCAGCAACAAGTGAGGTCAGGTTCAGATGGCTGCGCTCAGAGGCTGGGCTCCTTCCACATGAACTCTGACCTTGCAAATTTCCGGGAAGACCTAGGAGTTTCATGCAGACCATGATACTAGCCTACCTGTGGTCTCCACAGCAATGAGGGTGATAGGGGCTTTCTTCTGCTGGAACCAGAGTCAACTCATGTTTTTAACACAGGGGGCAATGGCTTAAGGTCCCCGAAAACTGCAGGCCCAGGGCAGGCACAGGCTAGCCAAAAGTCAAAAAATACATCCAGATGAACTCAGCAGCTAACAAAGAAACGTACCTTCATAATCTCACTGCTATTCTGCACCAATTAACAAGACTAACGTCAACCTGAATGCAAGCCTTCCAGCTTACCGTTGGGGGAGACCTGGGAAGTGGCTTCTCCACACGCTGCTGGCAGACATGGGAATCAACACTGAAGTAAGCCGAGTTTCCAGGCTGTATACAGCACCTGCACGCAAGTCTACCTTGAGGCCTCACCCTGAGCACTAATCATTATGGCTGGCACCCCGAATCTATGGGGTGCATCTCCATACGATGCAACCAACCACAGACCAGAATCATCTGGGGAAAGCAGTGCCTCTGTGCTGAGCTCAGCACGCCTGTCCCTGCCATTGCTCGCGGAGTGTAAACACAACATGCCTAGCGCTGATGCTTTACTAGGCATAGTAAGTGTCCAGAGATGACCAAAGGTGTGTGGGAGGCTGGACTCAGCATCCTAAGAGGCTTGGCATCCCTGGGGGGCCTGGAACCAGTCCCTCGTGCATGCTGAGACAGCACTACAGGCACTTAGTACCCAGCCAAGGATATTCACCACCGCATCGTGGGCCACAGAATCAAGGTCTCACGTACAAGTCCACAGGAAGAAAATGAATCATGGTATGTCCCTCCAGAGAGCCGCTACATGGTCATTAAAAAGAGCACTGACTTGGCAATATCTACAAAAATTAAAAAGCACATCCCCTGGCAGAAAACTTGGTATGATTTAAATGACCATCAGTGGGAGACCGTTTCAATCCGTCAAGCATCCACACACGGACACCAGCCACTTGAAAGGATGAGCCAGCTCCACAGGGCAAAGTGGTCCCGCCAGAGATTCATTATGTGAATAAAGCAAGTGTCAAGTGGCAGCAGCACCTGCAGAGAGCGTGTCAGCAAAGCATTTCTGCAGCCAGGCGAGGGGTGCGAGGCCCACAGCCAGCGCCAGCCTGAGCAACGCAGCAAGACCCTGCCTCAAAGGGCTGCAGATGTGGCTCAGTGGTTAGGTGACCCTGGGTTCAATCCCCAGTGCCAAAAAGAGAAATCTGTAGTGTCACACAGCCTGACTCCAAGGAGCCTGCCCGCCACGGCTGCTTCAGGAGAGGGACCTGGCTAGGGACCCTGGCAGGGTTCATGCTCCCCCTGCTTGACCTTTGGGTCTCTGCCACGTGCACTTCTGTGATGAAACCCCGTGCAGCCGGGGCAAGGCACACACGTGAGGCCGGGGGGCGGGGGACAGCTCACACGCACTGGGAAGAGAACACTGGAGGGACACCCCAGAAACCAAATGCTTGGCAGCGAGCAACAGGGTAGCGCAGTGGGCCACAGGCCTTCCTCCCACCCTGCAGAGTGCACCCTCCCGGCCTTTGAAGAGCTCCCCATGCTTGAGAAGTAAATGTGATGGAAGCGGAAAGAGACGCCATCAAACTGGATGTGGCTAAGGAGACCGTCCCGCCGTGGAGAGAAGGGAAGCGCCACCTGAGACTGCGCTCGGGCTGTGTGGCATGCTGCTGCGGCCACGGAGGGGACCCCTCCTGCATAGGAGGACCCCGGGCCCAGCAGATCCACCAAGCAGGCGACCCGAGCCCAGGCCCAGCAAGGAATGGCAGTGACTGCAGGCGGGAGTGGGGTTTCTTCCTGGGCTGAGGAAGCTGCTGTCAGGCTGTGACTGCGGGAATCTGCAAGCCCCCGAACAGCACGAGGGGTGAGCTGTGTGCCGTGAGGAGTCGTTCTTTGAAATGTAAAGAAGTCTTATCCCTTACTCAGTGGTTTTTCTGTTAACTATGATATTGGCATTAGACTTTGAAACTTAGTTTTTAGATGTTTTAAGATAAAGCAAAAGTCAATATGCTGTTATAAAAAAATGAGCTTTTTAGTAAAACAGCTGAGCTGATAATAACCCTAAACAGAATCCGTAACTCCACAACGACACTTAAGCCAGACAGAGAAGATTGAAAACTCATAGAAGAGGCCACAGACCTGGACACACCTGACTGCTCACACGAGAGCGCCAGGCTCAGGGAGGCTGCTGGGAACGAGGCCCCCCCTCGGGTCCTCGGTAACCACAAGAGGAAAGGGAACTGCAGCAGAGGGCTCTGGGCGTCCTGGAGCCAGGCAGTCAACCCAGCACCACTCTTCAAGGGGCCCCAGAGGAAGCAGAGCGAAGGCCAGCGTCACCTGCGTGGAACACACTACAGCCTCCTTCAGTCACGGCAAACACAGAAGAAAAGGGGCAAGTGGCACACAAAGAAGCAGGCGGATCCAAAGTGGGATGCCCAACAGGACAAGGGCCCAGTCTCTTCAAGAGTCAGCGGGAAGACAAGGTTAGGGTCAGCTGCACACCAGAAACCTAAGTCAGTGACCATGATTCCTGTGCTTGGAGGGGTTCTGACACACCATATGGCCAGCCTGTGACATCTCGGTGGGTCAAAGAAGCTAGCCATGAAAACAGATGCTGGGTGAGACACAAAGCAGACCTAGCCTCAGAAGCAGGAAGCAGAAGGGTGGCTGCAGGGATGGTGGCATGGGGAACAGGGAGCTGTCCAGGGGAAGCAGGGCTTTGGTCTCACAAGATGGAACGTTCTGGAGAGCTGCTACATGCCTGTGCGCACGTGCGGCATGCCTGGGCTCTAAGGGGCTACCACGGTCAGTTCCACACCGTGTGAAGACCAGCTTTCCTGAATGATCAAGAATACACAACAGCCAAACACAACTTGCAAACCTTGATGGATCCTGATTTTACACGAGAAGGAAGTTGTAAAACACGGTTTGGGGACCAATGGAGAAAACAGGTGACACAAAGAAACTGCTGCTGACTTTGCAGGTGCTTAGACGATGCAGGAAAGCACTCTCGTTTTTTGTAGTTGCACAAGGACAGTGTCCCACTGTCCACCATGGCCGAACAGCAAGCACAAACACAGGCCCAGGCATACGCCCCACACTTGCACTGGGGACGAGGTGGTCGCCCAGATGACTGCTGGCATAAGGGGCATGGGGAACTGCTGAACCAGCACACAAGAGTGGGAGATATGTCTGCCTGCTGTAAAGGAAACTGCCATTTACAAAGGTCCCGCGTCTGCACCACAAGAGGATCCCAGCGGCAAAGCCACCGTGCAGACAGCAGATCTGCCTTACGAAGCAGCCCTTCCACTTTTCTTTTTTAGGGCCACCCTCCCCTGACCTGCCCCTCTCTTGGGTTAGACTCCTTGGGGTCTTGCTGCCCAGGGCTCCCATGCAGGCACATGCAGGCACATGGTGACAGACCCGTCTTGTCCTGCGAGTCTGTCTGGTCAGTGTCATTTTAGGCTGCAGCCAGAGGACCTCAGATGGGTGCAGGGTGAGGATGCGTCTCCTCCCCACATAGCAAACCAACGACTGCAGCGTGTGAGGTGGCCTCTGCACGTCACTTTTAACTCTCTCTCTTCTGAAACTCTGATAAAATTGGGAAAACTTAAAATTTGAGAAAGGTGTGTATAAATGATCTTGTGAGGAGCTCTCCTCTCAGCTCACTCAAATTTGACGAGAGGAGCTTTCTGTGGTTGGGTATTTAGGCGACGATGCTCTGGTTACTATCTTTGTTGATTTATTTCACAATTAAAACTAAATTGAGCTTAAAGGCAGGTCCGAAGACGGGGTAGCGATCAAACCGTTCTGCACTAGTTCCCCCCACACACTCACAGTCCCTGAACCTGCACCACCACCCGGCCTTTCCAGGTTGCCAGGGCTGAGCCTCCCGGAGGCCGGCCAACACCAGACACACAGGCCACACGAGCACGGGAGGCTGGCCAGGGACACGGGGCCTAGCAAATGCAGTCCAGAGCTAAACTTATGAAAACGAAGTAGAAGAAAGAGGTGCCCTTCTGGGAATGCCGAGGGAGACGGGCAAAGGCTGCCAGGCTGCCATGGGAAGCACAGCGGGAGGTGTGGGCCTGCAGAGGCCAGAGGAGGTGGGGTATGGAGACAGGAAGAGCACCGTGGCTGGGAGGAGGTGGCGGGGCGGGCAGAGGACACCACACCCCGGTTCTCGGTTCTCGCACTACTGGCAGCTTCAGCAAGCTGTCGGCCCCTCAGGACACACAGCACCTTACCTTAATAGTGATGTAGTTCTTCAACGATTTGGACATTTTTTCTTCTTGGCCTTTCACGTGCAAATGCCCTGAAACAAAAACAGAAGCATTCCCTCTGAGCTGGGTGAGGAGACCCACCCCCAGCGTCTCCAACCCCGACCTAGGTCGCAGGAAGGAGGGTCAGGGAGGCTGGTCCCAGGCCCCCACTCCCTGGAGAGCCTGCCTGTACCACGACAGCACGAGCCCATGCAGAGGGTGCGGTGGGCACCCCCAGTCCTCATTCCCCAAGACAGGCCACGACGATGCTTGTGCTGCAGCTCTGGGGACACCCATGCCACCGTGGGGGATGACTACATGGCACCTGGCTCACTCACTGTCAGGCCAGGACAACCGACAAGCATGACTCAGACAGCACCTTTTGTACTCTTGTGCTGTGATGCAGAAAGACGGACAGGACTGACACAACTCGAAGACCTGATGGACCTCATGACAACCAGGCACAGGAGGAGCCCGTGCCCTGTCCAGCAGGAGGACCTGACGGACCTCAGCACAACCAGGCGCGGCGAGGGGCCTACCCCTGTCCAGCAGGACCTGCAGGCTCCCTGTGTGATGCCTTCTTCCCACACTTCTCTGCGTCACGGGATGGTTTCGCCCTGTGTGTGCAGGGCAGGAGGAAAGCCAGAGCAACTGAAGGGATTTGTAACCCTAGCCCAGAACTCTTCCTCAACAACTGTTTTATGGTTTATCTCCAAGGGAGAACCTCACTGTTCCTAATGGAAGTTTTTTCCTCCTTTTCTAACGCAACATCAAATAGAAGGGTGTTATAAGATGGGTGTTTCTAAAAAATGGTAAAATGTGACTCCCAAAAAGACAGGTAACCTTGAGTAGGTTGCTCTATATGACATGTCACACACAAAAGCACAATTAAAATTTTAAAAGTTGACAGCATTTGGAAGATCAGACACACCTGCTGAGGTTTGAACATTTAGGTCCTCGCCAGCTCATACAGAATCCTAGCCCCTGAGGATGGGTAGGAGGTGGAGCTTCTGAGAGGTGAGGTCTTGAAGTGAAGCCTCTAAGAGTGGGACTGTGTATTAATCTGTTTCCTGTTGCTATAATGAAATACCTGAGGCTAGCTACTTTATAAAGAAAAGAGGCTTATTTAGCACACAGTTCCAGAGATTCAAGGCCATGGAGCTGGCATCAGCTTGGCTCTGGGGAGGTGGATGGCATCATAATGGTGGCACAAGAGGGAGCAATCACATTGAGAGACAGGAAGCCAGAGACTGGAAAGGGACAGGCTCGCTCCTATGATGACCCCCGCGCAGAAGTGACCGGGGTCCCCTGAGAGCTGCTCTGTTGCTTCTGAGGGCAGCGTTCCCAGTGCCCCAGTCACCTCCACCAGGCCTTACCTCTTCAAGACCCGTCACCTCGGCACCACCACTGAGGACCAAGCCTCCAACATGTGAACCCTTGAGGAGCCTAGCGGTCCCTTAGAAAAGGACCTCAGAAGGATCCCTCACTCCTGCCACGTGGGACGTAAAACAGCAGCCACCTGAGGACAGGGAGCAGCCCACGGGACACTGGGTCTGCTGCAGCCTCCAGCACGGGAGCAGCACGTTCCTGTGACTGTAAGCCCCCAGCCCGGCTGTGCTGAGCGTAGCCCTGCTGACCAAGGGACACTGACTCCACAGCTCTGTCCCCCTCCACCGTCTGAGGAGAAACCCTAGGAACGTGGGGGAACTCAGGGACACTGCTGGCTTCCCAGGATAGGTCAAGCTGGCCAAGTGATCCCCACTGTGCTAGCAGGCGGCAAGAGCCATGAAAACAAAACAGCCCCTGTGCAGGTGGCCTGGCCTGCTGCTCCTGGGCACCCGGCCCCTCAGACCCAACAGAGGCTGACAGGGTCTGAGCATGGGCTTGAAGTCACCTGCACCACAGGTGTTGCTGCACCTCACTCCACCCAAGGGAGCCGGCCAAGGACAGCAGAGTGTCCACAGGGATCTCTATGGTCTCGGACAGTCCATGTGGCGAGCTGCCATGAGGGACACAAGGACACCAATTTCCAGGACCACTGAGTGGTGGTGCGGGACCCTCCCAACGGCCCTGTGCACATCTGCTCTCTGAGGACACGACCTGAAGTCCTTGAGACCAGGCAGAGACTCTCGTTTGCACATGATCTAATGTGGGAAACAGACGCCTGGCCCAGGTGGCGAATACCAGGTGCCCCGAAGAGTGAGATTTTAGTGTCCTATCCCCAAGGCAGTGAGCCCCAGTTGAAAATGGATGGCCACTCTGTTCAAGGCATCACGGAGAAGCAAGTGGCCTTCAGGTGCTGCTGAATTCAGGGAGGTGGTTTGCTAGTCAGCAGCTGTGACGTCTGGAGGGACAATCCAGGACTAAGGCTCCGCACTAAGGAGCTGGTCCTCCCCGAGCAGCAGCCGGAGCAGCAGAGGCGGCAGCGTGGGGCAGAGCCTCCCACGGGCCACAACGCCCAGGGAGCTGGGGGTGAAGCACACACAGGATGGAGTGCACTGCCATGTGCTTCCGTCCACGAAGAAGCCCAAGTGACCCCTGTAGAGACGGCAGCACTGGCATGGCCCCACGCTCCGTCTCCCTACAGGGACAACCTGATGTCCCGATCCAACCCAGGACGACGAGTCGGTATTTGTGAGGTACTGATGTCTGCACCCAGCCCCGCACCACACACACCCCTTTGTCTAAGAGCTCAGCTGTCCTTTCCAGGGGTTGGGAAATCTGGCTAATTCTGGCCCCCCGGCCGGTATCAAACCTTGAACATATGAATCTTCCTATGCATCAAACTGAGTTCCAAGATTGCTAAGCTCACAAGAAGGCTGAGCCACCGCGCTGCCCCTGAGACAGAGGCGTGGACAGCACAGCAGAAGGCAGTGTCCTCCAGGAGGACAGGTGCTGGTGACAGCACTGCAGCACTAAAGGCAGGGATCTGATGATCACATCGAGCTTCTGAAGTCCTATATCAGTTTATCTGAAAGAAACTTACATAGAACAGCAATGTAAAACACTTTCCACATTCTAGTCAGTTCCAGAAAGGTACTTTCATTATTCCAATCCAAGTTGTTCACAACCAAATGGCTAAAATTCAAAGATAATTTCAGGTAAATCTGTCTCCTGACCTGCTAGCTCATCTATGTATTTCCAAATGTGGCTGCTTCACCAATAAAGACAGAATTGACAGAACGGAAACAGAACAAAGTAGTTTCAAGTCATTACTCACCAGAATGTAGGAAATAGTTTCCCCATTGCTCGCACTGATGGAAGACCTCACACTGTGCGATCTCGTTCTCGTGATGGGGAAACGCTAAGTCCACCCCGCCCGAGTGGATGTCCAGCTGCCCTCCAAACACCATGCTGCAAGCAGAGTAGAGCAGGGAGAGAGTCACTTGGTTCCTGTGATGGCTTCTCACAGTCCCCCAACCTGTCCTATGTGCCGAAAACAGGTTCTCAGTTCAAACCAGTCTGGATGACCACATGCAGGGGAGAAAGGAACTCGGAACCTCACCACCAAATCCCTGATTCACAGTCTTTCATCCTGGTGAACAGGCACGATTCTCTTTGTTCCAGGTTCAACACCTGGTTTAAAAAACTTACATAATTATCTTTTCTTTCTTTTTTTTTTTAAATTTATTTTTATTGTAAACAAATGGGATACGTGTTGTTTCTGATTGTACATGGAGTAAAGGCAGGCCATTTGTGTGATCATACATTTACATAGGGTAATGTTGTTTGATTCATTGTTATTTTTCCCTTCCCCCCACCCCTTCCACCCCTCTTTTCCAGTCCCTCCTTCCTCCATTCTTGCCCCTCCCCCCATTATGTGTCATCATCCACTTATCAGCGAGATCTTTCTTCCTTTGGTTTTTTGAGATTGGCATATCTCACTTAGCATGATAGTCTCCAACTACATCCATTTCTTTCTTTCTTTTTTTTGTACCAGGGATTGAACTCAGGGGCCCTTAGCCACTGAGTCACATCCCCAGCCCATTTTTATATTTTATTTAGAGACTCGATCTCACTGAGTTGCTTAGGGCCTGGCTAAGTTGCTGAGGCTGGCTTTGAACTCACAATCCTCCTGCCACATGCTCCTGAGCTGCTGGGATCATAGGCAGATGCCACCATGCCCAGCCTTTTCTTATTTTCAATAGGGAGAGTTTAGTGGGTTCCTAACTTCAATGAGAGAACTATAAAATTGTGGGACTTTTTCATTCAGTTTTAAAACTGTAGTGGCCACAGATGAACAGCAAGGCAGGAGGATTCAGTCACACATTGGCTCTGCTCACTGGGAAGCCTCACGACCTGCAAACCTGGGCTGCAGGTTATCAGGCTGGTGGGGCAGGTTACCAGTGCTGGGCCTCCACCGGCACTGCTCAGGATGAGGCAGCACAGGCTGACTCGGCAGGTGAGGCCCAGGGCGGAGGAGTGCTCTGTGGGGCTGGGGTTCTTCAAATGCATGAAGACACTTTCAAAGGTGCAGCGGGCTGGCTGAGGGCCTCCCTGCCCAGGGGTCTGGCTCTGCGCATCACTGCACCGCTGCACCACCATGCCCAGGCCACCCGCAGAAGAGGCCAGGTAGCCTGGGGCATGCGGAGGAAACCTGGTGCACACTGCAGGCAGCCTCTTCTAGAAAGAGGATGTCCTGTGGAACGCCAGCCATGCCCTGGTTTGGCTGTCCCACTCGAGGGAGTCCTGCCCACGCAGGCTGCGCCGGGCTCGCTGCTCCCGTCCTCGTCCTCTGCCAGGTGCAGCCCAGGGAGCCTTACCTGGCCATGGCGGAGCACTCGATGTGCCAGCCGGGCCTGCCATTCCCCCAGGGCGAGGCCCAGAACACCTCCTGGGGCTTCGCTGCCTTCCACAGGGCAAAGTCGCTGGCGTGCCGCTTGTCAGAGTCCACTGCCAATAACAAACGGTCAGTCAGCAGGGCAGAGCGGAACCACCACAGCCGCCTCAGCGGACGTGGCTTGTGTGCATCCCAAAGATCCTGTTCCTCCTAAAATACCTCAGTGTCCCATCCGCGCACTATGCTCTCTCCCCAAGGGACAGAGGACTACTGAACAGTTCCACCTGGAACACGCAGAGCTTGAGGAGTACCCAGGGCCTGGGCAGCCAACAGCCAGCCAGGAGGGCGGTGGGCACTGCTGCTGCCGTCACTCTGTACTCTGCCCTTGGCTTATTTACCACTGACCGAGCTGCAGAGCAACATCCCAAAGTGACACCATCATACTGTGTGCAAAGGAATCAGCACCAGCCCCACTGCAAGCAAGGTGAGGCGGGCAGACGCCCACGGTGCGCTCAGAGTCACGCCCGAGTCTTCGGGCACCTGCCTCGCCAGCCCTCCCCACGCGGGCACGTCCCGCAGGGCGCCCACCCCTTCAGCGGCGCCTAAGGCGCTGCACTTGACCCCATGCTGAGGTCCACATCCAGCTCACTGCCACGGGGCTTACTGCCTCAGCTGTCCCCTTACAAAGGGCACGGCAGTGCTGCGGGTCACTCGCAGGCTGGGGAGCTGGACCAGCACCTGCAGAGTCCCCGAGTGTGTGTCACACTGAGGGAGCTCGATGTGGAGTGAGCAGAGACGGACAGAGCGTGAGAGTGAAGGGGATGGGCCACTCCAGGTGAGGGCGTGGCCGGCCAGAGGCCACGGCAGGCGCTCGGGGCGGAAAGTGGTGCCTGCAACGTGAACGTGGCTCCAGATGAAGCTGCACTTCCTACAACGCATCTTGCTGTCCGTGTCCGTGTGGCCCAGAGCCCCGGTTGGTGGCAGGTGAGACCACGGGGGAGCGGGGAGCAGCAGCCCCTCTGGAGGAGGCCTGTGCAGCTCCCTCGCCTCCGGGCTGCCTAACGTGCTCCTGGAGTTCCCCCAATGCTCTGACGGGTCCCCTGAAGAGGAAGGCCCACCATTTGTCCAGGTCACAGGGTGTGTGGTCACACTGGTGACGCGGCAGGTGCCCAAGCAGTGACACCCTGTGCAAGACTGCCTGCTCCGGGCCAGGTGACCGGTGTGCCCCAGAGCTACCTTGCCACACAACAGCAGGGCCTGTGTGTGGCACCGCGCGTCTCCGTCTGCCTGTGAGTGCTGACGCAGGCTAATGTCCAGCACACGAAGCTCAGGATGGCGGGCTTCCTCAGAGCAGACGCGTCCCCTTTCAGCCTCGAGCAGACGGGCCCTGTGTTCATGACGAGACTTCAGAGGCTCGGGAAAAGCCCTCTGGGCACCAGGCCAGGCAGGACGACTCCCTCGTGGGGCCCAGGAAACGGAGAGAACTGCCGCCTAACAACAGCACGTTACTGGAAGCACACAGGGTCACAGGTGGAGGTGCTGAAGGGACACCCTGGCCACAGCTTCGCCTCCGGCCAAGCTGATGTGGAGGGCACGGGTCACATGCTAACAGGCCTGGGCACAGAACACTGCTCAGGGATGGTGACGTGGGGATGGTGGGCAGACAGAGGCCAGATGGCACCGGATGGCCAAATCTGACGTGCAGACGTGGGGCACCTGTGCTGAGTGGCAGCAGAGGAAGGAGGGCCTTCGCGAAGCGACCTTCTGTCAGCATGGCTGGACCATGACGTGGGACGAAGAGCAGGTGACACTGGGCGTCCTGGGACCAGGACGCGGAAGAGCTCAGCACCTGCAGTCCTGGCTCAGCAGCATCTTGTCTACCACCTCGGCCACTGACCGTGGAGTGAGGACCCTCAGTGCCCATCCCATGTTCTCCAAGCACCATTCCCACCAAAAGGAAAACAGGGCTCAGGAGAGCGTGCCAGGGCCGAGGTGGGCCAGGATGCCTTGCCGCGTGAGCACAGAGCAGAGGAGAGGGACACGAAGGGCTGTGGAGGGCTGTGGCACCAACCTGGCGACACTCCAGTGACAAAAGGGACAAGAGAGGTCAAGAAGGTGGCGACACTGGAACGCAGCACATGCGTTTGAGACCACACGCTCCCAACGACTGCACAAAGACCAACCCTAACAGGTGGCCTCCCAAGGACAACGCAGAGACCAGCTCCACAGAGGCAGTGCCACCGGGTCTCCAGGCAGCAACCTGGCACTCAGCATTCTACAGATGAGCAAGACCAGCTGAGTGGCACCACAGGGAACCTCTCCATAACGCACCTGTGCCCAGGACAGCTCAGCCACCGACCAGAGGCAGAGGCCCTCAGTGTACTGATTGGAACGAGGGCCACCTACAGGTCTGCCTGCAGACCGAAGACGGGAGGAAGGCTCTGGATTCCTGATTACAGAGCCCCGAGGAAACAGGGACCACAGCACTTCTCAAATGCACTGTGGGGAAACGGGGAGGGGGAACACAGACAGGAACCCCCAGAAGGTGTCAACAGGGAGCACAGCTACGCGTCACAACTGTGGGGAGGGACCACCGGGGTAATGACACCAGGGGAGGTGACCACTGCTCAGAGAGTGAGAAGGTCACCACCACCACAGGCCAGTGGTTGCTCCTAAGGGCAGGAGGGGTGGACACGGGGGCGACACAGAGGCCCTGGAGCCTGCAGCCTGGTGCCACGGTTACCTCCCTTCACCAGAGGTGATGGAGAGACTCCACCCAACACGTCACTAAGCCGGACATGTTTATGTTATTTTTCACTGTATTATTACAACTTAGAAGTTAAAATAAAATGCTACTGCTTCTGAAATGACATATCCTGAAACATTAGAATTTTTTCATCCTGGGCAGAGTGACACACTTATGACCCCAGTGACCCAGGAAGCTGAGGACTGCTGTTTGAGGCCAGCCTCAGTGACTCAGTGAGGCCCTAAGCTACTTAGTGAGACTGTCTCAAAATAAAAAATAAAAAGGGCTGGGTGCAGCTCAGTGGTAGAGTGTCTCCCATACAAAGAACGAAAGCAAACGTACTGTGTTCACTGTGTGCAAGAATATGAGTAGTCATATTATCTTAGTTTTGCACAATCCTATGCTCTAATTTTGGATTTTCATATTTGCTTTTGTGTAAGAAAACAATTTTAATTTTACAAAGTGTTGCTGCAGGGATGTGAAGCAACAAGAACACTTTCTTTTATTCTTTTTTTGGCAAGACAGGAGATTGAACCCAGAGCCCTGTGCATGGTAGGTAAGAACTCTACCACTGAGCAACATGCCCAGCCTTTTTTCAATTCTATCTTGAGACCTTGTCTCACTAAGTTGCTGAGGCTAGCTTTGAACTTGTGATCCTCCTGCCTCAGCTCTGAGTTGCTGAGATTATAGGCATGTGCCACTGCACCTGGCTCAGGAACTCCCTTTCATTGCTGGGAGTCTTCCAGAATGGCTCACCATTCTGGAAGACAATCTGGCAGTTTCTTACAACCAAATGTAGTCTTACCATATGATCTGGCAACCATACTCCTTGGAATTTACCTGAAGCTGAAAGCTTATACCCAAACAAAAACCTGTGCACTGGTGTTCACTGCACCTTTATTTATAGCTGCCAATACTTGGAAGGAACCAAGATGTCCTTTAGGGAGTGAATGGATAAATAAATTCGGTATACCCAGACAATGGAAAATTATTCATAGCGAACAAAAATAAACTCTCAAGCCCTGAAGATGCACAGGGAACCAGAATGCGCATTACTAAGAGGAAGCAGTCAATCTGAAAAAAGCTCGTACTGTATGATTTCAACTCCGGAACATTCTGGAAAAGTAGAACTATGGAGGTAGTAGACAGACCAGCAGTTGCTGGGGAGGGTGGCATAGTGCAGTGGATGTGCAGACAGTAACTACTGGGCCACACTGTCATGCTGGAAACCTGTCTCTGCATCTGTCCAAGCCCACACACCCATGGCACGAAGAGGAACCTAAGCTATGCACTCGGGTGACACCAACAGTTGGTGCTGCTCATCCACTGTGATAAAGGGATGCTCGGAGGGTGATGCTGGCAGCTGGCGAGGGTCAGTGCTGCAGGGGAAGAAGTCACAGGGGAACACTCTGGGCCTACACTCAATTCTGATGTGTGCCCAAAATAGTTCCAAAAATAAAGTCTGTCAAAATAAAATCGAAACTGGCAGCTGATGCTAGAATGCATAACCCTCACAAACCCCTGCACCCAGAAGGCACCCGATGCCTGCTCGTGGCCACATGCTGGTGGGGACTCCGTACGTGATGGGAGCAAGCCACAGCTGTGTCAAATAATGCCTGGTGTGCAGATGCCTTATACCGTGAACCCCAAAGCAAACAGGAGAGAGGGTGTGCCGCACGGCTGCCGAAGCAGAGCCTGGCGGGCAGCGCTGCACTTGCGGCTGGAAATCCATACTCCTAAGTTTTATTCCCAAGAAGGGAATTCCATTTGCAATGTGGTCGTGATCAGTGCAGGGCCAACATCACCATTTCTGAGCAGGTTAGGGCCCAGCTGCGGACCTTGCCCTCTGGAACCCACCGTGAGACAGGGGCGCGAGGCCCACAGGCAAGCTCAGCACCCACCTGGCTCTCCAGCAGGCCCAGGCGCCACACAGACCAGTCTGCCATACTTGTCTCCTCTGGACTGCAGATCAAAGTAGACGTTGCCTGTTTCATGAAATAGTTATGAGGTCATCACTTCTTGTCTGAAACATCAGCATCTCCTCAAGGCGGTATCTAAGGAATTATTAGAATTTAAATACAGAAGATGGCATCCTTCACCTGGCCCGTCCACTGTCATTTTTAAGCCAGAATTAACAATTCTGTATTATAAATGCATGATCTGGACACAACACATCGTGCAAATGTGACAGCAAAACCAGATGTAAGTTCTTTATGAAATGTTGAGACAATCGTGAGGAAGCCTTACCTGTGACTTCACTCAGTCTGTGGGCTTCACCCTACATGCCAATTAGCAAAGTTATCTCTGGATAACTTCTCAGATTACTTTTAGTCTCAGATTAAAAACAACAGCAGCACACTGCAAGAATGCGTAGGGCTGTTCTTTTGCCAAGATGCCCACGATCATCCACTTTTTCAGAAGGAGGGTCCAAGATCCTTTCTGCTGGACCGCTGCAGAGCAGGGCTGACTCTGGCCACTTCTGACTCTGACTCGTCAGGAAGCAGAGCTGAGAGGGAAATGGGCAGAGCTGGACCGGCTCCCTCCTAAGAAGGTGCTGCTAAGGCTGAGGGTTGCCGCTCAGCACCCAGACCTGGCACCAGCCGCCTCACTGCTGACATGTAACCATCGAGGGAGCTCAAGCGGTGCAGACTTCCACCTTCACAAGTTTTTCATTTTTAATCTTCATGTTCTTTTACTAACACAGTTGCCAATTCAGATCTGAGTTATTCTTACTGGGGACACTGGTCTGGAAAATGGGTGCTTTTAAGACCAAGGAAACTTAAGACGACCAAATATGAGCAACACCTGGCACAGGCACTGTGTCCCCAGCTCTGATAGACACAGTGGCTGGAGGGAGGGGAAAGACAGTAGCTGGGGAAACAAAATCAGGTGGCCCCGTAGCAACCCTGTCTCTTCCATGTCCTCCTTGTCATGAGTTGGCTGGGAGACAGACCCCAGATAGAAGAGACCCCAGGGGCCTGAGGGGAGCTGCTTTCTGTCAAGCAGCACTGGGCCGCGTGACTAGCCACCGCCTGAGTAGCCGCCAGCTGGACTGTGTGATACAGACAGATGCAGGCCCGCCTGTCTCATCAAGTGGCAGGGCAGCAGGGAGGGGTCCTGTGCTCCTGGCAGCAAGCTCCAGTTTGTCACTAAGTCCTTCACAAAGGTCTTGCTGGACTTGAAATCTAAAAATGCCAAATTAGAGCAAGTAAAAACCACAGGGACCCCATCTGTGCAGGCTATGAAGTGAGGATCCCTCCCAGCTCCCACCCCTGCTGGCATGGGGACCCTACAGGAAAGGGGAACGCAGCCCTCAAGTCCTGTATCCGGGATTGGGTCTTAGACGTTGCTATTTCCATGCAACAAGCATTTCGACACCTGGGTACCTGCAGCCCTGGGCTGGGAGTCCTGGTGGATCATTCAGCGAGAGAGGAAGGTTCTGAGGTCAGAACTTTCAACCTGGATGGGGAAAGGCCTGACTACGTTCAACAGCAGCTCGCAGCAGGCCGCCCTGGCTACAATTGCGGCACAGACACTGGGGCTGAGAAGGAAGGTCACCAAGCCTTGGATGGCAAACGGACGGGAGGGTCCGTGAAAACCAGGCGCGAAGGCCCCATGAGACAACTGACTGGAGAAACTCATAGAAAGGGCCAAAGGAGGGAAGAGCAGGGAGAACAGGGTCGGTCAGAGACCAGGGAGAACCACACCCAGCGAGCGCCTTGATTTGACTGCAGTGGGGGTGGGGGCGGCCAAGGGAGGAGGGGTGCTCAGGGAGGAACTCAGAATCGCGGTCTGATGACAACCCTGGGGCCCCTTCATTCAGAGATGCTTGTTCAGGTGTCATGGACAACTAACTTTGGAGGCCCGTTGACAAACGACGCACCCACAGAGAGAGTGGTCCAGGGACAGACCCTAACACGAAGAAAGCATGTCTCTGGAGGTCCTGCTCTTGTGCCATTTTGTTACAAAAATTCCTAAGCTGAGCTACAAGAAGACCATAATAAATGCATGCACATCTCCCACCTAGATTCCAGACTGTACAAGACCAGCTCTCCAGGTGTCCATTGCCTTCTGAGACCAAGACGCATCTTCGAAGGAACTGACTCGAAAGTTTTGTGGGGAGACATGACACCCCAGAACTTTTTTTTGCAGTGCAGGGGATTGAACTCAGGGCCTCACACGTGCTAGGGATGTGCTCTGCTGATGGGTTATGCCCCAGCCCAACCCAGAACATTTCTGCTGCAGGAACCAAATCAAGACAGACAGTACAGCACACAGCACACCCCACAACTCAGATGTGTCCCGCTGCTCAAAACCCCAGTGGTATCACTCGATGACTGACCAGCCTTGGTGACATAAAGCCTACCTTTTGCTGTCGGATAGGCATGCCCATGAGCAATTATTCCTTCAATGAAAGAAATTATCTGAGGAATGTTTTCAGTTACTCTCAGGTACACGGTGGGCGGGAGAACCTGGAAGGAAGCAGAGACAATGGTGTTTCCCTCATTCAAAGTCACAGTGTGGACTAGCTCGACACAGATGGAGCAGTCATCGAGTCCTAACCACCACAACTGCTCAGGGCAGCTCCAGTCGGTTTCCCCTGAGTTTCCCAGCAGACTACAGATAGACAAAGCCATCGGAGTGGTGTATGGGGCTTTGCAACCGGCCTGGCGCCGGGAACTCTTATTAGTTCATGATAAACCAGGTCCATTCCAGCCAGGATGAAGTCACTTTTCTCCTCGCCCCTAAGAATGCCCCTTTCTGACCAAAATTGCAGGAATCCAACTCATCGACAGCTGCACTGTCCGTAAGCCCCCAATAAACAGCACCCTGTGCCATCCTGTCTGTCACCTCCTTAGGTCTCAGAGTGGCACCTTGGGACCAGGCCTCACACGCTCAGACTGGAAGCTCTGGAACACTTAGATCAGCCCCTGCTGCCCATCACAGTCCCAGCATGCTTTCCTCACGGAAGGAAGAGTCGACCACATCCTTACCTTCAGGGCTGCCATGTCCTGCTTAAAATCTTCTTCATACAGACTGGCCAGAGAAGAGGGCGACACCTTCATCTGCAGAAGGACCGGAGAAGCAGGTTAGAGCCTGGGACCCCAGCGGCACCCGAGAGGCAGGCGCCACAGCCGCGCTGCTCCCGTCACACCAGGCAGAGGGGCTGCGTGAGGCCTGCCGCGCCAGAGGGGCGTTAGCTTCAGGTGCAACGCCTGCACTGGAGGCTCGCGTACTGAAGGCTTACTGACCTTGCTCTCTGGTTAGCGAAAGAAAGAAATGGACCATGTCACACTTTCCCTTACGTGAGGAACAAGAAGCCTCTTCTCTAAAGCAAGCGCAGAGCCAAATCTAGACTAGGTAACAATCTTCTCGTGCATGTGACATGGGCAAGCTCTCTGCCTTCAAGGCAAAGCCCCTCTCTTGCCTTCAGGAGGAGAGGAACGGTCAAAAACACCTTCAAGAGGACACCTCTACAGAAACACTTTGAAAGTAATTTAACACACCGATCGGGGTCATGTGGCTGGGCTCCTGGGATGGGTGAAGCCACCAAAGCCGCAAAGCAGCATGCCGCACTTTGAATGTTAGTGCCTCTGGGGAAAATCTCCTGTGAGATTTTCACAGGAGGCTGGACCCAAACCTGGGCTCATCTAGGTTTGTCACAGTCCAATAGGGACGCTCTACGGACAGAAGCTGGCCCGGCACAAGCAGCCCACGGGCCACCACATGCGCGCTATTTTGTGCTGGACCTCCCTGACCTGCGCACCCCATAAAATAGGTCTCCGTAACTTTGGGTGAGGAAGTTTCTGCTCCAGAGCATTAAGAATCTTTCTCAAGCTTCTCAATGCCTCACCGAGGCTGGGCAGCCAACCACATCACCCAAGGCCTGTGCTCCTCCTGCCCGGGGCTGTGAAAGGGCACCCTCGTCCCAGCAACCAGGACCAGCAAGGACTCACCGAAGGCAGGCACCTGGTGAGCTGAGAGCTGCTCGCCTGGCTGTCCTTTCAGCCCTGTGTGCTTGGCAAACTGACAAGCTAAACTCTCAGCCATCACTTTCTCTGAAACGTGGAAATAATCCCACCCACTGTCCCTCAGACCACTGTGAAGCCTCGGTGTTAGGGGTAGGACAGCTCTGTAAGGGAAAACACAGGGGCTGGGGCGCAGCTCAGGGCTGCAGCGACCGCCCAGCATGGGCGAGGCTCTGGGTTCATCCCCAGCACTGCAGAAAACCACATGAAAACAGCAACATCACTAAAGAGAGCAAGAACCCAGTACCTAGCACAAGGCATAGTCCTGCTCCTGGGCACAGTTCGGTGGCAAACACAGACCATTTAGTCAGGAAACAGGTTGACATATTCTTCCAGAGGATGAGGCCATGCTGAAAGTCTCGAGTACTATGTGACTGTGGATCTAGAGCTCCGCAGGTTGCTTTTCTTTTCCTATCTCTAATCTCACTCTTCTGCACAGATAATTCATCTCCAGATTTCAAATGACTCAAAGGGTGCACACTGGCTTCCTTCCCAGGAAACACTGCGGCCAGTTCTCACAGCCATGAATGTGGCTAAGTCGTGTGTCAGACGTGGCCACTCCACACCCTGCTCCAGCTCTGGCTTCCTCCCCTAATGGCACAGTTGGCCCAGACCTCTGCACCGCAGACAGCTGCCCTTCGCAAGGGCTGCCTGTGCCCGGTCTCCCCAGTGTGTGGGCGCTCCCTGGCCAGTCCCTGTGATGGGCGTTCTCGTCTTCGCTGCTGCAAACTCAGCCGCACCTCTCACAGCACCTGCCACTACCGTCTCAGAGCCGTGCACCTGGAATGGTAAAGGCTGGTCAGAGGGAGCACGCACGCATACTTGACTGGCCACTGCCAAAGCGCCCTCTGTAGAAACTGCCACCAGCACCTGACCAGCAACACTAGGGTGTCTATTTCCCTCACCCTCGCTAGCAGTGTTAGCAAACTTCTAGACTCTGTTGCTGTAACACCCAAAGGCTTTTCTGTTATAATTTTAATTTAAACTTCTTTTATGCAGAGTGAGCTAGAACATCTCACATGTTTAGGGACCATTCTTATTAAACAATTTCTAACAACCCCTGCCCATTTTTCTATTAAGTTGTGGTCTTTTTCTTATTGATTTGTAGGAAGTACTTTTGTCTGTGATATAAATTTCAATTTTTTTTCAGTTTTTCAACATTAAGGTTATGTCACACAGAAATTTTTATTTTTATATTTTGCAATCTTTTATATTTCTGAATCTTTTCTCATAAGTGGCTTTTGGGTTTGGAAACAAACTGGGAAAAGCTTTCCCCAACTTAAGGCTCTAAGAAGTGTCTTGGGGTTTCCTCTCATAATTCGTGGATCCATTCCTTTTAGGTTTAAATCTTGGATCTGCCTCAAATTTGGCTGTGAGGCCTGTATCAACTCTGGTTTATTTTGTTCTCCAGATGGCTAACCACCTTTCAACGCTTTTTAATGAATGATCAATCTATCTTTCCTCCTCGAGGGCCTGACACCCCCTTAATGACTGGGTCTACCTCTGGACTTTCGTGGGGGTCCACTGTTCTCTCATGGCCTGTACAGTCTGACTTCCACGGCGTGATAGGGACAGGAGGCAGACCGGGGGCTGCTGGGGCAGTGGGCGGGAGGAGGAGGGGGCCTGGTCACGTGGGGTGGAGGGTGCCGTGGTCACAGGCCCGCGTCTCCACATCCATCACCAACACCGCCGGCACACATTCTTTGAGACTTGCATCCCTGCTGCTGTGGCTCCCGTGCACCTACTTTGAAGGGACCAGCGCGCACACGCTGTCGCACCAGCCGCTCTCCCCGTCCACACGGGGTGCTCCAGCCCAGGAGAGGTGCACAAGGTCAGAGGCGACCACGGATCTGTGACACGAACGCCAGTCCACTGCTGTGGGTCGAGGAGGGGAGCCACACTCGAAAACCTGGACCACACTTCTTTCTTTGCAGTACTGGGACCAAACCAGGGCTCTGTGTCCTCGAGCACTCTGCCACCGCGCACTCCACCAGAACGCGTGATTTGCGAGCCACCAGTCACGCCACACGTTGGGACAGAGGTGCCCTCTCACTTGGCATCATGCAGGCTCTGGGACAGGTGTGGCAGGGGGACTTGTCCTTGCCGTTTCAGGGTGTATCCTAGTGCCCTCCTCGTCCAGGAGCACTGTCAGCTCTGCCCCCGGGGAGCCCTGCTGTGCTGGGCCTCTGCACTCAGACTGAGCCCTCTAGCCTTTGCAACCTTCCTTTCTAGGAGCCAGAGCAATGCCAGTCAGTGTCCTGAAGCAAAAAGAGTGACCGGCTTCACTCACTGAGACAGACAGAATGATTTTTCTCAGCATAAAATGTTGCTATGCAAATATGCCACACCTCTTACTTCTTACCCCAGAAATCTATGGGATTTAGTGCTGACAAACTAAAAAATCATTCCAAAAATTAAAGTCAAGAGAGCAGAAAAGTGCAATGTTATAGCTGGACATGGTGGCACATGCCTGTAATCCCAGCTACTCAGGAGGCTGAGGCAGGAGGATCTCAAGTTTGAGGCCAGTCTGGGCAACTCAGTGAGACTTTTTTTAATAACAATTTTTTTTTTTAAAGGTGGGGCTGTAGTTTGATGGTAAAGCACTTGCTTAGCATGTGTGAGACCCTGGGTTCAATCCCTAGTACGTTCCCCACCCCAAAATGTGTGATGTTGTAACTTAAAATATTTTAAAAACAAGTCTTGGAGCAAATGGCATGAAGGTATCAACCATCATTACAAAACCTGCATTAGAAGCAGCCTAGGTGGAAGAGGGGGTGAAGAAAGTGTGGTCACCCATCACCCTGGCCCACTGTTCTGCCTTCAGAAGGAGGAGGCTCGGCCCAGGTTAGGCATGGGTGAGCGTGAGGCCTCGACACTGCCAAGAGAACCGCTTCCGAGGGACAGAGTGCAGGAGTCACTCAAAAGGGGTCCACAGAAACAGATGGGGCTCCAGGGCGGGGCAGGAGGGGCGTCGTCTGGGCTCAGAGTTTCAGACTTGGAAGATGATGCACGCTGCAGAGGACAGGGGTGGTGGCCGGCAGGGCAAGTGTGCCCCTCCACCAAATGGCACTCCAGTGTGGTAAACGTCAGGCTACATCATTAACAATGGTAAGAAAACAGTTTTCACTTTGCCTTCAAAGAGTCTGCATTAGATTTTTTTTAAAAAGCCTTTTTACTGAACACTGAAAAGTACGTTCTCATAAGTACGGTTTCAGCCGTGATGACCACACGGAAGCGAGACGCTTTTTGAGGGGAAAACAATAGACTCCTTTACCTGTGCAGACACGTTCTGAGACCCGCAGTGACGCCTGAGGTCATGGATGTGCTGACCCTGGGCACACTGTGATTCCCCTACACGGACACAGGCACGAGAGAGCTTAATTATAAGTCAGCACAGCAAGAGATGTGTAGCGACAACTGAGGACAGATCCAACAGTTCTCATAGCTTCTCTGACGAAGTGTTCTTGGCTTTGAGGCCATTACTGAACACAAGTGGCAAGCTCATGACTGTCTATCTGATGACCAGACGGCCAGGTGAGTGGCAGGTGGAGCACGCACAGCATGCAGAGGCTGGAGGAAGGGGGGAGGCTGGAGGAAGCAGAGAGGCCAGAAGAAGCGCGGAGGCGGGAGGAAGCAGGGAGGTTAGAGGAAGCGTGGAGGCTGGAGGGAGCGCAGAGGCTGGAGGAAGGAAGCACGGAGGCTGGAGGAAGGAAGCACGGAGGCTGGAGGAAGCATGGAGGCTGGAGGAAGTGGGGAGGCTGGAAAGAGCGCAGAGGCTGAAGGGAGCGTGGAGGCTGGAGGGAGCATGGAAGCTGGAGGAAGCAGGCTCCTATGGCAGGGGTGAGGCAGGTTGGAGAGCTCCCGCCACACTGCCCAAGTTAAAACTGATAAACTGCTTATTTCTGGAATTTCCAATTCAATGTCTTTAGACCATGGCTGACCATGGGTAACAGACACCTAGGAAGGAGAAACTGAGGACAGGGAGGAGGACTGTAATCTGTTACAGCAGCACGGAATAGACAAAGACAACAGCTTCCAATCAGTCGGACTTCAGGAAAGCCTCACACTGGAAAACTAAACAGGAGTTTGTGCTCCATTAAAGCCGCCCACAGCTCTCCACCAGACGCCAGCAGTCAGTCTGCCAAGGGAAGGAGAAGGGGCAGCAGGCTGCCCGTCCAGGGGGCTGAGCACAGAGCGGGCGGTGATCCCTCCACTTCACGTGTGTTAGAAGTTCCCACGATGACAAATTTGCACCAGCACTGAGAGGCAAAGGTACTGAAAGACTATCCCATGATAACGGTGCACAGAAATAGGCCAGCCTCAGGAGGGCTGTGCGCTCCGCTGCGTGACTGCCCGTCATGCAGGTGGGCACAGTGTTGCGAGGAGGCAGGGGGAACATATACCCATTTCCAGCTTAGCCCTTACAAGAGCGTCAGGCCAGCAGCAAGGAATTCAGAAAAGACCAAGTCGAGGACCTACAGAGCCCTCTGGCACAGGTAATGTGCAGGGCACAGCACTCCCAGTCACCCAGGAGAGCCCAGGAGGCTCCAGTCTCCCGCCAGGCTGGCAAGGACAACCTCACAGCTTCTGAGGCTCCACCGGGAACCACACTCCAAGGTTGGAACCAGACCTTGCTGGGCCCTCGACCTGAGCAGGAAAGACACGGTTTCTGCCAACTGCCTCAGTACCTGAGTCACCCACACATGCACGGCTCTGCTGGCAGGGGCTGCGGTCAGAAGCCCTAGGCCTGTGGCCCTCCCCAAAGTCTGCACAAGCTGCAGACTCTCCAATCCCTTTATGCTCTCCTGTAAAAGGCAGAAACGTCCTACAAAGTAAAAGTCCTATCATCTTTGAGACTGTCAAGGAAGTGGGATAGGGAAGGGGTGAAGACCAAGGACCTTTATCAGCTGAGGCAAACTCAGGAGACCCAGTAACTAAAGGGAAGACACTCCAGAAGGGGCCCTAGACTAGCAGTGGAAGGGAGGACTGCTGGGATGGAGGCCACCTGGGAGGGGCCTGTGGTCGGGATGCCTGTGCCTCCAACATCACGCCCACTTCCTGGCTGGGAGGGACACAGGCCGTCCTTGTTCCCAGAAGAGTCACAGTGGGTGTTCAGCAAGGAGGGACATCGAGTTGGAGAGAGCCTACACAAAAAGAAGATGAAAGCGCACACAGCAGAGGACTGCAAGAGGTCCTGGAAAAGGGTGGGCACTCCGCGTACGCTTTGCAATCACTCTGCAGATGAGTCTTCCCAGGAAATCTGAGACCCCAAGTAAAACGTGTTAATGAGCACAAGCTCGCCCACCCAGCAGTGTGTGCAGAGATGGAAGTGGTGACAGTTACAACAGCATCTTCTAAACTGTCAAGAAACAGGAAGGCGCCATCGGCAGAAGCACGAGGCGTCCAACACCGAGAGCCAGCAGCTGGCTGCCTCGGAGAAGAGAGCGCGCTACCTCTCTGCAGGGGAGGGGCTGTGGCAGGGGTCAGACTTGAGCTGGGACACCCCCGTGGAGTGAGGCTTTGAGGGCCACATTCCACAGGCCTCGCTGCCTTTCCTGGTCACCTCAATATGGTGGCACTCACTGGGCCAGGAATGAATGACAAGGCGTCAGCACAACTTGTAAAATACGAAAACAAGCAGCTGCCACTGGTGGATCAAGTGTCGCTTACCTCATGGGCTCTTCTGAGGATCTTGTCATCCACGTCTGTGACGCCCATCACCATGACTATGTTACATCCAAACACCTTGGTTAGGATCCTTCGAATCATATCAAAGCGAACATATGAGCTGAAAGAAAAGAAGGCGGGCTGTCTTTAGAATGACACGGCCATGATGGCTATCCTTGAAAACCGCCGCCATATGACTTCAGCCGTGTGACACGAGTCATGATCAAGTGGGGCCAGTACAAGGAAGAGCCTTTTGACTGACCGGTCCTTGGGAAAAGCTGACAATGGAACTGCATCAACCTCAGGACACAAGGTTAGCATTTTTAATTTTAGAGCTGTTGAGTGAGCTTACATCTATTTTAAATGTACAAAAATGCACTCGTAATACAATTTCATTGGTGGTTATAATACCTACAGCTTTTGCCATTCTCGTTCATGTTCTACAATAATTCTAGTTTCTCACTATGATGAAATGCATGGAAGCAAATAATCACAAATCAGGACAAATGCAATCCTCTCAGGGCTGCATCAGGTTACTCCTAAGAATATGGACCATTCTACAGTGCAAAAATGGCAACTTGTTTATATACCACACTGAGCTAAGTCAGATTTTTAAAAAACATCTCAAGAATCTGGTGGCCCATGAGAGCAACCTTGAAACTCCAGGTCAGCTAATCTCATGCTCATCTCTGTCTTCCATGCAGCCTCTCTAAATCTGAGTTCACAAAATCATTTTCCTCCAGAAAAAAATCCTAGCCATGGTATCCCTAGCACTTTAACAGTCTCTTCCCAAAGTACACACAAACACAGCTGAGGACATTTTTTTTTCTTTCCCTGTGGTGCAGGGGATTGAACCCAGGGCTTTGTGCTTGAGAGGCAAGCACTTTACCAACTGAGCTATATCCCCAGTCCCTGAAAGATCTTGATCACAGTAAATAAAACTACCTCCAAAAATTCCTTGCCAAAATATTTAGCCTCTCAGAAGCTTAGTCTGCTAATTTATAAACTGGGCAAAATTCCACTAACTCACAGGATTGCTGTGCATGTGGGTGCTTGGGCAGCAAGAACCCCAAAGAACATAAGTTATCACTACCATCTTTATCTCTGTGGCCCTCCAGAGGTAGAAAAGACTAAACAGAATTGAGACTTAAAAGGAAAAACTAACAGGACCCTAAACAAACAGCAACAAGAGTTGGGTGAGGTGTGCTCCAGAACTCAGGCTGAGCCCCAGAAGTGCCCTCAGGAAAAGGAAGAGTTGCCAGGGGCCGCAAGTAGGCTGCAACCATGGTAGCTGTGCCTGTGCAGGCACACCCTGCAGGTGCCAGACAGCCACGGTCAGATGCACAGGCGTCAAGAGCTGGAGACCTCCAGGCCTCTGTGACTGCCCTGACAACCACAAGATGTCAGTCAGGAGTTCTGCTCTCCGGCTTTCCCAAGCAGTTGGGTGACAACTGAATGATGACGGCCCACGATGGGATGACTGCTAAGGTCCCTCCTACTCCAGTTCTCCCTGGAGTCAGGGGCCTGGCGGATCATGCATCTGGTCGGCTCCGGCCAGCCCCGCCCCCATCAGCCAAACCAGCTGAGCTCTTTTCCCCAAGAAGGACCGATGCTTCTCCGCCACTCTCTGCTGGACGTCTTTTTTGGTTGAGCTGATCCCTGACCACGCTCCAAGCGCCTCTCAGCACTGTGCTGGTTGGTCTCTGCTCTGTTAGCGCTGAAATAATTACATCATGCTAATGAAATTAAATGATTAGCCACTGAAACAGTCACAGGCCTCAGACCCACGTGGGAAGGATGGTGAAGAGTGGGAAGGGCAAGAGGTGGGGCCTCCTGTCAACCCCATTCAGGGCAGTCTGAATGGGTGTGGCCAAGCCGAGAGAAATCGGCCAAGCGGAAGGGCCTAGCTGCCCCAGTCCTTCTGAAGGCACTGGATGGGCAGAGTGCACAACAGTCACCCCGCTGCCTGCTCAAGAGTTGTACCCTCCTCTGGATGGAAAGGGCAAACACAAGTAAAACCATGAGGCTATTCTCCCAGTTGAAAATAGAGAAGGACGCACCCCAACCCTCTCTCAAAGCTTCTTCCTCAATCCTTTCAAACAGCTAGATGACTCTCCCGTCAGTCTCACAACTCAGGAAAATTTCAAGATCTGGGAATCAACTCTGAAATGAAACCAAGGAAGACACTGCCCCATTTCCCAGTGTCCTGGGAGAAGACAAGCCTAATTTGTCATTTGACTCCAACCTACAGAACCCACTGAAAGTATGGGCCATATTATAGTCTGAATACAGAGTCCCCAAAATTCACATGCAGAAATTCCCACCCCCAAGTTGATGAAACCAGGAAGTGGGCATTGGGGGTGATTTGGTTATGAGGACACAGACTCCCTGGGATAAGTGCCTAGATAAAAGACCCCAGAGAGCCCTTGTCAGTTCCACCATACAAAGACATGGCTAGAAGTAACAATCTGTGAATCAGTAAATGGGTCCTCACCAGACACCAAATCTACCAGAGCCTTGACTTTGGACTTAGCCTTCAGAACTAAGGGAAATGAATTTCTGTTGTTTAGAAGTCACATGGTCTGCAGTGCTTTGTTATAGGAGCCCAGGGGACTCAGACAGGTTGTACCTGCCAAGCTCTGCAAGACAGTCAAATATTTTTCTGTCTTTGCAGTCATTTCAGCACATCTCATTCTGGTTAAATGCTAATTCAAATAACAAATTGCTTGCTTTCTTTTTTACCTTTGTGGAGAGGTTTTTTGGATTAGGAAGAGATTTTGTTTTTAATGTTTCCCACCATATTTTATACTTCAATAAAAATATCAACATATAATTTCTATAGTCAACAGGAAGTTAGGCCACAGTGAAGAGAAAAAAATAGCTCCTAGAACATATTACTTTTTTATAACAATGTATGAAAAAATCGGGACTGGGAGTATAGCTCAGTGATAGAACACCTGTAAATCACATGTGACCTGGGTTCAAGCCCTAGCATCACCAAAACAAAAACTAAACAACAGATGTTCAGATTTTGCTGAGTGATACACAGTGTTTTAAAAGTATAGTGAATACATATAACATATTTTAATTTCAGTCTATGTCTGGAAAATACCCAGGTTTTAAAAAGTATATAAAAGTGCATATCAAATATTAGGAAAAGTGAACATTCTGGTGAATGCAGGAGGCAGTACATCATGAGGTCAAGAGGGAAAGTGCCGGTGACAGGCAGACCAAGTTTCACCCCTGCTTCAAAGGTCTGCAGGTGTGTGACCCAGGAAGGCCCCCATCCTAAATAATGGTTGAGCCCTTACAACACATCACACAGGGGCTGGGGAGATAGCTCAGTTGGTAGAGTGCTTGCCTTGTAAGCACGAGGCCCTGGGTTCGATCCCCAGCACCCAAAAAAAAAAAAAAAAAAAAAAACAACACATCACACAGCAGATGGTGAGTTAAGCTTGGTTTTATGGGTATTCAGTCCTAAAATTGCTGTAAAGATTTTACAAAGAATGGGATATTATCGTCCCCATCTCAAAGATGATAAAACCAGGACTGAAGCCTGGCCCCCCCTGTAATCCCAGCAACTCAGGAGGCTGAGGGAAGAGAACCAGATGGTCAGATGGAGGACAGTCACAGCAACATAGTCAGACCCTGTCTCACAGTAGAAAATAAGAAAAGGGCTGGGATGTGGCTCAGTGGTAGAGTGCCCCTGGGTTCAATCCCTGTACCACAAAAAAAAAAAAAAAAAAAAAGAAAGAAAGAAAGGAAAAACACTCGGATTTGAGCAAGAAAGTGAGCTATCCAATGCCAGGAAGCTCATAAACCTTGGAGCCAGAAATGACACCCCACTACACACACTGCTAGATCTTCACTAAACCCTGACACAACCAACAATTCCGAAAAGGGTCACTTTTTACTACTCCACACGGCCTCCCTGAATTACTACGCAAACCAAAAGAAACTATTACTGAGCTCCCCACATGTCTGGCATTTAGTGATTATTCAGTACCCTCAAGCTGTCACTTCAGAGATTTAAAAAGCCCGTAAAGGTTTATTTTTTTTCCCCAAATAAATGGTCCCTTGACGTGTGAAAACTAAAATCCAGGAAACTCACCAAGCATGGCCAAGGTGTGCGTGATCGTACACAGTTGGTCCACAGCTATACCTGGGAACAAGTTAAAATCCATCATGTGAAACATTGGCAAAGGCAGTGTTCCTTCTCACCTGCAGGGCCCCGTGCGCACGCTCCGCAGGTAACCTGGGCTGCGCGTGCCCGGCTCAGGATGGCAGCGCCACCCAGCGCACCAAGTCCCGCACGCCGGGACCAGGGACCCCCGGCCCGCCCGCCGCGCCGCCCCTCCGCCCGGCCAGCGCACCAGGAGGCGGCGTCCGCGCGGGCCACTACCAGCGGGTCCTTCCTGCCGGTGAGGCTGTTGTACACCTGCACGCCTGTGTTGTGGCCCTCGGGCTGCCGCCAGGCCCGCCCGCGCCCCTCGCACGCCGCCCGGCTCCGTCCGAGGCCCAGCGCGGCCGGGAGCAGCCGGGTCCCGAGGCCCGACGCACGCGCCCGCAGCATGTCGACCGCCGGCGAGAGACCACAGCGCACCCGGCTACGTAGGGACGGCGAGCCGCCCGAGGCCACGCCTCTCCTCCCCAGGCCCCGCCCGCCAGCCCGGGCCCGCCCCGCCCAACCGAGGCCCCGCCCCCGCCGGCGCAGAGCGCCGTCCAGGCCACGCCCCCGGAGAGCCCCGCCAGCTGCCGGAAGAGGCGGTGGCCAGCGGCTCCTAGCCCGGGGCTAGCCTCCTCGCGGGAGTGTGGGGGCGAGAGGCGGGCCGCGGGGCCGGAGGGCAGCAGGAAGAGGCGGGCCTGCGGCGCGCTCCCTACCAGCGCGGGTCGCGCTGCACGTCCTTGGGGACGCAGTGCGAGCCCGGGCCCAGAAGCCGCCCCGCGGCGAGGGGCAGCGGTATGCCTACCTTTGGGACCTCGCCGGCCCGCGAAGCAGTCTGCACCCCAACACGCACCACGTCTGCATCGCAAGATAGCGTCCACCCTACACGCATCATGTATGTCCCCAACAACACTGCACCCCAACACAGTTCGTTTGCACCCCGACATTCGCACAGCATGTCTGCATCACAATAGAGCCCGCGCACACAGCACTGTGTATCCTCACAACACGACACACAACACACAACACTTCTGTGCCTCCACGCTCTCTTGGGGTCTCTGGATGAAAGACCAAGACTAGGAAACTTCCCATTCATCAAGTACATGTACCAGGAAATGTCTGCTTGGGATTAATTTTAAGAGTAAAACCGTCTATCATCCATTTCTTGAGAACAAAAATGTTCTGAGAGTTACTTTCAAATAATGTCAACAAATGTGCCCCTATTGGCAGTTTGCAAAACAATCATTTTTTAAAAAAATCCCCTTCGCTTTTCAGTCCTTAGAACAGCCGTTTCTTCAGTTCTTTTTTTAGTTTTATGTTCTCTTAAAAAGCAAAGTAGAGACAAACAAATGTGTTTCTAGAGTACTTCAGTTTTTTTCTCAAGATTCTGGAATACAACTCTGCAATTGTTTCAGGCTAAACTATAGTTGAATGTTCTCCTGCACAAGGCTAAATTGTTCCAAATTAGAAGCCCCAACACATCATGCTAACCGTTCATGCTCCATCTATGCTTTAAATTCCCTGGAATATAGTCACTTCCTCGCTGCTACTGCACTGCTTGTCTTGATGTCATTTTGTGACTCTCTTGTTTCTAGCGCGATGTGTATGCTTCTCTCCCAGAGTACTGTATGTAGATCGTAAACTTTTTTTTTAATTCCTCAGGGTACACTGCACTAAATTCAGAAAAGGACTTGTTGAATGTTGCTGAATTATAGTTGGTCATGAAGTCCACTTGGGCAGGAGATGAAGATTGGGCAGTAAAATACCTGATAGAGAAAGCTTTTATTCTAATCTTAGACATGTCAGTTTTTTTCAAAAAGGACACAAGCTGGGCCCAGTAGTGATGCCCCTAATCTGGGCAACCTGGGAAGCCGAGGCAGGAGGATTGCAGGCTTGATGCCAGCAACTTAGTGAGATTCTTTCTCAAAATAAAAAATGAAAAGGACTGGGAATGGAAATGAGTAGTAATTCTGGGTTCAGTCCCAAGACAATAACAAGCAAAAAATGCTGGGCTGCACTCCGTGAGGACATAAAACAGATTTAATAACATGGAAATCCAAATCCTACACATGAATCTGGATAACTAAAAGAAAAAAAATGCATCTGGGTAGATGGCATATTTGGATTGGCTTAAGAAAATCATGACTTTTAGATTAACAATGGAATCTTTTGTTTTCAGAAAACTAGTCTTGTAATGTGTTCAGCCCTTGACTGGCAGCAATTCTACTTTTTCTTCTGACTTTTGGGAATCACCAAGCAATGATAAATATATTCCAATATTTAATGATGATTAAACAATATGATCCTCTTGTAATATTGAATTTTTGCACACTAAATATTGAAGTAAAGTAAAAGTGACTTGGAAGATTTACTAGCACAATACCTAAAAAGAGAATCCTAGCCGGGTGTGGAGGCACTCGCCAGTAATTCCAGCAGCTAGGGAGGCTGAGGTAGGAGGATGGTGAGTTCAAAGCCAACCTCAGCAAAATGGAAGCACTAAGCACCTCAGTGACACCCTGTCTCTAAATAAAATTCAAAACAGGGCTGGAGATTTGGTTCAGTGTTCCAATGTCCCCGAGTTCAATCTCCAGTACCCATTTCCAATCCTGTTAATTTGAAGCCATCTCCTGCCTCATCTAGGTCAGAATAAGGAAGTGAGTTAAAATTAATGATTCCAAAATATTATGAATGCCATTTTTTAGTCCTTAGTGACAATAAAATATAGTTCTCAGGATTACATTTTCTTTCAAGGCAAAATCTTGAAAATTCAAAGTAGAACAGATTTCAGTGGCATATTGTTTAGGGCATTTCAAGTTTAAGATGGATTAGTATTGATATTTTAACCATCTCAAAACATGAATTGTACATTCATCTCTTAATAGGTTTGAACACTGTAAACTAGAAACATAATTTATTATTATTTATTTATTTATTTACTTGTTTATTTATTTAGTGTGGTGATGGAGACCATCCCTATCCAGGGGCTAGGATGGAACCCAGAGCTTGCACATGCCGGGCAACTGCTCTAGCCTGAAATGTAATTTTAGAAATGGTAGTTTTAGAAAAAAGTTTTAATGTGTAGTTTAGCAATACACCACAAAGCAAAACTGAAAGTCAAGATTCTTCAAAATCAAGCGCTTTTCCTTAGTAGCATATTTAAAATGCATGATAACGGTTATTATCTATTGGTTTTCTAAGCATATTCAGAAAACACTTTGTGAAGCCAATATAAAACATTTTCTTACTTTTTAGCCCAAGGGGTGGATTATTTGTTTTATGGTGGTCAAACTGCTTATTCACTACTGTCTTCCCAGCACATAAAACAGTAGCTGGCACGTAGTGGCACTCCCAAATATTTTCAGTTGAATGAATAAGAAGCCTTTTGGTTTATACATTGTGAAGTTCATGAAGAAGAGAAATGAAATAATTATTCAGACAGTATTGATTTTTTGAAAGATAAACCAGTTTTAACTCCAGTTTACTTTTTTTTTTTTTTTTTTTTAATCTTTGTTTCTGGTACTGTGGATTGAATCCAGGCTGCTTGAGCTACATCCCCAGTTTTTTTATTTTTTGAGACAGGGTCCTGCTAAGTTACTGAGGCTGGCCTCTAATTTGCCATCCTACTGCCTCAGCCTCCCCAGCAGCTTGGATTATAGCCCTGCACCACTAAACCTGGTCAGCTTGGTTATTTTTGAACGGGATAAATTCTTGCTAACCTTTATTCTTGAGTCCAGATTAAAAACTGTTCATTCTCGGGCTAATGAATGGTAGGATTAAAATAATATAGACAGGTTCTCTTTGCTATTTTAAGTTACTTACTGTTCTTTGCAAAAAAGGCATATTTTTAAAAATTCAACCTTGCAACCCTCTCTACACTTTATTCACGTGATGCTTCTGTTCCCACATAATGTCATCGTGTTTTGTGCTAACCAGTGGCCAATAAATTGTTGTAGAAATGCAACATCGTTTCGTCCTTTAGCATCGCAGCAACGCTCCAATGTGAAAAATCCAATTCGAAATACAGCTCAGTTTAGTATCTGCTGCCCTAACGTCCACGTCACAAAATACTCCACGGGTGCACGGAATGCGCACTCCTGCCGTTAATACTCTATTTACAAATACTGTATCAGATTAGTCCGAAATTGTGCTGAATTACACAGGAAACTAAAAAATAACAACAGATGTGTTTCACTTAACATTTCAAATCTTCAAATACCGGAAACTGTGCCCGTTTAAACTGCAAGTGTCTGGCCGTGCGTCCAGACTTGCAGCAGGACAAATCCGGGTCTCCTGCTGAAATCCCAGACCTCTAACGTGAAGACAGGGGAAAGGAGGCGGCGCGGCGCTCGGAGCACAGGCCACCCTACCCCGGGCCCTCCTGCCCGGCGCCGCTCCTACTTGGGCAGAGCACAGGCCGCGCGGAGGGCCCGGGACCCGACAGCGAGAGCCAGCGCGACTGCGGCTGCAGCCTGCGAACCAGCCCAGCGGACCACGACCGAGCGCGGACAAAGGCGGGAGCGCCGCGGGGGCGTGGCTACGACGAGAGGCGTGGCTCCGCCCGGAAAGGGCGGGGAGGGCCGTCCGGTCGTCCAGGCAACGGTTGGCTCTGAGCGGGGCTTCTCAGAAAATCCTGTCTCGGAGCCATGGTGGAAGGGAGCTCAAAGAGGGTCCGGGGCGTCGAAGGACAGTAAAGTCCCGCCAGCTGCCCAGTTGTGGGCGGTCATTCCAAAAGTGGGGGAGTGGAGAGTGCTCGGAAGGCGCCTAACGGGCCAGGGATCGGGGGAAGTGACGCTTCCGCCCGCCCGCCCTCCGCAGAGGCTCAGTCCGGGGGAGCAGCTTTGCTCTCGGGCCCCTTTGTCTTCAAGCCGTTCCAAACTGAGCTCCAGGAGGTGACAAAGGGAGAGAGATGGTAAACGGCGCAGGCGCGGGAGCCGCCAGGACTGCTGGGAGTGGTGGTCCTGCCGCGGGACCGTACACAACCACCCACCCGCGCGGGCCCGTGGCCGCTGTCGGCCCAAGTGCGCATGCGCTAGTGCTTCCGCCTCTCCTGTGCTCGCCTGCTTTGCCCGCCTCCCAGGCTCTAGTAGTACGAGACCGAGAGGGGTTACCCGCTTTTGCCACGCCCCTCCTCCATCTTGATTGGTCGCTGAGGTAAGGGCTGCAAGTGGATTGGCTCCCTGGGTTGCCAGTTCTTTTCCGGTTCTTACTTATATTGCGCGGTGGGGCGGGGACGAGTAGAGTAAGGCTAGGAGAGGCAGGAGGTGGTGTGCGACAGTTGGAGTCTCTGAGGCGGTTGTCCCGCTGCCAGTCAGGTCCCGGGAGGGTCTTCAGCGGAGCAGGCCACCACCCCGTGTCTCCCGGCCGGCGTGCAGCTCCTCCCAACAGCCTCGCCACCAAGTGCCAAACTCCTAGTAAAGTTTGCGCCTTCTTGTCGCCCCCGACCCGACGGCCCCGTCGCTGTCCCCTCCGCGACCCTCGCCCCAGCGAAAGTGACGGGCAGGGCCACGCCCCCGCGCGGGCCGACATCGCGGCCCTCCGCCCCCCGGCCCGGGACGGTGAGGGGCGTGAATGCGGCGGGGGCGGGGCCGCCGCCGGGAGCGGGCGGGGGGGCGGGGCGCATGCGCGGTGCGCGCGGGGCTGAATGTTTCCCAAGTGTTTGAAACTGGTATTTGGGTTTTCCACGTTGGACAAGTGCGGCGCGGCGGGCGGCCGAGCGCGCCCTTCCCGCTGCCCGCCCCGCTCGGCTCCCCTCCCCGCCCGGCGGCGGTGGGCGGCGGCGGCCGCGGCGCTCGGCCCTCTCCCGGGTGTGTGCGCGCTCGTACGCGCGGCCCCCCGCGCCCGCCCGCCGCTTGGGAGGGGGCCTGCGCGGCCGGCGGGGCGTGCGCCCGGGAGCCTCTGCCACCGCGGCCCGCGCCCGCAGGCGCCGGGGTCCCCGCGGCCCCGGCAGATGTAGCCGCTGGCCGGGCCGGGCCGGAGCGGCGGGGGGGCGCGGGAGAGCGAGAGCTTTGCATTTTGCAGTGCTGTTTTGAGGGGGGCGGGGGGTGGAGGAAGCGGAAAGCCGCGCCGAGTCGCCGGGGACCTCCGGGGTGAACCATGTTGAGTCCTGCCAACGGGGAGCAGATCCACCTGGTGAACTATGTGGAGGATTACCTGGACTCCATCGAGTCTCTGCCTTTCGACCTGCAGAGAAACGTCTCGCTGATGCGGGAGATCGACGCGAAATACCAAGGTACGGCGGTGATGGATGGGCGGGGGCGGCCGCGTCCATCCCCGCGGTCCGGGCCGCCGCGGCCGGCCGGTCCTGCAGGACCCGGAGGGAGCGGCGGCCCCTGCGGCGGCCTCGTCGGGACAGGAACAAAAGGTCTGGGGAGCCTGTGATCTGCCAAGGTCCTTGTGTGCGGAGCCGGGACCCGGAGGGGGAAGGAGCGCGAGCGGCGCGCTGCAAGGCTGCGCGACCGAAGCGCTCTTTGTAGTGAAGTGATGAGGCGGGTGCTGCGGGGGAGGGGGCGCGGGGCTCCGCCGCGTCCTCGGGGAGGGGGCGCGGGCGGCGGCGCGAGCGGAGGGCTGTACGGGCGCTTCGGCTGCGGGAGCGGGCTTGGCAGCTGCAGGGACGGCTGCGGGCCGCGGTGCCCGCGGTTCCTACCGCCGCCCGGGCCCCTCGGCGCGGTACCCCACCCGGTCCTGCATCCGAGTGTTACATAAAGTACCAGGCAGGGCCCGATCGGGGTCGCGGCCACCCCTGCCCAGCCCCCTCCGGCCCTTCCTTGGTGCTGGACTCGGAGCGGGGCCGACCGGGAGGGGCGACGCCGCCGGTGTAGTTTGCGGAGGACGAGGGCTTTTCTCGGTGTGCGGTGGGAAAGGAAGGAAAGGGGAGGAGCGGAGGCGGGGAAGGCGCCCATCTGTGCTGCTCGGGGGGCGCTGGCCGACTTCTGGCTTGGAGAGGAGTGTGGCAGGTGAGGGGACCTGTGGGTCCTTTCCTGCAGATCCGGCCGCCCGGAGTGGCAGAGAGGTGGAGGCTCCGTGCCCGCCGGGAATTGTTGGCTGTTAGGGAAACTTTACTGCGAGGGCAGTCAAGGCACTGAGGGTTCTGTTTTGAACGTGGATCGTTGCTCCGAGTTTACTAATGTTTACAAGGCTGCGCAGCAGGGAAACGGAAGCGTTGGAGGGGCTGCAAGGGAAGGCAAGCTTCCTTGCGAATCGCGGTAGAGGCCCCTGCCGAGGAAGCGCCCCTGCGCGCTTTGCTCCAGACGTAGCTTCGCAGCGACATTTATAGGAAGTTAATTAGCATATTGCGGAATGTTCCGCCTTAGTCCCCGTGTGATTGGTCTTGGCGTCTCCGTGGAATGTCCTTATGAATCTGTTGCTTAGCGATTGGTGATCGGGCCGGATGAGGGCGGGCCTTGCGTAGTGAGTGGCATGGATCTGTTTCCGCTCTCTTTTTTTTCCTCTTTCGGAGAGGGGCGGGGAGGAGGGCGGAGGTCGAGTTGATTTGAATGTCTTGGGGTTGCCAGGCCTCCCGCCTCGAATTGGGTCCCGGAGCTGAAGGGGCGGGCTGTGCTCTCCCGTAGTGCGCTTTTACTGGAGTGCGCCCGGGCTCCGCCCTCTGGACGGTGGCTCCGCATAGGCGGTGGCCCTCGGGGCGGAGCCCGCTTTCCTCTTCCCATTGGCCGGAGTCCGCCGCGACCCCTTTCCCCGCTCCGCTGGTGACTGAGCCCAGCTACTTCCGGGCGCGGGGCAATGGCGGCTCCCGGCTCGCAGGCAGCGGGTCCGGCCCCCCGCCCAGTCCCTGTGGCCCGCGCTGCCTCTGCTGAGTCGAGGGTGCGGCTGCGCTTGACCTGGAGTCGTGAGTGACCGAGGGCCCGGGTTTTGGGGTGGTGCCCGGGACGTGATGAACCTGCCCAGCCCAGGGGTCTCAGGACCCTGAAGGGAGAGGCAGCGGGAGCGGGTTTCGGGATTCTGTGTCATCCAGGAGAGCTGTGGTCTACGCCCGATGGAGGAACCTGCCGCGCCGCCTTCGCGGTTCCGCGTGCGCCCTGCACCGCCGAGCGCCGCCCTGTCTTGCCGCGGTGCGCGGGCTGTGGGTGTCGAGGTTCGCCACCACCCCGGGACACTACACCAAGCCTTGCCTGTAGACTTGTTGCAGGTCTAACCTCGTTGACGGTCTGTGCTTGGTAAGCATCAGGTGTAGACAAACCCATAGAGAGGTTGGTTACTATGTAAGTGATGTTTGAGGTTGTTTGAATTATTTTCCAAGTATAAAAACACTAAGGAAGTCAGTACGATTTTTTTTATAAAATTTACCTTTTTTTCATTATTGGACAGACCAAATTAAATTTCTACAATCTCATGTAACATTTAAGGATTCGTATATTGCTGGGACTTTGATGTGGGATATTTTTAGAAAACAGGGTCAACAGCAGTCTGAAGCTGAGCTGATGGGGCCGAAGATGCGGTTTGTCCTGGCAGAATACCACCTATTTAGCAGTGGTGGTGTTGTTATCATTGTTTATTGCTTTTTGTGACTTAATGATAAAGTACTTTGCTTAGGGCATTTGAGAAATGCATGCCATCGTGTAGGCAGCAGATTTCTCAGTAATTTTGTGATGATGTATTGATTTATCTTCACCTGGATGTAAACTGGCTTCTCCTGTAATAGAAGTTGTATATTAATTTAAATTAGGGATATGGTAGGATTGTTCTCCTCTATGAAATGCCAGCATTGTCTTTAGAAATTTGATACTAAACTAAACACAACTTTTGACACTTGCAATCCATTTAAAAATAAGTGCCATAGACTCATTTTAATAACTGATAAATAAGTTGGATCAGTTGGTTTGTTGAATTATTTAAGACTGTGAGATAATGGCATTCTACCTTTTTGGTAGCAGGATTTGCATGGTTCCTCTGGGAAATATCTTCAGAGCCTGGAATATAGTCTTTACCCTTCATTGTGCTTCTTATTGGTCTAAGTTCATGTGTTTACTCTAAAGCAGGTTTGTCTTTTTTTTTTTTTTCCCCTCCCCCTCTTGGTACTGGATTGAACCATGGGGTGCTCTATAATGAAATTACATCCCCAGCCCTTTTTATTTTGCATTTTGAAACAGGGTCTCACTAAATTGCCTGTGCTGGCTTTGAACTTGCAGTCCTCCTCCCTCAGCCTCTCAAGTTGTTGGGATTACAAGTGTGTGCTACCACTCTCAGCCAGTTTTATGTCTTACAGCTAGAGAGATCCAGAAAGCATAGTGGTAATATTCTAGACACTCCCTCCAGCTCCCTCCCCTTCTCACAAACTTCTTAATAGTCTAGGGTAGTTTCTGTGTTTTAAAAGACCATAAGAGGGGGCTGGGGAGAAAGCTCAGTTGGTAGAGTACTTGTCTCACAAGCAGAAGGCCCTGGGTTCAATCCCTAGGACCGCAAAATAAATAAATTAATTAATTTTAAAAAAGACCACAAGAGGATTTCAGGATTGAAATGTACTATTTTTAAAAATAACTGGGGATTTCTATGTATATAAGTAGGTTTTGGGTAAGAATATATAGTTGTTTAGTTTTAACTGGATTATTTAATAACTTTGATTTCTTTAATTACATTAGACAAAATACATTTTAAAATCACAAACACTGTCTTCAGCCTGTTTTTGATAATGTTTTTGAGTTTATTGACTTTTGTAGCTCTAAAAATGGAATTGCTATAAAGAGGAGATGGCAAAAGTAAAATCTACTGTTTTTGTTTTAAAATAACACTTAAGTTGTCTGGCTTAGTGTGACCAAATCATTGTTGTTTTCAGTTGTGCAGGACAACACCCTGGAAAGACTGTAAAGTAAGAGATGACCGAGGGCCTTGATAATTTAATAGTTTGGACCTGGGCCTTTTAACCCAGGCGTAACCATTGTCTAAATCTGTGTACGTTCTCTCAGAGGGTATTTTAAATGTTGATCAGAGGGTATTTTAAATGTTGATAGGTTAGAATAAATACTGTTACTAGAAAAACATTTGAACACAAATGATGGAATTATAAGACATAATTATCAATCATGTTGCACTTTGTTCAACAGTAAGAAAGTCTCTGGAAAGGCCTGCAGATGGGAAGACTTCTATATGGAAAATTTGCCTTAGTCTTGTCTGTCCTTAACAGTTACTTTTTTATAGACTAGAGAATTAAATAAAAGGCTTATTTAATCAAGTGGCTTTCTTCACTAGTATTTATATTTCTAGCTTGAATGTGTAATTCATATTATTTTGTTTGTAGAAATCCTGAAGGAATTGGATGAATATTACGAGAAGTTTAAACGGGAGACAGATGGTGCCCAGAAGCGCCGAGTGTTACACTGCATCCAGAGAGCCCTGATTCGGAGCCAGGAGCTGGGCGATGAGAAGATTCAGATCGTGAGTCAGATGCTGGAGCTGGTGGAGAACCGGACCAGGCAAGTGGACAGTCATGTGGAACTCTTTGAGGCACATCAAGAGATCAATGACACCACTGGCAATAGCGGCAAAGCTGGCCAAGATAAGTCCAAGAATGAGACAATCACGCAGGCAGAAAAGCCAAATAACAAGCGTTCCCGGCGACAGCGCAACAATGAGAATCGAGAGAACGCATCTAATAATCATGACCATGATGACATCACCTCAGGAACACCCAAGGAGAAGAAAGCAAAGACCTCGAAGAAGAAAAAACGCTCCAAGGCCAAAGCAGAGAGGGAAGCATCCCCTGCAGACCTTCCCATCGACCCAAACGAGCCCACGTACTGTCTGTGCAATCAGGTCTCCTATGGAGAAATGATAGGTTGCGACAATGATGAGTGCCCCATCGAGTGGTTCCACTTCTCGTGTGTGGGACTCAATCATAAACCAAAGGGCAAGTGGTACTGTCCCAAGTGTCGGGGGGAAAATGAGAAAACGATGGACAAAGCATTGGAGAAGTCCAAAAAAGAGAGAGCCTATAACAGGTAGTTTGTGGACATTCACTAGTAGTGAGGAGAACAGAATCAGCCAGTGTATTTATTACATTGCCGCCTGCGTTGAGGTGTGAGGATGGTCAAATGTATATTTTCAAGGAATGTTAGAAAAGGCACGTCCCCTTCATGGGGATGGCAGTGAGTCTCCTGGCCTTTTGTTTTCACTGGTACACATGTATAAGAAGACAGTGGTCTGTGGATCAACGTTTTAGGAACTACAAATATAGGTTTGAATTAAACACTTAAGTGAGTCTCAGACTGATTTTTTGTGTGTGTGGGGGGGGTGACTTGGAAGCAACCTAACACATTAAGTGTGATAAGAAAAGATTTAATTTAGCTATTTTATTTTAATGAAAAATAATGTTACACTTTATGAACATTTTTTTTTAATTAGCTGGGTTGCTAAAGTACAGCCTACAGCAAATTTGTTTCTTGTACCATAATGTATATCCATATAACAATTCAATAACAAAAGTTTAAAGTTGGAAGATTATTTTTAAAAAGGTAAATGGTGGGGCTAGGGGTATAGCTCAGTGGTAGAGTGCCTAGCAAGCCCCAGGCCTTGGGTTTCATCCCCAGCACTGCAAAAAAAAAAAAAAAAATGAGGTGAACGGTTAAATTTTACATGGCAGATATTTTATATACTGGTCTGTTCCCAAAATGGCCATTTTTAAATGATTGAGTTCATTTTTATTAACTCCAAAAGAAGTGATCTAATCATGGAATTTAAATCACGCTTTTGCTATCATAGATCATAGTGTGGTTGTCTTTAACTTATATCAAGTGTATAAATGTACATTTCCCAGAGATCTTGCTCTTGCTGTATTATAATTGGAAGCACAACCTGATGCTGTTGTGAAACCAAGGTATGCTTCCTGCTGTGTGTGTGAGTTGTACAGGTGTGATGTCAAGAATAAATGAAACTTGGCCAGTTTCTTTCTCTAGCAGTATATTTAATTTTAGCCTAAGTAATTTTTAAAATTTTGTCTGAAAAATTTATACACCAGCAGTTTAGACAAAGCCTTAAGCAAATTGTGTATTAACTGTTCTCAATATTGAAGTAGAAGTTACCTAATTGCCAGCAGATAAATTCATGTCAAAAAAGAATATATATTTAGACCAGAGGTCAAGAAATCGCACCCATCAAATCCAGCCCACCACCTGTTTTTATATGACCTGTGAACTAAGAATGGTCTTTATGTTTTTAAATGGTTAAAAAAATTTCATGACACATGAAAATTATATGAAATTTGAATTTTAGTGTCTATAAATAAAGTTTTATTGGAACACAGCCATGTTTATTTCCTGATGTATTGTCTGTGGCTGCTTTTGTAAAATGGTAGTTGGGTAGCAGTTATCAAGACTGTATGTCCAAAAAGCCAAAGTTACTTATTTTCTGGCCTTTTGCAGAAAGTTTGCTGACCACTGACTTAGACTAGCCTCTGGTATTGATGACCTGTTCTTTCACCACCCTTGGGAGTTTTCATTCCTAAGTGATAATGTGGTTCACTTTAGCTCGGAACATGGTAAACTCGATTCTGCAGCCTGCTATAGAGTGTCCATGGAGCCACCACAAAGGTGAACTGTGCATCATCACTAAAGTTGGTGACAGCTGTGGTGTGTATCTACATTATGTAAAACAGTAAGTGTTTTTCTGATGGTTTACTTTTCTTAGTGGTACTGGGAATTAAACCCATGGGTGCTGTACCACTGAGTTTATATCCCCAGCTCTTTGTTTTGTTTTTTATTTCGAGACAGGGTTTTGCTAAGTTGCCATCCTCCTGCCTCACCTCCTGATGAGTTCCTAGGACTGCATGCATGCATGTGCTGCTGGGCCTCACTCTGACCATTTACTTTTGATAAACAGTTGTTGAGAACTTTACTTGTGCCAAGCAAATTCCTGTTTTTCAGGAGTTTCCACTATGGAGGATTAATAGAGAAGTAAGAATTATAGTTGATCATATGTTAAAATTTCAACTTTTTGCATGTTAATAGTTGAACTTTTTATACATCAATGCCCACAAATACTTAGCTGTTAACTTTCTAGTCATTATAAGAATCCTGAGTGTTTAAACTTGAAATTTTCCTAAAGAAATAGTGAACAAGAATTTATGAAAATAAGTTAGAGAATTAAAATAGTTGATGAAAATTATGGCAATAAAAATAAAGAATCTTTGCTTGTGTAAAATTCTACCATAGTTTTTCACTTCCTATTGGATCCAATAATGACAATTAAGTTATAGAAGTGATGATTGAGTGGAAAGCAGTTGTTGATGGGGAGAGATGGCACGTGGGCCACACCTTGCTGTGTATCCTTTTGGGCATTTGCTTTGGAAAAAGTGGCTTACATGTTGGTCTACAGTTTTTTACTTTTGAAGTAACTTGCTTCACATAGGGTGTTTCTGAGAAGTGAGTGGGGCTGTGGGAACAAGGACCTGGTGTGAGGCATTCACTGTTGGAAAAATTTCCCTAGCTTTAATGAAGTTTCTAATGAGGACACAGGCATTTTTCCTTTAAAAAATAATGTGATACATTAAAGTCAGGTTTTGTTGGAATTGACAGTCTTAAATTATGTTGATTCCAATGGACAGTGAAGTACTCAAGTACAGGTAAGTACTTGGAACAGTCAAGATTTAGGCTTGAGATCATGATTATCTGCAGTGGACGAATCCCCACAACCCCAGTGAGTATCAAGGAGACTCTGAGTTTGCTTTAGACAGTTGCTTCTATGTAGATGTTCAGTATTTATTTGTTGCATAAAAACTAAGCAGTTCAAATAAAGGATCTAAAATGTTCTCATGGTGATGTAATACATTTACATTTAAATTGAATAACGTGAACCTGATGGTTCAGTTCAGTGAGAGAGGCTGGGAGTGGGGCTCTCCCAGGGACTGGGAAGAGACGTTGCCTCCTGACAGTGGCCTACCACGGGGACATAGCTTTTGGGGACTGGGACCTTTGCCAGTGTCCCTTCCCTGTGTGATTGGAGCGATGAGAGTCCTCTAGGTACCTGAGACCTTCAGTGTTTGCCAGCACTCAGTAACAAAGCATTTATCAAAGTGAAAGCCATTGCTGTGTGCTTTTTTCAGAGCAGATATTTGGTTGAAATATTCCTCTGTAGCTCATGTTCACCTGTGTTCCAGAAAGAATGATTGAAAATTGCATCTGCAGTTTTAAAGCCACAGTGGGCTCATCCGCTATCTAGTAACTTGTGACTCTGGAATTGCCAGCACATGTGGAGGATTTTATGGATCTTGTCTGAGTTCCTCTCTTAGCTTGTCCATTCCTCTTTAAATCTTGGAGTTCAAGCAGTTTTAGGCAGTTTGGGAATTGCTTCTGGATTTTTGTAATCTGGAAAAATTGCTCACCTGTACCTGCTTTTCTTGAGGTACTACATGTGCTTGTCACCCTTGGTTTGAATTTGTGTGGAGAACCCAGGAGGAAAACAAATATATGTCATGTTGCTACATGAAAATAGCCTCCTGAGGTTTTCCACTAGGGGCTATGTTTTAGAATGTTTACCCAGTTCTTAATTCATGAATGCAGTTATGTGCTGTGCCCCTCAAACACAGTGAGTGTAGACACACGGTGAGGGTAGACACACAGTTGGAACGCAGGTCGCATCAGGTTACTTCCTTCACCTGTGACACTCCATAGGGCCTGATTTTGTTCAGAAAGATGAGGTTGGTGTTTTTAATTTAAAATCCCAGTTCACAAAGAAGTCACTGCAAATTGAGTAACAGGTTAGCTCTTAATCTGTTGTGTTCAGTGCTTTGTCGAAGTTATCTGTCAACAAGGAAGTGCTTGCTGAGCATGTCAGCTTTAAAGGAGCATTCCTCATGTGTGCTGACAGCCAGCACTTGTCACTGTGGGCTAGACGTTGTGCTAGGCACCTTATACGCTCTTATTTCATATTTTGTGGTGCTGAGGTTCAAACCCAGGGCCTTGTATGTGAGGCAAGTTGCCATCATTGAGCTACCTCCCCCCAGCCCTTGTATACTTTATGTTAATTTTGAGGGAAATTATTAGGATTTTACCAAGTTGCCCTGGCTGACCTTGAACTTGCTATCCTCCTGCCTCAGCCTCCCTAGTAGCTGGGACTACAGGCAGGAGCTCCTGTACTTGATTTTTTTGTTGCTGTTTGTTTCCTATGTTAAATGTATATAGCAGCCTGCCACAAAGAAGCTGCTGTTCTGGTAAGGATGTTGAGTCTCATGTGCTGAAACTCATTTGCAGGGCTGCATATGCCCTGTGTCTGCTAGGAGACCCCCTAGTGTCCAGGATCTGCTCTCTCACATTCACTGATCTTGTAATAAGCTGTGTGGAGCTGGCCAAGTGTCTCACAGTGACCACCGACTCTGCCCTTCTCCCAGCCCTGTGGTGTAGAGAATTTATCAGCTTGTGACAGAAAATGGAAGACCACAGAAGAAATGTGAATGATCGCAGAGGAGTAGAGCTACAGTAGGACCCAGGACGGTGAGAGCTCAAGGTCTGCGTTGCCTGCTGCCTTTGCCTGAATAAAAGGATCTCTGGAACACGAAACCCTGCACTGCCAGCCTATCCATGGATTTTTCTTGAGGGAATCAGGAAGGACACTTGCAGCAAGTTTCTTGTCTTGCCCTGTGGTGGATTTCAGGACTAGTTTACCAGGGTGTTTGAATCAGTTTGCCAGGACAGCTGCTGTCCTTGTTATCTGAGACTCGACATCTGCAGGTTTGAGTCAGCACCGGTTCCACTTGTAGAGTCTAGCCAGGGTCCCTGATCTCAGCCGTTGTCCTTACAAGCTGACGGGGCCGTGATACTGTGCACCCACCACAGGAAGGTCAGCCACACTAGCGTGTGGATGTGCTTCACAAAAGCTGAAGTGCTGCACAGGCCACGGTACAAGTGATGGTTTGGTCAACTGGGATTATTCTAAAAAAACAAGCTGATCCGTGGTCCACATGCAGAGTGGTTGCACAGAGAGCCATCCGCAGCTGCTATTCTGTAGAAGATGCTGTTTTCCTTTGTTCAAAACAGAAGTCAGTAGAGAGACAGTTTTTAGTTAGAGCAGCTGTCAAAGCCACTGAAACTTCTTGTTGCCTTGCCTCTAGGTTGGACTTGGGGATAGGCAGGGAACCTAGTTCCAACTCCTCACTGTGTAGATGAGGAAATGGGCCCACAACGATGGGGTTGTGTTCTTAACCTGCTCAGTGAGGAAGGCGCTTGTGATTCTGGAGGCCGCACTGATTCTCTGGGCCAGCACCCTTCCCCAGGCCCAGCTCTTCTCAGGGTGCTACTGGTTGCATTTACCCAGGCATCAGACATTGTGGCTCCACGTGGTAAGCCAGAGGCCTTTAATAAGTGTATATTGAGTAAAAAAATGAACCCAAGAATTCACATTTAAAAATTAGACTCTCTAACTTTGAAGTCAGTTCTAGAAGCACCCCTGAAAGAGAATTTCGAACTGATTTGTGGGAAGAGAATACTTTTAGGGTAAACATGTAAACCTCTGTTAGACATAGATTATTTCTGAAGTTGACACAATGTGTCACAATGTGATCACCCAATTTAATGTTTTTGTCATAAGATTTTGTAAAAACATTTTACATGTAAAAACATGTAAAATAATTGTTCACAGGGTCTGTTATTAATTTACCCATTTACAAAGGTACTTAGATTGCTGTCTCCCAGATTTGTTTATCTCACATTTAAAATAACTCGATAAATACTTAAGTTTCCTAAGATTTAAGTGTCTTTTGATTGGCAGGAACAGTAATTGACTCTGACTATGCCTGAAGCAAAGACAAAAGTAGGAGAAAAGTCTCAGAAACCCCTGGAACCAGAGTGGCAAGGAGGACATTGCAGCAGGGAGTCTTCTCTGCAACACAGCTGTGTTGAGAACCGGCTTGGGCCCGTGGAGACAGGTCTGCGAGGCATCCTGATGGCCCCAGGGCAGATGGTGTGCTAGACACAGCAGCTGGATCTGTCTTGGACAGTCAGGTACTATGTTTGGAGTAAACCTTTTCATTTTAAAAACCCTTGCCCTGGTAGATGTCTTGTTTCCCAAATGAATAGTTACACTGCCAGCATGGCAACCAGATTGGATCTGGCTTCATTCCTTCCCCATTACTTGGGATGTGCTCGGGGAATGGGAATTAATTTTTGTATTTGAGATAAATAAAAATTAGGTAGAAGAGGGGTAATTTTAAGTATTCCTTGGTCAAAATATCTTGATATTCAAAATATCTCATTCTTCACATCATCGATTTGCTGCATAAACATGAACAATTAGAAGTTGACTAATGGTGACGGGCTTTCACAACACAGATCTTTGGTAAAGTGTCATGTGTGAACATAAAAATACACAACAGTGAACCTTCTGGCATTCTTCGTAGTTCATCACAGTGTGAAGGCCGACAAGGAACATCTCACTGTGCAAATGTTGAAATCTTAGTCAGTGCAATTGAGAAGGTTTAATTCTTTAGTAAACCAAGTCGAATGCTTAAGAATAGAAAGGTGAGCCTGTGAGAACTCAGTCTACAGAAGTGAAAGTGGATTCAGCTGTACAAGGGAGAAGGAGAGCAGGATGTGAGGGTAATTATGAAGTGTTTGTGGGGTTTACTGCACATTATTCCACATTTCAAAATAGCCTAGAAAGTCCAATGTAAAATAGGCATGTTGCTCTCATTTACTAAGCTCTGACAGGACATTGGTGTGATGCAGATCTTCAGTGAGGTTGCAGTTCCTGCTACTGAATTTGTAGTGAAACCTAATTTTTGAAAAATAAGACAACTCAATAGGCCATAGAATAGCAAATGTAATAATAACAAAAGCTTAAAATGGCAGGGATGCTGTACTCTACTGTTACTATGGTGAGGGAGCAAAAGGCATGGGCAGATCTGCTCATTTCATTTCCTCACACCTATAAAGTTATTTTGTAGTGTGACTCTCATGACAGTCTTGGCAATTTTGATATCTGGCATCTGAAAGAAGGTATGAATGATGTTTTTGAATTTACTGGTGATGTCGTGGCACTGGAACATTTGTGGGATAAAGAGCCATCCTATTACCAAGGCCATTACGTTTCCTCTTCAGAAAACGGGCAGCTTGGAGTCTTAACAGCTAAGGGCTCAAGGCCAGCATTCCTTAAGAGCAGAGAAAGCTCTGAAAATAAAGATCTGTATAGTGAGGTCAGCAGATAACACTGAGGCCGTGGGTGTGCCCAGAGAACTTGCAGTCAGTGCTTGGACAGAGCCAGCTCCAGACACACTAAGATTCTGAGGAACTGTGAGGGAAAACACAAGAAAGTGGACTCCCCGTGTGCCAAGTCAGCGAGATGGTGAGCAATTGCTGAGGAGGCGCGCGTGTGGCAAGGCCTGCTCCATCAGCGTGCCCGCCCTTCTAGTCTGTTGCCAGTGTGAGGGGACAGGTCTCCCACGGCCGTCCACCTTCTCCCCCAGGGTCTTGTTCCTGGAGCGGCTAGCACAACTACTTTTGTTTCTCTGTGGAGCTGCTAGGCTGCGAGCACACAGCTCTGGGACTTGAGGCATTCACTTGACCCACAAGAGAAGACTATTGTTCTGATGGCATCGTTGCCGTCTCTGAAGCCACATGAACCCCAGGAACTGCCCATTCATGCAAATCAATAAATCAATAAATCTGTTCCTAAGCTGGTACAAGTTGAGTTTCTACATGGACCACATCAACCACCACTTACCCCTTCTGGTCCTATAACTTTCCCAAGAAAACTGTTATCAATGGATCTTCTGTGAAATTAGACGTGACTCTGATGTTTTTAATGTGCACAAATCTCCCACTTCCCCCAGGAAGCGGAGAGCCTTGTTTCCCTGGCTTTGGCTCTAACGAGCCTCTGTGCCTGCCTTCATGAGCAGAGCAGCGTGTCCAGCATCATGAGGCCGCCCAGGCAGCGCTAGACCAGGTGACACAGTTTGTGACCCCCTCCTCTCTACTGGTGCCCACCCTTTGACACTGATACCTGGATAGGCCGCACAGGTGTTCCAGCCATATCTTCAACTGACGTCCCAACTACTGCTAGTGCCAACCACCAGACAGCCTGCACAGGTACAAACCCATCCGACACCACACAAGCAAGACAAGCTGTGCCCACCCAGCCCTGCCCAAGTTCCAGATCCAGGAGCAAGTTAAATGACCTTGTGTTAAGCCAAATGGGGTGGATCGTAGTGTCAGGATTGATAACCAAAACAATAGCTACGCAAAATGGTTTGGTTTTTTTTCTTTTTGCAGAATTCTGATCTTGCACAGGCATAAGTATTTCTCTATTATAGATATATTGAGATGAAATTTTAGTAAAGATTCATACTTTGTTTCTGCAAAATTGCCAGAAAGGCTGTGCCCTTCCATGTTTCTACCAACATGTATGAGATTCTTGACCTACCCTTGCCTTTGTTATCACTGGGTATCCACCAAATAAAATGGCTTCAGGTCCTCAAGAAAAGATAGTACATTGTTATGGGAAGCATCATGTCTTCTACCTAGAAGTCATACATTGTTTACAGACCATGCAAGGCATGCATATTACGTAATATGTGTGTTGTGTGTGATTCTCACTTTCCTCAGTTTTCTTTATGGTATGCTACTCGTGTTGGCCATTTGTATTCTAGAATTATTCCTTTTCCTGTGGCTTGTAATGTGCAAATATTTTCTCCAGGTCTGTTCCATTGATTTGTTTGTTTATCTTTGCAAGAAATCACTGATTTCATTACACTACCTTTATATTATCTTCTTTATATTGGTGGGGAAAAAATACTCAATTTCCATTTACTATTATAGATGGAATTCGGAGGAAGCCTGTATTTTTGCAGCATGAATCTTCTCATGCAGGTAGATTTCCACTTACTCTTGATCTCTTGTGGCCTTCAGTTATGTCTTGCAGCTTTCTTTTTATTTCTTAACTGGAATGTAAGATTTTAGCAGCTACCACATGTGAGTCCATTTCCCTGTGACTTGGTTCTCTTGATAGTTATTTGCATGTAATAAAAGTTAATTTTGTACATTGATCTCAGATCTGGCCACCTTGCTGAAATTTCTCCTCAGCTCTGGAAGCGTGACTCTCAGACTCTCAAGGTAGAGGCTGGTCCTCAAGCGCCATCCTGTGAGCTTCCCCCGTGACTATGGTGAGCGTGCCACGTTGTCCTCATGTCATTCCCTCACTGAATGAACAGGACTCATGAAACGGTGCTGGTGAAAAGCATGCTCAGAGTCTTGTGCTGATTTGAATGGGAATACTTTGAGTATTTTGCCAGAGCTTACTAATGAATGCTGTTTGTCAGGTATAGGAAAGTACGCTCTAAGATTCCTAGTATTTTCAGTGTATTGCGAGAAATTAAGAGTTGTATTTTGTCAAAAAAAAATTTTTTTAAGTGTGGCTGGGAGTAGGTGTGTGTGTGTGGATCTTCTCCTTTTTAAAAAATTTAACTCATTTCTAATTTTGAAAAATCTATTGTGCCATTGGGAAAACCCCATAATAATTATGACAGATTATTCTTTTAGTGCACTACAACATTTGATTAATAATATTTTAATTAGTAATTTTATATGTTTGAGATGGGTCTTTTTAAAAACTCTTATCTTGTTTTGGTGTCAGGATTTTATTTACCTTATAGAATGAGTTTAGAAAGTTTACCTCTTTCTTAGGCTCTGGAAGCATTTATTTAACATAGGAATTATTTATTCCTAGAAGTTTAGTTAGAGATAACCGGGGAAACACTAATTTTAACAATTATTCTTTGGCTACCTTTTCAGTTAATGAAATTCCTGCTTTTCTAGTTCTACCGATAGAGAATGTTTTTCCAGAATTTCTAATGTCTTTATGATCATATCTATGTATTTAACCACTGATTCCCAGTCCTTCACTCTTGATATTTTTTTTTTTTTTCTGATTTGTCTTCCAGGTCACTGATTGTCTCTTTACTTGTATCTAACACAACTAAATAGTTGTATCTATTAAACTGCATTCACTGAATTCTTAGTTTTGGATGATTTTCTGTTGGTCTGTTTGTAATTTTCAATTCTCTGTGAAGGCTCATAATTCTATTTTTTATTATATACTATCTGGAGCCCCCTGTAAACTTTTCTATTGTCTCTTATTTCCTCTTGATTTTTAGTATTAATTTTTAATTCAGATTCCGGTTGCTTTTACTTCACATTAAATGTTATTCCTTAAAATTTGTAGATAGAATTTGAGGCCTGTGATGATGTTTATTCCTTGAGAAATGTTTTGTGTTTGGAAGATGACCCAGGGCACTAGCAGTTGCAGATTCCATTAATGCAATGTATAAGTATGATTAGGATTCAAAGCTAGACTTCCCCTTCTGAGACAGCTGAATATTTTTGGTTTATCATTACTCCTAAAATGTAACCTGTGGAGTCTCAATTAAAAGTGTTATGAGGGTTGGACATGGTGGCCACACCTGTAATTCCAGTGGCTTCTAAGGCTGAGACAGGAGGATCTCCAGTTCAAAGTCAGCCTGTGCAAAAGTGAGGTGCTAAGCAACTCAGACCCTGTCTCTAAATAAAATACAAAATAGGGCTGGGGATGTAGCTCAGTGATCGAGTGCCTCTGAGTTCAATCCCTGATACTGCCCCCCTCGCCCCCAAAAAAGTGTGGGGGAGTGCAGGTATGGCCCAGAGACGAGGCACTTGCCTGGCATGCTTGAGGCCCTGGGTTTCATCCCTAGCACTGAAAAGGAGGGAAGGAAGGAAGATTGTGAGAACCCTTTCATCAACTGCAGTTTCGTACCTCTGGACTTGAGAAGCATTCAGAGACTATTTATCTTCCTCTTCTGGAGTATGATGATACCCAATGAAAGAGCCTGAGCCACCAGGTTCACCTCTCTGGCTTGTCCTCCAGGTTGTCCCCATAATCCCCACTACCTTGTCATCTTCTTGATACCTTCTTGCTGGTGGTGCATTATGTTTCATCTAGCCTGGGAGCTGGAGGATCTCTCTTTTTTTTTTTTTTTTTTTTTTTTTTGCGGTTCTGGGGATTGAACCCAGGGCCTTATGCTTACAAGGCAAGCACTCTACCAACTGAGCTATCTCCCCTGCCCTGGAGGATCTATCTTGTGTTATGGTCCATGATTACCAGAAGCCTGGTTTTTGTTTGTGTTTTTGTTGCTGATTCTCTTTGTTACTAGTACACAGGTATGCAGTTGATTTTTGCATATTAATTTATAATCCATTAAACTTTCTCTAAATGTTTTCTTGGTAATTTCTCTAGATCTGCTGGAGTTAGCTGGGTGTTCAGTTATATTTGCTTATAAACAAATATTAATTTTGTTTCTTCCCAACTCTACTAGTTCCTTTATACTGTCTTTCCCTCTGGCTGTAATGTCCGTATGAGGATGAGTACCACTGCATCCTACATGTTTTGATTTAATTTTTCCTTGTTGCTCATATTTAAATATTTTCAAATTTATTCTGTGATTTATATGTTAGCTTAACGTATATTCTTCAGTGTCTAAATATGTGGAAGTTTTTAAATTATCCTTTACTGTTGCTTCTTTTAAATTAATAAATCTTATTTTTTAGAGCAGTTTTAGGTTCACAACAAAATTGAGTAGAAATTGCAGAGATGTCCCCACATATGCACAGCCTCTCCCAGTATCAACATCCTGTCCCAGAGTGGGGCACTTGTAAGCGATGAACCTGTGTTGACATGTTCTCATCATCCAAAGTCTATAGTTTTCACTAGGTTCACTTTTCGTATTGCACAAATGCCTGATGCCATGTGTCCACCCTTGCAATGTTGTATAGGAAGGTTTCACTGCCCTTTGCTCTGCCAATCCCTCCTTCCCTCCCTCCCTTTATTCATTTATTTATTTTTTATACTTGGGATTGAGCTCCCTGCCCACCTTCCTTCCTAACGCTTAGAAATTTCTCATCTTTTTCATTGTCTCCATAGATGTACCTTTTCCAGGGTGTAATAGGATTGGAATTATACATTACATAACCTTTCAGATTGGCTTCTTTTGTTTAGTAAAATGCATGTCTTTTCATGGCTTGCTAGCTGATTTCTTTTTAGTACTGCATAATGTTCTACCATCTGATTGTACCACAGTGTATCCACTCACTTGCTAAAGGACATCTTAGCAATTATGAAAATGGCATCCGTTTTAGCAGTCATAAATAAAGCTGCTGTAAACATCTGAGTGGAGGTTTCTGTGTGGACATCAGTTCTTTTTATCATCTATTATTGATTTTTAACTTATTTGTTTTCAGATTAGAGACTGTTCATCTATATAGTGCCAGTCTTTCGAATGTTTGTAGGACTGACCTTTGTCCTAGCAATTGTACAATTAAAAAAATAGTTGATCAATATTTAAATAATATCTTTTCCAGTCATTGCATACTGTATTAGGGTTCTGGCAAGAAACCGAAAAGCATTTCACTGAAGAGAATTTAATTAGTGATCATCAGCATAAGTATTGAGAGGGTTAAAGTAACCAACATGGGATGTGGAAGAGGTTCTGATGCAGTACAACTACAAGGAGCTGGTCCTAGCCCTAAGCCTGGAGTCAGTAGAAGGGGAATAATGTTACCAGGGCCTGGTAAGAGCTGGGACTGTGAAGTCAATGTCTTAGTCCATTGAGGCTTCTACCATAGACTGGGTAATTTGCCAAGAGTAGAAAAGTACTGCTTACATTTGTGCAAGCTAAGGCCATGGCACCAGCAATTTCTCATGGATGGTGCCATATGTGTGTCTTTTCATGGTAGAAGGTAAATAAACTCCTAAGCCTTTCATAAGGACACAAGTTACTTTACAGAGGCCCTACCTCTTACTACTATCTCTTGGGGGTTGGTTTTCAATATGTGACTTGGGTACACAGACATTCAGACCACAGCAGGTAGGATCTGCTTGGCACTATAGTTAAGGAGAGACAGCATTGTCACATTTTGTCACTGAGGCAGCAGAAAGAGGACAATGTGCTCTCATCTTCATAGTCCTCCATCATCTGGTAATCTATTGGTGACACCCCTTGGCTGCTTTTGGTTTGGAAGCAAATCTAAAGAAAGTCTGGGAGACGCCATCCATGGGAACCAAGAATAACCAGCAAGTGTAAGTTTCTCATATGTATCCACTGAAACTAAATTATAGCTTAACTATGGGTGGGGGGCTTGGGCTGTCATTTACTGAGTTGTGTAAAGATTCTCCCTATGTTTGTGGATTTGTTAATTTCTCTTGTTTTGTGTTTATTTTTTTTATATTGAGTCCATGTTACTAGATGTATACAAGTGTAGAACTGTCATATTTCCCCCTTGATTTGAAACTTTTATCAGTACGTGGCAATCTGATTTTATCTCTAGTAATTTTTTGCCTTAAAGTCTAATTTGTCTTATGTTAATATAGGTAGCTGACTTTATTTCAATTTGTTTTTCTGTTTTTCCATTCTTATTAATATTTTTCTGCTTATTTTAGATACACCTTGCTTAACAGCATATAGCTATGTTTTCTTTCTTTTTAAAATCCAATCTGGCATTCCTTCTTTTAATATGATGATTTAGTTCGTTTATATTTGTTATGATTCTAATTTGTACATTTGCATAGCATCTCATTGTATATTATTTGTATTTTTTTTCTTCCTTACTATACCATTTAAATGTCTAGTCAGGAAAAGAAAATTCTCTGTGTTTAATATAAAGGTAAATTTTTATAAAAGTGATGGAAAGATGGAGAAGCACAAAGGGAAATATAAGGTTGCCCAAAGATTAGTAACTGGAAAATATTGTTATTACACCTAGGGTGGATAAGGCCAAAAAGAAATGGGAGTTGAAGCCGCCTTCCACATATGACAGTTGCCATTGGTATTGCTGCTACAAGAAGGAGAGATGAATTCACCCTGTTTTTTAGTTTCCACCAATGCCTTCCACTGGCAGAATTTACCAGAAAGCTACATAGCAAGGAATCTGGCGTTGTACACCAACAGGAGAGAGAAGAGTTTAGGAGAATGAGTGAACAGCTAAACAAATACTATGCAGCACCCTGCTTTTTTTCTAAATATTAAAAATGCCCCATTATTCAAGTTTTATTGTTGGAAGTTAAATGCACTGTGTATTCTTTTCATAGTTACCCTTGCCATTTAACTTGCATACCTAGCAAGACCTGAAGTTAGTTATTTAATATCTTTACTCTCCCTCTAACGTTGTAAAGACCAATGTATATGTATTGTTTTTCAGTATTTTGATATTACATTTTTCTGTGAAATGGACATTATTATTGATTTATAGTCAATTTTGTTTAGATTTGTGTTTACTCTTATGAATAGATTTGCTTACCATGCCTTCTTGCATCTCTGAAATTCTGAGAAATTTTTTTTTCCTGCCTTAAGTACTGACTTTAGTGTTTTCTTTAATGAAAATCTGTTGGTTTACTCTTTAAGATTCAGTCTAAAAATATGTACCTTTGATATTTATAAGGCAGTAGCTCAGGGCAAAGAATCCTAGAGTGACAGGTTGGGGTTTTTTCTTTTTAGTACTGAGGATGGAACCCAGGGCCTTGTACATGCTCTACCACTGAACTGCACCCTTAGCCCTTTAATTTGATTTTGAGAGAGGGTCTTGCTAAGTTGCCCACACTAGTCTCAAACTTGCAACTCTCCTGCCTTAGCCTCCCAAGTGGTTGGGATCACAGGTGAGCACCCTACACTTGACTTTCCTTTGTTTTTCACTTCTGCTATTACTTTAGAGAAGTCAGTAGTCCACAAATTGTCCTATTGTGTTTGAGGTAATTATTTTTTCTTGGCAGCTTTTAAGAAATATTTTCCTTTTGAATTCTTTGAGTCTACTTTTATCTGATCTAATTTTGCTTTCTTTCTTTTAGATTTTTTCTTAGTATCCAGTGAATGTCATTGACCCAAAAATTGATAGCTATCAACAGCATTAGAAGACCTCCTGATTATTCTCTTTGGTATCACCATTTACAGCTCCAATTACATATATCCTTATAATTCTTATTCTATTCTTCATGCTCTGAATCTAATTTTAAAGTATATATTTTTCTTTATCTCAACACATTGCATTCTAGAGCATTTCTCTGGCTCAGTCTTCCACACAATGAATTCTCTTGTCCAAAATATCTAATCTATTATTTATTCAGTAAATTGATTTGGGGGCTGGAGTTGTTGCTCAGTGGTAGAGTGCTTGCCTAGCATGTGTGAAGCACTGGGTTCAATTCTCAGCACCACATGTTAATAAATAAAATAAAGGTTCATTGTCAATTAAAAAAAGAAGAAAACCTTTTAAAAAATTGATTTTTAAATTTCAGTTCTGTTTCTCATTTCCAACTTACTTATTTTTTTAATATATCATTGCTCTTGGACCTGTTATTGAGCGTCTCTTATTTTTAAATTATATTAAACATAGCTGTTATACAATCTTTGGTAGTTAGAATTCTTGATGTTTTTGAGGACTTTATTTTGTTCTATCTGGTTCTCACTTGTAGTACTCTATAGGAATTCTTGCGGACTCATGTGTTCCTTCATTGGGATTTGGTTTTACTTCTGTTAACTTCTCTGGTCTCTAATAAGCTGGAAATAAAGGTATGTTAAACCTTTACCAGTGGGTTTCTCAAACCATATTCCTAGAATAAATTTAGACCATAAACACTCATGAAAGATGGCTTGAGTTGCCTGAAGTGCTGGTGAGTCCACTCAGTAGTGAAGACCCTTCATGGTGAAATGAAATGACCTCAATGCTGAAGTGGAGTCCCCTCATGCTAAGTGAAATCCCCTCATGTGAAAGGTAAGGTATGCTTATTCTGAAGTGAAGTCTCCTTAATGCTGAAGTGAGTCCCCATGATGCTAAAGTGAGGTTCCCTTAATGCTGAAGTGACATACACTCATGCAGAAGAGGAATCCTGTCACACTGAAGCAAGGTCACCTAAATGCTGAGGTGGAATACAATCATACCTAAGGAAGTATGCTAATTTTAAAGTGAAGTTCCTTGAAGACTGAAGTCTCCTCATACTAAAGTCCCTTCATGCTGAGGTGAAATTTCTTCAATGTTGGAGTGCAGTTCCCTCATGCTGCAGGTAAGTCCCCTCACGCTGAAGTGAAATTCCCTGAATTCTGAACTGCAGTCTCCTCAGTGCTGAAGTTAAATACCCTCATGCTGAAATGAAGTGTACTCATGCAGAAGAGGAATCCTTTAATGCTGAAGTGAAGTCCTCTCAATGCTGAAGGAATACGCTCACACTTACGGATGTCTGCTGATTGGGAGGTGAAGTCCCTCATGCTGAAGGGGAATCCCCTTGTGTGAAACGAAGTCCTCTCATGATGAAGTGAAGTCCCCTTATGCTGAAATGAAGACCTCTCACACTGAAGTGAAAACTTCTTGCCAAAGCAAAGTCCCCTCACACAGAAATTGAATCCTTTAACAATGAAGTGAGGTCACCTCAATACTACTGTGAAGTTTTCTCATACTGAGCTGAAGCCCCTTCAATGATGAAGTGGAATCCCTTCATTCAAAAGTGAAGACCCCTAGTGCTGAAGATAAGTCTACTAAGACTGAAGTGGAGTCCCATCATGCTTAAATAGAGTCCCCTCAGTGCTGAAGTGGAATCCCTTCATGATGAGGTAGAGTACCCTTATGCTGAACTGGAGTTCCCTCATACTGAAGTGAAATCCCCTCACACTGAACTAGAATACAATCAATGCTAATGTGAAGTCTGCTCATGCTGATGTGATGTACCCTTATGCTGAGGTGAAGTCCCATCATGCTGAAGAGGAGTCTTTTCACTGCTGAAGTGAAGTTACTTATATAAAGGGAAATGCCCTCATAATGAAGTCCCCTCAATGCTAAAGAGGATTCCCTCCGATGCTAAGTGAAATCTCATCAATGCTGAATTGGAGTCTTCTCAATGCTGAAGTGAAGTCCCTTCATGCTCAGGGTAAGTCTGCTCATGCTGAAGTAAGTCCCCTCCTGCTGAAGCAAAATCCCCTAAATGCTGAGGTGAATTCTACTCATGCTGAAGTGGAGTACTCTCAATGGTGAAGTAAAGTAAAACGGTGAGGGTCATCATTTTAGCTGAAGAATAGTCCCCTCAGTGCTGAAGTGAACAAACTTCATGCTGAATGTAAGTCCCCAGAAGCAAAAGTGAAGTCCCCTAAATGGTGAGGTAGAATCCCTTCAGTGCTGAAGTGAAGTCCCCTAAATGCTGAAGTAGAATCCCCTCAATACTGGAGTGCAGTACCACATGCTAAAGTGGAAATCCCCTCATGCCAAAGTGGAGTACTCACAATTGTGAAGTAAAGTTCCCTCATGCAGAAGTGAAGTTCCCTTATGCTGAAGTAAAGTTATCTTAATACCTAAGTAAAGTCACCTTATGCTGAAGTGAAAACACTCCCGCTGAAGTGAAGTCCTCTCCTGGTGAAGTAAAGTCTTGTGCTGAAATGGAATCCCTTAACACTGAAATAAAGTACCTTAGTGCTAATGTGAAGTCCCATTATGCCGATGTGAAGTCTTCAGAGCTAAAGTGAAATACCCTCCATGCTGAAAATGGAATCCTTTTCGTGCTGACGTGAAGACCCCTGATTCCGAGTGACTTCCCTGATGCTGAAGTTGAGTCTCCTCAGTGCTGGAGTAGAGTCCCTTTAATGTTGAAGTAGAATTCCCTCAATGCTGACCTGGAGTCCCCTCATGCTGAAGGTAAGTCCCCTGATGGTGAAGTGAAGTCCCCTCATACTGAAAGTAAGTCCCCTCATTGCTGGAGTCCCATTATGCTAAAGGAAAGTCTCCTCATGCTGAAGCGAAGTACCTTCAATGCTGAAGTGGAGACCCCTCATGCTGATGTGGAGTACTCAATGCTGAAATAAAGTCCCCACATGCTGAAGTGCAATTCCCTCAATGCTGAACTGCAGTCCCCTCAACGTTGAAGTTAAGTACCCTAATGCTGAAGTGAAATCCTTCATGCTGAAGTGAAGTTTACCTCTTACTGAGGTGGAATGTCCTGATGCTGACATGAAGTCCCTTCATGCTAAAGCAAAGGCCCTCACATCGAATTAAATTCCTCTCAAATCTGAAGTGAAGTCCCCTTGTGCTCTACTGCAGTCCCCTCAGTGCTGAAAATCCTAATGCTGAAGTGGAATCCCTCACACTGAAGGGAAGTCATCTCGTGCTGAGGTGAAATACTCTGATGCTAACATGAAGTCCCCTCATGCTTGAAAGTAAGTCCCCCCAAGTGAAGCCCCCTCTATGCTGGAAGTGAGTCCCCTCATGCTGAAGTGAAGGTCCCTCATACTGAAGTGAAGTTCCCTCAATGCTGATGTGAAGACTCCTCGTGCTGAAGATTAAGTCCCCTCATATTGCAGTGAAATCACCTCATGCTGAAGTGGAATCCCCTTATGGCTGAAGTGTAGTACTGTCAGTGCTGAAGTAAAGTCCCATCATGTTGTAGTGAAGTCTACTTAATACTGAACATGAGTCCCCTCACACTGAAGTGTAGTCCCCTGATGCCGAAATGAAGTCTCTCATTGCTGAAGTGGAATCTCCTCACACTGAAATACAGGCCACTCAATTTTGAAGTGAAATCTCCTCACAAAGAAGTGGAGTCCCCTTATGCTGAAGGTAGGTCCCATCATGCTGAAGTAAAATTCCATCAGTGCTAAAATCAAGTCTCCTCATGATGAACTGAAGTCTCTTGAATGCTGAAGTGATTACCCCTCATGCTGAAGTGGGCAATTGTCACTGCTGAAGTGTATTCCCCTCAAAACTGAAGGAGAGTTCTCTCATGCTGATTAGAAGTCCCCTCATGCTCTAGTAAATATCCCTGATACTAAAGTGGGGTCCTCTCAATGCTGAAATAAAGTTTCCTCACTGCTGAAATTGTGTACCCTCAATGTTCAAGTGAAGTCCTCTCATGGTGATGTGGAGTTCTCTCAATGCTGAAGTGAAGTCCCTCATGTTGATGTGAAGTTCTTTAACACTGAATTGAAACTTTCTCAACGCTGAAGTAGAATTGACTCATGCTATCATGAAATCCCTTCATGATGAAATAAAGTCCTCTCAATGCTGAACTGAAGTTCCTGATGCTAAAATGAAGACCCCTGATGTTGAGGTGAAGTCCCCTCCCCAAGCTCAAGTGAAATTCCCACAATGCTGAACTGAACTGCAGTCTCCTCAATGATGAAGTGAAGTGCCCTTACACTGAAATGAAGACCCCTCATGCTGAAGTAAAATTTAATACTGAATTAAAATCACCTCATGCTAAAGTGAAGTTCTCTCATCGTTAAGTGAAGTCCCCTCAATACTGAACTGAAGGCCCCTCAGTACTGAAGTAGAATACCTTCATGCTGAAGTGAAGAACTTTCATTCTGAAGGTATGTCCTCTGATGCTGAAGTTGAGTCCTCTCCACGTGGAAGTGGAATTCCCTCAATGCTGAAGTGGAGTCTTCTCAATGCTGAAATGAAGTTCCTTCACAGTACAGGTACATCCCTTCCTGGTGAAGTGAAGTCCCCTCAATTCCAAAGTGAGCAGACTGCAAACTGAATGAAAATCCCTGATGGGTGAAGCGAAGTCCCCTCATGCTGAAGATATGTCCCCCTAGGCTTAAGTGAAGTCCTCTCATTGCTGAAGTGGAGTCCTATTATGCTAAAGAAAAGTCTTCCTTATGCTGAAGTGAAGTACCTTCAATGCTGAAGTGGAGACCCCTCATGCTGATGTGGAGTACTCTCAATGCTGAAATAAAGTCCCCGCATGCTGAAGTGCAATTCCCTCAATGCTGAACTGCAGTCCCCTCAACGTTGAAGTTAAGTACCCTAATGCTGAAGTGAAATCCTTCATGCTGAAGTGAAGTTTACCTCTTACTGAGGTGGAATGTCCTGATGCTGACATGAAGTCCCTTCATGCTAAAGCAAAGGCCCCTCACATCGAATTAAATTCCTCTCAAATCTGAAGTGAAGTCCCCTTGTGCTCTACTGCAGTCCCCTCAATGCTGAAGTTAAAAATCCTAATGCTGAAGTGGAATCCTTCACACTGAAGGGAAGTCATCTCGTGCTGAGGTGAAATACTCTGATGCTAACATGAAGTCCCCTCATGTGGAAAGTAAGTCCCCTCATGTTGAAGCAAAGGCTCTTCACACTGAAGTAAATTCTCCTCAAATCAAAGTGAAATTCCCTCAGTGCTAAAGTTAGGAACCCTAATGTTCAAGTGAAATCCCTCACACTGAAGTGAAGTTCCTTCATACTGTAGTAAAATCACCTAGTACTGAAGTTCCCCTCCTGCTGAAATGAAGTACCCTAATACGGAAGTGGAATCCCCTCATGCTGGAGTGAAGACTTCTAATGCTGATGTGAAGTCTCCTCAATGCTGAAGACCCCTCATGCTAAAGTGAAACTTCCTTAATGGTGAACTGCAGTCCTCAGTGTTGAAATACCCTCATGCTGAGGGATCCTCTCACACTGAAGTACAGTACCCTCAATGCTGAAGTAAAGTCACCTTATGCTGAGGTGAAGTCCCCTCAACACTGAAGTGGAATCACCTTATTGCTGAAGCAGAGTCCCCTCATACTGAAGTGAAGTCCCTCATTGTTGAAGTGGAATCCCCTCAATTTTGAAGTGAAGTCTCCTTATGCAGAAGTGGAGTCCCCTTATGCTAAGGCAAAAACCTCATGCTGAAATAATGTCCACTCAATGCATAAGTCAAGTCCCCCCATGCTGAACTGAAGTCTAAATGCTGAAGTGAATACCCCTCATGCTGAAGTGGGTACTGTCAATGCCATAGTGGATTCCCCTAAATGCTGAAGTGGAGTTCCCTCATGCTGTATTGAACTCCCCTCATACTAAAGTGGGGTCCTCTCAATTCTGAATTGAAGTCCCTTCATGCTGATGTGAATTCCTTTCATGCTGTATTAAAGTCCCCCCTCACACTGAAGTGAAGACACTTCAATGCATAAGTGAAGTTTTCTCAATGCTGAAATGAAGTCCCCTCATGCAAAAATGGAATCCTTTAATGCTGGAGTGAAGTCATCTCAATACAAATGCAAAGTATCCTTATGTTGAGGTGAAGTCCCCTCATGCTGAAGTGAAGTCCTATCAATGCTAAAGTCCCCTCAATGCTGAAACAGAATTCCTTCATGCAAAAGTGAAGACCCTTCACTTTTAGTGAGTCCCCTAATGCTGAAATGAAGTCCCATAATGCTCAAATGGAGTTACCTCACTGCTGAAAGGGAATCCCCTCGTGCTGAAGTGGAGTCCCCTTATGCTAAAGTGAAGACCCATTATGCTTAAATGGAGTCCCCTCAATGCTGAGGTAGAGTCCTTTTAATGCTGAAGTGAAGTTGCCTTATGCCAAAGGTTAAGTACCCTCATGCTAAACTAAAGTCCCCTCAGTGGTGAGGTGGAGTGAGTTCATTATTAAAGTGAAACCCTTGAATGCTGATGTGAAGTCTTCTCAATGCTGAAGTGCAGTCCCCTCATGCTAACAGCAAGGCTGCTCATTCTGAAGTGGAGTTCCCTTGATGCTGAAGTGGATTCCCCTCAATACTGAAGTGGATTACCCTTATGCTGAAGTGGAGTGCTCTCAATGGTGAAGTAAATTCCCCTCATTCTGAAGTGGAATCCACTCAAATCTGAAATTGGAGTACCCATAATACTGAAACGAAGTCCCCTCATGCTGAAGGTAAGTCCCTTCAAACTGAAGTGAAATCCCCTAAATGCTGAGGTGAATTTCCCTCACACTGATATGGAGTGCTCTCAGTGGTGAAGCAAAGTGCTCTAACCCTAAAGTGACAACCCTTATACTGAAGAAAAGTCCCTTCAATACTGAGTGATCTTTCCATAATGTTGGAATGAAGTTCTCTCATGCTGAAGGTAAGTCCCCTCATGCTGAAGCAAAATCCTTTCTTGCCAAAGTGAAGTCCCCTCACATTGAATTGAAGTCCTCTTAATGCTGAGGTGAAGTCCCCTCGTGATGAAGTGAAGTACCCTCACATTGAAGTGAAGAGCCTCATGCTGAACTAGGGTACTGTCAGTGCTGAAGTGGTTTCCCATCAGTGCTGAAGTGGAGTCCTTTCAATGCTGAAGTGAAATAGCCTCAAAGGTGAAGTACAATCCCCTCGTGCTTAAGTGAAGACCTGTATGGTGAAGGTAAGTCCCATGATGTTGAAGTAACTGCCCTCACTGCTGAAGTGGAGTACTCTTAATGCTGAAGTGAAGTCCCCTCATTGCCATCATGCTTAAGTGAAGTCCTCTAAATGCATTAGTGGAGTCCCCTCATACTTAAGTGAAGTTCTTTCAATGCTGAAGTGGGTTCTCCTCATGCTGAGGTGAAGTCTGCTCATGCAGAATTGGAGTCTTTTAACACTGAAATGAAGTACTGAGATGTCAGTACTAATGTAATGTATCCCCATGCTGAAGTGAAGTCCTGTCACTCTTAAGTAGAATCCCTTCATGCTGAAGTGGAGAACTATCAATGATGAAGTGGAATCCCCTCAGATCTAAAATTGCAGTACCCATAATACTGAAGTGAAGTCTACTCATGCTGAAGGGATCCTTCAGGCTGAATCAAAATCCCCTAAATGCTGAGATGAATTCCACTCACACTGAAGTGGAGTACTCTCAATGGTGAAGTAAAGTGCCCTAATGCTATAGCGATGACCCTAATGATTAAGAAAAGTCCCCTCAATGCTGAAGTGATCTTTCCCCAGTGTTGGAGTGAAGTTCCCTCATGCTGAAGGTAAGTCCCCTCATGCTGAAGTGATAGCCTCTCATGCTGAAGTGAAGTCCCCTCACACTGAATTGAAGTCCTCTTAATGCTGAGGTGAAGTCTCCTCATGGTGAAGTCTCCTCATGCCGAAGTGAAATTCCCACAATGCTGAACTGCAGTTGCCTCAATGATGAAATGAAGTACCCGCATGCTGAAGACCTCTTGAGCTGAAGTGGTCTTCTAATGCTGAAGGGGAATCCCTTCACACTGAAGTGAAGTTCCTTTTTGTTGCAGTAGAGGCACCTAATGCTGAAGTGAAGATGCCTTATTGCTAAAAATAAATCCTCCCATAGAGAAGAGAAATCCCCTCAATACTTAAGTGGAGTCCCTTCAATGATGAAGTGAAATACACTCATACTTAAGAAAGTACATTTCTTTTGAAGTGAAATCCCCTCAGTTATAAAGTGAAATACTCTCATGCTGAAGTGAATTCCCCTAATGCTGAAGGGGAATCCTCTCAGGCTGAACTGAAGTCCCCTTAATGCTGAAGTAAAGTCACTGCATGCTTACTTCATGAAGTCCCCTCATGCTGAAGTGGAATTTCTAATGCTGAAATGAGGTCCTCTCAATGCTAATATGAAATGTCACGCTGCAGTGAAGTTCTCTCAATGCTGAAGTGGAATGCTTCATGCTGAAGTGAAGACCCCTCATTCTGATTGTAAGTCCCCTGATGCTAAAGTTGAATCTTCTCAATGCTGAAGTGTAGTACATTTGATGCTGAAGTGAACTTCCCTCAATGCTGAGGTAGAGTCTCCTCAATGCTGAAGGGAAGTCCCCTCATGCTAAACAAAAGTCTGCTGATGCTGAAGTTCCCTCAATGATGAACTGAAGTCCCCTGAGGCTACAAGTAAGTTCCCTCAAGGTGAAATCCCCTCAGTGCTGAAAGTGAATTTTTTCACAATCAAGAGAAGTCCCCTCAAAGCTTAGGTGAAGTCCCTCATGTTGAAGTGAAATTTCCTTATGCTGAAATGGAAGTCCACTCTTGAAGTGGAATCCTTTCAGTGCTGTAGTATATGCCCCTGGATGCTGAAGTGAAGACCCCTTATTCTGAAAGTGAGTTCTTTAATGCTGATGTTGAGTCCCTCAGTGCTGAAATGTAGTCCCTTCAATGCTGAGGTGAAGTTCCCTCATGCTGAAGTGAAATCCCCTAAATGCTGAAGTGAATTCTCCTCATGCTGAAAGTGGTGGAATAAAGCCCCTCCTTGCTTAAGTGAAGACCCCTCATGCTGAGAAGTTCCTTCAATGCTGAAGTGAAGTTTCCCCAATTTTAGAATGAAGTTCCCTCATGCTGAAGTGATATCCTCTCATGATGAAGTCCCCTTATGCTGAAGTAAAGTCCTCTCAACACTGGAATGATTCCCCTCATACTGAAATGAAGACCTCTGATGCTGAGGTGAAGTCCCATCATGCTGAAGTGAAGACCCCTACTGCTAAAGGAAGTCCCTTCATGCTGAAGTAGAGTCCCCTCATTCTGAAATAAGGTACCCTCTTGCTGAAGTGAAAACCTTCATGCTGAAGTAAAGTCCCTTCATGCTGAAATGGAATCCCTTAATGCTGAAATGAGGTCCCGTTAATGCTATTTGAAGTCCCCTCAGCTAAAGTGGAATCCCTTGACACGAAAGTGAAGTCCCCTCAATGTTAATGTGTAGTCCCCTCATGCTGAAGTGAAGTCCTCTCAGTGCTGCACTGAAGTTTCCTCAATGCTGAACTGGAATCACTTCATGCAGAAGTGAAGACCCCTCATGCTGAAGGTAAATCCCTTAATGCCGAAGTGACATCCCCTCATCCTGAGGTAAAGCCCCATTATACGCCAGTGGAGGCCTCTCAATGCTGAAATGAAGTCACTTTATGCTGAAGGTAAGTACCCTCGTGCCAAAGTGAAGTTCCGTCAATGCTGTAGTAGAATCCCCTCAGTACTAAAGTGAAATCCTTCACTGCTGATATGAAATCCTCTCCTGATAAAGGGAAGTCCACTCATGCTGAAGGTAAGTCCCCTCATGCTTAAGTGAAGCCCCTAATGCTAAGTTGAACAAACCTCATGCTGAATGGAAGTCCCCTGATGCAGAAGTGATGTTCTCTCAATGGTGAGGTGGAATACCCTCAATGCTCAAGTGAAGTCCCCTTAATGCTGAAGTAATGTCACCTCATGCTGATGTGAAGACCCTCAAGCTGAAGTGAAGACACTTCATGCTGAAAATAAATCCCTTCATGTGGAAGTAAAGTCCCCTCAATACTGAAGAAGAATCGCTTCAGGGATGAAAGGGAATACATTCATACTTAAGGAAGTCTGCTAATATTGAAGTAAAGACCCCTCAATGCTATAGTTAAGAACGCTTGTGCTGAAATGAAGTCTGTTCATGCTGAAATGAAAATCTTTATGCTGAAGTGAAGTACCATCATCCTGAAGTGAAGACTCTTCATTCTGAAATGAATTCCCCTCATGCTATAGTTGAAAACCCTCTTGCTGAATTGAAGTCCTATCATGCTGAAATGAAATCCCCTTATGCTGAAGTGGAATCCATTAATGCTGAAACAAAGTCACCTTAATACTAATGAAAAGTCTCCTCATGCCAAAATGAAGGCCCCTGATGCTGAATTGAAGACCCCTCCATGCTGAGGTGAAGTCTTCTCATGTTCAAGTAGAATCCCCTCATACTGAAGTGAAATTCTCTCAATGCTGAACTGCAGTCCCCTTAATATTTAAGTTTAGTAGCCTCACGTTGAAGTCGAGACCTCTCATGCTGAAATGAATTTCACCACATGCTGAAATACCCTCTTGCTGAAGGTAAGTTCACTCATTCAGAAGCGAAGTCTTTTATTTATTTATTTGTTTTTGATAATAAGTATGATCCGTTTTAATTCCTTCCCCCCCCCCCAGTACTGGGGATTAAACACAAGATATCACATATGCTAGACAAGGCCTCTACCACTGAGCTACATCCCCAGCCCTTTTGAAATGTTATTTTGAGCCAGACTGACCTGGAATGTACTATCCTCTTACCCCAGCCTCCTGATAGCTGGGGTTACAGGCATGCACCACCACACCTGGCTGTTTTATGTCTTTCTGTACCAGCACCTAACACAATGCCTAGTGCATGGGAGTTGCCCAAGAATTACCTTTTTTTTATCAGCTGTTTCTTTTTTTATTTTTTTTATTAAAATCTTTTTTATTTTTGCAGACTGCATTTTGATTCATTGTACACAAATGGGATACAACTTTTCATTTCTATGGTTGTACACAATGTAGATTCACACCATTCGTGTAATCATACATTTACATAGGGTAATACTGTCTGTTTCATTCTTTCTGTCCTCCACCCCCTTCCACCCCATTTTCCTCTACACCATCCAAAGTTCCTTCATTCTTGAAGTGAAGTCTTCTTAATATGAAGTGGAATACACTCATACGTGAGGAAGTTCACTAATTTTGAAGTAAAGTTTCCTGAATGCTGAGGGGAATCCCCTCATACTAAAGTGAAATCCCTTCATAGTGAAGTTCCCCTCATTCTGAGGTGTAATCACCTGACACTGAGGTCTCCTTCACTTAATTACGTGAAGTCTTCTCATGCTGAAATAAAGTCCCTTATGCTGAAGTTGAGTTCACAGTGCTGAATGAAGTCCCCTCATACCAAAGTGGAGTCTCATGCAGAAAACAAGCCCCTCATATTGAAAAGAAGTCCCCTCGTGCAGAAACGAAATCTCTTCACACTTAAGGAAAACCCACTGAATGCTGAAGTGGAATTGCCTCATGCTGAAGTGAAGTCTCCTTGGCTGAAGTGGAGTCTTCTTTATGCTTAAGTGGAATTTTCTTATACCAAACAAGAAACCTCTCATGCTGAAGGTAAGTCCCCTACCACTAAAGTGAAGTACTGTGAATGCCGTAATGGGTCCCAACAATGGGAAAGTGGAACGCCCTCAATGCTGAAGTGAAGTCCCCCCAAATCCTCATGCTGAAATGTTGTCTACACATGCTGAAGCGAAATCCCCTCAGGCTCAAGAGAATTTGCCTCACCTTGAATTGAAGTCACCTCATCTTGAAGTAGAGTCCCCTTATGATGAAGTGGAATCCCCTCTAACTGCAGTGAAATGTTCTCAATGCTGCAATGAAGTACCCTCACATAGAAGTAGAGTCCCCTCATGCTGAAGCCAAGTCCCCTATGAACTGAAGACCTCCATACTGGAGTCTTCTCAGTGCTGAACTGGAATCTTCTCATGCTGAAGGGAAGTCCCCTCCTGCTCTCATGCTGAAGTAGAGTATTCTCAACGCTCATGTGAAGTCCCCTCAATTCTGAGTAGAATCCCCTCATGCTGAAGTGAAGAATCCTAATGTTGAAGGTAAGTTCCATCATGCTGAATTTAAGTACCCTCATTCAGAAGTCAAGTACCCTCACTGCTAAATTGTAGTCCTCAGTGCTGAAGTTGAGTCCCCTCATACTGATGTCTCTCAATGCTAAAGTGAAGGCCCTTCATGCTGAAGTGAACTCCCTTCAGTTCCGAAGTGAAATCACCTCAGTGCCTAAATGAAGTCCCCTTGTGATTAAGTGAAGTCTCCTCAATGTTGAAGTGGAGTATCCCTAATGCTGAAGGTAAGTCTCTTCATGCTGTAGTGAAATTCCCTCATGTCAAAGTGAAATCGTCTCAATGCTAACGTGAAGTTCCCTCAGTCCTGAAGTGAATACCCTTATGTTGAATGTAATTCCCCTCAATGCTGGAGTGGAATTCCTTTATGCAGAAGTGAAGACCCCTGAAGCTGAAAATAAGTCCCCTCATGTTGAATTAAGTCTCCTCAATGCTGAAATGACATCCCCTCATGTTTAGGTAAAGTTCCATCATGCTGATGTGAAGTACCCCTTACACTTAATTGAAGTACCCTTAATGGAGAAGTGAAATCCCCCCATTCTGAAGGGAAATTTCATGCTGAAGTGGAATCACTTCATGATGAAGTGAAGTCTCCTCAATGCTGAAATGAAGTCCTCTCCTGCTGCAATCAAGTCCCCTCATGTTGAAGTTGAGTCCCCTCTTGCTGAAGTGAAGATCCTTTATGTTAAAATGGAGTACCATTGTGCAGAAGGGAAATCCCTCATGCTGAAGGGAAGTTCCCCGCATCCTGAAATGCAATCCTCTCAGTGCTGAAGTGAAGTCCCCTAAATGCTGAAGTGGAATTTCCTCATGCTGAAAATAAGTCCCTACCTGCTGAAGTGAAGTATGGTCAATGCTGAAGTGGGTCCCTTCAATGCTGAAGTCCATTCATGCTGAAGTGTAGTACCTAATGCTGAAGTTGAGTACATGCAATGCAAAAGTTAATCCCCCTCAGTACTGAAGAAATGTCCCCTCAATGCTGAAGTGAAGACCAGTCATGTTCAAGTGAAGTCCCCACATACTGAAGTGGAATCCCCGCATGCTGAAGTTCAGTTCACTCATGCTGATGTTGAGTCCCCTCAGTGCTGCAATGGAATCCCCTTATGCTGTCACTGAGTCCCCTTATGCTGATATGAAGTCCCCTCATGCTGAAGTGGAATCCCCTCATTCCTGAATGAATTTCCCTTTAATACTGAAGTGATGTCCCCTCTTGCTGAAAGTAAGTCCCCTCAATGCTGAAATAAAGTTCGCTTATGCTGAAGTCCCCCCAGATTCCTTCATGTGGAGTGAGTCCCTCATGCTCAAGTGGGAAATGGCCTCACACTCAGTCTTCTCATGCTGAAGTGAAGTCCCCTCATACTGCAGTGGACTCTGCTCATGTTGAAGTGATGTTCCCTCACGCTGAAATGAAGTCCCCACATGCTGAAGTACCTTCAGTGCTGAAGTGGAGTCCCCTCTTGCTGAAAGTAAGCACCCTTAATACAAGCATGAATTGCCTTCATGGTGAAGTAGAGTCCCCTCATTCTCAAGTTCCCACATACTGAAGTGAAGTCCCCTTAGTGTCGAAGTGAAGTTCCTTCAATGCTGAAGTGGAATCCCCTTATGCTGAAGGGAAGTCTCCTATCGAAGTAGAGTCCCCTCATGCTTGAGTGTAGTTTCCTCACAATGCAGAAATCTTCTCACTGAAGTGAGAAGCAGCACATCAGTGCCTAGGTCTTGGTTCCAAGTATCATTCCCTACTGAAGTGAGCCAGGGCCTCTTGAAGCAAGGTTGGTCCCAGGCTGCACAGGGAAAACATCTGTGACTGGAGCATCTTGTACCAGAGATGGGGGAAATGCCAAATGACACTGGGTCATCCTGAAGGAGCTGCTATGGTCAAATCTGAGCATTAAAAAAGGATAGTAATAAGTTACAACACACCAAATAAAAAGCCCACCAGTCTTCTCAACATAATAAATGAGTCATAAATGTAGTTGAGTGCCAACCAGTAAATAGAATGAGTGATGGCATTAGGACATCACTATTTGGCATTCATGAGAATGACAAAGCAGGCAAGAATCACCAATACTTAGGAGAAAGATGGATACATAGTCTCAGGATATCTACACATGGGATGATTCCACATGATGAATGTTTTCATTGCCAGTAGTGAGATAAACTCAGCTTTTTGTTGCTGTGACCAAAATACCTGACAGAAATGACTTAGAGGAAGGAATGTTTATTTTGGCTCATGGTTTCAGAGTTTCAGTCCATGATTGACCAATTCCATCACTCTGGGCCTGAAGTGAGGCAGAACATCATGGTGGAAGATGTGCAGAGGAAAGCTGCCCGGCTCATGGCAGCTGGGGAGCAGAGACTGAAACAGAGAAGTCATCATGCGCAGGTCCCTGGTTCCAGGACTGCCCAGAAGGTCAAGTCCAGAGTCTCCTCGAGACTCAAGGCTGTGAACACCTACAAAATTAAAAAACAAGTTGCATATATACAAAACACAATGGTACAGAGTAAACATTTCAATTCCAAAAGGGAGGAATAGGGGTGATGAAGGAATACCAAGACAAGACCAAAATCCAGCTGGGCAAATAAGTCCTGTTTCTCCACATCTGGCACCTGGGGCACATGCCTTGAAATGTGATCTCCAGAGTGTGTGGGCAGCCCTCCCCTGTGGCCTTGCTGGTTGCAGCCCACAGGGCCTCTCTCTCAGACTGGCTCTGTCTGCAGGCAGCAGCTTTCCTCGGCAGATGTTTTCACATTTTTGGCATCTCTTAATCCCAGGGTCTTCACAACAGCTTTGTCTTCCTTCTCACAGCTTGGCACATTGCTCTTAGGGACTGCCTGCAGGATTCTGGCCCTGCTACACTTTGGCCTCCCAGGCCTTCCTTTGAAATCTCAATGGAAGCCTCTGACACCCCTTACCCCAGGTCCTGCATTCCTGCAGAACCATACCTGTGGACGATGCCAGGATCTGCCGCTAGCTCAAGCAGTAGCCAGCTCCCATTGGCTGCAGCAGCCCATGTGTGCCTGGGCAACTCAGCATGGTGAAAGGAATTCTGGGGCATCCACTTCCGAGTCACCCCTGTGCAAGATGTGTATTCCCAAGTTCTTGTACATGAGTTTTCATTTTTATGCCCCTGAGTGTATAAAAATTATTTTCTGGTTTTAAATTACCTAAAAAATAAACGTATTTTACTTTTTAACCAGAAGGAAATACTAAATGTTTCTTTATTATTTCGTCAACCTTCCTTAAGTGTGTGAGCTACACCGTGAGTCTGCCAGCAGGTCAAGGTGGCGCTTCGTCGGGGTTTCAGCGAGTGGTAGGGGCATGATCCTCGGCCGCTCTCTCGAGTGGGGCAGACAGGAGCCTTGGACGTGCCCAGCACCTGGCACCGGATTCCTCCTCTGCAGCCGTTCAAATGGGCTGAGTCAATTTGGAGTCACTCTTCTGGGGGAAAAAAATGTTAATAGGAATCTTAACGAAAAGGTTGATTTTGATGGATCGGAACTCAGTGCCTTTGAACTGTGAAGCCACATTCCCGTAAGACCGTAGAGTCTTAGGTTAGCAGCTGTCTAAACTCAGAAGTGGAAAGGGAGCCACAGAGCTCCCTGAGTTGTGCCCCAGCTCTGTCACCACTGGGCAGGACAGAGGAAAGACCAGTGGCCCAGTGTCCTGCAGACCCGAGGCAGGCGTCTCATGCAGTCACCTCTCAGGGCGCCGGAAGGCCAGCCCTGCAGTGCTTCGTGAATCTGACCTCGCACACCAGTCCCTCCAGGCCTGTGGTCCCGGCCACAGGTGCATCTGTTCCCTGGGAAACAAGTGGCTTGTGGCCTGGCCCGTCCCACTTTCCCTGCCCATGCCGCAGGACAGCGGGGAGAAAGCGTCTGGGCAGCCCCGGCTTGCTCCCGCCTGGGCCTGACAGCTGCGCCAGAACTCGAGGCCCACCGTGCCGGCATCACAGGGTGTGCCCGGTCTTAGCTCTAGCTAGCTGGCCTCAAGGCTGCAGGGAAAGCCACTGTTGGTCCCCTCTTCCACTGCCCCAATACCCATGTCCCCTTGCCTGTCCTAAGTCCCCCAGGTGTATCTGGAAGTGGGAGGGCCCATCGCCCACACAAGTGCCTCCCCTCTGCACTGCTCACCCCCGTCAGCAGCCACAGCACCCTCACCTTGCTGCCAGCACCACGGGCCACTGTCCCTCCTGCCATGCTGCTGCTGCCCTAGCTTAGTTCTTAGGGAGGCCCGACCCAGCAACACCAGGGACGGTGAGCCCCGAACAGACTGCTGGGACAGAGTCCCTTTGTAGAATAAAGCCAAGTCTGCAAGGCTTCCAGGAGGAGAAAGAGGTCACCAGGGGTCTAGTGCCTCTCCAACAGCTGCTCTGAGGAAGTGGAGTAGGTGGAGTTCGAGAAGAGACAAGTGTGGGAGGCTCAAGGTTCCGTCGGCCATGGCGTGAGCTTCCGGGTGAGCTTCGTCTGCAGGAGTCTCCCGGCTCTACAGAGGTCAGTGGTGACAGGCTGGTCCTGAGGCCCAGCAGGGAGATGAAGGCTGGAGGCCCAAGGTGGAGGACCCTGATCCAGGGCTTCATCCCTTCTGTGCATGGGGCTGCAGGGGAGGGAGGATGGCAGGCAAGGCCCAGTTGCGGGGTGATGGAAGAGAAGGCTAAGACGGTGGAGGAGGAGGGCGGGGAGGAAGGAGGGAAGTCTGAGAGTCCTGCTAGGGGCACTTCGTAGTGGCATCTGGTTTTCTCTGGGGAGCAGCTTGCTTTCTTCCCTTTGCTTCTGGGGCTCTGGGAGGCACCTCGGCATAAGGCCCTCTGCTGGGAGGGTTCTCTGGAGTGTGTGAAATCTGAGCCCAAGGCTGCCCTTGACGTTGGCTGTGGCACTGGTGACCCGGTCAGTAAGCTGAAGGACGCTCCCCCAGCGACAGCCATATCCTGCTCCCCATACCTGTGCTTTCTTACGTGTCACGAGGAGCCTTTCAGATGGGGTTGAAGTGCGACTTTGAGGGGAGATAACACTGCATTATCTGGGTGGGCCCTAGTATAGTCACCAGGGTCCTTATGAGGGATACGAGAAGGTCACAGGAGGAAGTCGCAAGTAGGAGACAGGATGTAGAGGCCAGAGGTTGCGGAGATGCGAGGAGGGGGCTGCCAGCTGGGGGAGGGTGGACTTCCAGGCTGCGGGGGGCAAGGAAAGGCTCTGTCCTAATGTCCCAGGCCAGGGCCCCTCAACCTCTTGGCCTTAGCCCAGCGAAACCCACGACTGACTTCCAGCCTTCAGAACTGAAAGGTTAGTTTGCGTCGTCTAAGCTGCTAGGTTTGTGGGAACTGGGTGCAGGAGTAATGGGAAGCCAGCGCAGGCTGGGCAGCGGCCGACAGCAGCGTGGGAGCACACCCCCCGTAGGGTTCAGGCCCGCCTCCGTGTCTCTGCAGAAGGCAAGGTCTCTGACCTGAAGAGCACATCACAGAAGGCTGTGCTGGATGTCCTGGGAGGGCAGATGGGGCTTGCTGGTGTCTCTGAGGGCACTGGGGTGCTGACTGGATCAGACGGCCCCTGAGGCCAGGAGGCTCGACGCTGGCTACTGGTAGTCACTCTCCCAGGGATCACAGTGCTGACCTAGGGGAGCCCTGGAGGGCCACCAGGGCCGCAGGCAAGCCTTGGGGCCAGGTCAGGCCGAGCCCTGACTTAGGCTCCTATGGCCCATCTGCTTCTGCAAGAACTGGGGTGCTGCTCTCGGGGAGAGGAAGCTCTTGGGTGGCCCTGGTGGCAAAGAGAGGCCTACGGCTGAAAGGAGCAGAGCTCCATGGGGCCAAGTTCCTTCTGGCAGCCACTCCGCCACAGAGGAGGCAGTAGCAGGGGAAGCGTCCCCATCCTGAAAACATGCAGATGCCCCTGGTGGGCCGGGCAGGGGTCCTGGCTGTCGCCCTCGCTCCGTCTTTGCATTGGACCATGACTGTTCCTGCCCCACCAGGTCTGTGGAGGAGACCTGCAGGAGACCTTTGCTGCGATGTGGAGGCGGCAGGCTACCCGTGGGGAGGCCACTGGTCACGTCTGCCGAGGAGCCTGGGAGAGCCCAAGCGGCCCTCTGAGGGGTAGAACCCCTGTGGGTTTGTCAGCACCGTAGTGCCGCGTGCCCTCAGCGGGCTCTGGGGCGGGTGGCCAGTGGGAACAGGCCTGGGCAGAGGCTGGTAGGTGTCCTTGCAGCCACGGTGTTCCCTTCAGCTTTATGGTGCCAGCTGAGCTCTGATTTGAGAACAGGGGATCCCTCAAGGAGCAGTAAGGCCTCTTGTAAGTTAGCGACCTGGGTTCCATTTTAAAATCCTTTTCAATGTGGTGAAGTCTACATAAGACAAAATTCACTGTTTGACGCATGTTTGGGGCCTGAAGCACGTTCACGCTGATCACCCTGCCCTTCTCCAGAATATGCCCATCTTCCCGTGCCCGGGGGGCTGTTACCACCCCTTCCCCTCCCCGCCCAGCACCTAGTTCCTGTCTCCACGGGGGTCTCCCTGCAGGGTGCACTCGTAAGTGGGGACGGGCGTCTTGCCTGGCTGTGCCAGGGTTCCTGGACCTGCCTGCCAGATGCTGCTGCTGGGCTACACAGTGGTGCCCGAGCTGCAGGGGCCTCAGCAGGGCCCCCGCTGTCCCCTTCTGGTTCTTGTGGCTCGGAGGAGCACAGTTCCCCCAGGGATTCGGTGTAAGTCGCCACGGGGCTTTGTGCTTTGTGCCGCCTTTGCTTCCTTGAGGACCTTGCGGGCAGGTGTGGGCTTCTTGCTGCCTCTGCCACTGAGAGACACTCTCAAAGGAGGGGCTCTGTCTGCAGCAGGGGCTCCTCCACGGGCTCCTCCACGGGCTCCTCCACGCAGAAGCCTGCGGGCAATGTTGAGGGCCTGGGGATGGAGGTCTGGTGCTGACGGCGACACCGCCGCCCGGACAGTGTGCTCCATGTTTAGGCCGGCACTCTTCCACGGAGCTGCTCCCCAGCCCGGTCCTCCGTTTTTAAAGGATGTTTTAATTTGTGTATTTGGCTTTGGGATGATAGGCAGCTACAAGTTTAGGGAGCCACTCCACTTGCACAGGATACAGGAGGCATTTGAATGAGACCGTCATTTTCTATCCCTGGGTTTCTGCCTCCTCTGCTGGTTGGAAGGCAGCCCTGTCCTCACACCCTCTGACCTCGGTGCCTACCGTGTGCCACAGCTTTTAGTAGCACCTGTTGGCCAAAAGAAATGCCTGCCGGTTCTGGTATTAAGTAGCCCCAGGTGGCCATGGAGCGCGAGTCTCTCATGTCCCATGAGAGCCAGTGCCCTCGCTGGCCTGGGTGAAAGAAAGCATCACACCTAGTGTGTGTCACCAGCCGTGAAGCGCCACACGTGATTCTGCTCAGGTCAAATGTCCTGGACAGGTAGGTCACAGAGACAGAGACAGACGGCAGTGGCCCCAGGTCCAGGAGGGGAGGAGGAGGGGCGGGGACCTGCCACAGGCAGGGGTCCTCTGGTGACAGGGTGTGCTGAGGCAAGGTGGTGCTGGCAGGCAGCTCCCTAAGTGCACCCACACTGAATCCAGAACCGCATGTGGCATCGACTCTCATGGCGTGGAATCAAATGTCAAGAAAGCTGTTATGGACGATTCATGCAGAGTGGAGCCAGCTTGGTCAGGGGCTTGTGTGGAGAGGAGGCTGGGGCGTCCGCAGGACCCTGGGTGTCTCCCCATCCTGTGGCCTGGGTGCCTACACTTGTTGTAAGTTTGTATCACCCTAGTGATTAAAAAGAAATGCTGTCAAGGGGAGAAACGGCGGCATAAGCTGTGAGGGACAAGATGGAGGTCAATTTCCAAAGAGCTGAAACATCCCCAGGGACAAGTGCCATCAACTGCTGGGAAAATACCACCAAAACCAAACTCCTTCAGCCCAGGAAACCTCGACAGGAGGGAGAATGAAAACTGTTTTTAGCAGAGTAGAAAACCAGCCTTGCTGAGAGGCCAAAAGACCGGGAGTGGAAGAGGCCGCGGATCTACCCACGCAGGACGCGGCGCCTGTGTGGGGGGAGCCCCCGTGCCCTTGGAGCAGGTGCATGGCACGTTGTCCAGGGAGCTCATGCCGCACACCCCGTAGCAGCAGCAGGCCCTGCGTGTGCTCTTATCAAGGGGACAAAGCCGGCCCTCTTCCAGATGGGAGGCCCAGGCCACAACCAGGAGCCAGGCAGACCAGGCGGCCCGCCTCCCGGAGCCTGGGAGAGTGTCTTCCTCGAGGCCTCCGTTTGGACAGACGGCTCTGGGTCCTTGGGAAAGACGCCACTCACAGGCTGGCAAGAGGCACACTTACCTTTGAAAAGACGCACGCATACCTGGACGCAGAGGAGGACCGGCAGTGGTGTCTTTTCTAAAGAAAAGGCTCTGAGGAAAAGAGGGATCTTTTTCCTTTTCCCACCAGGAGGAACTGGTTTTCTTTTGTGCTGTCATTCCCTGCAGGCAGCCAAGCCATGGTGGTTTCTTGGCACGAGAAGGTTCACCAGCCCGCTCTTGGCCCATGCTCTGCCAGGGGCACATGTATCTGCACTGTCCCCAGGAAGACAGGCCGAGGGGCTGTGGACACTGCTGTTCATGTGGCCCATCGCCTCCCCTTTCAGAAATTCATCTTACAGGTTCAATCACACAAGTGTCAAATGACGAAGGAGCACGGTGTCATGGTTTGGATGTGAGGTGTCCCCAAAAGGCCACGTGCGAGACAATGCAGGAAGGTTCAGAGGAGAAATGACTGGGTTGTGAGAGCCTTAACCCAATCGGTGAACGAATCCCTGATGGGGTTAACTGAAGTGGAAGGGTGTGGCTGGAGGAGATGGGAATTGGGGCATGGCTTTGGGGTACAGGCTTTGTATCAGGAGAGCTGAGTCTCTCTCTGCTTCCTGTGATGGGACCTGCTTCCCTCTGCCTCCCTCTCCCGCCATGATGTTCAGCCTCACCTCAAGCCCCCAGGAGTGGAGCCGGCCTTCTGTGGACTGAGACCTCTGAAACCGGGAGCCCTCAAATAAACCTCTCCTCCTCTATAATTGCGCTGGTCAGGTCATGTAGTCACAGCAGTGAAGTAGGCGACACACGTGGCCTCTGAGGACTTTCAGACCCCGCCCACCCGGGCCCGTGCAAAGCACAGACCCGCAGACAAGAGCAGCAAGCCTGCAGCTCCTGCTGGACTTCCTGGCTCACTCCTCACTATTTCTGCTCTCAGCTAGTGATGGAAACAAAGCGCTGACTGGTCTTTTATCCACACATACACATTTTTTTAAAATTTTAAACCCTGGGGTACTTAACCAGGGAACCACATCCTCAGCCCATTTTATTTTTTATTTTGAGACAGGGTTTCCCTGACTTGCTTAGGGTCTTACTAAGTTGCTGAGGCTGGCTTTGAGCTTGAGATCCTCCTGCCTCAGCCTCCTGAGCGGCTGGGATTACAGGCCGTGCCACTGCGCCCAGCCATCCACACACGTTAGCACACATCTCAGAAAAGTGAGAGCTCCACCTCAAACCAAGCAAAGCGCAGTTATTCCTTAGCTTCCTCAAACAGCCGGTCGCCTGGAAGTTCCGACTGCTTTGCAGCCTTACAACTCATCCTAGTGGTTTGTATCATGAGTCTAATGAATCCCAGATATTCAGGTTGATCCCCGTGTCTTTAACCAGTGTGTTCAAACCCTACAGCTTTGTTTTTAGGAATGTGGAGTGTTCCTAGGTGGAAACTTGCCCTGTCAAGTTTGCCAAATTTGGACTTCATTTGTTGCAACTTCTGTTTCCATTTAATTTTAATTTTAAAGTGCTAAAGTATATGTGTAGCAAGAACCATTGTTTTTCTTTCTATTTTTATTTAAAGATGTTTAACCTCTAGCCAAGTACAAGGTTTAATGGTGAGTTAGTGTCCCAGACTGCTGTAAGAAAGTCCATAGGTGGCGGCTTGAAACCACAGAAAAGTTCCTTCCCCCACTCCGGGCAGAGGCCTGAGGTCAAGGTACCCCTGACTGTGCCCCTCTGAGGGCTCTGGTGGAGCCTCCTCGCCTCCTCTGCCTCCCAGGGCTCACACAGCATCCTTGGCTCCTCAACTGGTAGCCGCTACTCTGGCTCTGCCTCTGGGCTCAGGCGGCTGTCTTCCCGTGTCTCCCCATGGCCCCCTGTGCACGCCTGGGACTGGGTCTCATCAGTCATTTGGATCAGGGCCCACTGTTCCAGCCTGGCCTCATCTTAACTCCTAACTACTAACGCAGTGACCCTGTTTCCAAAAGGACACGTTCCGAGCTACTAGGGATCAGCCCTACATGTGTTTGTGGGGGCAACTTAACTCACAACAAATATAAGCATTCCAGTGCTCACCTTCCTGAATTTTAAACAATGTTAAAATTTAATCATATTTACTCAAGATCAAAAGATGAAACATTGCTGGTGATTAAATAGCTGAAGTCCTCTTGTTGACTTTCGATCTATTCTCCTCTCCCCAGAGGGAATCGGCCTTGTGAGTGGAAAGTGCTCATCCTCCCAGGCCTTGCTACTGTGCTTCGCCAGGTGAGTGTGCACACACAGCGTTACAGACCTGCACCTTCCCTCCGTGTTTGCAGGAACTTACATCGAATGCATTGTTCTGTTCACATCTCTCCGTGGGTAGATTTCTCTGGAGCATCGCACTTTCGTATTGAAAATGGGCCTTGAAGACAGCACAGAGGGAGCATAGAAAAGCCCTTTAATCACTCTGCTTAGACCCTGCATACTGAATACAGTTATTGATAGGCTTGGATTAAAATCCTCCTTCTTGCTAGCTATTTCACTTATTTCATCTGTTTCTTTTCCTATTTTTGTCTTTTCAAGTTATTTTAACTTTTTTTCCATTTTAATTTCTCTCCACTGTTGATTTATAAACTTTTTACAAAGTCTCTGTTATGAGTGACAGACCTTGTTTCACTTTGCTTTGCTACACTTTGCTATATGGAATATTGTGTGAATAATGCAGTGCTATGTGTGACTGTGCAAAAACCAAGTGATGTAACCCCAAAAAGGTGCAGCCAGTGAGAGACCCCAAAAAGGTGTAACTAATGAGAGACAGTTTAGAACAACCAGACCCGACACCCCCAGTGAGTCCACCTTATCCAGCCACGACAGACACAAGAACTACAAGAAGATGGACAGAGAGCAGGAGCTGGGACGGTGGAGAGCTGCGACGAGGCCAGACCGAACGTCAGAGAGCTGAGGACACCAGAGAGCTGAGACCCGGGCGAGCAGAGACCCTGGACAAGCTGAGCTGAAAGCCGGAGGAGACGCCAGGGAAGATGCCACCAGCCTACGCTTCCCCTGCGGGGGATCCGCCACACGCCCAGTGTCTCAGGCCTGGAGACCCGTCAGGGTGAGCACTGGAGGGTGGTGTGAGGACAGACTTAGGCTGAGGCCAGAGTCCGATGGAGCAAGTGTGTGAGTGTGCGCGGGGAAGAGACCGCACCGAGGAACCTCCTGGCTCTCCTGTCTGACGGCTCCTGAGTGCCTTAGCGGGTGCCCTGCGGTTACAAGGCACGTCTCTACGCAGAGGGTGCCTTCCTGCAGTGTCCCAGAGCTTCACATGCAGTGTAGAAAGGCGGCATTTCTTCCCAGAAGGCCCCAGGGGTGAACCCACTTCAGAGCCCACTCAGGGACTCAGCCACAGTTCCCTGGGGTTGCAGGACTACGGTTTCTGCCTTGCAGCTGATGGCTGCTTCTATCTCATCCTTTCCTGCTTACATGGGCCTTCAGCAGCGGGCAGCCGGGCTCTCCATACCTGGGCTCTCTGAGCACTTGTGCTGTGCCTTTTGAACCTCAACTGAAGAGATTTCTATCTCTAAAGGCTTATGTAATTTCACTCGTCCCACCTGATGATGCAGAAAACCTGCAAACTCCCTTTTCCTATGTACTACATCTATGTATCTATGTATTAAACCCCCAGTGTCTCAGGAAAGGGGGAGCACTCTGCCAGCTACAGATGTCGTAGACCTTGTGTCTCAAAACCTCCTTAACATTTCTTGGGGTATACATCTGCTAACAATGAATTCTCTTGATTTTTGTCTATTTCTTCTTCATTAAAAAAATATTTTTGCTGAGCTGGATTCAGTGGTGCAACCTGCAATCCCAGCAGCTCAGGAGACTGAGGCAGTCTCAGTACTTTAGCGAGACCCTAAGCAACTCAGCAGGATCCTGTATCCAAATAAAATGTAAAAAAGAGCTGGGAATGTTGCTCAGTGGTTAAGCACCCCTGGGTTCAATCCCTGGTACAAAACCCAAGATATTTTTGCTGGGTATAAAATTCTTAGTTTCTGTATCTTATTTAGTGTCTAAAAATGCTGTTTCTTTGTCCTCCGACTTACAGGGTGGGTTCTTTTTTTTTTGTACTGGGAATTGAACCCAGGGGGGCTTAACCACTGAGCCACATCGCTAGTGCTTTTTAAGTTTTTTATTTTGAAACAGGGTCTCACTAAGCTGCTTAGGGCCTCGCTAGGTTGCTAAGGCTGGCTTTGAACTTTAGGTCTAGTGTTGCCAACTGGGCTTCCATGTGGGGTCTGCGCCCTCATGTGGGGTTTAACCTTGTGCTCCTGACTCCTCCTCCCGTTCTCTGTACTTTGTGATGCATCTTACACGTGAGTGCGAAGCCCACAGTCTGTCACTACTGCTTTTGCCTGGTGCATTTACATGAAGAGACAGAGGATCAGGGTGAGATGGAGGTGAAGAGGTGCCTTGTCTTCTTGTAAGGACACGCATCCCATCACAAAGCCCCCCCATGGCCTCATCTCACCCTGATTTACCTCCCGAAGCCCCACCTCTGAATACCATCACACTGGGAGAACACCAATGTGCCGTCCTAATGAAGTTACTCACTTGACCTCTTGTCCGCATTCATTACTAGAGCCTTCCGTGTGTTAGGATGGTCATTTTAAATTTATTGTTATTGAGTTCCAACACCGGGGTCATGTCTAAGTTTGGTTCTGTTGACCTCTTGGTCTCTGGGGGGTGTTGCTTTTCTTCTCTTTTCGCATGCATCATAACTTTGTGTTGAGTGCCAGACATCTTGAATGCGATGGTAGAAACTGAAGTCTGGGAGCGAGCACGTCTCTGCCTCCGCCCGACCCTGGCACTGCACCTCCTGATGGTGGCCGGGAGCTGGCTGGGTCTACGCCTGTCTCGCCGTGGTTGTCCTTAGTACCCCACAAACTTGAATTCTGCCTAGAGGTACTTGCGTTCAGGCCAGAGGCTTTCTCAGTATCTGTCCACCCTCAGTTCTGGGTCTTCCCTTTGCTGGGGACGTCGGGAGCCTCTGCTGCCGGCAGTGCTCACAGAGGTGGCCGCTGTGACTTCCGCTTGCTCCCTGGTGAAGGGAAGACAGGACTCCAGGGACTGCTTCATGCCTCAGGCTTAGGCAGAGGCTCAGCCAGACCTGGTCCTGGGCCTCTGGGTGTGACTTTCACCTGCCCTCCCCATGGTTGTGGTTCTGGGTCCAGGATGTACACTGCTCTCTGAGCAGAGCGCCGGAACCCGTCCCCATCCCTCCTGCAGTGGGTGCTCTCAAATACCCTATCGGGCATTTTGGTGCTCCCCTCCCCCACGGTAACTCTGTTCCACAGCAGTGATGAGGGCCGGGTGGTTTGTGGCCCGTCAGTGCTGCCAGGCCCCCCAGGCAGTGTCTGTGGCTTCTTTGTGCTTGTCAGCCTGGACGGGGCCTGAGCTCTGCAGCCCGATCCTGCCTCCCTGGGAGTGCCGGGGAGGTCTGGTGTAGGACACACCAGGCAACAGTGGGAAGGGCAAGGCGTGACGGCACCTGCCTGCAACCCCAGTGCCCCAGGACCCCGAGGAGGAGTGCGAGTGCAAGGTCAACCACGGCAGTCCAGAGAGACCCTACTCAAAACACGAAGAAGGCTGGGAAATGTAGCTCGGCGCTTTCTCGGCATGTGTGAGCCCTGGTTCAACCCCAGTACTGCAAAAGGGAAGAGGAAAAGAAGTGGGAGCAGCCTCCCCGGGGCTTCCTGCTCTCCTGCTGGCCTGCGCCCACCCTCTGGCCCTGGTCAAGACGCTAGCCAGACTCCTCTCGCGTGTGGCCGCCTCTGCTCCAGGTGAGCCGGTGCTTCCGTCCTCTTCCTGTCTGCCCTGGCACCTTGTCTCCCCAGATTCCTGGGGCTCGGGCAGTCCTGCGGCTAGTCTTCTGTGGGCCCAGAAGTCATGAGTGTGATTCGCCTGTCTTCTCCTGTCGGAAGGGTCCAGGCCACAATCTCTCTCTGGCTTTCAACATCTGCGAGTGGAAACTGGTGCTGTGCCAGGCTTTTAAATCCATTCATGTCTTGTTGCAGACAAAACAAGGATCCGGGCCATACTGTGGACGGTTGCCACAGGCTGCGTTCTTCCCGAGTGGCTCTCTGACGTTCCCTCTCATGGTCATGTGACAAGGGTCCTTGTTCTCCACCACCACCCTGCTGGCACACATCTCCGCCTGTGAACTGGGGCGACTTACAGTCTCGTCATCCACTGCTAACTTACTTCCCCAAATGGCTGTCCAAATTTATATTCCCACCAACAACATGTGAAGGAGCTTCCTTGGAGCCCAGGCCCTGCGGGTATGCGGAAGGGTGGGTTTTGTTGCCACACACTGGCTGTGGCGTGTACAGGGAAATCGCACACTTGGGGCCTGTCCACCCTGCTGCCGTCCCTCCCCGGCCCTCCCGCATGGCCTTCCTCTTCCCTAATAGTCTACTATAAATATGCACGATTTTCTTACATCGGTTAAAGTAAAATATTATGTGAATGCATTAGCTATTTAGGTGAATAAATTAATATTCTAAAATAATCATGGCAGGATGGGCCGCGGGGCTCCACGGTTGGTGGTCTGGCGGAGGCTCAGAGCCGGTGACCATCACCGGGAGCAGGGAGCAGATGCTCCTGGGAGCAGGAAGCACGGCAAGGAGCGAGGGACCAGGGAGCAGCTGGCCAAGGGACGTCACCGGAGCGGAGGGCCAGCAGTGGCCGGAGTGCCCTCTGTCCCTTGCCCTCCTTTCTTCCCGGCTCCCCTCCTCCCTTTCACGCCCTCCTTTCCTCTGCCTTCTCTTTATGTCTTTTTGTCCTCAAAATGAATCCCACTCTGATTTGAGCTAGCTTGAGTTTTGGGGGTTGTGAGGCCCGGTGACTGTGAGCCCACACCCAGAGGCGGGGTAGCGCCTGGTGCCCAGCGGGGTCTGTCCCACTGTGCCAGGGACGGTCCAGCTGTGCCTGCACTGGCTGTGTGGCTGGTCTTGGCACCTCGCTGGAGGGCAGTGCGTGCTGTGCTTGTCCACCCCGCGCTGGGCAGCCCGTGCCCCTGGCGGGCCTGGGGCAGCTCCCTGCTCTGGACTTCTAGGCTGTGTCTTGGGGTGCGTGAACTTCCGTCAGGTGGGGACGGACACTCTCATTGCAGACGGGCTTGGCTCACTCACTCTGGCCCTGGCAATGGCACTTGCTCTTCAGCTGCTCCTACCTAAAATCACGAGTCTGCCTGAAGATCGGTGCCACCAGCATTGGCCTGCGTGTAAGGCAGCAAGTGTCAGCCACCGGTACAGCCCTGGGCTGTCAGGCAGGTTCCTCTGCCTCCCAGACCCCGCGGACCTTGAGGGAGGAAGGCGAGGCCACAGGAGAGCAGGCATCACAGCACCGCGCACAGGAAGGATCGGTGTTCTGATCAGAAACCAGAGCCGGGGCGGGCTCTGGGGTGGGCGGGTCGCCTGGGGAGATGCAGGAGAGGAGAGCGATGGGAATGTTCTGCATCCTGACCTCAGGGGTGGGCTTGGAGCACCACGGCTCGGCCCCCTCGACCTTCCTGATTCCACAGTCCTGCTGCCTGGGTGTTGGCCTCCGTCGCTGCAGTGACGCGGTGGCCTCTCCCCTGTGTGATCAGGGCCTTCCCTCCACGGCACCAGGACTCTGCCTGAGCAAGGGAATCGTGGGGCCAGAGCAGAGAGCGGTGGCTGTCAGCACAGCCGAGGTGGACAGCGGGCGCGGCTTCAGCGCCTCCCCTCTGAGCTGGGACCCCACCTGCTCAGAAAGTTGCGGACCCGTGGGGAGGCACGGACTTCAGGCTTTCTGCCTTCCGACACGCCAGCAGAAGGAAAGGGTCACGGAAAATGGTGTAGCTTCAAACCCGCGAGGGCCCACGCGCTCAGCCAGACTTTGAAAAATATTCAATGGCTGAGTAAAAACAGATGTTGTTTCCTGTTACAGAATGCGCTGCAGGTCCCCAGCACCCGCGCCTCGGGCTTGTCTCCCTGCAGGATCGGGTACGGGAGGCAGAAGGGAATGAAAAAAATCCCCACCCCATCACCTCCGTCTCCCCTGTGTCCTCTGGAAGTGGCAGGGATGGCGCCCCCTGCTCACTGACTCCAGCTGTGTCTTCCCCCTGCGGCTGGAAATGCCAGGGCAGGTGTGAGGGCCTGTCCGGGCGCTGCAGAGCGGGCCTGCGAAGGGGACTTCCTTTCCTGCGGCGCGGGGCTGGGCTGCGCACTGGTGGCGTGACTGCGACCTGGTTGCCCTCAGAGGTAGTTCTTCCTGCTCTGGCAGGTGCTGATGGCCTCCTCGCCCAGACCGACCACAGACACTGCGAGTAGAGACCAGCTCCTGCCAACCCGATGCTGCCCAAAACCCTCGCCTGGGGCCAGCCTTGGCGCCCAGGTGGACGGTACCCAGCAGGTCCCCTGGGACGGTGGCTCTCCCCGCCCTTCCCTCCTGCAGCGTGGGGGGCCGAGCTCTCCCTCCCTCCTGTGCCTCGGTCGCGCCCTCTGGGGGTTTCCACTCAGAATTTGTTTCTTTGGCCTCTTACTAAGCCGCCCCGCACAGCCACAGGACAAGCAGCAGTGCCCCTCTGTTTTGGCAGCGTGGGTTTGATTTACGGGGAATTAGACCCAGAGCAGCCTGGGCTTTCCGAGGCTGCTCCCTACCTGGTGCCAGGGGACCTCGGGCACCGCGCTTGGCTCTTCCAGGCCCAGTGGGAGCTCCTGGGCTTCGAGGGTTGCCCTGGCTTCTCTGGCCTCCTGGAGAGAACAAAGTTGTGCAGGAAACCCTCCAAGTGAGGGGGCAGTTGAAAGCAGCACCTTCGGCCTGGGCGGCTCAGGGCCCCCACCTCCCAAGCACAGACTGCCTCAGGCGGTGTGGGGCTTGGCCGGTGGGACCTCAGCACTGCTCTGAAGTCCCACCTGTGACCACGGAGCTCAGGACGGCCCTTTGGGGCTTCAGTGAGCAGCAGGATCTGCCTCGCGCCTTCTCTGTGCCACGCGGGCGCAGGTCCTTGGCATAGGCCCATGCGTATCCGAAGTGCGCTTTCATTCATTTTCCATTCATTTAATCACATTTAGTGACCATATGTGAACAGCACAACTCTGGAGAGTGGGGAGAAAGTAACCTGGACTTCTGTGTACATCTTCACCTCAGAGCAGGTCGACTTCACCACGCGGGATATTCGAGTGACACTGGGCCCTGCTGAGTGTGAGCGTGAGGGTCACTGCCACCTGGATGTACAGGGGTCCTGAGGAGGCTGACCGGGCTCCGCCGGGGCTCGCATCCCCATCTTGCACAGCTGAGCTGTGTCTGTTTTACTGGACTGGCAGTTGCCTCAGTTTAGGGAAAATTAATCCTTGTGAAGTGGGGCGTTGGCTTGAGGAGCATCCTGCCCCACAAGCCACAGCTCAGCAGACTCCAGGCTGAGGACCCGCAAACCAGAAGACAGGGAAGGTGGAGCAGTGACCCCTGGTCAAGTCTGACAGAGAAACTGCAGAGGCCAAAGTGACCAAGGATGTCCACACGCTAAGGTCTATGTTGCATCTCAAATCACCCGCGGTGTGAGATCGAGATTAGCAAGGCGCTCGAGAGCTGGATACTTGGAGGTGGAGACCATCCTTTCCCATTTCTAGGATCCTAATTAACAGGCATTATAAAAACCCACTGAGTGTGACATGTTTCTAGAAGCCTCTTTTGGGCTTTCTAACTTAATGGCAATGATAATCATACCTCAGAGGAACTTAGCCAGCCGAGGCTCGGATCGCTGAAATACAAGGGAGATGAGAGGGTGGCAAAGAAAAACACAGTCCTGTGTCATGAGACGCCTCCGCGATGGCCTGGAAAGGTGCTGGTCATGGAAAGCCACACCTGGAGGGCAGAGCCTGGTGGGACGCCAGGGCTGGAGCCAGGCGTGGGCACCTTCTGAAACCCGTTTCAGAATAGGTCCAGGTGCACAGGGCAGCGCTGCCGCCGGAGCAGAGTCCCGTGAGCCCTCGTCCCGCGAGCCCTCGTCCCGCCCCGGGCGTTGGCACTTGGGCTGGTGCAGGCGTCAGCCCAGCCAGTCCCCCTCGGCCGCCGCTGCTGGCCGTCTGATGCTTGGAGTCCGCGGGCTTCCCTGCTCAGGCTCCTGTCCTCGCAGAGTCCACCTGGCAAGGGCCCTGGCGCCTCCCTGGGCTTCTCCTTCCCAACCAGCAGGTTTGAAGAGGCCTGAGCCGACCTCCTCCAGGAGCGGGTTGAGGTCCTGCCTCTGTTGGAACTCGCACGGAGCCGGGAGCTGGCGCGGGCCCTTCCCTCCCCGCAGCAGGCCTGCATGAGGTCCACCTGTCTGATCTGCGACGCTGACCTTGATCTCAGGGAGGTCACCACTTTTCCTTTTGTAATTAGTATCTGTGGGGAGACACTTTGTAATTCTGCAAATACCCTGTTTCTAATCCAGCTGCAATGTGTCCCATGTTTCTTGACTTGGGGTATTTGCTGAACTTGGTTTCAAAATTAATTTTTAAAAAGATCTGGGGGCTGGGGATATAGCTCAGTTGGTAGAGTGCTTGTCTCGCAAGTTCAATCCCCAGCACCAAAAAAAAAAAAGAAGACCTGTATCTTCCAGCCAGGCATAGTAGTGCGCACCTGTGATCCCAGTCACTTGGAAGGCTGAGGCAGGAGGACGGACATGTTCATGGTCAGGCTCAGCAACTTAGTGAAACCCCGTTTCAAAAAATAAAAAAATAAAAAATAAATTTTAAATGGAAAGGACAGATGGTGTAGCTCAGGGGTGGAGTTCAAACCCCAGTACCTGGGTTCGATCCCCAGTATCATCAACAAACAAACCAAGAGCAATATCTCCCTGTGTGTCTAAAGAAAGATACACCATAGAACATATGTTCTGAACAACAAATGGCTTATTAAAATAATTTTTGTGGTACTGATTGAACACAGGACCTCACACATGCTAGGGAAGCTCTCTACCAGGGAGCTACCTTTTAAAAATAATTTTTTAAAATTTTATTCTGAGACAGTGTCTCACTAAATTGCCCAGGCTGACCTTCGTCTGTGATCTTCCTGCCCCAGCCTCCTGAGGAGCTGGGGTTACAGCTGTGCACCACCATGAAGGTTAAATAAAAATTTTTGATGGAAAAACTTTAACCTCACAGACTGAACCTGCCAAGGCCAGGACCGGGACCAAGACCACGGGAATCCCAGCTGCAGGACATGACATCTGTGTCCTTGTGCAGCATCCAGCAACCAAAGCTCTGGTAGCCAGAGCCTGTTGGATGCTCACAGAGGCGGATCCACCACGTCCATTTCAAGATACAAGCAGACATAAAATAGAGAAAGCATGTTTATAATGCTTCGTAAATAGGTAGAGGATGACTATAAACTATCTCATAGCACAGAATTATTCTGGTTAAATTGTAGCAAGGTAGTTAAAAGTTGTTGAACTTAGAGATGAATTATGTAGTTTCTTTTAAAAAAAAAAAAAGATAATTGTTCAGAATTTGTGATCTATCATTGGGTACAAATGTCTGTCAGAAGCAAGTTTCTTGGCAGATATTAAAGAAATAACACTAAGCACTGTTAATTTGCCCCTTCAAGATAAAAATGATTGAGAGATCCAAGGTGGCAGACTAGAGGGAGGCTGTGTTCCTTGTCGCTCTGTAACTCCGGTTTCAAGCAGAAGATATCTGTTTCTTGGTGAGGCAGTTTTTGCTGCTTATCGATCCCCTGCTGTTTACCCCGTTTGTCTGCTGTGATGACCTGCAGTCTGCCAGCATAATGACGCCATTTTTGAGTGCAGATTGCTCACTGTCAGGCGCCCATCATCCACCATTGCTTGCCTCTTGCCTGTCCATCGCCTGCCTTACACCTACCCATCACCCACCACCCAAGGTTCAACTCCCGATTGTACAACAGCTGCCAGCAGACTGACCACAGACTGCCAGTGGAGCACCAGCTGCCTGCTGTTGCCTGGAAGTTCTCTGTCACAGTACCTGCAGGTTTGGTTACATGTGGCTGCCGCCATTTTTAGACAACAGCCAGGCCCCATAGAACCCCTGGACGGACCGACTGAGCGCTATCTCCAGGATCCCTCAGCCCGACCAATCACTCCCTGCGTCCAGGGCCCTCACATCGACTGACTGCTCCCTGCCGCCAGGACCCCCAGACCAACTGACTGCGTCCTATCACCGGGACCCCAGACCAACTGATTGCACCCGGCCACCAGGATCCCACAACCACACCAAACACACCCGACCTCCAGAACCCCTGCCTGACCAACTACACCCCGCCTCCAGGACCTCCAGCCGACCATATCCACACCCTGAGCTGCAGCTCCCCATTTACCAACATATTTGGAAGCCAGAGCAGCCATCTTGGATAATCCTGGAAGCCGTAGCTCCCATCTTTAGGTGGGGCAAATCCCATCCTGAGATGCATGCTAGAGACTTGAAGCTCATTGTCAGGTACCTCTCATGCATCAGGCTACTGAAGACTGGGAGGTTTGAATACTATATGACTGTTACAGTGCAGATTTTCTTTTTTCTCCTTATTGAAGAATTTTAAGTTTTTATTTCTTTACTTTTCTTACTCTCTTTTCCTTTGTTTACCTGTTCCCTCAGAGTCTCTTTCTCCCTTTTTGCATGCTAACATCCAATTTCTTTTGATTACACTCTCACCCTTTCTATTATCTAGAACTTCTGTATATTCTTTTCTTATCCCATTAACAACTACATCCTACATCCCTCTGCATCCTCTTTGTCCTCCATTAGAAACTGCAGACCTTATTGCAAATCTATTTGTTATACTGAAGATAATAGTTGAACTCATTCTGTTTATTATGACAATTTTGTTATTGTCCTCATAGGGGCTATTTGGTCTAGGATTACATAGTGTCTGAATTGGGCACTGCTAATATTCATCTCCCCTTAAAGAAAAGGTTTTGGAAACCTATAGGGCCACTGTAAGCCTATAGGGGGAAATCTGCAATACCCCAGATCTGCACTGCTAGAGGAGAAGATACATGAACAACATGAAAAAACAAGGGAAGAAAATGATCCAAACAAATCTAGATTCTATATTAATAGAATCCAATGACAGTATGGTAGAAGAAATGTCAGAAAAGGACTTCAGATTATACATGATTAAGATGATTCGCAAAGCAAAGCATGAGATAAAAGAGCAAATGCAGGCAATGAATGATAATACCAATAAGCTGAAAGAGCAACTGCAGGAAGCAAAAGATCATTTCAACAAAGAGATAGAGATTCTCAAAAAAAAAAACAAAAACAAAAACAAACAAACAAACAAAAAAAACAAATGGAAATCCTTGAAATGAAGGAAACAATAAACCAAATAAAAAACTCAATGGAAAGCATCACCAAAACACTAGACCACTTGGAAGACAGAACCTCAGACAATGAAGACAAAATATTTAATCTTGAAAATAAAGTTGCCCAAACAGAGAAGATGGTAAGAAATCATGAACAGAATCTCCAAGAACTATGGGACATCATGAAAAGACCAAATTTAAGAATTATTGGGATTGAGGAAGGCACAGAGATACAAACCAAACGAGTGAACAACCTATTCAATGAAATAATATCAGAAAATTTCCCAAACCTGAAGAATAAAGTGGAAAATCAATTACAAGAGGCTTACAGAACACCAAATGCACAAAATCACAACGGAGCCACACCAAGGCACATTATAATGAAAATGCCTAATATTCAAAATAAAGATAGGATTTTGAAGACTGCAAGAGAAAAGCATCAGATTACATATAGGGGAAAACCAGTATGGATAGCAGCAGACTTCTCAACCCAGACTCTAAAAGCTAGAAGGGCCTGAACAACATATTTCAAGCTCTGAAAGAACATGGTTGCCAACCAAGAATCCTGTACCCAGCAAAACTAACCTTCAGATTCAAAGAGGAAATAAAATCCTTCCATGATAAACAAAAGTTAAAGAATTTACAAATAGAAAGCCTGCACTACAGAATGTTCTCAACAAAATATTCCATGAGGAGGAAATGAAAATAACAATGTAGGTCAGCAAAGGGAGGAACTATCTTAGAGAAAAACCACTCAGAGGAGAAACCAAGCCAAGTTAAAAGCCAAAAATAAGCCCAAATGACTGGGAATACGAATCATATCTCAATAATAACCCTGAACATTAATGGCCTAAACTCATCAATCAAAAGACATAGACTGGCAGAATGGATTAAAAAGAAAGACCCAACAATATGCTGCCTGCAAGAGACTCATCTCATAGAAAAGGACATCCATGGGGCTGGGGAGATAACTCAGTCGGTAGAGTGCTTGCCTTGCAAGCACAAGACCCTGGGTTCGATTCCCAGCACCGCAAAAAAAAAAAAAAAAAAAAAGAAAAAGAAAAAGAAAAAGAAAAAGAAAAGGACATCCACAGACTAAAGGTCAAAGGATGGGAAAAAACCTACCATGCACATGGACTCAGTAAAAAAGCGGGGGTTTCCATCCCTAGATAAAGTGGACTTCAAGCCAAAGTTAGAAGGGTTAAAGAAGGACATTTCATACTGCTTAAGGGAACCATAAATCAGTAAGACATAACGATAGTAAATATTTATGCCCCAAACAATGGTGCATCCCTGTACATCAAACAAATCCTTCTCAATTTCAGGAATCACATAGACCACAACACAATAATTCTGGGTGACTTTAACACACTGCTGTCACCACTAGATAGATCTTCCAAAAAAAAACCAACCAAAGAAACCATAGAACTCAATAACACAATCAATAACCTAGACTTAATAGACATATATAGAATATTCCATCCATCAACAAGCGGATTCACTTTCTTCTCAGCAGCACATGGAATCTTCTCGAAAATAGACCACAAAGCAGCCCTAAGGAAATGCAAAAAAATAGAGATACTGCCTTGTGTTCTATCAGATCATAATGGACTGAGAGTAGAAATCAATGACAAAATAAAAAACAGAAATTACTCCAACACCTGGAGACTAAATAATATGCTATTGAATGAAACATGGATAACAGAAAACATCAGGGAGGAGATAAAAGAATTCTTAGAGGTCAATGAGAACGATGATACAACATATCAAAATCTCTGGGACACTATGAAAGCGGTACTAAGAGGAAAATTCATTGCATGGAGCGCATTCTAGAAAAGAATGAAAAGTCAACAACTAAATGACCTAACATTACAGCTCAAAGTCCTAGAAAAAGAAGAACAGAATAACAGCAAAAGTAGTAGAAGACAGGAAATAATTAAAATCAGAGCTGAAATCAATGAAATTGAAACAAAAGAAACAATTCAAAAAATTGACAAAACAAAAAGTTGGTTATTTGAAAAAATAAACAAAATAGACAAACCCTTAGCCACACTAACAAAGAGAAGGAGAGAGAAAACTCAAATTACTAAAATTTGTGATGAAAAAGGAAATATCACGACAGACACCACTAAGATACAGAACATAAGGAGAAGCTACTTCGAAAATCTGTATTCTAATGAAATAGTACTGAAGGCACTGACAAATTTCTAGAGACATATGCTCCTCCCAAACTGAACCAGGAGGACATACACAATTTAAACAGATCAATTTCAAGCAATGAAATAGAAGACGCCATTAAAAACCTACCATCCAAGAAAAGCCCAGGACCAGATGGATTCTCAGCCAAGTTCTACAAGACCTTCAAAGAAGAACTCATTCCAATACTTCTCAAAGTATTCCAGGAAATAGAAAAGGAGGGTACCCTACCAAACTCATTCTATGAAGCTAATATCAGACTCATACCCAAACCAGGCAAAGACACATCAAGGAAAGAAACTTTTAGACCAATATCCTTGATGAATATAGATGCAAAGATCCTTAACAAAATATTGGCAAACCGTATCCAAAAACATATTAAGAAAATTGTGCACCACAATCAAGTGGGGTTCATCCCAGGAATGCAAGGATGGTTTAACATCTGTAAATCAATAAACATAATCCATCATGTCAATAGACTTAAGGATAAGAATCATATGGCTATTTCAATTGACGCAGAAAAAGCGCTTGACAAAATACAACACCCCTTCATGCTCAAAACACTAGAAAAAATAGGGATAGGAGGAACATACCTGAACATTGTAAAGGCTATTTATGCTAAGCCCATGGCCCACATCATTCTTAATAGAGAAAAACTGAAATCATTCCCTTTAAAAACGGGAACAAGACAGGGATGTCCTCTTTCACCACTTCTATTCAACATTGTCCTCAAAACTCTAACCAGAGCAATTAGTCAGACTAAAGAAATTAAAGGGATATGAATAGGGAAAGAGGAACTTAAGTTGTCACTATTTGCTGATGACATGATTCTATATTTAGAGGATCCAAAAAACTCCTCCAGAAAACTTCTAGACCTCATCAATGAATTCAGCAAAATAGCAGGCTATAAAATCAACATGCATAAATCTAAAGCATTTTTATACACAAGCGATGAAACATCTGAAAAGGAAATGAGGAAAACAACTCCATTTGCAATAGCCTCAAAAAAAATAAAATACTTGGGAATCAATCTCACAAAAGAGGTAAAAGATCTCTACAATGAAAACTACAAAACATTGAAGAAAGAAATTGAGGAAGACCTTAGAAGATAGAAAGATCTCCCATGTTCTTGGATAGGCAGAATTAATATTGTCAAAATGGTCATACTACCAAAAGTGCTATACAGATTCGATGCAATTCCAATTAAAATCCCAATGACGTACCTTACAGAAATAGAGCAAGCAATCATGAAATTCATCTGGAAGAATAAGAAACCCATAATAGCTAAAGAAATCCTTAGCAAGAAGAATGAAACAGGGGGTAATACCAGAACTTCGACTATTCTACAAAGCAATAGTAACAAAAATGGCATAGTATTGGCACCAAAATACACAGGTAGATCAATGGTACAGAATAGAGGACACGGACACAAACCCAAATAAATACAATTTTCTCATACTAGACAAAGGTGCCAAAAATCTGCAATGGAAAAAAGATAGCCTCTTCAACAAATGGTGCTGGGAAAACTGGAAATTCATATGCAATAGAATAAAACTAAACCTCTATCTCTCACCCTGCACAAAAATCAACTCACAATGGATCAAGGACCTTGAAATCAGACCAGAGACCCTGCATCTTATAGAAGAAAAAGTAGGTCCAAATCTTCAACTTGTTGGTTTAGGATCAGACTTCCTTAACAGGACTCCCATAGCACAAGAAATAAAAGCAAGAATCAATAACTGGGATAGATTCAAACTAAATAGCTTTCTCTCAGCAAAGGAAACTATCAACAATGAGAAGAGAGAGCCCACAGAGTGGGAGAATATCTTTGCCACTCATACTTCAGATAGAGCACTAATTTCCAGAATATATAAAGAACTCAAAAAACTCTACACCAAGAATGCAAATAATCCAATCAACAAATGGGCTAAGGATATGAACAGACCCTTCACAGAAGAAGATCTATAAGCAATCAACAAACATGAAAAAATGTTCATCATCTTTAGTAATAAGAGAAATGCAAATCAAAACTACACTAAGATTCCATCTCACCCCAATTAGAATGGTGATTATTAAGAATACAAGCAACAACAGGTGTTGGCGAGGATGTGGGGAGAAAGGTACACGCATACATTGCTGGTGGGGTTGCAAATTAGTGCAGCCATTCTGGAAAGCAGTGTGGAGATTCCTCAGAAAGCTTGGAATGGAACCACCATTTGAGCCAGCTATCCCACTCCTTGGCCTATACCCAAAGGACTTAAAATCAGCATACTACAGAGATGCAGCCACATCAATGTTTGTAGCTACTCAATTCACAACAGCCAGATTGTGGAACCAACCTAGATGTCTTTCAATTGATGAATGGATAAAGAAACTGATATATATATGTAGAATGGAATATTACTCAGCTATAAAGAATAATAAAATTATGGCATTTGCAGGCAAATGAATGAAATTGGAGAATATCATGCTAAGTGAGATAAGCCAATCTCAAACAACCAAAGGACGAATGATTTCGCTGATAAGTGGATGATGACACATAATCGGGGGTGGAAGGGGGGCAAGAATGGAGGAAGGAGGGACTGTATAGAGGGAAAAGGGGGGTGGGAGGGGTGGGGGGAAGGAAAAAATAACAATGAATCAAACATCATTACCCTATGTAAATGTAAGATTGCGTAAATGATATGCTGTTTCTCCATGTACAGAGAAACAACATGTATCCCATTTGTTTACAATAAAAATAAATTTTAAAAAAAGATAAAAAACGATTAAAAATAATAAGAAATTAACATCTTTTGGAAAGAAACTTGAGAGAATCTTTTGAAAACAGATGGGTTAATTTTTTTTATTGTTGCCCAAAATAATGAATGTCACCAACAAACAATGCTCTTGTCTGCATACTTGGAAAATGTAGATGTCATTTCTATTTATTTAAGAATCTTCCCCGTGTGTGGGTTGTGATTCCGTTTGTTAAGAAACATCCCCATGCCACATGCACAGGACGGAAGCTGCCTGGTGGATGGAGTGGACCGTGAGCACGTGAGACCGCAAGTCCTTGTCACTGCTGGATTGTGCCGCTTCAAACAGTCCTTGAAAGCTTGACCCTGTGAAAGTCAAGAGTCTAAGCCACCTGAGAACCAGAACTTCACAGGCCGAATCAGGAAACACTCAAGAGCGCAGAGAAGTGCCTTCATCTCACTCTCCACCGAAAGCACAAACAGGCTTTTCACGTACAGTACACACAAAATCCTCCTAGGGTGCTGTCTGTATTCAGTTGTACTTTCAGCATCTACCATTGCCACGTTTGAGAGCAGGATATGTTGGCACAGCTTCACCCACTCAGTCGATGTGCTTGTGTGTAAAGTGTGGGCATAATAAACAGAACATACGTATAGTTCGTCATACACGCTTACGCCTCACAGGGTCTTCACTGGTGTGTGGGATAAAATGTTTACAGGCTCCGAAGGTGGCGAATGTGAGGAACAGCTCGCCTGCAGACCCAAAGGATGGGCCGAGAGAGGAGGAGGTAGGGCGGGAAGCCAGGCTTTAATGACGCTCTTGCAAGACCAGGTGTCTGGGGAGCAGGCACCCCAGCACTCACAGAGGGCATCTCAAGCCCTGGTGCCCAAGGTCCCTCCCCGGCCCCTCATTGGCTGAGTGCCGTGGGTGCCCGGTCTTCCTGGAGCTCGCCTGGGTTTCACTGTCTCCTGTTGGGCTGTTTAAAGAAATGTATCCTGGGCTGCCCCACCTCCCTCTTCTCTGGTGGCAGGGAGGCCTCCTTGGGGTGCTGCAGTTTGCAGGAGGCCCCTCTCCCCTCACCTCCTGCTTGCCCAGGGGTGAATCTGTCCCGCTCAGGTGTTACGGGCTGTCCCCATTTATTCTATCTCCCTGCTTTTTATATCCCCAATAACTGTGCATTTAAAGCTGAACACTGTCTTTTGAAAACGGACCACCGGACGTCCTGTTTCTCACAGTGAACAAACACCCTCTCACCAGATCTCTTGTGCTTTTACACGCACCATCTCACGTAGTTCTCACAGTGGCCAGGGGCAAGCCGCTGACGTCAGCAAGGGGCCGGACCTGGGTGTGAGTCCAGGAACCTGAGAGTGTGAGCTGTTGAGAGACGCAGTCTGGCTTCCAGGCAGCGCGGGACTTACCAGGACTGAAAACCCCATCTTGCGGCACTTTCCAGCCCATCCTTCTGACTCGGGTGGAGTCGGTCCTCGGAGCTTTCGGTAAGTTCTGAATGGATGCCTCCGCGGTGGAGGCTGGAACCGCAACCTCGGCCCTGATCCGTCAAGGACTGTCGACGCCCTCCTGCGCTCGGAGCCCAGCAAATGGTGACGCTGGCCTTGCAAGAGCAGATGCGGCAAGTGCCCACCAGCCAGCAGCGTGCGGCCCTCCGGGGGCGCCCCAGAGGAGCAAGCCCTTCTCACCTGCGCGTGTGGCAGTCAGGCCCCGTGCCGGCGGCATCTCCAGTGCCCGTCACCGGTTGCCGTGGTGGCACGGCTGCTCACACACTGGCTCATGCCAGTCCTGAGAACCCCTTAAACTGGATGTCATCCCTCCCATTCCAAAGAGGACGGGACTTGGGTTCAGACAAGCTAGCTGGCTTGCTAAAGGTGGCCGGGGAGGCTCCACGGTACCCGGCCTCTGGTCGCTCTGCTCACAGAGCGCGCTCGCCCTGCCTGGTGCAGCAGAACCCGCGGCCGCCCCTGCTGCCTCCAGAAGGGCTCTCAGAAGCAGATGTGCTTCAGGAGAGCAGGTGGCCGCGCGTCCCCTGGGTCCACCTGTCCGCAGTGTGTTGGGACGCAGCAGGCCTCATCTCCCACTGCAGAGGGGAAGGCCAGGCCCTTGGCACTGCGGGGACTCGCAGGCTTGCAGTTCAGAGAGCCCTGCTGCCACGCCCACAGCCATTGGCAGGAAGGGAGGAGATTCCTATCTCCCCTTTCCGGATGAACTGGCCGAGGCCCAGGAGGAAACCACAGTGCTTCCTCAAGGTCGGGAAGACCCTCCACGTCCCTGCAAAACGTGCTGCCAGTCTGCTTTTCCTGCTTCTTCCTGCGACTACTCCTTCACATCCTAGGTTCCTGCCAGGTGGCTCTGCTGGACACCGGTGGGGCCACTTCAGGGTCTCAGAGTGAGGTGCTGCTGGTGCCTGGCGGGCAGGGCGTTTCCATCCGATGGCTGTCCCGTGCCTGCCCGGGTTCTCAGTGACCCGCTGGTCATGCGTGTGGCATGTTCCCTTGTGCTTGTGGCTGCCTGAGCCTAGGACGAGGCGTGACAGGAGGTCCTGAGATAGACCCCCACAGGGGCGAGCAGCAGCCCTGCCCACGCTCCCAGCAGGCCCGTCCGTCCTCACATACAGACAGCCAAGAACTCTCGCCCCGTCCACAAACCCGCATGCTGACCGGCCCGTATCTGCCACAACCTCCCCTGAAGTTGCGAACTCCCCGAAGGGCTGGTGCCAGAGGGAGGAGCCTGTTTTGGTCAAGGAGTCGTGACGACCTCCCTGGCAGTTTTGTCACTGAGAGACCTCATCAACCTAAGCATTTGAGGATGACCAAATTTGTTGACTTGGGGGATTTTGAGTTTGGTCTGCATTCGTCCAACAAGACATGTGCCTGAGTTTTCTCTGCATAAAAAACAACTTTAAGGCAGAAATCCTGATGCTCCTTCCAATAAATGACAGTGTGATTGTGTGGTGTTGTCCACACAGCAGAGAATTTGCAAAGTGAAACTCGGGTTGCACCTGTGCCCGCCTGGTGGGCTGGGCTGGTTCAGACAAAGACAAAAGAAACTGCGCTTGAGATGAGCACAGCCTTGGTCTAGCCCAGAAAAAGCACCGGGCTTTCCAGTTGAAAGTCACACAAAAGTGTCAACCAAAATCCATATTACCACGCTCTGTAATCATATCAAAATGGATTCTACTGTCATGTATGACTAAAAAGAACCCCCAAAGAATCCATATTGGTTGGGCCCGAAGGCTGCAAGCCCCACTACTCTGGAGGCTGAGGCAGGAGGATCAAGCTTGAGGCAATTTGGGCAACTCAGTGAGAGCCTGTCTCAAGATAAAATAGAAGGACCCCTCTGGAAGAGTGCTTGCGGGGGACGTGTGCAGACTGGGCCCCATCTCAGTACAAAAAAACCTATACTGATTTCTCAAGAGCTTTCCAGGGAAAGAACTTGAGGATTGTGGAAAACTTCAAAATGGCTCAGGGCCCTTGCTTCCTTCCACCCTAAACCTTGCCAGAGGTCTTTGTGGGCTTGCGTCAGACCAGCACCTGGGCAGTGCTGGGCTCAGGGAATTTCCCACTCCCCTGGACCGTCGCCCTTTCCCTAATTATACCCAAGCACACAGGGAGTCTGAGGAAACATGGAGGAAACTCGAGCAGAGGAGACAGCTGGGGAGAGCTTGGCCTGGCCAGGCCCGTCACGCCCTCGCAGAGACGAGGAGAGGGCTCCGGCGGCCAGCGGAGGCGGGGGCAGTGGCGGAGTTGAGTTCTCCCTCCTCAGGTTATAGGCTGTGCCGGGCACACCATCCAGTGCCCCTTGCGGCCAGGTGCAGACGTGCCTGGGTTCTGTGCTCAGAGCGTGAAGCAGGGTGAGTCCAGCAAGGGCCTTCAGGCTGGGGGTCTGCTCCGCCCCGTGCCCTCCTGTCCCGTCCTGCTGCAGCAGCCAGTGCTGACCCTGCAGATGGGGAGGTGGCCGGGAGCAGTGGAGCCAGCCTGGGAGGGCCTCACTCTCCAGCCTGCACTGTGGCTGAGGAGGGGACGTGGGGCCGTCGGGTCTCCCGAGGGGACGACGCACTTCGGCCTCGCTGGGCCCGGCTCCCTGCGCGTCAGCACAGTGTCTCCGTCACAGGAGAGGAGAATCCCAGCAGAAGCCGTGCGTGTGGGGACGCTCTCTGTCCAAGCACGGCAGAAACACGGCCACAGCGGAGGAACCGCTCGGTGGGCAGCTGCTGGCTGTCCACTTTCCTCAGAAGAGTCAAGTCTCCTTCCAGTGAGCATGGAAAGAACTGCCCCGGCCTGCGCTCACGAGGGGGTGGCCTGGTGTCTGGACAGGTGGAAAGGCTGAGCAGAGGGACACAGCTGGATGTCACTGCCCACCTTCCACTCTCCAGGGTCACTAAGTGAAGGGGCAGGACCATGTGGCCACGGCATCTCTGAGGAGACGACCCAGAGCAGTAACCAGAAATGACCCCCTGCCAGGCAGGTTAGAGAGGACAGCAGGTCTGTTCTGGGTACGGAGCACCTCACGGGCCCAGTCGCCCCTCACGGGGTCAGTGGCCCCTCATGAGCTCAGTCGCCCCTCACAGGGTCAGTCGCCTCTCACGGGGTCAGTCGCCTCTCACGGGCCCAGTCGCCCCTCATGGGCTCAGTTGCCTCTCAAGTGATGACCTTTGATTCTGGGGGAAAGCGTACAGTTTGAAGAACCAGAGGAAGACCTTGGGATGACCACCTGATCCATCCCAGAGGACCCCAAGCAAAGGGCCCAGCTAAGCCAGGTCCACACCATCAGCCATGGACACTGAGGCGAAGAATATAGCTCAGCCTGTAGGTCAGAACTCAGTACTTAGTGCAGATGAGCTGACATCTAATAACGAACAGGAGTTTGAGGTACATGCAGAAATTGGCAGCAAGAACATAACCAAGTGGAGGAGACGGAGGTAGTTGGGGCTCCCATTTCTCACCTTGGAGGCTGATCTGCATGTGGGGCCACCTGGCAATCAGGTGCTACTTGGGGTGCAGAATTGAGCTGGGTGGAGCAGACCGAGCTGGGTGATTCTGAGCCCACGTCCAGCTGTCAGCATCGATGGCCCTGTTGGCAAACTTCACAGGTCCCCAGAATCCCTGCCTCCAGCCACCCCCCTGCAGGCTGGGAGCCCCCCGAGAGCACAGTGGTTACTAAGATCCAGCAAGACCACAGGTTTGGATATAAATAATAGCCAGCAAATCAAACTCAAAGCCCCAGATGATCCCAATATTTATCTCCTTAAAAATAGCTGCAATGGGCTACCATGACACAGCCACATCCATGTTTATAGCAACTCAATTCACAATAACTAAGCTATGGAGTCAACCTAGGTGCCCTTCAACAGATGAATGGATAAAGAAAACGTGGTACATATACACAATGAAATATTACTCAGTCATAAAGGAGAGTGAAATTATGGCATTTGCCAGTAAATGGATAGAACTGGAGACTATCATGCTAAGTGAAATAAGCCAGTCCCCAAAAACCAAAGGCCAAATGTTCTCTCTGATATGCAGATGCTGACTCACAATAAGGAGGTGGCGAGGGAAAAATAGAAGTTCAATGGATTAGACAAAGTGGAATGAAGGGAAGGGAGGTGGGATGGGAACGGGAAAGACAGTAGAATGAGTCAGACATCACTCTCCCATGTTCATATCTGAAGACACCACCAGTGAGACTCCACATCACGGACAACCACAAGAATGGGATCCTAATTAGACCAAGTCATACTCCATGGATGTATAATTGTCAAATACACTGTCGTGCATATCTAAAAGGAGCAAATAAACAGAAACACTTAAAAAAAACAGCTGCAATGATCTTCACCTGCCTCTTCCTCCCATTCCTACAAATCGAGTTTCCTCAGGGATCCACCCTGAAGAAGAGGACAGTCCCCTCACCAATGCCATCACCGTTCCTCTCGTGTTATGGAATAAATCACGAACGTGTTTGAGGAAGGGATCCACGTGCTGCCCTGCAGGCCCACCTGGGTGGCGCCCCATGCCATCCGATCCAGGATTCCCAAGCCTCTCCTTGGAGCTCGCCACCTAGCCGTGAGCTGGCATGGAAACGCACCCCGAGCTTGTCCTGGGACCTCTCACATCGGCAGCAGACCACCCACTCTTCTGTGAACTGCCTCCCTCTGCTGGAGGCCCACCAGCCTCGCCTCATTCCTGGTCACCACTGAAGGGCGTTCTCCACAGCGCGAGGGTGTGGGTCACCTGCTTGCTGCCGAGGACCTTCTGCTGATCTGGACATTCTCGAAGACGCTCCCGCGGCACTGCTTCTCTGGGAACGTGCAAGGAGGGAACGTTCTGGACCCAGGCGGCCACCTCCACCAGACAGCTCCCCCTCTCCCAGTGGACCTTCCCGGGAGGGAGTGGGAATCCCTCTTTTTGCCACATCCCATCGTCGCCAGCGTTTGGCACAGCCCGACCTGTAAGTGTGAGAGGGCCGCTTAGTGGACTTTAGGGCTTCACGAGTGTCGGGGGCGCTGGCTTCTGAGCTCTCTCCCGTTTTTTCTAGCCTGTCTTTTTCTTGATCGTTGCAGACCTTCGCGTCCTGGTGTTGGTCTCTTGCCAGCCGAGCGCGTGGCCAGCACCTCTTCCTTCCCTGTCCTCCTGACCTCCTGACGCGCCTCCTGACGAGCAGCAGCTCTCGGCTTTCCCACAGCCAGCCCGCCACGCTTTCACGACCGTGCGGGGCTTGGAGTCCACGTCACGGCGCCGTGTGCAGAGTCTGTCCTCGGCCCACTGACTGCTGTCTGCTGACCTGGGTCTCCACCTGTGGCACTGAACAGGCACCACGGCCCTCGAACCTGCCGGCGCCAGGCCCACATCTTCACTGGGGCACCACCCACCTGCTGTGACGCCCGATCCAGAACTTCCCTGGGCTGCTGGAGGCGCCTCCCCACCCTCCTTCTCCTTCAGGAGGGTCTGGGCCTAGGTGGCCCTTCATTAGGTAAGTTCGAGAAGCACTGCTATCAAACGCCGTAAGGAGAAAACCCGCACTGAGACGCGAATGGGATCACACTGGCCCTGCAGCAGCGTTTTCCTTACAGTGACCGTTCCTCACTCAGCAAGGTGAAGCTCCCTGTGTCCAGCAGGGAGACACAGGAAGTCAGGGAAGGACCACGCCTGCCAGCTACCTCAAATGCACCGCCAGATAGGCACAGCTGACGTGTCCTGCCTTTTTGTCTGTATGTGCTGCTATATGGACACCCACTGAGCTGCGTGTGCCGTGCCACCCATGCCTGCGACACCCACCGAGCTGCGTGTGCCGTGCCACCCATGCCTGCGACACCCACCGAGCTGCGTGTGCCGTGCCACCCATGCCTGCGACACCCACTGAGCTGCGTGTGCCATGCCACCCATGCCTGCGACACCAACGGCTCCAGAGATTCTTGTCTCAAAATAAAAAATGATTTTAAAAACACTGATAACGTAGCTCAGTGGTAAAGCACTTGTCTAGCATGTGCGTGGCTCTGGGTTCAACCCCCAGTACTGAGAAAACAAACTAAAAAAATACCACACGAGCACACACATCCATGCTGACATAGTGTGCGCACATCACACATGCGTGCACACATGCAATGCATAGGCGGCATGGGCACACATCACAGGTGCATAGTACGTACGTGCGCACATGCCTGCACAGTGCGTGTGTGCACACAGCCACACGTACACAGCATGTGCACACGCACAAACGCACACGCCTGAGTGAGGTGTGTGTACACGGAGGCACAGTACATCGTATGTGCACATACACGTGGGTGCACATGTGCGGAGACGCGCATTCACTCGGGCCACGTCTTGTCGCGTGGATGCCCGGCTTTCCAGTGTGCGGTCTCTGGATCGCAGCCTGGTCCTGCTGCTCCGGACAAGCGGACCTCTGACCTTGCCTCTCGGCCTCCTCATCTGATCGGAGGCTGCACGGCCTCTGCCCGGTCCCAGGGCCGCTGCAGCTGTCCGTGGGCGTCGCCGCTCACCACGATTTGGGAGTCGGGACACAGGCCCCGACCCCGAAGCAGCACAAAACCCCCGCTGCCATCGTTTCTGCCCGTTTCCTAGTTACACAGCGAAGGAGGCGGGTGAGGGCGCGCCTGCCCTCGGCCGCAGGCGCTGTGCAGCGCGGAGCCTCCTTCCTCCGGCCACTTGGGGGCGCCCCTGTCCTCCGCGCTCGGCCCCGCCCGCGCCCGCGCCGCCGCGCGCCTGCCCCCTGCTGGCCGAGGGCGGCGTGGCGCCCCCGCGCAGGCGCAGTGAGGGCCGCGGCCGGGCGGGCGGCGACTTCCTCCCGGGCGCCCGGGCGGTACGCGGGTGACGGGGGTGCGGGCGCTTTTGCAGAACTTGGGTCCGCTTTATTTTGATCCATGTTCGCAGTGGTTTCTGGTAAGGTCCGCGCCGTGTCGTCTGGGGACTGACCTCTCGGCAGCGCGGCGGCGGCTTGCTCACGCCGACCCGGAACCGCGCCCCTCTGCTCGGTGCCGAGCGAGGCCCGGTGGGCCTCCGCCTCCTAGCCGGGCTCCCTGTGGCCATCTGCACAGGTGCACATCTGTGTCCACCTGCGTGGCTGTCCCTGTGGCCATCTGCACGGGTGCACATCTGCGTCCACCTGCGTGGCCTCCCCTGTGGCCATCTGCACGGGTGCACATCTGCGTCCACTTGCGTGACTTTCCCTTCTCTTTTGGGTTTAGTAGAAACTCACCTCATGCCTGAGCCTGACTCTGGCTGGATTCCAGGGCCCAGCGCAACTCGCTTGTGCCCACTCTCTGCAATGCGACTCGAAGACGGCTCTGAATACATGTATGCATGATGTCATGTGTTCAGAAGTGCCCTCGTGGACATGCCCCAGCCCCCCGCCCCGTCCAGCCATCAGTACCCAGGCTGCTGTGGGCACCGGCGCCCAGGACCTGGGCCTCACAAGGCCAGGGGCCGAGACTCCTCCCCTCTGGGGACCTAGGATGTGGGTTTGCAGCCCTGCCTGTCCTCTGGGAGCAAGTGTGGCAGAGTTGCTCAGAGAAGGCAGCTCTGTGAGCGCCACTGGCAGGGGACAAGGGCGGTGGTCCCCAGGCACCACGAGCCACCTCAGTCAGGCCTCCCAGGGACACAGTTCCTGGCTCTATGTCTCTCCCTTGAGATTTGCTCTCCATGTCTTCACGTATTTCTCACAAGCCGTGCACCTTCTTGCTGGTGAGCATCGCCAGCGAGCATCCCCTGGACGCGGCACCAGCCCCAACCTGTGCCTGTGGGATGCTACACAGTGGTGGCAGTGGCAGTTGGGTGACAGCAGGGCCAGTGCTCCCCTGGAAGGTGGGTCCTCCTGGACCTGCAGGGTGCTTACATCAGGAGCTGGCTGGATTGCTTGGACCCCAACTGTTTCGGGATGAATCACTATTCTGGAATGTTCTCATAGGGTCACAGAGACCAAGACACAAGGGTTTTCTCTTTACATTTCTCCCTCTTTTTCTGTTTCCTGAACCTTACGGCATCATTCACTGTAAGGCATTTGAATAGTGCCCCCCAGGATTCATGCCCACTCAGAATCTCAGTGCGATCTTGTTTGGAAAATGGTTTTTGCAGATGTCATTAGTTAACATGAAGTTATTCTTGATCCAGGTGGTCCCTAAGTCCAATAACTGGTGTCCCTGCAAGAGGGTAGGGCACATGAGGATCCCCAGGACAACAGGAGCGGAGATTGGAGTCCCGCATAGCCGAGGATCACTAGCCATTGCCTGTTGCTGGACGCGACAAAGAAGGAGCCGCCTGAGAGTCTCCATCAGGAGCGCGGCCCTGCACGGACAGCCCGTCCCAGACCCCCAGACCCTGCTGTGGCAGAAGGAGTTTCTGTTTTGAAGCCTCCCAACGCCGGGTCTGGGGTGCCTGTCAGCCCAGGAAACTGATCCACCCACAAATCAGTGAGGGGGAGAGCTGAGGGCTTCACGTGTCCTTTTGGGGATGAGGATGAGGGCAGCCCAGAAGGGTGAGTAGGATGTGGGAGACCCGGCGAGAGGGAGTCTCCGCCCTGCGACCTCCCAGCCCAGGTCGGTGGCACCAGGAGGCTCCTCTGCCGTCTGTCCGCCCTGGCTTAGGCTTGTTGCCTGTCCTCCTGGAGAGGCCCTCTCGCGCTTTCCTGTCCGCCCTGGGTGCAGCCTGGTTCTCTGCCTTCAGCACAGCTCGGCTCCTCGGGCCTCAGGCCTCCGGGCTTTGCTGCGAGGTCTGCTGCCTGGAACGTGCTGCTCACTCCTGTCCTCTCCTCGGCCGGCATCCTGCTGGGTTAGTGGAGGATGGAGGTCATTTTTTAGGCTTATAAATGTTCCTGCTCCCATGTGCTGCATAGCTGTCTTTGTCAAACCCTGCCGTTACCCAGCATCTGCTTCTGAGCCAGCAGAGGAAGGCCGCAGGATGCCACAAACCTCACTCAGACCCTGTCAGGCCGTGGACAGCAAGGCCAGGCCTGGGGGACAGAGCGTCTCACGTTGGTCCTCACACCCCACCCCTCGCTCCAGCTGCCCAGGACTGGGTCTTGTCCTGAATGAAGCACCGGTAACTATTGCTGGTGGCATTAATGGCCAGGCAGCTCCTGACCCGTGCATGGCCTCATGCTAGTGTCCCTGCTCACCTCATGCTAGTGGCCCCCCGTGTGGGTCCTCCTCACCCTGGGGCCCAGCAGCAGTGCATCCTGAGTCTGAGCATCCTGAGTCTGAGCATCCTGAGTCTGAGCCCCTGGCCACAGGGACTAGTTACCGTCCCCATTTGGAGGCACGGTCCCAGCTCTCTGGCCCTAATTCTTCTCATCCTGGACAGCAGTCTCTCAGGATGTCCTCACATCCCCATGGCCCCAGGTCTTGGTCAGACTCTACAAGGGGCCTCCCTGTGACCCGACCTGTCCTGTCCGTGGTGGTGGATCAGAGTGGCCCCCTGAGCCACCATTCCTCGTGGTTCACCAGGGTCTGGAGAGGGACTTGGGCCAGGGTCCTGCCCACCGATGGAGGCCAGCCGAGCATCAGGCCCTCCCAGGCCAAGAGGTGGGAGGGAGACAGGGCAGATTCCTCAGCAGAGGGCCAGGGAGCAGTGGGCAGTGTCCCACTCTGAGGAGGGACTGGACCCCACCTCCCTGAGGTGCTGTCCCTCCAAGCGTCCTGCATCCTCTTCATGGAACCCACTAGAAGCTGTCTCTGCAACTTTTCTGACAGAAACATATTACTCCAGGTGCCAAGGGCCTCTCTCTCTCTTCCTGGACCACGGAGGAGGATCTGGGCGGGCACAGAACTTCCGACTGCCACCTTCCTGCCAGCATCCCGTGGAAGAAGGGGCTGCTGAGGGCAGACGGGGACAGCAGAGGTGGAAGGGTCAGGAAGCCTAGTGACAACACAGGGGGACCAAGAGAACAGGGCCTCTGGAGGAGAAGAGGGAGGGAGTACTGGGGGAGGAGAGGCAGAGGACACAGGGGCGGAGGACACAGGGACGGGGGCCAGGAGGCCCTGGGCGGCTGTGAGGTGGGGAGATGCCCTCGGGAGCCTGCTGGGTCGCTGTGCTGCTGCTGCTCTGCACACGGCGTCCTTGGAGCTGGGTGGCAAGTCAGCGGCTCGTGGGTCCTGCCTGCAATGCGGGGAACCCAGAGGGGCTGCTTGCGGGTTGAGCTGTGTCTTCCCAAAACATGGGAGCCCTGGCCCCCGGCACCTGAGAGCCTGGCCTTCTTAGGAACAGCGTGAGTGTGGCACAACCAGTTGTGAGAGCGACGTTGGGGGACCCTGATCCAGTGACACTGCCGTCCTTGTGAGAGAGGAGACAAGCCAAGGGCAGCTGGCCACCAGAGACCCGCAGGAAGGACGCTCCCCATCCTGGGAGGGGTGGGGCCCAGCTGTCCCCTGAGCGCAGATGTTCAGCCTCCAGCTCTGAGGTGACAGTCCCTGTGGTCTGAGGCCCTCAGCCTGTGGTGCTGGGAGACCACTGGGTACCAGGAGCTGTACCTCAAGGCAGGGCCAAGGGCAAAGAAAGGCTCCTTCCACCATGGCACCCGTGACCAGTCCACTAGGCACCCCTAGGTAGAGGTTCTGCCATCTCAACATCGCCAGCCTGAGGACCGGGCTTCCAGAACATGGACATAGGGGTGACAAAACCCAGCAATGTGGGAGTCTGGAGCTCTTAGAGAGGCCATCATGCCACCTGCCAGCCCTCCGGCCTCCAGGCACAAGACACAAGCCTGTTGCAACTGACGGCCGGTCCTGCTGAATGTCTAACCAGCGTCTGTGGCGGAGCCCCATCAGGAAGCACCCAGGGCTGTCAGCATGATCTCTCAGCTTGTCCCTGTGCCACCAGTTGGGATCTGCTCAGAGGCCAGTGCAAGGTCCTTTGGGGACCAGCAGAGGAGCCCAGAGCTGCCAGGAACTGTCCATCCGACCGTCCAGGACTGGAAGGAGCCAGGGGCCACCAGGTGCTCTGACAAGTTCCCCTGAGGACACGGAAAGCATCCCGACTGTCCACACAGTAGTGTTGGGTGCACCAGGCATCCGGGGAATCCACCTGGCAGAGGCGGGCGTGGCAGACTGGGTGCAGCCCTGCCGCTGTCTATCAGATGCACGTTACGGCTCTACCTCGGTTTGGCCTTTGTTTTATTTCGGCGGTGCTGGGGGCCGAACCCGGAGCTTGTGCGAGGCAGCTGAGCTGCATCCCCAGCCCCCTGTGAAGGACCCAGACCTGAAATGATGTGAACGTTTATTTAAACACGAATTTTCATCTCAGGTCCAAGTGCAAACGAAGTAGCTCCAGTGGCTCTGGGTATCAGGTCCAAGCCCATGAGGCAAATGTGCCTCCAGGTGGCCGTGCACTTCACGGTTCTGACGCCTGTCGCCTGAGTCTGAGCCACAGTGCAGAACAGGACGCGATCATGGAGGAAAAGGTGGACCGTTTACCTGTCTCAGTCACAGATGCTCCGAGGAGGGTAGAACGCCACCCTCCCCGGAGGTGAAGCGGCTCCGGCCCGTGGTGCTGCTGACCAGCTAGCCACTGCCACGCGGCTAGGTCCCAGGAAGCCGCCAGGCTGTGCAGACGTGCGGTGCGGGCTTCGTGGTGTGTGTCTGTGTGTTGTGGCATGTGACGTGTGTGTCCCGGGTTGATGGGGCGTGTCGCGTGTCTCGCGTTGGTGTGGGACGCAACTTAAGAACAGACCGGTCACCGTTGAGAAGTCCAAATCTGAGAGTCTTTATTAAGCCGGCCGGCCGACTGTCTCACACAACGCCCCAGAAATGGCTATTGGGAGAACAGCCCTGACCACAGGGTTGTAGAGAGTCTTATACCAAAAATCACATCGATCATAAGTGTCTGTTGCTGTGATTCTAAATCACAAACTAACATCATGAGATCATCGACAGAGGGGGAAGTGGGTCAAAACAACCCTACCTAGGAACAAACTAAAGAACGGTTGCTAACATCCACACGATCATTATCGACTTCACCGTTCACATGGTGCATTGTTTAGGAGAAATAGGAATCAGCAATTTTTCATTTCATATTGCTAAACATGTCACGCTAAGCAACCAATGATGGGCACGGAGGCGGGTGTTCCCATGGGAGAAGCTCATTTCCTACATAACATGGAGTCTGTTGGTCATTGCCCATCTAGCCTGGCCTGTAACATTTCCTTGGAGGCAAACCTGTCGGCCCGTCTCAGTGCAGGAAGGTTTTCCAGGCACAAACACTGCTCTAGAAAGTTCAGCCAAGAATTGTCTTCACAGACGGGGTCAAATGTCCAGAAGCGCCTGCCTCTCCTCCGAACGGAGAAGTGTTGTCCATTTAGTAACTGCTGGGGAAAAGGCAGACACTCAGGTCTCCAGCCACGGCGTAGGAAGCGTTGTCTGTGGCTGATGAGAGGCCCCGCTGTGGGAACCACTGCCCCCAGCTGGCAGTCCCTGGAGGCCTTGCGGAAAGCAGCGCAGTTGTGCAGTAATCGCCAGCACGTCCTCTCTCCACCAAGGCCCAAGCTTGATGGAAACTGGACTAAATCAAGAACCAGAGCGGTGGGGCCCCACATGGCCTCCCTAGATTTCAACTTTGGCTTCCCGAGTGCGGGTCTGAAGTCGGCTGCCCCTTGCTCTCACCTGGGGAGTTCTGGGGTCCAGTCTGCATCCCATTCCATACCTGCGGGGCCGTGTAAGTGTTGCGTGAAGCCTCAGGTGTTTCTGATGTGCAACCACCTCGGACCACACTCCACCCTGGCCTTGACCTGGGGTTCCTGGGTCGGCAGTGCAGTTCACCTGGGAGTTTGTCAAATGCAGTCCTCGGGGCCCAGACCCACTGGACCGGAGCCTGTGGGGGACAAGACGCCCCCTGATTAGCATGCACATTAACGTTTGAGAAGCTTGGATCTGGAGTCTGTTTTCTACCTGCTTGGAACCTGGGGGCCACGTTTGTGACAATTCCTGCCAGCATGGAAGAAAACCTTTACCTGGGCCTGCATGCTCGTCTGGGTCCTTCGCCCAGCGGCTCCCGGGACCCCTGACGCCTACGCGCTCTTCCTTAGTGTGGGTCTGCCCGAGGCCACCTCCTCACCGTCGCCTCTGACCGCCCCTTCCCCGTTTGGCACCTCTCGGCAGGCAGCCCCCTCACGCCCACCCCACCTCTCCCTGGAGGTGTGTGCTGGCCTCACGCGCTGGCCTCCAGCGCTGGCCTCAATTGCAGGCCTCGATTGCTGGCTGTCTTTGCAGAAGCAGGCAGAGGACAAGCCAGGCTAAGGGGCCGCTTACGAGCAGAATGGGGGGACCAGGGAAAGGCGCCGGTGTCGGTTTGGAGCTGTGGTCAATGACTTGCACACTCCAGAAGTAAAATAGCCCCGGATGGGGGAGATACTCGGAGGCGAATGCCAGGGAGCGAGCTCCGCCTCCCAGGAGCGCTGCCTGCAGAGCGTCGGCGGAGCCCAGAGACCCCCTCTGCGCTCGCTCCCCTTCACGGCGGAACCTCGGCCCTCGCTGACACCGTGGCTGCTGGGCTCGGGTGCTGCTGACGCTCCTGTCGTCCAAGGACTCGGGTTCTGGTTTCCCTTCTGCAGTCGGTGACAGGGTTCTTTCTCCCTAGTGGACACAAACGTGACCTGTTGCTGGGTCCTGGGGCCTCCCTCTCCCCTGCTCCCTGGTGACCCTTCCTGGCAGCTGCTCCTTCCCTGGCTGAGCTGCCCGCTCAGGCTGCTCTCTCCCTTCCACTTGCTCCTGCCCCTGGCCATCCGGCTGGCCTCCCTGTTCTGCAGAGCCTCTTCTCATACGTGAACCTCGTTGGCGCTTTTCCAGCCTTGTCCTACCCAGGCTGCCAGCAGCCTCAGGCACTGATGCCCTTGTCCTTCTTGGGGCTCTCCTCCCAGCATGAGTCCCCCTGCTTCTTGGTTCTCGGCGGACACTGCCCGTCTCTCAGCCTCTCCTGTTCCTCGGGCCACCCCGCCCCCTCCTCTCTTCCCCCACCCAGTCTCCTTGGGAGTTCACCTGCTCCCCTGTCGCCTAGACCCCAATGGTGGCGTCTGCGCTCCATACCTGCCCAGATCCTCCAGTCAGGTGGAAACATTCACTCACTCAATGGCAACCAGATATTTTCACGGGGATATGGTTTGATTTCTTCCTGAACGATGGAGTCCTAGTCCCTGTACCTGGGAATGAGGGTATTTTCAGGTGATCATGTTGGGGGAGGTGAGCAGGGCGGGCCATGACCAAGGGTCGCTGCCTCCTTATGCAAAGGGAAAATTGGCACAGAGACGGACGGACAGACACAGGGCGTGTGCGCCCCACAGCCCGGGAGGACCAGCCCCACAACACCTTCCTTTCTGGCTCCTGGCTCCAGAACTGCGAGACACTAAGTTCCTCGTTTCACCGTACCAGTTTGGGGGGCTTTGTGCTGGTGGCCCTATAAGCAAGGGTTGCGAGGGGGACCCTCTGTGGTGCCACCTAGGGACCCAGTGCCCTCCGGGGACGTCTCTTCACCAACAGCTTAGCTCCACCCCGCCTGGGCAGCAGGTGTGCCCACTTCACAGCTGGGGAAGCAGGCGGGGCAGCCAGCAGGCGGCTCTCCAGTGGCCAGGCCCACAGCTCTTCTGCCGTCCCTCTGACCCACCAGCCCAGCCCATCAGGTAGCACCACTGCCCGCTCCCGCTCATGAGCATCTCCGCACTTCCCTGGGTGAGAGGAAGGCCAGGCCAGCAAACACATCCCGCCGGGTGCACCGGCAGGGAACCTGGACTCAGCTCTTCCTTAGGAGGTGCTGATCCACACCATGGCCAGACTTGGGCTTTAGAAGGAACTCCGGGAGGGCATGGAAGTTACAAGTCTTCCAAGTAGAAAGAGTCACTGTGTAGGACCAGGTGGAGACAGCAGGGTGGGGAGCAGTCGGGACTCTGGAAACCCAGTCAACCGGCAGGCCTGGTGGCTCCTGGGGTGAGGAGGAGCAGGCAGCCCAGGACACTGCTGTCCTCTGGCTTTGGGGCTAGGTTTCCATCAGCAGGAGAGGGATGTAGAGAAAGGTGGGTCTGCGGAGGAGGATGGGGCGCCAGCCGAGCCCGCAGGAGGTACGTCAATGTGCAGGGACGGAGCTCAGGAAGGTCCAGGCTGCTTAACAGATATCAGAGTCTGAAGCAGGCAAGGTGTGCGGGCTGACCTATTTGACTCCATGGTAGTGTTACGGGCCAGGCTACCTGGGGAATGACTAAACGATTCCATTCACCCTGAGACTCCATGTCACGTAGGAAATGCATCTCCTGTGGGAAGACCCCACCTCTGTACCCATCAACAGGTGCGTAGCATGTCATGTTTGGCAACACAAAATGGCAATTCTTATAAATGAAAAATTGTTCTCTTTTTATTTCCTAATTTCCTAAGCACCATGTACCATGTGAACAGTGATGTCAACAGTGATTGTCTAGATGTCAGTAACCATTCTTTAGTTTGTACCTAAGTAAGGTCATTTTGACCCACTTCCCCCTCTGCTGGTGATTTCAGATCCCATGATGTTAGTTTGTAATTTTAAATCATAGCAACAGACACTTGATTGATGTACTGATTTATGGTATAAAACCCCTGCAACCTATGGACAGGGCTGTTCTCCCAATAGCCATTTTTGGGGTATTATATGAGACAGTAAGCCCGCCGGCTAATAAAGACGATCAAATTAGGACTTCTTAGTGGTGATTGGTCTGTTCTTCAGTTGTGCCCCACAACACAAGGGTCTTCACAGACTCGAGTTGAAGGGGGCTCCAAAAGATGTCAGGCAAGCTCCACCACCTGGCAAAGAGGGATGGGAGGGAGGGAGGAGGGAAGGAAGGGAGAGAGGGAGGAAGGAAGGGAAAGAAGGGAGGAAGAAGGAAGGGAGGGAGGGAGGGAGGGAGGGAGGGAGGGAGGGAGGACAGACAGCTAAGTCCACCCCAGTACAGGAAAGAAGGAAGGAAGGAAAGAAGGCATTGTCCAGAGACCAACAACAAACACCATCTTAAATGATAAAATATTACAGGCATTACAGGAAGAAATAATTTAGGAAAGCACAGTTGCTTAATGCTGCTTCAGAAATTCCAAAGAAAACAGAGTACAAAAGTACTGTCAAGGGATTGGCAAGTAGCACTGGTTTTCTATTTTATAGTTGTAGAACTAGAACCTTGAAAAGTTTTTTAGTTGCGGATGGACACGATACCTTTATTCTTATTTATTTATTTATTTTTATGTGGCGCTGAGGATCAAACCCAGTGCCTCACCCGTGCTGGGCAAGTGCTCACCACTGAGCCACCACGCTTGTCCCTGACTAGAGACTTAAAGCCCTAATTTTAAAAAAAATGCTAGAATGAGAAAAATTCAGCAAGATGACTGCATACAAGATACATTTAAAGAAGAAATTCTTACATTGCTAGAAAAAAAGTTCTATTCATAATGGCAGCAAAAAGTGAGAAACACCGCCCTGTGAGCGTCCCCTGGATAGGTTCCTAGCGCCAAGCTGTGCCCTGTCACAGGGGCTTCTTACTGACAGGCAGCACCGCCCAGGACCTGGGCAGGGATGCAGCTTCTCCCGGGAGAGGAGACGTGGAAACGCCGCTCCTAGGTCCACCACAGAGGGTGGCTGCCGACTCGGAACCCCCAAGGGAGCGGGCAGGGCGTGACCAAGAGGTCCGGCTTCGGCGGGGCGGTGAGGTGTGAGGACAGCAAGAGGCAGTGGACGGACCTAGGCGCAGGGAGGAGAAGCAGGAGCACCGCAGGCAGCCACTGGTGCGTGTGTGGGGCCGCAGACGCCTGCCGCCTACCTAGGCAAAGGCCGATTTTAAGTGGACTAAGAACCAGATACAAAGCAAGGTCATAAATTAATAAAAGTAGGAAGCGAATATTTTTGAAATCCTGTGGGCAGGAAGCAATTTCATGTAAGAAATTATGTTCAGAAACCATGACAGCCGCGCCCAGATTTGACCACTTGTAGATAAAAACCTGTCCAGTAAAGACAGCAGAACGAGTGGAGAAAGGGACAGAGGGAGGCGCCCCCCGGGCTGCGAGGACTGACCTGTGCAAGAGCCGGGCTCCGCGGAGGGCGGGCAGGGAGCATCCCGAGGACCACGAGGGAGGCCGGCCCGGCAGAGGACACGCCAGGGTCGAGCCCTGCTTCAACCTGGGGGAGACACCGCATCCGTGGAGAGCTTCCAAACCGGAAGCCACGGGAGCTGGCTCCACAGCCCCGGAAGCTTCCCGCGCCGTGCGCCTCTGTTCCTCTGGGATCCACCTGAAGGAGCGGGAGGAAATGCCACAGGCCGCCAGTGCACGGCTGCTGTGAGTCCACAGAAGAGGGAGCAGGAGGCTCTGTGGGCTGCTCAGATCCCGCGGAGGGACGCTGCTCCTCCGGCTGCCTTTCCTGTCCTTGGTTGCTTGGAGGGAGCGCAGGAAGCAGAGCGCGCAGCTGATCACACGGGCTGTGGTGGCGACCAGAGGGCAGGCCAGCACTCCCCTGGCACGCACGGGGCTCCTGGTGACAGAGCAGCGGTCCAAGAGCAGAGGGCTCAGAAGCAGCCGGAGAGGCCGAAGACTCAGATCTGACCACCTGCCGGTTAAGACCTCAGGAGCAGGACTGGCTCAGGGCAGGGCGTGAGGACAGTGTGCTTCGGTTGTGCAGATGAAAACCGAGTCACCCCCGTCAGGGGGATGGTGAGCTCACACCAAGTCCTGGAGGCCCTGGGCTTCGGGGCAGCATGAGAAGCTGAGCTAAGCACGTCTGTGCTGCCAGCTGGAGGCACGCTGCTCCCAGCCTCAGTGCCGCGTCCAGAAACTGGGCACCTGGCTTCCCAGTCAGGGGGTACGGGCAAGGGATTCGCTCCCCGGAAGGGAGCTTGTGGCTGCACTAACCCGTTGTTATGGTTGGAAGTGAGGTGTCCCCAAAGCCCACGTGTGACACGAGACGACGCAGGAGTGTCCAGAGGCGAATGACCAGTGCTCGTGCCCTAGACGCGGCAGTGCATCGATCCGCCTCCGCCGATGGGATTAGCGCACACGGGCAGGTGGGGTGGCTGGGGAGCTGGGTCCCTGGCTCTCCATTTTGTCCTTGCGGAGGGAGTGCTCTGCTTCCTGCTGCCTGTCCCCAGCTTCCCTCCTGCACACCCTTCTGCCATGATGTGCTGCCTCCTCCCAGGCCCAGGGCAATGGAGCCGGCCGTTTATGGACTGAGGCTTCTGAAACTGAACCCCCAAATAAACCATTCTTCAAAAAATTGTTCTTGTCAGTTCTTTAGGTCACAGTGGCAAAGGAAGCTGGCCAAAATAACCGTCGAAAACATTTTGAAGCTACAGAAGTCACCAAAAACAAATTTAAAAAGAAATAAGAAGAAAATAAGCGTATATACATTGAAATATAAACATATACATAAGCATATATACAACAAAACACGTGGGAAACAGCGGCGGCGCGAGAGAAGTCTGTGATGGGAGTCCACACATTTAAAGAGAGGAGAGACGCCAAGTCAGTAATCTAAACTACCCCCTCAAAAACCCAGAAAAAGAAGAGCAAAATAAGCTCAGAGCAAGGGGAAAAGGAGAAAGCAACAAAGAGGAGAGAAATCAACAAAATCTAAAATAGGAAAACCACACAATGGAAAATGAATGGAAGAGCAAGCGTGGTTTTGGAAAGATCAATACAATTGACAAGTCTCTGGCAAGCGAAAGGGAGACAAGGCACAACCCACCGATGGAGAGTAAAACAGAGGCTGCCACCCACCGTGCGGGCAGCCAGGGAGCTCAGAAACGCCGCCAAGGCCACAGACGCAAAGTGGACCAGCTGCTCAGAGCCAGGCCATGACTCACCGCGCTGCAGTGACGATTTTAATAGCCCTGTGATCACTACCAGAACGGAACCTCTGATTTAACCCCTCCTGCCGCCAACCTCAGAGATGTCTCCAGGTCAAGACGGATTCTCTGGATAATTCTACGGAAGTTGAGAGCAATAAAGCAAGTTCTACGCAATCTCTTCCAGACAGGTGGACTTAGTATCTTTTTTTTTTTAATGAGTCACGGCCGCGTCCGGGGCATCCTGTCTTCAGGCAGGCGTCTCTTGCCCAGCCCACACTCCAGGGGAGAATCGGACGTCCTTCTGGGGAGGCCTCTGAATGGGCCCTGTTTAAAGGCCACCGCACGCTCTCCTCTGGTCAGAGGACCTGGGGAGCTGTTGGGAAGGGGCCAGACGCCAAGGGGAGCTCGGGCAGGGGCAGAGAGGAGGTGGGGAGAGAAGGCCTGTGAGACTCAGGAAGCCACTGTCCGGACACAGGTGTGCAACCTGAACCAGGGGACGGTGCGGTGGGGCAGGGCCTCGCCCCAGAGGCCACCAGAGGCCACCCTGTTGCCGTGTCTACCTGGCTCTGGTCCCTCCTCACAGCAGTTCTGGCGAGATCCCAGGGGAGATGGCACGGTGTGCAGGGTGTGTGTTCCTGACACAGAATGTTCTACTGTGCAGCTAGGACGAGGGGGAGCTGTCAAGGCCATGCAGCTGCTGACCAGCCCGCCCTGAGCCCAAAACCAGGCAGGTCTCACTGACTCTGAACCTCGAGTCACTTCCCTTCCTCAGCCTGGCTTTGAGGGACTGTTGCACGAAAACACACTGGGTCATTCTGCAGAGCTGGCAGAGCAGAACCAGGATAGGAACACGACCGGTCCTGGTTCTGCAGGAATACCAACTCACCCCCGAGGAGGACCCTTCTCAGGGGCTGGTATCCATCAGCTCGGTGCAAGGAGGAAATGGACATTTTCACACGTTCCTTACTTCTAAGCCTTCTAAGGACGAGAACGACACACAACAGAAATGCACAGCCCGAGTGCCTGCCGTACCCGAATCGCCAACCTGGGTCAGGAAGGGACACGGAGTGTCCCGCCCTCTCCACCCTTCCACCAGGACTTCCTCCCGCCGGCTTCTCTATCCTCCCCCTCCGGAACTCTGGACTTCCTGGCTTGTCCTGGACTCTCTGAAAACCAGTCCTTGACTGTCGGAGCCTTGACCTGGCTCCACGCACCTGTCCTGGGGGTTAGAGTTCATCTCCTAACGGTCCACATTCCCCGCGCTACCCACTGAGGTCAGGCGGTACCTTTGCCAAGTTCCTCTTCAAGCTGCCTGTAGTTTTACCAGGGACTGTCTCTCTTCTACACATAAGAGAAGATGTACTCTTTTTAAAAAATAAATAATATATTTACTTATTTTTATGTGGTGCTAAGGATCAAACTCAGTGCCGCCCACATGCCAGGCAAGCGCTCTGCCGCTGAGCCGCAGCCCAGCCCAGAAGGTGGGTCTTGACAGGAGGTGACTCTCAGTATGCTTTCCCATTCTCCAGCTCGCCCTTCTGTTCTCTTAATAACATCTGGACAAGAAAACATTCTTATTTTTAAAAATGTACATTAAAACGTTTTATAAAAATTTCAAATTTAATATTCGTGAACATGTTGTCAAGTCATATACCTGATAAGGGGTCAGTAGTCAGCATATATGCAGAACTGACAAGAGCAGCCACTGCAAAACATTCAAAAAGAGGAGAAAACGAGAAAGTCCCTTCTCCAAAGCAGACATACCAGTGGCCCATAAGCACGTGCAGAGATACCGGTGTTAAGGAATGCACGACCCACCGTCTCGCATCGGCAGGCGGCCCAGACGGAAAGAAAAATCCCTGGTTGGAACGCACGCCTGAACTCCAGGAGGCCCCCACATATAGCCCTCCTGGCTCTCCCCGGCCCTCCACCCCCAAAGCCCACTCCGCCTCAGCAGCACTTCCACCCTTTTCTGGGAGGGAGACAAATTAGGCAAACGTGTGACCCCAGGGTGCACAGGAGGGAACTTGGACTCAGTTCTTCATTAAAAAGTGCTGATCCAGCCGGGTGTGGGGGCTCGCTCCTGTAATCCCAGCAACTCAGGAGGCAGAGGTCGGAGGATCAGGGATTCAAGGCCAGCCTGTCCCAAACTGAAAAACTAAAGGGGCTGGGATCCAGCTCATGGTAGAGCACTCCTTGGTTCAATCCCGGGACTGGAAAAACAAATCCCAGAAACAGCAAGTGTGGTGTTGGGGATGTGCAGAACGTGAAGGGCCCAGACTGGCTGTCACCATGCTCCATGGCAGAGTGTCTGTTTCTGCCAGAGCCACCCTGCTGACCTCTGTAGCTCTGCAGGGCTGCTGGGGTCAAAGGTGTGTCTTTCAAGACTGACCACTATGTGAATTTGAGGATGAATTTTTTCATTTCTGCAAAAATCGCTATCTGAATGTCGCCAGGAATCCTGGCTTACTTTAGAGCCCTCTGTATCTTGGCCTGGCTTCCGACATTTGTCTGCACTCGAGTGGACGCTCCTCTGGACTGTGGTGTGGTGACGTGGAGACGTTACCCTGGGCAGGGGCAGACTGCTTGCCTAGTAGGCGTGAGGCAGCGTTAGGATTCGAGCTCAGCGCCCTCCCGGGCCGACGGCGCCCACAGCGCCGCATGTCGCGACCCGTTTGTCAGTCGCCTCCGCCTTTCTCAAAATACCTGAATTACTGCCCCATCCTGCCTGAAACTTGGGCACCTGCCTCCTACCAACAAGGATGCTCTCCCTCGTTGCCCACTGCCATCCATGTCAGGGCACACGGAGCCACCTGCCCTGGGTCCCCTGCAATGTCCTTCTTGGTGAAAGGTTCAGTTGGGAACCTCTGGGCACCAGCCGTGGGGTCCTGGCTCCGTCCCTGTGCCCCCCGCCCCCTGCCCTTGACCAGGCACAGCGTGTGGCCACAGAAGGTGCCGTGGGCTGGTGTCGGCTTCGGGCAGGTCACCTCTGCACACACGCACACGCCGTCCATCTGTGAAGACCTGAGCTGGCTTCGCTGCCTCCAAACCCAGCAGCCCGTCGGCTCTTCCCGCTCTGACCTGCAGCCGTGGCCTTCCGAGGGGACTCAGCGTTGGGGCTCCCACACTGTCCTCACAGCCAGGACCGGTCCTGGCTGTACCCAGGCCTGAGGGGAAGACGGTGCGTCTTCTGCACAGTCGTTGACCACCGCCACGTGATCACCCAGCGGCCGAGGCTGGGCAGCTCAGGGCCAGCAGAGCACTGGACAGTGACAGCCACCTCTCCACGCTGGTCCTGAACCCACGCCCACTGCACCTCTCTGGCTACACACTGAGGCGAGTCCCGCGCGGCAGGAGCACCAGGGCTGAGCTCCCGGGTGAGTGGCCTGGCCGTCAGTGTGGCCTGCTGCCCACCCAGCCCCGCTCACACCGTTTCTTCACAACGTGGGAAGGACTGGAGGGCGGGTCCTCTTGTCCTTCTGTGTCTGCGTTCACGGCTTTCTCCTTGCTTTTTGAACTCAGGAGGTGCACAGGACACACTCGCTGCAGAAAGGCAGGCGGTGCAGCAGCTTGTGAGGGAGAGTCGGCAGGGCCGAGATGGGCCGATGATCCCCGGCTCCTGGGTGAGGGCGAGCACTGCACAGCCCACGCAGATGTGCCCGGGGCAGCACGGGGGGCGAGCCTTGTGCCCGGGGCAGCACGGGGGGCGAGCCTTGTGCCCGGGGCAGCATGGGGGGCGAGCCTTGTGCCCGGGGCAGCACGGGGGGCGAGCCTTGTGCCCGGGCTGCACAGCCCTGAGCAGCAGTGGGCTCTCTTCCACCTGCCCCACGTCCCTCTCTGCACCTGGCATCTGCGTGTCACAGGTACATTCCTGCCCATGGGAACTGTCACTGCGCCTGGGCCACCCCGCTCACGCTCCCAGTGCCCACGGAGACCGGAGCCACTTCCAGGCCTGGCTTCCCGCAGGTCGCGTCCTGTGCGGGGCAGTCAGTGTCACAGGGCGCGGTGGTTTGCGTCTTTGTGCACGAGTGACTTCTGTAGGGATCCATCCTGGAAGGGCCTGGCCTGGGCAGTGGGCAGCCGCCAGCTGCTGGGAGAGTCCCCTTTCCTGCCCCACTTTTGGAGTGTCCACTCTCCACACCCCGCGCTGTCCATGCGGCAGAATTCTGGACATCCTGGGCCTTCAGCGAATTCACACGTGAACTGGAAACGACGGAAAGCCCGGGAGGCCCTCGCCCGCAGTCCACCGTCGTGTCTCGTCACCCAACCTTGGCCTCGAGCGCGTGGTGTGCGTTTATTGTGCCCTCTGACTGGCCAGTGTTGGCACCCAATCCAGGATTAGGATGAGGGCTCTGCTGCCCACACTACCCTGCTGGTTAGTGACCTCGGGGTCACTTCATCAGCCTGGGGCAGAGTGGCCCTGCTTTTCTCTAAGGCCCCTTCTCCATGTCCTTCTGAGAGGGACACAGACGCCGGCCAGGCATGGGGCTGAGCTCTGGGCAGGTCAGGGAAGCGCAGCTCAGCCCGGAGGCAGAGATTCACGTCCTGAGCTGGACGCCGTGAGGGGACTGCCGGCCGAGTCACTGTGCCTGGGGCTCTCCAGTTGATACTGTGACTGCGCCGTGGCCGTGCAGGCATCCGCTGGACCTAGGGGCAGTCATCTTGGCTGCCATGGCTGTTTGGCCTTCCAGGTGACCCCAGGGCCATCCCAAGCCCTGCAGGACAGGCAGTGTTGGTGACGCTTGGCTGAGCTGGGTGCCAGCGCCCGGCCTGGCCTGCCTCTGGTTGACGCTGACGTGCTGACACTTGGGACAGGCCCGGGCGTCTGGTTGGCCTCGGCCTGGTTCCTCTGTCAGGCACACCTGCTCCTCCTGCCTCGGGGTCAGCGTCCTCCTGTCCTGCTGCCACCCAAGACCTGCTGCTGTCCAAGGGCGCTTGAAGCTCAGTAGTGACGCTGCTCTGGGCTCAATCCCCAGCAAAGGGAAAAAGTGCAGGGCCGCCCCGCGTGGCCATTCGGAGCGCTCTGCGCTCTGCCCGCTTCCTCTCCAGCGCACCTTTGGCTGGCGGGGGTCCCGGGTGGTGGTCACGGCCCCGCCGCCGTCCCTGACTGCCCTGTGCGGTGTACACAGGGCGGATCCCACCTCGCTGTCTACCCTGGGGCCAGCTCCTCCGCAAGAGGGACGTGTCCTGTAACTGCTGGTAATTTTTATGATGCTCATAAAAACTTTAAACAGCTCTACCTTTTCAGAAAACCTGCAGAGGTCATACGGAGCTGCAGGTGACGTCTCGCGTCTGTGGGGTCCATTTGTCAACAACCCAAGAGTCCAGGCCAGTGCCCGTCTGCAGCTGTGGTGGACGGTTCGGATGGCCTTGGCCTTCTCCTGTCCGTCTCCTGGCCTGGCTTCCACTCATGCTCCCCCATGCTCCTTCTGCTGCTCTTGGTCGGCTGTGTCTGGCTTTCCTTTTTTCTGTGACAGGGCCCAGCCCAGAGCTCGGTGAGCCGGCAGTGCCCGCCATCAGCCCAGTGATGTCCCAGCCTGTGTGCCTCATAACCACAAAATCAGAGTGGAGACCGAGGTCAAGGGTAAGCAGGTAAACCTTTTATCCTATTTTAAGTCATTTTTATTGAGCGCTGTGATATAAATGGGAGATGCACTGAGATGCATTCACATACACACAGGAAACGTCTTGACGGATTTCACCCGTTCCTCCTCCCTCCTCCCGCCCTCCCCGATCCCCGTCTTCTGTGCTGCTTCTTTTTCACGAAAGCCCCTTTTTCTGGCTTCCCCGTGTGGGAGAAGATGTTAGGCCCCTGACTTTGAGTCTGGCTCACTTCATGTGACGTGAAGTTTCCTGCCAACGCCCTGGCTTTGTCCTCCTCTGTGGCTGCGCAGAACTCCCTGTGCAGTGGCCCACCCTTCTCTGTGCCTTCCGAGGGCTCCTGGGACTCCCTTCAGGTCTTCGTCTCCCTGGGCCTGGACATGCGCGCTCCCCCTGCTGCCACCCGCAGGCTCTGGCCGCACGTCCGCCTTCCTTTTCCTGTGTGGCCTCAGGGTTGAGGCCTTGTGGGCAGGATGGCAGCATCGCCCTGCCCAGTGGGCCTGAAGGGACCAGCGGGCCTCAGGGGCCTGTCACGCTTCCTGTGAGCCAGGCTCCATGGGTCCCAGGAACAGCCCACCGGGCGAGTCTCCAGAGCAGCGGGGCTCTTACACCACACTCTTCAGCAGACGTCACCCGACAAACCTGTCTTGGTCCCCAAGTTCTGCTGTGAAAACAGAAATCCCACCTGAAATCTGAGCTCATTCTTGCCTGAGGGGGCCTACAGCTTCCAAGGTCAGCACCAGGCACAGGAAAGAGCCAGCCCTCCCGCCCTCCCCGTGCACCTGGTAGGGACAGCCAGGCATGGTGAGAACATGAGGTTAAGGGATAAACGGGGTCCACTTTACTGACCCCGCATGCTTTGCCATAAGAAGGAATTTACCTGGCTGGGGGCGGTGGTGCACACCTGTAATCCCAGTGACTCGGGAGGCTGAGGCAGGAGGATTGTGAGTTGAAAGCCAGCCTCAGCAACTCATTGAGACCCTGTCTCAAAATGAAATATATAAAAAAGGGCTGGGAATGCAACTCAGTGGCTAAGCACCTTGGGTTCAATCCTCCATACCAAAATGAATGAATGAATGAATGAATGAATGAATGAATAAATAAATAACAAAACAAAACAAACAACCAAGACAGTTTACCTGCAGCCCTGCCTGGCTTAAGTCCACAGGATATGTACTCTCCTCAGCAAACTACCTTTATCTGCAGGAGAAACACAGGCCCTAAATGATAAGAGGAATGAAAGGAGGAGGAGGTGTGACCCTTACACAGACCGGTGGGGGAACCCAGGAGATAGGACATCCCCCTAACCGTAAGGTCTGAGCACAGGTTCCGACTGGAGCCAGTCTGCCTGGGTCAGTGACCTACCCTGGTCATGGCAGCAGGAACTTGAGAGTCCGACATCATCCCGTGCTCTGTCAAAGTCCAGAGGTGGACCTGGGCGGACTCTGGAAACTTCCCTGGGATCCCCACTAAAACCTGAGTGTGGGAGGCGTGTGCTGCCCCTTTCTTTGGCAGACCCCTCTCTCCCCCGAGCGCCTCTCTCCTTTCCCAACCCTTTTAATACACTCACGCCTGCTACTCAGAGTGCCGTGTCTGAACTCCTTCTGATTCAGGAACCGGGGTTTGAAGGGGGCTCCGCGGTGCGTTTCCTGCAGACCCCAGCCCTGCAGCACATCCACATCCACAGGCCCGATGCAGACCCGCCCGGCCCACTGCGTTCCCAGCAGCCCAGGATCCCGGGACGGCCCCTTCTCCCTTGACCTAGTTACAGGGCCAGAGCCTTCTGGGAGCTGAAGCGTGCGGAGCCCTCTCGCCCCAGGTTCTTGTGATCGAGAGCTGTAAGGTGAGCCCCTTCCTGGCTGCCCGCAGCGGGGAACGCGCTAGGTCCACTCCTGGCGTAGATAGGGACACAGTTCCTTCTCTTCACGTGGCCTGTGGAAGGCCCGGTGCTGCAGTTCTGGTGCTGTCCGCCACCTTGGGGCCAGCAGCCCGCAGGGCCATGTGGCCAGCCTGGTTCTTCGGGCGGCCTTTCACACACTCTGGTGGACGGCACTTGGGAACCCCTGGGGTGAGGCGGCAGCACCGCCGTTGCGCACTGAGACCTCACGTGCTATCGGAGGCACAGCTCCACGCTTACTTGCAAAACTGGCTTTGATCATCTTGAGTTATTGTACCGTCAGAAAAATCCCCCCACCTGAGGGCGACGAAAAGCCTCCTCCCCGGGGAAGGGAGCCGGAGCCCCACCAGCACACCTGGGCTGCACCTTCTGCAGCGGGTCCTGGGCTCTGATCACATCCAGGGCCAGAGTGCGCGGCCGCCTCGGAAGGGGCACCGCCAGCACCGAGGTCGCTCTGGAAGGTGCCTGGCGCGGCGCCCCAGAGGCCTGTGGCTTCCAAGGGGCCTCAGGAAACCAAGCAGGGCTGTTTCAATTGCTCCTCTGCCCCACCTACTTCCTGCCACTGCGACACTGGGCACGGTTCTGCCGGAGGAGAGGACCCGACACTGGACACGGTTCTGCTGACCGTCCTCCCTCTTGGGGGCCATGGGTGTGACGTGTGCCCATGTGTAGTTGCTTTTTAATATTAATCATCAATATGTCTTTAGAAACTTACTGGAAAAACATTGGGAAGGTTTTACTGTATTGGGACACAAAATAGTACAATAAAAATTTAGTAGTAATACTTAGATAAAATACATAAACGATTGTAGCTGTGCTCGAGTTAAAGGGAGCCTGTGACTGCTTTAGTATAATAATTTCTAAATATAGATGGATAGAGGCATTCCTCTGAGCTTGGATGCAGTGTTTAGCCTTTGTTGCTTTCCTAGTTTTAATACGTGATTCTAGAGATACTTTACATAATAAAAATATTTAGGTTAGTCATAAATATAATTTGTGTTTCTCCCACATGTAGTCTAATTCTTTGAGAATCAAAATAAGATTGTAGTCCGCCATTAAATGAAATAGAACAGACTAAATATTAACTGTAAGTTGATTTCTTTGCCCTTTGTTAATAATGGTAAAAGCTTTTCACTGTTAAACGCTGGAGTTCATGGTGGGGGTGTTTCTCAGAAAGTCTAGTGACGTGTTTGCTCTGGAGGTTGAAGGCTGGCAGATCGCGGTGCTCGGTTTGGCTGGGGACGGGGTTGTTTTGGTCTGGATGTCACACAGAGGGGCTGTGTACTTTGGGAAGAAGCATAGATTGTACTTTTGAAGGTTTTTCTTAATTTAAACTAACCGTAAAATGATATAATCATTACTAAAGAAAAATGCATAAAAAGGCTGGCAAACAATAAAGATCCAGACTCGGCCTCAGCACCCTTGTCTCTGCGGCTCCTCCACACGCCTGCCCATCCACCCAGGAGCCCGCTGCCAGGGCAGGCCCGGCACTCCTGGCTTAGACTCAGGCGTAGAGGCTTCAGCTCCTGAAGTACAGTGAAGGGACGGCACCCAGAAGCCCAGGCCTCCGGCCGCTGCCTGCCTCACTCACCTCACCTCGCGGCGCCCGCTGGGCTTCGCTGCTGCGCATCTCCTGATCCGTCCCGCTTGCCAGGGTGACACGCTCTGAGGACACTTACTGAAAGGCAGCTTCCCCGGGCCTCCATCTCTGTGCTGGGCAGAGGCCCTCGGCCCTCCAGGACCGTCCCGCCACCTGCCCGCCGCGACAGAGCCGGGAAGCCGAGGCCCGCAGTGTGCGGACGAGCCTGCAGCCTGGTGGACGCCCGTCTCGGCCGCCTGAGGGACACGAGCCCCGCACTGGGCTGCACGGAAGCCTCTGGAGGCCTGCAGCGTGCAGTCTCGACTTGGGCACAGTCGTGCCGTGACTGACGGCTGCTGCCGTGCCAGCAGTGCTTCCCGCGTTCCAGAATGGGGGTCGCTACGCCTCGGCCGAGTCCCAGGCACAGACCCTAGGCAGCCTCGGGTGGCGGCTGGTCCGCTCAGGACCGCCGGGCATGAAGCCATTCTGTCTGCGCTGACGTGAGCCAGTCCAGCTGCGAGGCCAGTCGGTGTCCCCAGTAAGGCTGCGGCTCTCGGGCTCCGTACGGGCTTTCGCTCTTGCTCCTGCCGTCTGTGGCCAGCTCGCTCCACGAGGCTGCTCTTACGCCACGCTGGTGACTCCGGAGGACTCTGGGCACATTCTCACAGGTGATCGGTGCAGACTCGGGCTGTTTCTGCGCAAAGTCGCAGATGTGGTCTGTTAGCACCGACCAGGGCCAACCGAGCTGTCAGGCCTGCGTGCAGCCCACCCCGGTGGGCTTCCCTACAGGCAGCCTTCTGGCGCCTGGACGTGGGCACGGAACACACCTCCAGCAGCACTCCGCACAGAGCCGGAAAGCCCAGCCGGAGCCCAAGGCCCGAGCTGGGAGCGTGTGGTGCACACGCCTGCCACGCACCAACAGCTGCTGCTGGCCTCCGGGCCTCAGGGAGCAGAATACACCCTCCTCCCGGTGACCGGTCCACTGGGGCCTCAGTCCATCCTCTCCAACCTCCTTCATCAACTCCTCGCAGGCACAGGCCAGGACAGAAGCTCGGTCACCAACTCTCTGAATCCCAAGACTAAGTGTCCCATCCCTGCCGTGGCAGCGACTCCCCAGGTCCAGTGCCCCGTCCCTGCCGTGGCAGCGACTCCCCGGGTCCAGTGCCCATCCTGTATAGTTTGGTCATTCTGTCAAACATCCTCTCAGATTGCTGTGGCTTCTGTCTGGCTGACGGACAGACCTCCCTGTACCCCTCCCGTCCTCCCTGGCCACCCACACGCCAGCCCTTCAGTGGCCGCGCACCCAAGGCGGCTCTCAGCTCTTGTCACCCTGCAGATGCTGGGCTCCTAGCCAGAACCTCCAGCGGAGGTGCTGGTGGCTTGAGGGTGACCCCGTCCTTCTTGCCCACCCTGCAAAACACTTAGGCTGAGCTGAGGGCCTGTGCACCTTCCTGCACTGTTTGTAGCAAAAAATAAGACATCCAACACCCCGTGTCCCCGAGACAAATCCACGGCAACTGTGGGCTGGCGACCGCAGCACCTTGAAGAGGAGCCTCGAGAGCAAGCCCCTCCCAGTTCTCCCCTGCCCACCTGCCCTCGGGTTCTGGCTCCATCTGCCCTGCACGAGGGCCGCACACAGTGAATGGCCACACCCGAGACCTTCCCGGGCCCCCGGAAGCCCCGGCCAGCTTAGCAGTGTCCCCCGGGGCGGAGCCGCTGCCTCTCGCCCACGCCCCACTGGCCTGGGAGGAAGTGCCGGCCTTCCTGGTCACCCCGCTGGCCGCACACAGCCAGTCGCCTCCTGGGGGCCCGCGGTGCTCCCTCGTTGCTGGGTTACCTCAGTGAACGCGGACCCTCTCCAGGAGAGGCGGCCATCTCCGTCCGGCACTTCTCCAATGTACTTTTCCATCTCCAAACTCTTGAGGACACGTCCCCTCTCAACCACTCTTGGCTCTCAAAATCCTTCAGGCTCTTCTGACTGGCGGACCCTCTCCCTGCTGTCCTTGCTCCTCGATCCGGGGAGTCATGACGAACCCCCCCACTCTCCAGAATTGTGACTTGGCTGCTGGCACCTCCCACCTCAGGACCATTCAGGGGGTCTGAGGGTCAACACCAGGATGCCCCTCGCCTTCCTCATAGATGGTTCTGGACAAATGGCGGATGGAGTGCTAGCTCGGAAGAGCCAGGGGCTCCATGACAGGGCGCCTGGTCGCTGGTCGCTGAGTTAGGGAGAAGGCCAGTTACTCAGGAAGGCTGTCCGAGCAGCGTGAGGTGACGAAGGGCCCGCAGGCCCAAGGGCGCTGTGGCCTCAGTGCCAGGGCCTTCTCCAGGGGCAGCACTGCCAGTGTCACCACGGAAGCTTCTGGCATTTCCAGAAGTCAGACTTCTACCTGAAAATGAGTGGCAGGTGACAGCGAGTGAGACCCAGAACTTGGCAGACAGGATTCTGAAGTGAAAAGTGTGCTGACTTTAAGTCCTGTGGGCAGAGACTGAGGAGGGGATGGCTGGTCAAATGGTGGGTCCATCCCAAGCTTTCTGAGGAGTCTCCACACTGCTTTCCAGAGTGGCTGCACCAACTGCAGCCCCACCAGCAATGTATGCGTGTGCCTTTCCCCACATCCTCGCCAACACCTATTGTTACTTGTATTCTTGATAATCGCCATTCTAATTGTGGTGAGATGGAATCTTAGGGTGGTTTTGATTTGCATTTCTCTTATTACTAAAGATGGTGAACATTTTTTCATATATCTGTTGGTTACGTACAGATCTTCCATGAATTGTCTGCTCATTTCCTTAGCCATTTATTGACTGGGTTATTTGTAAACTTGGTGTAAAGTTTTTTGAGTTCTTTATAGATTCTGGAGATTAGTGTTTATATGAAGTGCGTGTGCCAAAGATTTTCTCCCACTCTGTAGGCTCTGTCTTCATATTGTTTCCTTTGCTGAGAAAAAGCTTTTTAGTGATGCGGCTACATCAATGTTTACAGCAGCCTAATTCACAATAGCTAGATTGTGAAACCAACCTAGATACCCTTCAAAAGATGAATGGATAAAGAAACTGTGGTATACATACACAATGGAATACTATTCAGCCATAAAGAATAAAATTACGGCATTTGCAGGTAAACGGATGGAGTTGAGCATATCATGCTAAGTGAAATAAACTAATCCCCACCCCCCCAAAAAAAAACAAAGGTCAAATGATTTCTCTGATAAGTGGATGATGATACGTAATGGGGGAGTGGGGAGGCAAGAATGGAGGAAGGAGGGACTGTACAGAGGAAAGTGAGGGACGGGGAGCAGGAGGAGGGAAGGAGAGAGAACAGAATGAGGTAAACATCATTACTCTATGTACATGTATGATTACACAAAAGGTGTGACTATACTTTGTGTATTACTAAAGAATCGAGTTGCACCCCATTTGTGTACAATGGTTAAAAAAATAAAAGTTCACAAGGTGAGCCTGCCAGAGAAAGCCAGCTGACAGTTCGTGGCCAAGAGAATCTTAGTTTTCCGGCAAAAAACGTCAACTACAAAATTTGTACCCACCACAAGTCACAGCATCCCACCTGTGGCTTTTCTGAGTTGTTAGTGATATTTATGTGGTATATTGATAAACAATAACAAAATGTTTCAACACTTGAAAGATTTGCAAACTCAGTTAAAACGATACTTTCCAAATACCCAATGTGGAAGGTTATAAACCAGGCATAGGCTAGAGGTCCACTGAGCACTGGGCAAATGGACTTTAACTGAATACCTTCAGTTCACTGATGTGGATTTTTTTTTTCCTGTACCAGGGATTGAATGAACTCAGGGTCACTCAACCACTGAGCCACATCCCCAGCCCTATTTTGTATTTTTTTAGAAATAGGGTCTGAGTTGCTTAGTGCCTTGCCGTTGCTGAGGCTGGCTTTGAATTCGTGATTCTCCAGTCTCAGCCTCCTGAGCTTCTGGGATTATAGGCAAGCGCCACCATGCCAGGCACTGATGTGGATTCTGAGTCAACATTGCAATGAAGCTTTAAAAAAAATCACCAAATAACCACAAACTTCAGCTGCAAATGCTATTATCACTGCCTTTTCCAAGTATGTACGTGGATGAAGACAGACTTCCTCCACATCTTCCATCGAAATCATACCCAGCACTTCTCCTGGCAGCGCTTCAGTTCAGTGCAGAGGACTCGCACATCTTAAGAGAAAGGCCAAGGTCTCATGGTTTGGGTGCTACAGTAAATGAACTTGATTTTGTTTTCTAATTGCGACAAACATACAAGAACACAAGCATGGAAAAGGGTCTTCACACCAAAAAGGCTGAGAATCAGTGAATCATTCCAGTAGCTTGGTATAAACGTAGTCTTGGCAAGTTTGGTAAAATCCAAGCCTATTCTTGGCCAACGTCAAAATGACAACCACGGTTTTTTAAAGCACTCTTCTCCTTACAGTGCTAATCAGAAACAAAAACTTTCCCAAAAACACACACAGTGAGGATTCCTGTGTCTACCACCCAGTTCAGTGCCCAGTTCCCGCCCCTCCTGATCCGTCCACCTTCTCCCTTCCATTTCTATGGAGCAGATCCAAGGTGAGACACAATTCCACCACAACTCCCCAGTACGGCTCAGTGAGGGCGGGACGTCCCAGCGAGCTGGCTCTAACGAGACCGTAGGACCACCTGCTGGAGCGTGGGTGCTGCCCCTCCACAGGTGCTAGGCAGTGTTTCTGTCCCAGTCACAGTCTGTCCAACAATTCAGAAGCCTCTTTAAATATTCTGATCCTTAGCATCTTTCAAAAGGTTCACTGGATTCTCAGCATGAAGTCTCTGAAATACTTTAAAGTCCAAGTAGTGGGTGGCATTAAGTTTCATCTTCTTTAAAGACTCAGAGCAATGTGGTGGCTTCTGGGCTCTGTCTGTGAAAGAGTTTCCGAGGCCCAATCTGGATTCTGAGCTTGACAGCTGCTGACTGCTGTGGCTCACAGCTTCCCGCTTCTCCTGTTGGTGTTCACAGAGGGCCCGCGACTGTCGGATCACTCGATGCTGGAAAGGCTATTCGTTGCCATCAACTCACTGTGATTCACATTCTTAAAAGTCTACGTTCACTTTAATATTTGCTGAACCTAAGAAGTCTGGAAGATTATGTTAGCGATCTTTTATGAAAATAAGTATCTAAGGAAATGAGGCTAGCTGGCACATAATTTATATTCCCCCAAGACAGATCCAGTGAGAACAGGTGCCACAAAAGTAGAGGATTTTAACAAAGCAAAAGTGTTTTAAAAACACGATGGAGAACCTGGGAATGAAGTAAAACCTTACCAGCAAAATATAACACAACACCACCAAAGCCCTCCCTCCCGCTCTTCCCCCGCCGATCCCCCTGCCCCTGGAGAAAGCACACAGAGGAACAAAGTGACCGAGAGAGTTTTACTTGATTTGTAGAGAATGATTTGAGAACAAACGTTAGTTCACTCCTACAACACTGGTTTGCTCATTTGACATTTTCTCCATCTGCACCAATTGTTATTACAAAAATCAGAAAAGTAAAAATTCATTACAATATTTGCACAGTGTAACAACTAGTTTCTATAAAATCATAAACTTAATGCAGTTTTAAGAGATTCAAAAATTCTCTCAGTTACTAGATATACATAGTGATGTGTATGTATGTGTGTGTGTGTGTGTGTGTGTGTGTACATTTAAAGCAGAAAACCTCAAAAAACAAAAGAGAAAAAGTAAAAATAGTTAAATATTTTGATCTGACAGTTCCTACAAACAGTGATCTCTGCTATGTATAAAGGAAACCATTGCCTGTGGTAAAAATTCTAGAAAGCAAGTAGGAAATGTGGAGTGAAAACAGTCCACCAGAATCCACCCCAGGCTGGGCCTGCTCCCAGGGGAGCCCAGGGCACGGGTGGCACCGTGAAGCCAGTGTGCGCCACCACTAAGACCTTCACCACGTGGCAAGCTGCAGTTTCAGTGAGAGATGCCGAAAGAGACAAGTGCTCTTTTCTTCACTCAATCACGATGGGACTCTCGCTGAGGATGCGCCCACCGGGAAGAGGCGTGTGGCCAGGACCCACAGAGACAGCAAGGGGGCTCTCAAAACAACGCCCAATGCGAGAGGAAACTCGCCAGGCACCTCACGACTGCCCACTTATCTTGATCAGATACAACTTATGGAAAGAAAAACGGCAACCTGGTGACGGTGTTAAAAAGACCACGTAGACACCGGCACCAGAAACACCAAACCGCAAAAGAGCATCTTATCAAAGGACAGATACCCGCCAGGGACACCTCCGCACAGGAAGCCCTCTCGCGCACCACGCACGCACGGGGAGCTGCTGGGGGGACTCCACTTTCGTGCTCCGGGCCGGCCGTCGGGGGGCCAGCCTCCCGTCCTCAGGAGCCGCGGTGCAGGTGCATGGCCCCCAGGACGGCGCTGTCGTAGCGCTGCTCCACGCGCACGCAGCTCGAGTGCTCCACCACGCTGCTCAGCTCAGGAATGCTCTCGGCAGTGTCCCCAAACCCGTGGTAGTGTCCGTACTGCAAGTTCTCCCCCAGGTCCTCCACCCAGGAGGGCCTGCTGGCCACACAGCTGCTCGGGCTGCCATTCAGGTGCAGAGAGCCGCACATCTCAGGGTTGGCACTCACGCTCCTTTCTGGCTCCTCAGTCCCGTTAACACCGACAGAACCCACTAATCCACTGCTAATTCCATTAAGGCCTGTCAAGCACGGGTCACTCCTGCTTTCCATCCCACTGAGCTGGGCCATGCAGGGGAAGTCCACATGTCCATTGACGACACATCCATTTGTCAATGTATTCGATACGGAGCTACTGTTTTTCATATCTGCATTAAGAAATACACCTGTCACCAAAATTCAGAACAGGGTGGGAGACACTATACAATGCTTCATTGCTGCCACAATTTTAAAAGATTTAGTTTCTTTGCTGTTGCTTCTTTTAGACAAACCAGCTTCTTTTCCAAAATTAAAATGAACAGGTATATTTACACATAAAACATAAGAGTAGTATCTGCCTGGCAAGATACGGAAAATGTATGCATTTCAGTAGCACTGAGCAGTCATATCTGAAAACACCAGCTGACAAACACAATGCTTGAAAAATACCCACACTATGAAAAAACTGTCAAAAAACTTATTTTGGGACTACTTTTGAAGAGCAGTTTTAAACATAGTGCCTGAAAAGGTCCATCAGAACTGAACGTAGTTTCCTACAAAGTTAAAACTTCTCTAGTTCTTAAGGGGTGGGGTGGGAAGGAAGCAGGTGAGTTAGGAGAGCTCCAACCACACGCAACGCACCACAGGACGAAGCCTTGCTCCTCAGTCAGGAAGCACAGGGACAGGAGGAGCTGGCTTTTCTTTGTGATGCTCAAATCTGTTAAGGACTTCTGCCGAATGCTGCGTCAGAGCACCAGCAGAACAGAGAGCACAGTGAGGGCTGGGCACCCCAGTGACACTCACACGGCTGCGGGCTAAGCGCACAGTTCTGAGGAGTCTCTTCAGAGTCCAGCTCAAAATGACCACGAGAGCCAAGGTTTCCTGGTGTTAGGTCATTTTCAAAAACCACTTATGCTGGAAAAAATGCTGATAGTTTAACCTGCACATACTAACCCCCTCAGGAGGGACACGTCCCATGGATGTAAAGTTCATCACAAAGTGTCTGGGCATGCTGGAAGACAATTAATTACCAGTTACTTTTCTGTATGTTGGAATTAGAGAATGCCCAAGTTTTCAGAATTCACAGAACAATACAGAGAATGATCTAAAATTATCTCTTGCTTGGTAATAAAAAATTTCACCTCAAGGCCCTGTTTCATCAAAGTGAGGAGCAACAGCTAGAGAGGAGCTCGGGCCTAGTGACGTTCAGAAGGACCCACTTCACACTCCGGACACTGGCAGGCACCACAGCGCCACTCTTCCCATGAAGGGCTTTCCCGTCTGCTGCCTCACCAGCCCTGACGGGTCTGTGTCCCGCCTGTCTTCTGGCGAAGACAGGATCGTGGCTGGTTCAGTGAACACAACATCTTCTAAACATTGCATGAGCATACATTTTTTGGCAATTTCATCAATAATTAGCTTAATAACTGCTATAAATTCTTCAGGGATAATGGATTATTTTCAAACTAAAGGCTAGCTTTTCTATTTCATTAAAACTGAAGACTAGAGAGCAGTGTCCAAAGGACTAAATATAAAGAAATCAGGTAATTCCCAGGGGAAATTTTTTATTTTTTTCAAAAAATGAAAGTATTAATCACCTTATGTGATGGAACTCATAGACATGATGGCAACACTGGACTGTTTCCAGTACACTGTGTGTGTAGTTTTATACTGAAATAAAGTAAACTGAATTTTTCTCAAGTGCTCAGAACTCATCTTGTCTTGGGAACTCTAATAAAACTGAGCGTAAGAGCAGCAGCCTAGAGACTGTGTGAGATACTGGGCTGGGCCCATTCTCTGCAACGCTCCCTTGCTGGGTTCCAGCTGTACCTCAAGAGCCTTCTGTACTTCTTGTCCCACCACATGTCCACTTCCCCACAAGTGCCACAACATCCAAAGCACAAGGAGTGGGCTGGGAACCGCCTGAGGACGCAGCCTGTGATACAAGACCAGCAGTCCCAGAGGAAGCCACAGTCCTTCAGAAAAGGGAGGGCTCTGGACCTTGCATGAGGTTCTCAGATGAGAGGCATTCAAAATGTAAAGGCAATGTTTGAGCAGTTTTTCAAACAAACATTGTCTTTGAAAATAATTCTATAAGAACAAAGAACAAAGACAGACACTTGGATGTCCTTAGGGGAAAGCAGCCTGACTCCTGTGACTTCCTAGTCAAGAGAGGAGGCAGTTCCTGTAAACTTTCAGTGGACAAGGAAAGCTGTTTCACCTAAGAAAAATGCAAGTAATCTCCAGTGATTTATAAGCCTGTTTCTTCCATCAGATAGTATCTTAAGGCCACGGTGGAAAGCACGGGGAAGGCCTACCCCGCATCTGACCTGGTGATAGACAGGGCCAGAAGTGAAGCCAGGCACCACGCTTCACATGAAATCACCAGGAAGTCATGTGGGGAGAAGGCAGAGTGATTACCCTGCCCACGCAGAAGCACATAGCAATGTCACTTTTCCTAAAAGCAGGCTTTGAGTCTTGTTCATTTTTAGACAAGAACAAACATCCTGACTACAGAAAATGCACTATCCCATCAGAATTGCCCATGGCAAACTCTACCCGTTTCATATAATTATTTGGCAAAAAAGGTGACACTACATAACAATTTGGTGGCTCCTAGAAATCTGTATGTATTTCCTTTCATTTTGGTGAACAGAATGACATTTTCATGTGGTCTGGAAACAAAATACATGCTTTTTTCTTCCCAGTGAAGAATTTAGCATAAAAATGTATTAAAAAGTACTTCCGAAGTACTTTTAAAAAGTACTTCTAAATTGATTAACATGTCAAGAGAAAGGCTAAAATGTTTTTGTGGTCACCTAAATAAAAGAATGGCAAAAAAAAGGTGTCAGCGAAATAGATAAATCCTTTTAGAAATTCCAAGTGCTAGAAGAAATTGAGCTTTTGTCTTTTAAAAACAAAAAAATATGACTATTAGCTGTTTTAATGTTAAACATCCTAACACATGAATTGTTTTGTGAAATGATGTTCAGCATTTAAGACTTAGATGGAGGGCCAGACACCAAAGCAACCAAGCCCACGGGCCAAAGACCCGGCACTGGCATGGGTGGGTTCGAGCCAGCTCCACCGTACGACCGGTTCCCAAGGTGCACAGTGAGCTGTGCACTGCCTTGAAAAGACCAGCAATGGCATGACTGGCAGGTCATCCAAAGGTTGTCAGAAAGTAAAAAAATGCAACCTCATTAAAAATAAGCAAGGCACATTAAGCAAAAGCTTCAAATCAAAACAGGAAGATTGCACTTGTATTTCTCATTTCCAGAGAATGCACCAAAACACTTGTCCTTGTATCTACAAACTTGCCCAAGATATGCAAATTGTAACACTTTTTTGAAGACACTGGATGGCACAGTGCAAAAATGTCTGAGAGAAAATCATGTTAGAAATAATAAGCATACTGATTCTTGCAACGACAAGGGGTCTGCATTGCTGAAACAGTATATATTTCTATTTCTTTTGGTCCAACAGAACCACTCTCTCGTTGTGTGGTGTCTTCGACCATTGGGCTGTTGTTGCAGACAACGGGAAACTGTCCACTCCCACCTGTTACAGCAGGAAACTCTCTGTCGACGTGCATTCTGTCAGCGTCGTCTTCCGTCTCACCGTTCCCGAGTGGCATGGCACAGTCCAGGCTTGAAGCTGCACAGAAAGCAGAGGCTTCAGACTCCTGGACACACACGAGAACCGAGCGAGGCATATCTCCAATCCTTTATACAGAGATGAATGCTTTAAAACCGTCAAGTAATCACAAAAGACCACTAATGAAAGCTGTATCCTACTAGAACTTAACTTTCTACAACAAAAAAATATTTCTTGAAGTGTGCAGTTTCAATTAATATCATAGAATTCCAGATATATGTTCTAGATACACCTGATGGCAAAAATCCTAATTTGAAGGTTCTTGTTTACAGAACAGAGATTAGGCCTAGAGACAATTCTAAACATTTTCTTCTAGATGCAGCAAATATTTTTTTAAAAGAAACAGACAATTCTTAAAAAATGTAAAGTCATTAAAACAATACTGAGATTTTTTTTAAAATCCACTAAATTCACTAAAAAAGAAAGATGAAGGTTAAGGTTCAAGAGTGGCCCAAAGCACATTGCCTGAGTGGCTTTTGATCTGAGACCAAGATACAGAAAACTGAAGACACACTCTAAAAAACCTGGAGTCCCAAGGAACCTAGAGCTAAAGCTACACACGCACCTTCTCTCGTGTCCAGCAGTGGAAAAGGCACACATCTAGTCAGGCCCCCAGGTCAACACTCTGTACACACACACCTCTTCCCCAAACCCTGACAGCACTCGAATCTTGATTTTTCATATGCCACGCATGAATCCCACATTAACTAATTTCAAAAGGATCTTTGATTCACCATATTCACATGTACCCACCTAACCAAAGTTCCCTGAGGTCTGGGTGGCTCCACTCTTTTTCGTATCACAAATACTAAAGGCACTAATCTCCTTTACTCCCTAAGTTCTCCCTAACCCTCCACACTCCAAACCAGCAAAGCCAAGTCCTTACCTCATTACCAAACCAGTACTCACTTCTCCCAAATCCATGGTGAACAGGTCACCTTAAAAAAAAGTAAGTCAAAGTAAAACCTGGGGAGGGTGCAGCAGGGACGTGAGCAGGGTGCTCCGCTCACTCGGGGCTCCCCAGGCAGTGGCACCCCGGCTCACTCCCTCACCTCCATGGTGCTACTCAGACAGACCAGCGTGCTCCCTGAACGGAGGGACCCCGGGACGCCAGCATCTACGCACTAACACCTGGTCCTGCTTGGGATTCAGATGCCAATGTCTCTCGTATAAAATGGCAAGTAGAGGTCATTTTTGCCATTTCGTACTTCTGAAAAGGTTTGGGGAAAAAAAAACTCAGATAACAATGTGAAGACCCCCCCCCCACCACCAATAAGGGTGTCTGTCCTTTCATTTGCTAAGCCCAGAACCCAGGACAGTACCCAGGTCTGGGAATAAAACCCACTCACTAGGCAGAAACAAACTTGAGAGAGAGGAGGAGGAGGAGGAGGAGGAGGAGGAGGAGGAGGAGGAGGAGGAGAGAGAAAAAAGAAAGAAAAAATAACTGCAGGACAATAAAACCCAAGAACCACGACTGCCTCAGGAGGGCTGCACTGTGGAGTGAGGCCCGAGGGCAGCTGTGCCGCCAGAGGCCTGGGTTCCACCACAGCCTGGGAACCCGTAACACCTACCCCGGGGGTGCACGCGCTTGCTTAGTGGGTGCCTCTTGCTAATGCTCTTACTCGTAAAGGCGGCAGAAATGAACCAGGCGGCAGCCAGCAGGAAACGAGCGTGGGAAGCACAGAAACACCCTCGGAGGGCCTTCCCTCAGCCTGCCCCAGGAACTCGGGGAACACGACTACCAACGGACCGTCCTTCCGGTGTCCCTGGTACCTACAGTAGGTGCTCGAAGGCTGGGTGCTGGCGTCTGGGTTGATCACTTTTTAAAATGGCACACTACCAGCCATGCCATTCAACTGGCCCCCAGACCTTCAGAACCTTGGGATTGAACTCTTGCTGACACCAAGATCCTGTGGCAGCTCCTGCGGTTGCTTGCGGGGCCGTTTAAACACAGCACTCTGCCTGCGGAAGGTGGCCTGTGTAGACCTCTCAGAGGACCCAACATCGTCTCTGGTGACCACACTGTACTCTATACTCGTGCTGTGGGAAGGAAGTACTTCCACTTCCCACATTCCTACTGACTCGCAGTTCCAGGAAGACGGCTGAATATTCTCAAAACACACGTGCCGCGACCCTCACTTTCCGATGCCAGAGCGGCATCTGCTGAGAAGACTTAGGTGAGGCTGAAGGTGCGGGACACAAGACTCCCTGGATTTGGCCCAACCTCCCAGCTTCCCGGGCCAGAGAAGCCCGGTTCTCGACCTGGGGGCAGGAGAGATGCTTCCCTAGGGCCAGAGTCTCAGGCAACTCAGTGGCCACACGTCTTATGACTAAGAGTTAAAACAGCGGGGAAGGTCTCAGCCAGCTCCGAGCCATGAGCGCTGGCTGCACTAGGGAAGAAACGCACTGGACAGGAGGATGGCCACAGCAGCGCCTTGTGAGCGCTCCCCACCTCAGGACAGACACACACTCAGCTGCCAGGCAGAGCTGCAAGCAGACTGGGGCATGCAACCACCTCCACAGCAGATCGCTCCAGAGCCCAAAAGCCGAGCTGCCCGTGCCCAGGTCAGCTCCAGGGCACTGCTCCTAGGACCCACCCACGCTGGTTCTGTTCCCCAAGATCAGAGAAGATGCCCTCTCACACAAGCAGAAACCGCCGAGGACTTGTGTACAAGGAAGCCGAGGAGACTGGACCACATCAAGTTCATGACCAACGTCCAAGTGCTCAGGCAGTGGCCCCGAACCTGAGGGGTGGCCAGCTGCATGAGTGAGAAAGCTGACCCAGGGAGGATGCAACTTCCCAAGGAAGGAGCAGGTGAAAAGCATTTCCTTCGCCATTCCCACCAGACATGGGTAATTAGAACTGATTCACTTGAACGTCTACTTTTTTTCTTTAAAGTGTCTAGTTAAAACCAGAACTCAAGTGACCTTTTGTGAAACTTGTTCTCCTGCCATGGCCTGAATTCCAACAGGCAGACAGTGAGGATGACGCCAGGAGGCAGGGTGACACCCAGTGGGGAAGGAGACAAGCAGCAGTGCTGCCAGACTAAGCAGGGCTGGGGTTTTGGCAAGAGGCATGTGAAACAGACTCCACAAAACTGTCCAAAGCTGTGTAGGAACAATCAGACCGCACGGGTCGCAATGGAAACCAGACACTGTGGTCTCAACGTGACACAGTGTGCTCGCAGCATCTGAACACAGGGAGGTGTGATCTGCTGCTCTTAATTTCTAAAAACAAGTAAGAACCGCTGTTCACTACAGGTTTTAGAAGACCAAAGAAATCAGAAGTTAAAGCATCATGTGTGTGGCTGAATTAGGGGAATTAAATTAAAATTTACTCCTGGGGGGTGTCCTTAAAATCTCATGTTTAAGACATTAGCAATCATCTATTACTTACCAAACGAGCTAGTCACATCACTCTTAAAACCTGTACTCTTCAAGTCTGCTCAAGAGAGCAATTACAGACAGAAAAAATACACCAGTCCTTGTGGTGTACGTTTCTAACCCCAACTACTTAGGAGGCTGAGGCATGACTACAAAGTTTGAGGCCAGCCTGGGAAACTTAGACCTTGTCTCCCCATGGAATAAAAATGGCTGGGAGTGCAGCTCAGGAGCAGAGGCATGTCTAACATGTATGGGGCCCAAGGTGCCACCAGAAGAAACAAACAACTTCCCCCCAAACAAAACACAAACAAACAAACAAACCCCAAAACCAGAAAAATGGAGATTCTTGGTGTTAAATTCATCCTGGAAAAGTGTGCTGGGAAACTCTACTGCTGACTTAAAGTGACAAGGCTGTAGATGTTTTTACGTTAAACACTCATGTACCACAAATGAGAATCTAAGGTCAATACCTATTTGATTAAAATACCTGTGAAGTCAATTCAACTTCTGAGATCTGTTGTCACCACAGGCTACTCCTCAGGGCCATCATGGTCCCAACCACGGCATGAAAAGTTCCTGGGTCCATCTGGACCACCAAGAGAAACAATCACCAGCTGATAGGAAGGAGTGTCCACCTGTGGAAGGGACTGCATTCTTTCCTAGCCAGGAACGCCAGCAGGTTTCAGGATGGTCTGCAAGGACTACAGGTGTCAACAGTGCGCTGACACTCCTGGAGATGAACCAGGTACACCAACAAACCCAAACTTGCTTTTACAAAGCAGGCACAGCCATGGAGTCCTGAAGTTCTTTTGCCCATTCATTCTAACCAAATGGTAGATAGAGAGAGGGACCACTACCCAAGCACACACAGGTGCCAACCTGCACCAGCCCAAATGAACAGGATCCCATCCTGGGGAAGAGGTCACCTCAAAACACTTCTTAAGACCTGCTTCTCATCAACTTTAGCTCTATTGCACTCTCCAGAGTTCATACTTCCACGTCTATCAATTAACACCTCTGTTCTGACCAAACTGCATTTTGATACTACTTGAATGGCTTTGAGATACTTTAAAGTATGAACTTTTGTAGTATAAGTTGCTTCCAAAGGTTTATATTCAATGCAAAAAGGCCTGGTCATTTTTATCCATTTAAGATAGTTACAAATGTGAAGGGAAAAAACCAATTTAAACCTTTGTAAACATTTTTTATATGTGAAGTTACTCAAAAGGATTTTTTATGCATGTTATATAAGGAAATAAAACACTTACTCTGGCATAAGAATTAAGATTATCAAACAAAACCAGTAATTCAGATAGAGCAAAACTTGTGCTCATACACATTTAAAACAGCAAATCAAAACAAAATGCCAGAAATTATAATGAAAACAAAGTAGTGATATTATTTTGAATTAAAAACCAAAATACACCAGTCAAGAAGGTAAATAATTATATATTCAATCCAGGAGGAACTTCATTTAGAACATGCATAATGGGGAAAACTGGTTAATGATCAAGAATGGGCTCCAGGACTCCACGTTTCACACACAGCATGTGACAGTAGGAAACAAAGGAAAACAAACGGCAGGGTAGGCTGGAAATGCCCACTTGCGCAGTCATGTGCAAATGCAGGTGGCATGGGGCCACGTCCAAGGGCTTGCAACTATAGAAAGGACTGGGCCATGAAGCAGCTGCAAGATCGGTTACCACAGTAATGGTGAGCAAGCGGACACCAGGGACAGCTCACAGACAAGTGCATGAAGATGCAAGGATGTTACGGAGACGCTCTGAAGCTGCACCCATCACGTAAGATGCTCTGGAAGGACAGGTCACCTTTTAGGTGTGCATGATTGTTACCTGGAAAACACACAAGTCTCCAGCCACGTGCTATTCTGCATGAGCATCCTGGGCTGAGGACCATGCAGCGCAGGAAGTCTGCATGGTGAGCTTAATGTACAAGCTGAATGTCTCCCTACTGGACCGCTGACCACAGGAGTAAAGTCAAACCCAGATCAACTGGACTCTAACCAAGCTGGCTGTAGTAAGGCTAGGAAACCTATAGGATTCTTGGAAACACTTTTTAGGACACTTGGCAATGAGGTATTTGCCAATTCAGCTGACATTAAAAACTTCTGGGACGGGTTTTAAAAACTCTCTAGATGTGGTATTTCTGAATCTGATAAGAATGTTAAGTGACATCTTTTTTAAAATCACTGAAAGGAGTTACGACTACCAGTAATGAGGGAGAAATAAAGTATAAAGAACATTTAAATTAACACATACAATTGATGCACAAAGGCAAAATGAGGTCCACACTTAATACCATTTCACAATATTAACCATTAAGTAAAAGCGCAAAGAATACTGGGGAAAAGTACTCTTAAATAATTAGATACCAAAATTGTATACTTTAAAATATATTTTTAAAATATATTGGAACATGGTACAAATGACAGTGCTAAATAATGCCTTGCCACTAGAACCCCCATTATCAGTTCTCCCTTCATGTTATGCTTGGGATTTTTATACTTTCTAGAAACCAGGCCCAAGACTTATGGAAATCTTGATTTTGATAAACTATTTAAGTTCATACATTCATTTCTATAAACATTACAGAATCATGAGAATGTACACAGTGAGGAGACTTAGCCGGCTGTGAAGCACACAACAGATCTCTTTGATCTTACAGAACAAAAGTATTTGTTCTGCTAAATGAGGCACAGCTCCAGAAGAGGACTATTTGCCCCGAGCCAAGTTCACAGAAGTTGCACCTCTGAGGCACAACCTTGCACACATTTGGTGGTCAGCATTTTTAAGACCAAAGAGCAGGATGTTGGGATCATTCTCAGCAAGTCCCACCCAAGTCCAAAACTTCAGCAGGTTCCTCCACGCTGGCTCCTTCTACCGGGTTCTCTGCAGATGCCTGCCATCACTCTAAGACACTTTATGTGCAAACAGACAGACTCTCTACTAAAGGGAGGATTTTTCAAGTTAAAGAGTGATCAGTGGCTGCTATGCAAACTCCAAATCCATCCTTAAAAAATGGGGAAGAATTAAGTAACTTACCTCAGACTTGACATCAAACTAAGAAAGGAACTCACATACCACACAGGGCATGAGGACCAGTTGAAGTCACATCCCCTGTGGCAGTGGTGACAGTAAAGTTACCTTTCCGAATGTGAAAGATGTTTCATGTACAGATCATCTATAATTATGATAAGTTCAGGAACATTTTGCAAGAAGCAAACAAATCAGGTATGGTGGCAGATTTCTTTTAATGGTTATATTTTAAACAGATATAACAGATGACCAAAATCTTCCTAATTCCTGTCGAGAGTTAAAGGAGGGTGCTCAGAAGCTGCAGGGACACTCTTACAGGTGAGCTGGCAACAGGCCCCTGCCACATCCTGCCCTTGTCAGGTGATGCTTCTTCACAGTGGCAGACACAGTTCTGCACAAGGACTCTCCAGGCACAGCTCGCCATGCAGAAGGTGCCTCTCTCCAAGGCGTGCTCTGCCAGTAAGACGCTCGCTAGGAAAGGAAAGCCCCAGCCTTTCCCACCCCACACGGTCTCACCTCCAGTTCTGGCTTTCTTTACTGCCAAGGACTCCGAATCTTCTAAGCATCTCTTTCGATTTGTTCCCACACTAACGCGACTGGGAAATCCGTTCTCATGGCCCCCACTCAAGGCACCATTGTGACAGAAACGGTCCAGGTGACAGTTCTGGAGGTTCAAGAGAAACCGGGTGCACTCCTGGAAACCCTGGGTCTGTGCAATGTCTGCTGCTGTCAGGCCACGGGCGTTCCTCAAGCTGCACAACACAGAACACTGACTCACACCAGGAGCACTCGAACCCATCCTCCTCCTGCTGCTGACTGACTATCTGAAGGAGGCATGAAAAAGCCAGCAAATCTACAGCAAATCCTCATTACAGTAGCTAACTATGCTGACTCCATACTAAATTCTCTTATACACATTTGATTTCTAAGCAAGATTTGGGAGATAATGATTTTTTAAAAAATCAATATACTAAACTTTTAAAAAAAATTATAATTATACTTTTCAAAATGTTTTATTAGTCTGAAGAATCTAAACTTATGCTAACTTCAGACTCAACCTGAAACTGAATTCTACACATTATCTGCACTTAATTGTAATAACCCATCCTTTAGCTTTTGTAAAATCATAACAAACAAACATGTACTGAAATTGTCCATGGCATTCATACCAACTGGCTTCCTAAAAACAGTCCCAGTTCAGCAACAAGCCAGATTTTATGCTGGTATGTGACACTGTAAGTGGAAGTTTAGAAGAATGCCCTGACATTAAAATAAATTGCCACCAGACTCAATATCCCCAAAAGTTTTGTTTTGGGGGAGCCTAAGCAAACTTGCACAAGTCCTACATTGGCATGTCTACAGCATCTGAGTGGATGTGTCCTGTGAAAAGACTGCATGGTATCCAAGGAACTCATTCTGAGACTAGTCCTACCATTCAAAAGCACCAACATCTCGCTTGGCAGATGACACTAAAAGGTAAAGGTCTCCTGTCTTCTGTAGTCACTAAGACTCAGAGTATGAAGTGCTGGTGGGATTAAAGTGGAGACTCTGAATAAGACACGAGAGAAGCGGCTGACTGTGTAAACCTTTGGACACTGAATCTAAAGGGGCACAAAAGCAACTCCGTGTTAAAGCTCCCTGGAAGACAAGAGTGCACATGGCTCTGTGAAATACTCTGCAAAGAAGCAAACATCTTCCTGGCTGCAGGTGGGTAAACTCAAACAAAGAAGTCCTCGACAGCGAAGGGGCATCGTGACTGCAGCTGGCCATGCTGCATGTTCAGTAAGAGACCTGGCAACACAATCACCTCGGCTGTACCACTGAAGTGACCAGTCCAAAGTCCTGAAGCAGGTCGTCAGGGCGATCGGGAAGATAACAAAGGAGAAAAAAAATCCAAAAAAGGAAACTACAGACTAAGAGACAAACATTCTTATTTTCAAGGTCAAGTACAGCCTTGTATTCAAATTTCCAACCACACAAAGCTCCAGCTTCAGAAGTAAAAATCTATGTTTCTGGACAGTCACTGAACATGTCTACTTTTTAAACCATGAGGTATAAAAAAATAATGCAGTATGTATTCAGAAAGAAGGGCCAAGTCCAATTTAATAGGATACAAAGAGACAAGACTTAAGAATCCCAGAAATGAACAAAATTCTCTTAAAAAACGAAGGTAACAGTATTCAGGACTATTGGGAACTTAAACTAACATTTTTATTTGACCTAGGACCTTGTAGCTGTGAATCCTGATAAATATTCATCCTAGCATTTAAACTTTGAAATATGAATAAAATGAAAATAAAAACAACAGAGTGGGCAGGGTGTGTCACACTGACCACACAGGCAAGACCAATGCCGCTTGCGGCTGAAGCCTCGTGCAGCATCACGAACGCTGCCAGCTGCACGGCTGGTGATCCTCATCAGCTGCAGGCTGCATTTTCAGAGGACACCAGAGAAGATCCAGGCAGGTCTACTCTGTCAAGAAATATAAACCGCTATGTGAGACTTGCAAATTCTTAGAAATCTGAAGGTAAGGCAGAACATGAAGTTTACAAAAGGATGGTTTCTGTAGATGATCAATGGCCTCACTCTCCAAAATCCCCAAACCAGAGTAAAGAAACAAGAAGCTGCTATTCCATACAGGAAAAATATTAAGCACGAACAGCACAGCCAACAGTGAACAGCAGCACCTTTTAGTGGATCAGAATGGGAAAGAACAGCAATCCACTTTTAAGTGGCATTCACAATCATAAAGGCCCATTCAGTGGAGAAAATTAAGACAGGCAGGGTACAGCAACACGGAGACCACCAGCAACTCCAGACCCCACTGTAGTCGGGGCACCGCGTGCACCCAGGCAACACTAGCTTACCACACTCCTGAGGCCAGTCAACACCTTCCAGGTGGCTGCAGGCAGTATCTTCCTAAGTTTAAAGGAAGATCTCAAAGTGAGGGTTACAGCCACCTCATACTACATGCCCATGTTGAGGGCCACACCAGTAAGCACAACCACCAGTCAACTGAGCTTCTAACGGCTTCCCACACAATTCAGGGTTCTGACAACAACATGAAAGGGAGATTTAAAAAAAAATTGTAGAAAAGTGTACTGCACAAACAGCATCTAGGACACAGTAACAGAAGAGAGACTGATTCTGCCTACTGGTTAGGTGGCACTACCTGTTGGCATCATCAGGAATGGGAACAGCAGTATCCTCCCGCTGTTTCTAGGGACTGCGTAAGACCTGACGACGGTGTCTTCTGTCACCAGCGACTAACTGTAACAGTTGAACTTAGCAGTGTCTGCACTCTTCCTGAGTAGGACCTGTGCCGCCTGAAGCCAGTGCCAACAGAAGCCAGGCACCCCTCTGCTGCTCACGTCCACTGGCTGCCTACATGCTCCCTATGCAGGCACACCACTCCTCTCTGCCCACACCAGGAACTTTTCTGTGTGACTCTCTGCATTCAGGGTGTACACGACAGAAATGCTCATTAGGAACATCTGATCCAGGGTGGCACTTCCTCCACAAAGGGCTAGACAGTAAATATTTTAGGAGCTGCAGGCCACACACTCTCAGAAACAACTATTCAATTCTTGTAGCCAGAAAGCAGTCACAGATAAGAAGCAAGGCTATGTTCTATAAGCCTTTATGGGCATTTGAATCTGAATTTCATATGTCATGTTACAAAATATTACTATTCTCTTTATTTTTGTTCAACAACCTAAAAAAGCAAAAAACACTCCTAGTTTACGGGCCATATAAAAACAGCCAGCCAGATGTGCTGAATAATACACTGGTTAACTATCCCTCTACTCTCAATAATGGATTTCCACACAATATTCAACTCAAAAACCATATTTTAAAAAGTTGCCAAACCTGTCACAAAATCTTAAAAACCAAGAAAAAGGTTTCAAGTTAAACCAACTGCTCCACGTCCCCTGACACGCCCTGCTGTCCCCTGCACAGCAAAGTCAGGCAAGCGCCGACGTGCACGAGGGAGAGCCACCTTCAGGTCTGAGTTATATGTGGGTCTCTAAGTCAACATTAGAATAAATAATCACTAGATTGCATAATTCTCAAAATACTAGCTTTTAAAATGGTTTGCAGTGCTGGGGATTGAACTCAAGGTGTCAAGCATGCCAGGCAAGTTCTCTGTCACTGAGCCACGCCCCTAGCCCCCAAAACACTTTTATTTAAAAAAAAAAAAAAAAAAAAAAAAAAAGGCTTCGGTCTTAAAACTCTGTTTTCACCATGCTTCACTATTTGTTAAGCAATATTTATTTCAATTGTGGTATTTTAATAGTTGAAAAGTGATTCTGGTTAAAATGCATCAAATTCATTAAACCCTCATACTCTATTTAGTTTCCAAGTTTAAGTAGGTTATTAAATCTAGTAGTTTTAGTTTGCTGAAGTTCCTGGGAGGTGGGCACCTAAACTAAACCACTCACTCACTAAACCACTCACTCCTTCCGCTTGGGGTCTACATTATCAGCAGTCTACCTTCCATCTATGGGCCACTGGCATTCGCTGAGTGTGTTCAGGACTAGCTAATGGCCCCCGACACCAAGTGCAAATCAGTAAGAACAAAGCTGATCTGGACTGCAGTATCACACACATTCTTCTCACAGGAAACTTAAACTATCTGGAGGAACATGTTAAAAACACTCTCAAAAACTGCATATTTTATATATTTATTTTCTGTATCGGGGACTGAATCTAAGGGCACTTTACTACTGAGCCACATCACCAGGCCTTTTTGAGACAGGGTCTTGGTAAGTTGCTGAGGCTGGCTTTGAACTTTCGAGGCAGCGATCCTCCTGGCTCAGTCTCCCCGCCTGCTGGGGTTACAGGTGTGTACCACAATACCTGGCTTCAAAAACTATATTCTGATGAAAACTATGCTGGAGAAAAAACTGCACACTTGGTATTTTCAGACTGAAATTCAGAATTTCACACCCTTGAGGTGCCTGGGCATGCAGGTTGCGCCTGAGCTAGTTCATCTCTGTCCATGTCTGACAAACAACAAGCGTTCTAGAAGGTCATTCTAAAGCCCTTGTCCACTCTCGCTGCTCCTAACATCCACTGGAGAAATTTTTGAAACAGGGCAGAGATTTTTTAAAACAATAATCTTGATGTTCAAACTAATTATAATTTTGTTCAAGTTTAAACACTGATTTTGTTTAAAAGGAGGTTAGCAGGAGCAGATTCTTCTGTTGATATTCTAAATGTGCTGTGATTTCTTATGGGCACCGTGACGGCTGCTCCTACCTGTCACTTCCAGCTCCTGTACCATTCACGAAGACCATCAGAGCAGTCTCTGGACGGACGCCCATCTTCTCCAACACTTCCTGCTAGCCTTTCAGCATGGAATACCAGCACAGCCCGTGGAAGAATGACCTCCACTTCAGTTAAGTGTCCTGCCAACCAACTGGCAAAATAAATCAAACTGCCACTAGCTTTATGGAAATTAAAACACAAGTGCTTCTACTTTCTGTCAAAATATTTTGAATGGAGCATTAAAATTTATTATACCTAAGAATTCCTCCCAAGTGACTTTAGGCTTTTAATTTTCCACTTACAGTGCCACAACACCAGCAGAGAAGCCACTCTGATGAAAAGTTGATTTTTTTGTTGTTGTTGTTAACTTTGAAAAATCAAAGATCAGGAAATACCTGAAACACAATTTTTAGAACCCAAGGTGTCACATCACCTTCAGGGTGTGTTCTTTTTGTTAATGCCATGTGACAATAAAGATAACCACAATTTTTATATAAATAATATTTCTGTTAAATTTCTGATCTCAATTTAGCTATTGTTAGTTTACAAGTAAAAAGGTAGATATCATAAATTAGGGTAAGCAAAGCATGCAAATCTAAAGAGTCTATATCTGAATTCCTAGATTAGCATTAAAACCAATCACCGCAACAAATACCTCAACAGTACGCCTCGTGTGCAGAAAGGAAGCGATACTGAGCATTCAATGCCACAACCGTAAGGTTTTCGGAGAAGCACCTGTGGCAGTTTCAGCAGTTTCTATATGGAATGCTCCCCCTTTCTAGGATTACTTGAAAAAATCAAGTCAATTCGAATTACGTAGCTGTAAAACATTGACACGTGTAGTTTTTACAGATTCAGAATCTTCTGTGTGACTTAAAACGGGCAATGGTGCATACACAGGAAACTTACATAAGAAGGGATCACATTGCAGGCAACATTTGATTAAAAATACATACACGCATGGGGTGCAGAAGCAGTTGCTGAGCTACCCCACCGGCCGTGACCACCCTGCTGCCGAGTGGCTGCTCCCAAACACTGCCTGTCAAGTTCCCTCTCGTGATTTTCAGCATGAAGCCAATTTAAGTATGTCGATATTTCAACAAAAGTTAAGAGTACGGACTAAAAACCATCAACTCACGATTCTGGTTACTTTAAAATTTGGTATGCTGTATCGCAAATACATTAGTAACTATTCCTAGATGGAAATAAGCAAATAAATGGAATCATTAAAAAAAAGATAAAAAACATTACTAAATGTCCATTTGTACAGATAAAACATCAGCAAACATCTAGAATTTCTTCAGTAAAAAGAATACATGTGTATTTTTAACCCTTTGGTATCCAAATTTACATAATTAGGAAGACTTTCTTATAAACATATCTTTAGTTAACAACAGGAAGAAACTATTTTTTAAAAAAGTTTCTACCTGAATAAATTTGGTGCCAAGTTTTCATTTCAAGTTCAACATTACTGAGGACAGTTTTAAGCTGTAATTGAGCCACAATCAATTCTGCATACATTAAAATATAAGTACATCATTCAGGAGCATGCTAAGTATGAAACATGCTCCCACTATAACTCAGCAAGGGAGAAACATCAGAATATTCTTGGCTCAACATGGAACCATTACCTGTAAAAACGGTGTTTTAACAAATACTGAAATATGTGTATTTTTCAAGCTGTTAACACATAATCAAAATTCTAAACTAAATTGGTCAATGACCTGGGAACAGTCGGACTACATCTGCTCCTGCCTGGCAGGGGACCTACATTAGGACCTTCAGAAGGGACCCCCCACTCCCACCCCTACCCGCAGCACTGCTGCAAAGGGAAGAGCAGGAGACAGAGTGTTAGATAAGCTGTCCTGCAATCAGAGGAGGGGCAAGGGCTGGGACGCGAGGGCAGCAGAGCACAAGCCTCTGAAGGCTGGTTCCGTGGTGATTCTGACAATGCCTCAACTGGACTATTATCCTGAAGGACAAACAAGCAAGCAAATGAATTAGAAACCACAGACTTAAATGGCCACTGATTTTGAACCACAGTAAGTCAGTTCCATTTTAATTAAGAATTTCTAGAAGTTTAGCATTAAAAAAAAAAAAATCTGTTGACATCTCATTTTGGACTTATTATTACAGACATCTGTGCCAATTTTCTAAATTAGGCAAGAAAAGAATGCTTGCTCTACAGTGAGCCTTGCTTATCTCAGGTTAGAGCTTTCACAGTGAGGTGCCTCCCAAGCTCAAAATAATGAGGTTGATAAAATATAACCCACTTGATCTAGATGCTACAGACTAAATGGCTTCTAAGGATATCCTCTCCTAGAAAGGGCATGAGACTGCAGCTGAGCACCAGCCTCTTCATGAAGTGTGGGATTAAAAACAGACCTGTAAGCACATCTGAGGCTCAGGTAATTCTGGTGTCCCTCACATCCAGCTAAGCCCTCTTCACTCCTGCTCAGAGGAGTGAAGAAAAGCCAGATTAACATCTGGATGAAATGGAAACATTCTCCTTTCCCTCTCAAGAAAATGAAGACAAAATTGTAGCCAAAATACTGACAGTAAGCCTGCTATTTACAGCATTAATGTAAGGTCCTCTTATTAGCAAAAAGCAAAGCTTAAGTCTCTCTCCAAAATCATGTTGACTTCATCTTGAGCTCCTATTCTCTCATCCCAAGGAAAAAAGTGGGTGGCAGCTGTGTTAGTACATGTCCTCCTTCCAATCAAAAACACCAAGTGTGAGGCTGTGGCAGACACTGCTGCAGCGAACCCCCATTCCCTAGCAAGAGGAAGATCCCAATTTAAACACTCAGACCCAGATTTAGGCCCTTTAAAGTATATAAATGTGTAGTCTGTTCACAGAACTGAGTCTTGACTCTGTGTGCTTTAATTTTCAGATGTAAATAACAGCAAATAATAGTAACTATCACCTATGCCCAAAAGAGAAGTTCATTTGGAAAAGATAACTTGGCACCAAAACTCAAGTTTTAAATTAAGAGAAGAAAACAAAAGTCCGTTAACATACTCACGTGTGGTGCTAGAAAATTTAACACGATGCACAGGAGCTGAAATGCCTTATCTTAGAGTTGCAACCTACATTAACAAGGCAGTTGTAACAAACCACTCCAGACACTTAGCACACTGCCTGCAGCAGCTACCCGGTGACCGAAAGAGCACATTTAGACTTCGGCCACTTCAGTGCAGCAGATACAGTAAAGCAGAGCAGGAACTGAGCAAATTATTCACTTAAAAACACTGGTATAAGGAAGCTTTTGATCTACTCACAGAAGGAAAAATTTACACTATCGTCTAAACATTATGAAATGTAAAAGAAAGAATTAACAATCTACTGGTTTTAAACTGGAAAAAAATTAATCTTTTGCCTTTAATTAAAAGAAAAAAATTATTATTTGCTAGGATTACACTTGACCATTCGAGTGCATTATAGGGAACAAATAAAGTGGACCTAAGCATCATTATTTGTGGGATTTAACTGTTGTATGTTGGTATGACTAAATGGGGCAAACTATAAAAATGTGCACAACAGGTAAATAAGCAATTTTTGATTTAGCTTATTGGCAAAACTGACATTTTATTTAGATGTTAAAACTAAATAACCACGTATACAATTGCAATAAATAACGATTACTTGTGTTCTATCTCCAGGCCAAAGACTAAGAATTTTAGGAATCGCTTTTGGCTAGGTAGCTCAGGCTAAATATTTCTTCTAAAAAAATTTGAAAGACCAGTCCAGGGAAGTCACCATAATGCAGGGTCTTGAGGGGGTGGATCTTATACTGAGATGGGAAAGACTGGCACGCGAGGCCATGCTCAGCCACACCTGGTGGAAAAGAGACACTTGAGGGTCCTGTAACCAAGGACAGAATTGTAAATAAAAGATGCTCATTTTTAAAAAGACACCTACTTAAAAAAAGAAAGAAAGAAAAAAAGGACATAATGATAGATATTTATTGGCTTGAAGGATTAAGCTATCCATTAAAACGAATAAAACATCTTTGTAATAAAATGCTTAGGACCAATTAGAGTATTGTTTAGAAAAATGTCATTAATAAAAAAAATCAACTTTTAATTATCCATTATTTCAATAAATAAAGCAATGATGACTCTGTATTTCAAAATCAAAGTTATTTTTAAAGATCTGAATTTTGAATCTAAACACAACTAATAAAACTTCATCTGTAACTTTAAAACAATTCACTGAGAATCATCTCAATGTTTTAAAATTATATAATATATATTAATATTACCAACTTTTTATATCACCTTAAATTATGACTACATATTAAGTTATAAGGGTTCCCTGCAATGTAGCAGTTGATACAGGCCATATTTGCAACATTAATTTGCCACATTAAGTAAAGGATTCAAGCCAAACTAATGGCAAATCTTGCCAACACTTAATGAAACAGAAGCCAAGTCACTGAGACTGTAGACAGCCTCCAGCACAGAAACATGCTTTATGTTGACCTGTATGGCTTTGCTGCCCAGGTTTTATGTTCAGCATCTACTAGAATACAGAGTCAAAACAATGAAATGGAAACCAAAGGGTTAAACTTTTGTGGGGTTTACTTCTCCCAAAGTCTAGATCTTCACATTTCCAATTAAAATTAAGTGATTTCTATTTTTATGGTTATTCATAACACTTGAGGTAAAACAAAAAAGCTGGTATCCATTATTTAGGACATTACAACTCTATAGCTTACACTCAATATTTAAGGGTGAAAAACTGGATCCACTGTTAATGCTGTGAACTGTAGAAGAAAAATTTTATAAAATGAATCTTTAAGAGAAAGTTAAGACAAATGAATTTAATACCTAAATAAATGTATAATGCCATGGCTAGCTAAGGCTAGCTAATGATTTGCAAACAAGATCACATTTCAGAAATAACACACTTAAAAACTGTTCTAGTGATGATAAATAAGCTAGCTGATATAAACGGGGCAACACCCAGGATTTCAAAAACAATGCCACCGGCATCAAAGGCTCACATCAAGTCTGAGGTGTTTAATGTACATGAGTCCCACTTTACAAGGAGTCATAAATCATTAAATCATAATGGGCTAAATACTGAGACTACCGATAGCCTCCAGCACATAATGTTCTCACATCTGCTAAGATGAGGAACTCAAAATTTAGAAAAGCCCATAAGTCAAAGAGGCCTGCAAGGAAATTCTAATTCAATCCAAGCCCTTGGTTCTGATATTAAAACCTGGCAAAGGAAAGTGAAGACCCGCCACAGAAAGACATCTAGTTAGAGGCGAAGTCAACAGTGTCAACTCTGAAATTCATTCATTGACTGTTCCTTCTTAATTCACTCTCTCATGACAAGAATTGGAGCTGCCATGGAACTAAGCTCCTGCTGCTAGTCAGTAGTCAACTCAATTTACAATCTTGCTAACACCCACTGATCTAAAAAACAAAACTGCATGACTAATTAAAAAAAAAGATTCTAGGGCTTTTGCTTGCTCTAAATACTGTGGTTTGAATACAGCACCTTGACTACATCTCAAGCTTGGGAGGATAATTGAAGGCACTTACTCGGTACGAGCCCCGTTCGCCACCAGGGCACTGATGCACTCGAGGCTCCCGGAGCGGGCTGCCTTGTGAACGGGAGTCTCCCCCTCACAGTCCTGAAACACAACACACACACTCAGATCCAATGCCACCCACATTTTAAAGAGAACAATTAGCACAGACCAGAGGTCTTCTTGTTCATCTCTGATATAAACAAGCTGAGCATAATTTGAAGCAGAATACAAAGGAGCATCTAGGTGAAGAGAAGACAAAGACCAGAGAAGGGGGCATGTTCTCCAAAGCATTTAGCTAGAGGTCAATATCCAGAAATCTTGGGGTCTCTTCAGTAGGGATAGCATGAATGCTCTCAATGGGGATTCACAAATCTTTCTATCCTGGATCTTGGCACTGATGTGCACACATAAACCCCCAATAATTATCTTAGGACAAGTAAAAAAATTCACATAACAGCAAATAAGGCCAAGAAAGCACATATTATTAGCTAACTTGCAGTCCAAACTACTCATGTTCCTCTAAAGCCACCACGGTGTTGACCTGAGTCAAACCAACAGTGTATCCACCCTGAATTTTTTCTTGAATTGGAACCATATTTTAGAAAAGATGGTTTGAGGTCAAAGAGTCAGGCAAAGAGAAGAATACCACAAGGGTCAGACACAGACACAGGTCAGACAAGCCCTGCAGTCTAAAAAAACCTCTGTTTTAGCAGAGTGGTTACAGAAGGCAAAAAAGGGGAAGAGAGGCAGAAGCAAGCAGACTCAGGGAAAACACTGTGGATCTAAAGCAGTCAACCAAAAAGGGATGAAACTCTTTACACCTGTTCACAGGTTACCAGGCAAGTAACAAAGAAGCAGTAAGATTCAAGCAACCAAGGAGTCATCACTTCTGTTAGGAAAATTAAGAAAATTTTTTGTCCAGGAAATCCTGAGGGTAAAGCAGCCAGAGTTCTTCAATCAACCCACTTCAAGGTCACTGGAGCTGCAGCTACCACACTTGCCTACGACATCACCAAGAGATAAAGAGGAGTGAGCAACTGGGCATGAGGTGCAGCACTGGGAAAGCAGTTCATGCATAAACCCCGTGGCCACTGAGCTCCTTCCCAAGGCACACCAACTTGCCCAGAGGACAGTGAGGTGAAGTCCACCCAAGTAAAAACAAACGTGGGCATTACTTTGCAGAAAACGGAACATGAAAGACTCAACAGCAGACTGAAGAGTGTGTACATGTATTTGAACCAGGGTCCAAAAGGCTCTAAACAGAATATATAGACATCTAAAGCCCTAAAAAACAAAAATTTTTCTATTTTTGAAAAAAGAAAAACAGTAACTATGAGGCTATTCAAAAAAGTGAACTCTTCCAAAGAGAAGGGGAAAGGAGAGAAGTGGTACAAATAAAAACTAGACAAAATTATTGCCAAGAAAACTACAAGCAAGATGAAAAACCTCAAGAGTTTGCTATTCTATTTCAAAAAGATAGTAGGATATTAACAGATATTAAGGAAGGCACTGAAAACTATCCAGCAGAACTATCCAGCCCCTGGTTTGTTACACAAGAACAATATTGGAGGGCAGAGCAAACATTATTTAATGGCATCTGCAGCCAAGAGAAGATACTAAGAGCAAAAGGCCATGTGAACAGTGAGTCTCTAGTTCAGACCAATCACATCTCAAAATACCTAAGTGTGCAATGTGAGTCTAGAACCACAGCACACTGCGAGAAAGAAGTAGGTAGAGGTGCCAGAAATTCCAAGGGCAGCAGGGCACCTTGATTTTTAACAAAGGAAACTCTGATTTCTAATCTAGATACTAGAAACTAGAGCTTGCTTTTAAACACCAAGAAAAGCTAGTCAAAAGGAGCACTAAAAATACACCACATGAAAGCCAGCTTCACTTCCTCTTTGGGGAAGCACAACAGCAGGACTGCAGACAGCACACCAGCTTTCTACCACCTCTCAGCTCACCTGACAGATGGCCAAGGAGGTCTGTGTGACACCTGAGGAAAACAGACGTCAAACTGTCAACAGCTTACATGCAAAAGGTTAACAGAAGAAATGGTACGCCAGGCTCAAAAACTTACACACACACACGTTTTCAGAGAACAAGAAAAACTATACCTCAAGAAAAGCCGGTGGTGCACTGGGAGCTGCCAAAGGGCTACTGTGACCTCAGGGCTACAAAGTCCCCGTCACAAGAGAGGTGGGAGTCCAGGCACCACAGGTTAGGAGCAATGCATGCCTGAGATCCAGACCACAGCTCTACACCTCAGGGGACGAAAATAACCTGGTAGCCCCTCCAGGAGACTCTAGGTGCCTAACAATGCCCCTGGGCACTCCAGGTGTGTGCGAGGACCTGGGCACCTCTGACCAAGCGTGTCTTTCAATAATGGAAGCTGCCAAGAGAGAAGATCAGGTGGTCTTACCCTGGGAAGCAGAGCGCAGAAGAGGTGCTGCCTGGGGGCCCCTGAGAGGATGCTGCAGGCACAAGAGCACGCCCTCAGCCACCCTGATCAGCTGAGTCCTGCCCTACCACACTAGATGAAAAGGGGGCTTCTAGATTCAAAAAGGCCCGCAAATCAATACAGGCAATTTCCTTAGACCTCTCTAAATTAAATGTCATATAACAATTTAAAGGACATTCAAATACAGAACGTTGTATACTCAAATTCCATTCTATATCCAAATACTAATTACTGCCACTCATGGAATCATTATCCACATTCTACTGATAGATTGAGCCACAGTCTAAGTGACTTTTCCCAGGTCACAGTGCCCTTTCCACTTGCAGAAAGGGAGTCCAGGGTGCAGGACCTGAGGTAAATGAGCAGTATGCTGATGCCCAGCATGGAAGATAATTCCCAGGAAGAAAAGTAACACAGCAGCAACAAAGGCATGTATGAGTGCAGAGGAAAGGAAGGGGAGGGAGTGTGACAAGCACACAGGTGTGCGTACCAAGCCCAGCACAAAGACAGGAACAATCCCATCGGTATAATAGGAAATACCACACAATATAATTACCACATAGTGACAAGTGACATTTTTGTTACCTTTTTTTGTGTATGTATAAGAACAAATTAATTTCTTCCTAACACCATGCAAGACTCTCCTCACAGGGTCTTTCCTACAAATCTCTAAGAGAGAACAAACTGCCCAATTATGTCCTGCACACTCCTTTCCCACTTATCCATGTTTCCAACCATGGCTAAAACACCCTTCCTCAACCGCGGCACTTAGGGTGAGCAGCTGCGCCATCGTCAGGAAGGGGACTACTTCTACTTCGTACCTGTTATCATCAAGGAAGCTATCTTAGGAAAGACAGAGAAAAGCAAGAGGGAGGAAAGAAGAGCTGCCTAGCATACAACAGGGCTTTCATTATTAGGTGGAAAACTACTGAAACAACCAGTAAACTCCAGGAACACTCACATTCCAATCTGCACACTTATTAAAAAATTTTATTGGCTCATACTTAAATACAAAAGGCTGGAATCACTTATTCTTCCCACTCAGTAAATGACAGTGACTTTTCTGCACCCAGTCATCATCCCAAATGTGTATCTGAAGCAACATAAACTCACCTTGAAGCTGAACTAGGCCACTCCTTTTGCTAGCACAGACATGTTTTTAGTAACTGTGAAGTGAAGCCTAGGCAGCGGGAAACCGGAAACCTGGGCTGGAGGCCAGCACCATCAATTACTAGCTGTGACCTTGGGCTAATTACTCTGATGGCAGCAGATGATCTGGTAAATCACACAATAGGCAAAAGCACTCTAAGAACACAGAGTTCAAGCTTCTGGAAAGGGTCTACTATCCACAATAACTAAAGGAACGGATTCCAATCTGCCCTCAGGTAGACACTTCAAACTCTAATCAAGGCCTCAATTTAAAACAATATCCTGGGAGTACTTAGAACTAGAAAAGCAGACTCAACCCCCACATTCTTACCGGTTTGTTAATATTGGCTCCTGCTTGTATCAGCCAGACTAGGCACTGGGGATGTCCTCCAAAAGCGGCAATGTGGGCCGGGGTCTGGGCAAAGCGTGTAGTGGACACATTCAGTGTGGCGCCAGCTCTCACCAACTGCATTAAGCACTCCAACTTTGCACACAGCAGAAGGGGATATGAAAACAGACATGTCGGTATAATAGGAAATACCACACAATATAATTAACACATAGTGACAAGTGGCATTTTTGTTACCTTTTTTTTGTGTGTGTATAAGAACATATTAATTTCTTCCTAACACCATGCAAATTTAAAAAGGTATTTAGAAGACATTTTCCTCATCCTTTTAAAAAAGCTAACAGAAATAGAAAGAATGCAAAATATTAAAAATATTTTTATTTCCCTACAAAAGAAAAAAGCTCAAATTAGAAAAGATCAGAATGCATCACTCTATCAAGACTTCGACATATACCATTCCAGACAATAATAAAGTCACAGTGCTTGGTAAGTTACAAAAATTCATGTAGCCATAGTATACTCTCTATGGTGAAAGACTTCTCCACTGTGCGCAACTGTACTGCGCACCCCCAGCTCTTTTTTGTTTTTTATTTGAGACTCTTAAGTTGCCCAGGCTGGCCTCGAACTTGCAATCCTCCTGCCTCAGCTTCCTGGGTAGCTGGGATTACAGGGGTGTGCTACTTAACCAGTTTTATTTTTAGTCTTTAAAATCTGTGTATGGAAAGCATGCAAAACAGGCAACATGGCTGAGCTCTACACCCAACAGGTGGATAACAGGAAGACTGGCAAGTTAAGACAAGGATTTGCAGCCAAGTCTAAATACTATGCTAGCCTCACATTCAACACATTTATCCAGAGTCCACCACGTGCCCAGCAGTTTTTTTGACTGGATCACATGTTCTCCAATGCTGTGGAGGAACCCATTTTCTACTCATGGACCACAACCAAGCTAGTGAGGCAGTTATCCTGGATGCAACTACTCCCCTGTTGAGAGGACGACCACCAGACACTGGCACTCCCTGTGATCCCAGTGACTTGGGAGGTGGAGGCAGGAAGACTGCAAGTTGAAGGCCAGTCTCAATAACTCAAGAGAGATCTGTCTCAAAATTAAAAAAAAAAAGAAGGGATGGAGCTCAGTGGTAAAGCTCCCCTGGGTTTAATCCCCACTACAATAATGACTAGAAGACAGACCTCACACAGAGAACAAACAGCAGATGTTCCACGGTAGCCAAGTTGTAGGCCTGTGAGCTGAACTCAGTTCAAAGTACAAAGATTTAAAATGTGGTGTTTTTAAACAAATGTAAAACTGGGAGTGAAGGCAGATTGAGCAGTGCCTTATTACTGAGTGAAAAATCAGTATCAACTAGCAATAAAATGAACAGGTGTCATACCCAATAAAAGTGAAGTGGTTAATCTTTAACATTAGTTTAAACTAAGCCTGTTAAAAACCGGGTGTGGAATTCTGTAAAGTATTTTAAAATATGGTACCTTGTAAAAAGCATGGTATAATTAGATATTTTTAATGTTTAGTACTCCAGGAAACAAATACGCCTCATAAGGTAACTTGGGTGCCTTGGGCACATTCTAAGGACACATGCCGGAAACGGTATAAAAGGAGGTAACCACTGATAAAAAGCCTGGGGAAGCTCTGAGTCTGGCCTAACTCCTGCCCTAAGAGCTGCTGCTCACAGGTGGGAGCCTGGACACCAGACGAGGCTTCCCAAGATTCCTTCCTTATCCTTATCCCTACGGTCACCAATTAGAGTGTGGAAATAAAGTACCTGCCTCTGGGACAATTAGAACTAGTCTCCAAAGCAAATATGCCACTTCCTCTATACGAATAAAGACCTTTTAAAAAAAATCTCGTTCGTTTTTAAAATCGTGCTAAAATACACACTGCATGAAATATTTTAAGTCATTAGGGCTATTGTCCTCAAATGTAACTGGGACGGCCTTGGGTTGGTAAATAAGTACTCCAAAAGACCACTGCGTGAAAGGAAGGAGCCAGCATTCCACAGACTGCAGACTGTCACAGTCCTGGGCCGCCGCAGGGTAGGCAGGATGGAACCGGCAGAAAACCTTAAAAGAGAAAAGGTGGCTCCTGCCTGCAAGAAGACCTGCTCCCTGAATCGGGGGACAGGAAAAACACCGAGAGCTTCCCAAAGCTCGGTGCGAAGACAATCCCTAGCAGGAGCGCTCTGGAGGGAGGCTCGCGGCCCGGCGTGCCCGCTCCGGGCTGAGGTCAGGCGCCGTCCCGGAGAAGAGCGGACGGCGAGGTCCCAGGTCCCCGGCAGGCACCGGGTCCCCCACCTCGTCGCGCGGCCCCGGCACCCGTGCCAGGCCCAGCAGGGCGCCTCCCGCCCCGGCCCCGCGCCCCTGCACTCGGGGACCCGCCCTCCAATTCGCTCACCGACTCCGGGTGAGACGCGTCTCCGAGGAACGGCCGCGGACCGCACGGCTGGGGCGGCGCCGCTCCCTCTAACTGTTAAGTGCCGCCGTCTCTGCAGCACCGGCGACTCAGCGGACCCTCGGGACAGCCGCCGCCCCTGCCCACCCGCGCCCGGCGCCACAGGACTCCGCGAAGCTCGCACCACCGCAGCGCAGTCCGCTCCAAAAACAGTCCCTGGACAAAGCTCCCGCCGAAGCGACGGGGCGCCGCGGGCGCCGCCATCGCCTCGGCCAGGGTCTGGCGGGAGCCGCCTTGGGAGCCCGAGGGTTTGAAACCCAGGCAGCCAGACGCGCCGCCGCACATGCGCCCTGGGCCCTCGCGGCGCCCACCCCGCTTCCGCCCGGCGCTCCCGACACGCCCCGCGGCCCCCAGGCTCCCAACCCGCGCGCCGCCGCACATGCGCCCTGGACCCCTAGGGGCGCAGCGCCACCGACCCCGCTTCCGCCCCGCGCTCCCGGCACGCCCCGCGCCCCCGCCCTTCCCGGGCCCCCAAGGGAAAGCCGCGGAAAATGGCGCCTTAAAGTGCCCGTGCCCACCTTGCCGAAGTGCGCGGCCCAGTGCACTGGCGTCCAGCCGTAGAAGGAGTCCTCGGCGGTCAAGTGGGCGCGTGGCGTCTGCTGCAGCAACGAGCACAGCGCGGCCAGGTCCCCGTCGCGGCAGGCGCGGTGCAGCGGGAAGCGAAGTGACAGCAGCTCCTCGCTGGAGAAGCCCGCCTCCACGCCCGCGCCTGCTCCCGCCGCCGCCATGGTCCGTCGCTGGAGAGCGCGGGGTTGGCGGGCGAGAGGACGCTCCAGTGAGAGCCCGCGAAGCCGCCGCCGCCGGAGCACAAAGGAGCAAGAGCAGCGCCGCCACCGCGACCCACCGGCTGCCGAGCTGAGCGCGCACTGAAGGAAGGCGGGGCCTGCGGCGGGGCGGGGCCTGCGGCGGGGCGGGGCCTGCCGCGGCCGGGACTGGGCGACACCTGGGACTACGGGGCGGGGGCGGGGCCTGCGGCGGGCCTCCCCGCGCCGCCCCACCGGAGAGTGGCGGTCGGCCTCCCGGGAGCGGCTCGGCGCGCAGGGCTGTAGAAGCCCTCTGGAGGCTCCGCGGGCTCTGGGGCTCAGGTGTCGGAGCGCACGAGAGGCAGTGCTTCCGCGGCCTCGGGGCTCTTCCCGGTACTGTTTATCGGGCGCCTGCGGCGAGCGCCTTGAAAACCCACAGGGGCGGGCAGGTGCCTCGTCTCTGCCTGTTTATTGGGAACGCCTCCCTGGAAACCGAACCCGGCTGGTTTCTCTAGGTCTGTTTCATTCACCATATACTCAACAAATGTTTGTTGCATGAGTAGGTGGCTGTGCTTCCTTAGTTAAACGTTTCTTGCTCCATAATCTATCAGGTGAGGCAAGCAAGAACATTTTAAGTTTAAGCAACATTTTTTATTTTTTGGACCAGAAGGGTAGAAATAGACTGTAAACTCTTCTCAGCTTTGTTCACTCTACAGTTCAATTTTCTTTGCACATAACTATAATCATAGTTATCTCTTTAATATCCTCTCATAATGACTTCCTGGCTCCTTAAGTGCCCCAGTTTTCAAAAGGACATAAGCCTGCCTTCCCATTTATGATAAAGAGAGGCAGGCATTGCTCTTCTGTACCCTACATTCCAGGAATGATGAATCTGAGACAGATAAACAGGAATTTGCCTAAAGACAAACTGCTTGTCTGTGGCAGAGCTCGAAATCAGGTCCAGGTCTAGTTTCTAACACACCACTAGGTTTTGCTCTTTTAACCTTGGATTTATTTTGCATAGACAATATTAAGACCTGACCAAATCATGTATGTTATAATGATAATGATAGGCTACTTCTTCAATTAAAATTTCGGTTTTCTTATGACTGTTTGGAGTGTATACAAATTTATATAGCTCTACTGAAATAAGCCTACATATATTTGATGGTGGATCCTCAAGATCTGCCTTATGGAGATCGTGGATACCTTGTATCCAATCAGTACTCTCAAATACTAATGTTCCAGTGGATGGTTCTCCCAAGTTTTGCCTAAATCTTATAATTATTACTGTTCAACTCCAGGACTTCAAATTCCCCAAGGGTACTTATTTACTGATCCCAAAGAAAGAGCTTGGAGGACTCAACAGAGAGGTTTGGACTGTTATTTTCTTCTCCAGCATGGATACAATGGAGAGTCGCCCTGTTCCTACAAGCAGGAGAATGTGCAGAATAGGTTGCCCATTATGCAGATGGGTTTCCTCATATGTTTTGTGAGTACACTCCTTTACAACCAGGGTCACTGTTTAGATCCTCTCCAAAGGATCAGAGATACAGGAAATGACCAGCTCCCCTCTGCATTTCCTTTATTATCATGTTCTTTAGAGACCTTCTTATCTCACTGGAAGCTTTCCTGAGCCCTGATTAGTGTTTACCCCAAAATTAGCAATCATAGATTTCTCTTAGAGCTCTTGTTTCTAAAAAGCAAGAAGAAAATAGCTTTATAACCAATGTCCTTTGTTTAATTTGATTAAGCAACCAGAAATAAATAAACCGCTGTTCGAAGAAAGAATCCAAATACACAGAAGAAAACAAGACTCAACATTCAATGTATTAAAAACAAAAACAAGCCTCCTCCTTTAAAATTGGAATTGTATTTTTCCATAAAGGATTGCATTGTGTGAGGGATCAGTCTGTGGGGCACAGCTCATGGTTGGGGGGACCCATGTGAGGGTGGCACATCATAGGAGTGTGGGGTGGAAAAATGGTTATGTCATGAGCCAGGAGACAGAGACTGGGCTCTGCAGTCCCCTTCGAGGGCACACCCCCAGTGACCTAAGGACCTCCCACCAACCCTTACCCCAAAGCTTCCATCCCCTCCTGGGATGCCACCCTGGGGACCAGGTGTTCAACACATGGGCTTTGGCATGCACACCATAGCAGGTACTGACAAAAAGAGGAGAAGCAGCAGGCTGAGCAGAGCAGGTGCCTTCAGGAAGGAAGTCAGCGGGGGCCTCTCCTGGGAAGGCTCTGGGTGAGGGTGGGACAGGTAAGGTCCTGATGCCCTGACTTTTAACTTGGCCACCATGCAGTCATTAAAAATGTTTTCAGCTGGTTCTAGTTTCTCCTAGTCATTGCCATAGGGAAGTCCCTGGCTAGTCATTGCTACTATTAAAATGTGTCTTGGGGTCCACCTGAGAGGGGTGTGGACATGGTCCCCACAGAAGCCGAAAGTCCCCAGTTGCTACCCAGAGGCTCAGATGGGGATGCCCAGCTTTCGGGTAGAGGTTGTTGACCCTCCACTAGCTGGTCAGGTCCCAGGTGCCATCAAAGGGATTCACATCTTCCTTGCCTTCCTGAAAGTATCTCTGTTGTATTTGCTATATAACAAGACCCTGGACATGAGCACTGACCTGCCAGGACTCTTCATGACGTGAGGTAAAGGAATCCTAAGTCTCATTCTAGGACAGAAATTCAGTGAAATTAAAACAACCCTTGCCTGTCATAACCTAACAGCATGTTCACTGAGCCAGTGCTTGTGCTATGATGTGGTCTTTAGCAGGAAGACAAATTCTTGACTGTCTTCTAGAACCTTCCACCACCCTTCCTGGTCCTTTCAAACTCCAGAGTAATCTCTAAGTAGCTGATGGGCATTTAGGGAAGCAGTTGAAATGGGGCAGAGGCCAAAGAAGGCAGCCCTGCCTTCTGGCAAGGGAGAGGCACAGGGGATGGCTGCCAGGACAATTTCTCATCATGCCAGCCCTTCTTCCTTTCTGTTTCAGAGGACTGGGTTGGCATATTTGGAAGGAATGTGCAGGCCTTCTCTGCTGGAGGGAGTTTTGTGACCTCTCTGGCTTTGTTCCCACCTTTATTTAAGAAGATAATAATTACCTTCTCCAGGTTAAAGGGTCAATGTTCAAGGTCAGATGAGAAAAGGATTGCAGGTGTGAGAGGGATTTCTAGATTATAAAGATGTAAGTTACTAATAATTATCCAAAGTACCTTTATTAATTTGTACTCCCACTGGCAATATTTAGAAATCTCAGTTACCAATTCTTTCTGATTTTAGGTATTACTTTTAGATAGTGTTGTTTTTCTCCAACTTAGGGCCTCCAGGGGATTTGGTTGTCAGGGTCTGGTAACACTTGGGGTGCATGGCAGCTGCTGAGCATGTCCCTGGTGCCCACTCAGTTCCTCTTGCCCTGCTTCTTGTTCCAGTGGCACTGGGATGTCATCCCTGCTGGGTGCAGCCTTCTGACCTCGCTCCCAGGCCCCCTCACCCACGATGTGGGACAGCCCTTTCCTCTTAGTTCTCCAAAGCACAGCAGACAGCAGCTTGTAACTTTGATCTCTTGACTTGAAGTTCGAGTACGCTGGCAAGGACATGCTGCTCTACAGAGAAAAACTCAGAAAGCTCACTGTCCAAGTCCCAGTCGCCTTGGCACCCCACCCAGCTTCACCCCCAGCTGGCCTCCCAGAGCAGTGGGCAAGAAAAGAGGTGAATTAAGGCTCCACCTCACACCCCACTGAAAAATCTGTTCCCCATGGATTACACTTAAATAAAAAGCAAGATTGCAAAAGATTGAGGAGAAAATAGCAGAACGTGTTATGACAGCAGCAAAGGATTTCCTAACAAGACACATAAAACACAGCCATTAAAGAAAAAAAAGGACATATTTGACTGTAATTAAAAACTTCATTTTGACAAAAGTTACCAGAAAGTGAGAGACAAGCTACTGAAACAAGGAAAATTGTTTGCAAGTCATTTAAAAAGTAAAGGATTTGTATTCAGTATATATAAAAAATAGATGGATAATGGAAGAAATGCTCAATGGCTATTGGCAGGCCCTTCACCTGAAGGAAACCCAAAGGTCCAGTAGGGAGGGTGCTCACTCACGTCATTGCTGTTGCCCTGCTGAGGACACTCACCCACAGCAGTTCTACACCTCAAAGTCACCGCAAACCCCCTTTGCCTCACACCCTTGTCTGCCACCGTCCATCTCTCTGCTTCCTTCATGGGAGAAACAGGCATGGTCCTTGCTCCTGTCCCTCCCCAGGCCCTTTGTGCTTGCCCTCAGCCACAAGCGTTCCCAGAAAATAGCTCCAGTCAGATTTATCACAGACCTTCATGTCTGCCAAACTGGACGGTCAGTTCTCTGTCTCCCAGGAGCAGAAGGTTGGCCACGAGCTCTTGCTTTGACTTCTGTGACAGATGAGCCATCTCGTTTGACCTCTGAAAAGCTCAAGGACCACATGGCTGACACCCAGATACATGGTGGTTTTCTGTATTTTCTTCCCAGGAATGCCTTGTATTTCTACCCCCCAGGCTGTGTGTTGGCGATCCTCGATCGATGTCTTTAGCCCTGGAACCCTGTCCCCTCCAGCCCTAGACTGTTACAGCCCAAGGCTGAGCTAGGATCTCTAGTATCTCCATTTGGGTCTCTTAGAGGCATCTCCACTTGTGCCCCAGTGAAATTCTTGGGCCACTCGAGCAGCACCTGTCACCCATCCTGTGCATACATAGTGTTCCCCAGCCCTGTAACTGACACCAGTGTCTCTGTTCTGTGGCTGGAGTCCAGCCCTGGGGGTCGACACTCTCTCCTCCCACACACAGTCCAGCTGCTAGCCCTGCTGGCTCTAGGTCCAAGTACATCTCAGTCTGTCCACTTCCCTCCTTTTCTGTTCTTCCCTTGCTGATCTGTCTCCTGCTAAAATGGATGGAGTAGCCACTCCACTGCCCCTGGCAGCTGGGGAACCTTTTCAAAGTGAAGATCTAATAATAGCACCAGCATACAACCTTGGAGGCAGGTCTTTGGTCACTGTCCCCCTGAATCTGTTCTTTCTGGCATGACCAGGATAATCAAAGCTTTTTCCTGCCCCTCACCACTGCTCATCTGCTTACTTGGCAGATTGGAACGTGTAGCCAAGGTGGGTTTGTTCGGCCCCCTTGAGGAGAGGTCCCATGTGCCACAGGCAGCCTCAAGTTCACAGCAGATGCTCAGAATTTGTTAACTGAATGTTCAATGAATAAAGTAAAACTCAGTGTATAGTAAAGTTGCATCTTTAGGGATTGAGCTATCAATTTTAATGCTTTGCCACTTTTCTGGTCATGCAAACCACCTTTGAGAATCTCTTTAAGCTGCTTATGAAGCACAGCACAAGTCCCATGGTACAGCTACTCATTGAGGCCTTTGCCCCTGAACATGGCCCTTACGACTGAAGAACTAGATCTTATGTAAGTTACTGAGGGTCTGTCATTGGTACAGGGAGACAGGGACATTATGAAAGTTACTGAGGGTCTGTCATTGGTGCAGGGAGACAGGGACATCCCTGGGGGCTCTGCAGAGCTCCTGCCCAGAGGATGCAGTCCCTCAAACCCCCCACCCCAGCCACCCCAGGACCACCAGAGTCAGTGACTGCGTGGCAGGCCCGTGTCCACCTGCCCACTGCCTGCACCCTGCAGGGTATTCAGGCCGCCCCAGTGGGACCAGCTCTGCCTGGCAACTTCACCGCAGTGGCCACAGCCCCAGGTTACCTGGAATCTGGAGCCCCATCTTGTGGGTGTGGGTTTCTCTGGAGAGCGCTGACGGTGGGCTCTGGTGCTGCATCTTCAGGCTTATCCTGTTAACCACAGCTGCTTCAGATGATATTATTTTGCACACTAAGATATATTTCCAGTTCCTTTTTGTTCGTTTGTTTAAGGACCAAGAAAAAAAAAAAAACATATTAACATGGCTTAGTGTTTAAACGTGTTAATTTTATTTGGTGTCCTTCAAAGCATTTTCCTGACGTGGAATGGTTTTGATTCTGCTTCATCTTTGCCCAGGGCGGGGCGCTTAGCTCCGGGGGTCTTGTTCCTCAGGCCAGGCTTAGTCTTTCTTGTGGTAAATGGACGTCAGCATGCTCTCATGCAGCCTCTGTTTGTTCTTGAGACTATACCCTGTTGGGAAAGAGGAGATCTCCCTGAGAAGTCGCAGCTGCTCCGCGGCTTGCTGCAGGCTGCAGGTCAGTCCCCCAGTTCTCTCATGACCGTGGTGGTCACACAGTGATGGCCTGTTGGCCTGGCGCTTGTGGGGGCAGGGGGACTTGGATGTCGTTGGCCCATGCCAGTTCCCTCTGGGCTGTGCAGGTGTGGTCCTCACACAGGTACAGGTGAGTCCCAAGAGCTCCCTGTGTGCCAGGCTCTGTGACCACACCCTGCAAACACCATTCTCTCGCATCCCTTCAACTCCAGAGACAGGGCTGCGATTGTCCCACTGGGAGGAGCCAGCTGAGGCCGTCACTTGCCCAAGGTCTCCCCAGGGTCACATGGCTTGTGGTTTGAACCTAGGTCAGACTGACTCCAAAGCCTTCTTGCTTCTTAACCCTGACCCTACTTCCTCCTGTGCTGGGTCCATAAGGGAACAAGGAGCTGAGTAAGTGGATTCTTGTGTTGTTTCCCAGGAGGACACTTTGCAAGGGAAAGGGAAGAGCAAGAAGAGAGGTGTCAAGTGCAGGTGGCTTCAGTAGGAGCGGCCGGTGTGACGTTCTGGACATCTCTCCTGCTGACGCTCAGCGTGCATCGAACTTCGGGAGAGGAATCCCTGATCTGGCAGGGCTAAGGAGAGCGTGAGGGGTGAGAGCAGGGTGTGGGCTCAGATGAGGCTGGGGGCAAGCGAGAGGAGGTAGGCAGGATCCTGGGGCTCCTGTGTGTGAGGAAAGAGGCACAGGAGGCCCTGCCAGAAACAAGGAAAGAGCCAGTGGAGAGGCAGGACAGCCGCACAGATGCATCCCAGAGTAGGAGGGACACTGGCAGTGTTGGGCAGCAGCCACTCCCGCAGCGGGCCTGTGTGATGCCTGTCCTCTGTTCCCTCCCTCAAAAGCCTGAAGAGCTGGGAGCTCTGGGCGGGGCAGGGCTGCTCCCCACTCCTTTCCTAGGGCGACCAGCCTGGGAGCCTGTTTCTGTGAGGCCAGCCTCTCGATTCTTTGCTATCCAAGCTTGGCTGGGACCATAAGCCCAGTAAGTCCCCTCTGTCACTTCAGGAACTTCTATCATCTCCCCCCAAAACAAAGAGGCACTAGATTAGTTCATGGAGACTTGCAGGCCCGTGTCCTCTGATATTTGAGCTGTAGCAGACCCTTCTTGGAACTACCAGGTCCAGGGATTTGGGGACTGGACAAGAACTCTCACGAACCCCACTCCCATGCACCAGCAGTCACCTGGATTACAGGAGGACTGGGAAGCTTGTGATAGGTGAGCAACCATCAGCTGCCCCTTCTGCCACTGCCAGGTCCCATGGCAGGCTGAAATGGTGAGCCTGCCCACCCTCCTCTGGCATGTACTTTTCCTGAGCGGGTTTGTGGTAAGTGATAAGGTGCTCAAGGGGTGATAAGTGGTAGGCGCTCAGCAGATATCAGGTGAATGTTGAACGGAATCTCCCAGTTTTAAAGGTTTGGTCCTGGGCTCAGAGCTACAAAAGGCCAACAGTAGGTGGCTCAGCAGGGGCACATGTGTCAGCTTGAGATGAATGGTGCCCATCTCGGCCCTGGCGGTCTTAGGATGCCAACAGGCGCGTGACTGTAGACAGAACGCAGGAAGGTGAGGTCTAAGCCCTGACACACAGAACTGCCAAGGACTGTGCACTTCCACCTCAGAGACTGGAGGACAGGAGAGCTGCCTTGGGAAGGACTGGCTTGGAGGAGAGGCGAAAGGGTGTTCGGAAGGTCCCACAGAGATGCATGCGGTCGCTGGCAGAGCCATGGGAAGTGCTTGCCAGCTTCTAGCAGTGAGATCAAAATAGAGCTATCTGGAAAGGGAGCATGCAGGGCAACAGCGAGGGACCCCCACGTGCGGAGTGGGGAGTGGAGGAGACTCAGCCACAGCCAGAGGCCTCCTGCCAGATGGGTGGCCTGGGAACCTTCCTTGGCCTGGACACTCTGTGGCAGGCTATGGTTTCACAGTCTCACTGTGGTTGAGAGCAGGCATGAGAGTGATGGCAGTCTCCCAGGCCTAAGTATTCCCCCGGGAGGGGAACAACCTGCTCGGTAGGGTGGAGCCGGGAGAGGGCCCCTCAGTGACCTGCTCCTGAGGCAGAGCCCCAGAGCAGCTCCTGTGCATTTGGGACCTGGGCCACCTGGTCTCCAGAGCAGCAACTCCCTGTGGCTGAACTGCCATCTGGCCCCTTCAGTGACATGACCCGTGACTGCTTGTATTGGACTGTGCATCAAAGTCCAAGAGGAAACCCTGCGGAGCTCCAGCCAGAGGCTCAGGGGATGAGGAGCGGAGCTGGAGCCCGCCTTTCAGTGTCTCCTCCTCCTCGCGGAGAGGGAGCTCCAGGCCCAGCAGCCATCCTCCACCCCGCACCCTGTCACTTCTGGTCCTGTTCCCTGTACCTATGATCCTTCGCAGACTGTCAATGATTTTTTCCAGAGCCGCAAGGCTTTTAATCTGATAAAGCGTTTCTCTCTCCTCTTCTGTGGGAAAAATTAAGGACAATGATTAAGATTTGAAAAACTATTATGGCTGAACTCCAAACTCTTGCTTTTCTTTTCGCCAGACCCGCTGACCTACACTCCAAGCTTGGAGCCTCCACCCAGCACTGCCCCACAAGTCCCTACACCCCCCCATTCCCAGTTCCCTCCACTGTCCGTGAACTCAGAGAGACACTGAGAGGGTCAGCGGGGCCCCCGCTTCTCCTCCATCTGGTCACCACTAAGCACACAGCAGGTCACTGCTCAGGGCCTCTTTTCCTTGGTCTTCTGAGACCATGCCATGGGACAAATATTAAGAACCAAATATCCGGGCTGGGGTTGTGGCTCAATGGTAGAGCACTTGCCTAGCATATGTGAAGCAATGGGTTCGATTCTCAGCACCACATGTAAATAAATGAATTAAAAAAAATGTCTATCAACATCTAAAAAAATTTAAAAAAAGAATTATTGAAAAAACAAATATGAAAGACTATTTTTAAAAAAGTCAAATTGCAGGAAAAGGAGAAAAGGCAATGCACATTCCATCATAAATCTTTGTGGTGTAGAAACATTCCTAGTCCAGAAGAGCAAGGGAGCTCCCCTGGTTTCCGCTGCCGAGGTGGCCGAGCCTTCCCTGCTCATTCCTGGGAGCCCCACATTGGCACTCCTTTGCTTCAAAACTCCAAGGTGTGGCTCCCGAGAACCCTGCTGTGCAGCCCACACTTCCGTGTGCCTGGGGTGTCAGTGGTAAGGCTCAGCTGGTCCTGAACAGTGAGGACCAAGAACCTTGGGGCTGCTCTGTTTGTGGAGTAAATGATACGGAGCTGACAGCTGGGAGCTGGGCTTTGTGCGGGCATCTGAGTGTCCCCTGGAAGGAGGAGGAGGAGGAGAGGGACTCTGAGGGGCGGTCCAGCAGGAAGCACTCTGGCCGTGAGGAAGGGAACAAAAGGATTTGCATCTGCTCCCAGTGGAGCCTGGTGCTCCTTAGGAATCATGGGTGGAGAGCAGGAAGCAGACTCCTTCCTGCAGGACTGACTCCTCACGACCAGGAAGGGAGCACTGCTCCTGAGGCAGAGCCCTGGGACAGCTCCCATGGGTTTGGGAACTGGGCTACCCTGACCTCCACAAACAGTAACTTCCTGTGGTCAACCTGCTGTCTGGGCCTTTGGGGCAGTTTTCTGTCTGGAGGACTCTGATGCAATTCCTACAGGGTCCCCATATGTAAATGTGTGCAGCCTTCTGCACCTGGCCACTGGGAAGGCAAAGGAACCCCAAAATAAGTGAAGAAGCAACAAAATTTGAACAATAGAGCTATTTAAAATTTTAAAATTTGAATAATAGAACTATTTAAAATTTTAAAATTTGTTACCAGAAAGAAAACTTTCCAAAAGGTAAAGTTCCAGAACCCGATGGTTTTACTGGTGAATTCTACCCAACACTTGAGGAAGAAGTGATACCAGTCTTACTAGAACTTTTCAGAAACAACGAGGCACCCCCACTTCAACTTCTTAACCTACTGCCAATATATAAAGATATTACCATGAAGAACATACTGACCTGTATCCCTCATGAACACAGATACAAAATCCTTAGTAATTATTTGAATACAAATGCAAAATACAGCAAATATTTGCAAATTAAATACAGCAAAACACACCAAAGGGTAATGCATCCTAATTAAGTAGTGCTTATCACAGGAATGCAAGTTTGGTTTGGCATCCAAAAACCAATCCATATAATTCATTATCTTAACACAACAAAGAAAAAGAATTGCATATCATTTTAATATATATGGGGGGAAAAGCATTTTGCCAAGTTCATTACAAAAACTCTCAAAATAAGGATAGTAGGAACTTTATCAAACCAATGACATGTGTCTACAGGAATCTTCCAGCAATACCATGCTTAGTGGCAAGAGACAATTGCCATCAGAAGGGAACTCGGGCAGGCTAACTTGCTGTCCTTCCATTCCAACTCCTGCTGGAGATCCTGGCCCGTGAAATAAAGCAAGAAATAGAAGCAAACATCTTAGAAGTCAGAAAGGAACTGTGCTTACTTGTAGAGGTGACTTAAGGTAGCGAAGCCCTAGGCAATCTGCAACACTGCTTCAGTAGTACTAGCGTGCAGTTTTGGGCGAAGACGATCCCTAGTTCTTCTCCCCTAGAAGGAACCTTTTGATTCTCTGTCCTGAAGAACAGTGAGACTTGTCCACATTCTGGAAGAGAGCGCCTTGCTGCCCCTCTCAGGCCTGGGGCTTTGCTTCTTCCCTTTTTCCAGCAGTGGTGGGTGTATCCCCGTGTCCCAGCACTTAGGACGTGACCCTTCTCATCCAGTGCCATCCTGCTGGGTCTCCAGCTGCAGCCAGTCACTTCCTGCTGTGCTCAGCCCAGGACAGGACTTTCCCTCCTCTCCTCCTGAGAGGCCTGGGAATGAGAACTCCCCTGAGATCTAGTCCCAGCCAGTCAAAGCTGGCATGTCAGCCGGTACTTGACTTTCAGAGGAGCTGTCTCTCTTCTGTGTTCAGCCCAAAGTGAGCTGGTCCTCGTGTCCTATCTCTTTGGGGACTCAGCCCACCTGGTGGCCTCTTGGGCTCCCTCAGCTCTAATGGCCTGAAGAAGCTGTGATCTTACATCGTCCTTCTGTTCTCACTAGGAGAAGAGGCACACAGGATGGGGACAGTGTTCTTTGCAGCTTCCTGTGTCCTAAATGAAACACAAGTCCCAAGTCACACTGTTCTGATCTCCCTGGACCGTCCCAGTTCTGAGTTTCTGCTCTTTTCCCTGACTTGCTCAGTCTCATGGGGCACTTGCCCCAGACCGTCTTTGTCAGGGCCCTTGTCTGAGGGAACCACGAGGTGTGCTCCTCCACAGCACCGTGGCTTTGGCTTCTGCCACACGTCTTGGTGGCACCCATATGCCGGCATCCACTTGACCAGAAGGTGCAGCAGACCAAGGGGACCTGGAGCCCCACAAACTTGCACTTAAAATTCTCAGTCAACGTCAAAAGATGATCAGCTAACTGGAGGAAATGTGTGCAACACATGTCACAGACTAACCTTCCTCACATGTGAAGAATTCTTTCAAAATAAGATTTGGAAAAATGCGAAAAAATGTCAATAGAAAATTCAGAGAAATATATAAGAATGATCCTTCAACATGGGAGAAGATGCTCTTGTTTGCTGAAACTTAGAGAATTGTAAATTAAAACTCCGGAAAATACCATCTCACTGTCAAAGTGACACAGCTAGAAAGGTCCTATGCTGCAGGGACAGGCGCTGTAGGCGGGGCACAAGCTCCACAGCCTCCGGGGCCACCGTGGTCCCAACACCACCTACCTGTAGAAGTCCACCTGTCCCTAAGCTTCCAACAACATGGAAATGCACGCACACACGCCTGCATCAGGACATCGTGATCACAAGCCCTTGGAAATCACCGGAACGCTCAGGCGCAGGGACCTGGTTGAATGAACAGTCCTGTGCCCCCTGAGGAAGCCGCAAGCAGCAAAACCGACTGCGAGCACGTGTGCAACCTGCCGGGGTGTGGGCAGCGGGGTGAGTCTTTCATGAAGGAAAGCACGCACAGACTGCTCGACCTCGCGCACAACCTTGGGAAGGTTAAATCACAAGGTAAAGGGACTCGTCGCCCTCAGGACGTGGGTGGGCAGGCAGGAAGAGCAGGGGTGGGGACGAGATTAGAGCAGCCGAGGGGCAGTGACACTCACAAGTATGTCACTGTTAATCTGACAACATGGACGTGTTTCATTCACTCCAAAATACACAGGCAAATCCATCAGGATGGAGGCAGGGCCCCCGAGGGAATAAAGGCCTACACGGAATGCTGGATGCACATGCCACAAGTTCACTGAAGAAGGTGGGAAGGAAAAGAACAGGAAAGGGAACTGTGGCAAGAGGCGTCTGAAGGCTGAAAACACAGTTCCTGTCCGCTGGGCGGCAAACCTGTTTGCACCGGGCACGTGGTAGCAATTCTAAAAGTGGCTCCGTTCTCCTAGGGCTGAGCGGGTGAAGGAGGGCCGACAACAGAGAGTGGACGGCTAGAGGAGTTGAGGTGCCAGGTGGGAACTGGGGGTACCGGAGTGGATGTGCAGTGCCCAGCAGGGGGTGTAGCCAGAGCTGCCTTTGTCCACAGGTGCAGGCGTCCTCACTGTCCACTCTGAGGGCCTGGAGACAGTGATAGCCTGTGTCACAAGCACACCCAGAATCCAGCCCCGCGTTTCTTCCTTCTCTCTCTCTCCCTTTCTTTTCTTCTTCTTCTTCCTCTTCTTTTTTCATACTGGGGATTGAACCCCAGGATCTCACACATGCTAAGCTAGACTCTACCACTGAGCGACATTCCCAGCCCTCTTTTTGCATTGTTTTTATTTTGAGACAGTGTCTTGCTAAGCTGCTCATGCTGGCCTTGAACTTGGGATCCCCAGCCTCAGCCTCCCGAGTAGCTGGGATCACAGGCATGTGCCACCATGCTCAGCTCAGTTCTTGGTTTCTAACACCATCTTCCAATAACAGAGCCAGAGAGTGTGGACTGGTTGTGGTACCAGGAGTGAGGCAGTGCCCACAGAGGAGGCCACACACTGGACGGACACAGGCACGCCCCACAGCAAACCCCAAGACAAGAGAGCCACAAGGGATAATCGTGGCTTCCAGGCCACCGAGTAAAGCGAGCACCCTCGGCTTACACTGATGGGACACTTAACTGAGCAAACAAACTCATGGAGAGCAGCAGCTCTTTCTCACAGTTGAATTTCAGTCAATAAATGTAGAGAGAACGCTGGAAGTAGGAAATCACCTTTTGGAAAATGCTACAGTCATAATTTTTGCAGTCAAGAATCAATGGATGCTAAATTAGTGGGTGAAAACAGGATGAGGAATAGAATATTTGCAGTCTGAAAGTATCTGCCTATAGGACACCACTTATTTACAAAGGAAACGAAATCAACCTGGTTGTGGAGAAGCCTGGCGGGTACTCATGCCCCTGGCTGTGGGATCCGTCCTCATCATGCCACCTCCTCCTGGGGTGCCCAGGGAAGGCACTGCGTCACCCGAGTGAGGCATGCGGGCTTTCCGACAAACCCAAAAGGAAGAGATTCCGAGAAGTAACCGGCCAGAGCATGCACTTCCTGCTAGTGAAAGGCGCCCTAGCCAAACTCCCAGACGGGAGGTTCAGGCGCATGGTAAGTGGAACCCTGGATGGGCTCTGGAGCCCTAAAAGAGAAGGCTGATTGACATGTGGGGCTTCTTCAACTGAATGGGTCTGTGTGTGCCTTGGGAACTAATGTGTCTCTTGCAGGCCCTGCAGCTCAGCAGCTCCTTGGGGAGCCGGGGCTGCACAGCTGTCTTAGGACTGTGTGCCCCGGGGGCAGCAGTTCTGTCTGTTCTCAAAACAGGTTTGGTGAGCTCAGGCCTGACTTGCACTGTTCCGGAGCTCCTGTTCCCTGAGGGTGCCGCAGGCTCAGGGCCCTGGGCTTGCCCCAGGGTGGCCTCTCCTCCCTCTGCTTCATTCCTGCCCTGTGACTCTGTTCTCAGTCTGTGGCTCAGGGTCTCAGCTGCCCCTGCAGTGCTTGTAGGGCAGAGTGGCCACAGCTGGTGCCTTCAGAAGAGCACACCTGCAGCTCCCCCACTGTGGGCATTACTCGAAGGACTGTCCCCTAATACATTCATTCTAGAACCATCAGACAGTGGCACAGTGGATGAGCAGGGAGGGTTCAGGAATAGGGGAAACATCAGTTTTAAGCAGAATCCTGTTCTTGTTAGTGCTGAGCATCATCTACGTGGATCCTTCAGAAAACCAGCAACTGGCCACTGGAGAGCCAGTTGGAGAAGGCAGTGGAATGCAGATTCCTGGGCCCCTGCACAGCTGCCCGGGGGCCCAGGACAATGCATTAGTAAGCTTCCTTCCTGCGTCTGGGCCCACATGCTTGGGAGCCGTGGTCTGGTCCTACACGTGTGTCCCACGTGCCACACACACACCCTTCCCTTAGTCTTAGGGGAGAGGGACCCATCTCCCCATGGGGGTGGGGCTGCTCCCAGTGGCCTCACCTGTTGGAGGGAGGCTTCGTCTGACTCCTGGGGCCCCTGAGGGATGCTCTGGCTCTCTGTTCCCCGCTGCCCAGAGAAAAGAGGTGACTTAGCTGAGTCTGAGAGAAGGGACCTTCCTCTCCCTGGTGGCTGCTACGTGGACATGAGACACCATTTCTGCTGGGCTCCCGGGGCTGTGGTTTTCCAGGGTGGGACCCCAGGGTGGAGCTGGGGAGAGGGGGTTCCTCAGCCCAACAAGACCTGGGAAACCTGCCTAACTCAGAAGTGGCCGCAATCTCCCACCAGGGGCTTCATCCTTCACCAAGGAGAAGTGTCCATCTGCATCTGCCTGACTCGGTTTCCCCAGTTCCATTGGGAACAGGTGGGGGGGATTGCAGGGACGTGTTTACCATCAAAGCAAAGCCTGTTGGAAGAGAATTGCTTCCTTGATGGACTGCTGCCATAATTCTCCTTAATATGCACTTTTTTGGAAGTAGGAGGAAAGATTTCTTCATTACACACTTGGGAACACTTTTGGTGTATGCTTTATGTTAAAATGGTGGACTGGAGTGATAAAGTCATGTTCCGTTTACAAAGGGGTGTTGGAAAGTTAATCTGCAAACTGAGTCAAGCATTATCTGAGCACTGGAGCCCAGTGGTTTGGGCCTGGGCAGAGGTTGGTAACAGATCCTGGGAATTAAAAATGTATCTACTTCCGAAGGCAAAATCCTGAGAAAAGGCTGACCCTTCCTGCTGCTGAACACATTCCTGCTATTTATTCAGTTCAATGGACAATAGGGATTATTGACAACATGAAGCTGCACGTTGGAAAAGCACGTTCTTTGCTCACCACTCCCAGGGGCCTTGGCATGTCACATGTCAGACCTTGGTTTGCCTCCTGTCAACAGTGCTAGGATCGCCCTGCTCAGACGCCATGCGTGAGCACAGAAGAGATGGCGTGTGCTAAACTTTGATCCTTGGCCCCTTCAAAGTTCTAATTTCCATGTGCCTTGTGTTCCTGAGTGGCTAAGCCCCACCCGCCTCCCGAGTGTGAAAACGTGCATGAATGAGCCCACCAGAGATGGCCCCAGAATAAGGGTGATCACCCCAGCAGGTGTGACCTCAGACAGGGAAGGACACAGCAATGGTCGTGGACAACTGCTTCTCTCACATTGTCACTTGCCTCTGCCAAGACGTAGCTGCTAAAGAATGCTCAACAGTAGGGCCCTGGGTTCAACGGCACAGATCTCCAGGAATACAAGCAATTAGGGGTTAAAAATGTGGTATACTTGCTTTTTCTCGTCATTAAATTTGGTGGTAATGTAGTTGCTGATCTTCGTGTTTCAAGGGAAACTAATTTCTTGGGATCCAAAAGCTCTTGGACAAGAATTTCATCTTGGGAGAAGCACACGAGAACATGTTAGTGCAGCGATGAGGACGATGTCCACGGTGCTGTCCACGCCTCAGGCAGGCGGTGAGCACAGTGGACAGGGAACAGGAACCCGGGAGTGCAGTGGGCGGGGCCTGACTCTGGAGAACCTGAATGGGATGGGCAGCCACGGCCTCCGTGGGCGATTTCAGATCCCTGAGGCTTGGTCTTCTCCTAAGCACTGACCCCAGCTCTAGTTTGGATCCTGCGTGTCCCCCAAAGGCCTATGTGCTAAAGGCTTGGTCCCCGCTGACGGGAGGTGGTGGGACCTTTAGGAGATAGGACCTGGGGGTGTGGCCCTGGCCCCTTCCTCTCTTTTGCTCCCAGGCACCAGGTGGATTGTGCCCTGCCACACGCGCCTACCATGAACTGCTGCCTTGACACAGGCCCAAAGCAACGAGGCCAACGGCCATGGACTGGCACCCCAAAAATCATGAGCTAAAATGCAGCTTCCTCTTTATGAGTCGACCATCTCAGGTACCTTGCCACAGTGATGGGAGGCTTATTAATACACCCCCAAAGGCACGATGCTAGGAACCGGGCCCCAGGCATGGTCACGATTCTCCTTCCGGCCTAGTCGTCATTCTGTCCCATCTCTGCCACCCAGGCATGAATGAGTGTCTTTCCTGACCCCACATAAGTGTGGCCTTATATTCTTCCTTACTTCCCAGGCCTCTCCTAGGAAGCCTCTACCTTAAGAGTCCTGGACTTTGTGTCTGACAGACCGGCCTTCATTTTGTTCTCAGCAGAATGTCGGTGGGCGTCTTTCTCACTTCTCTGACCCTTGGCTCCCCTTCTATAAAATGAGGTGTGTGTCTATCTCACAGGCCTTTATGAGGATCAGCTCCCAGGCCACTCCCTGCCAGACTTGGGAATTCGGCAAAGCTTACTTCCTACAGAGGGCTGCTCCTGGGAGGGGTCCACGTCACCTGATGGGCACCTGCGTCCATCACAGCCTCCCGATGGCCCTCGGCCTGGGCAGCAGCACCGGCACCACGCCCCAGGCTCCCGTGAGGTGGACGGCCACCTCCCCCTATCCTGACACTCGCAGGTGGCAGAGGGCTCCCGGAGGCAACCCTTCATGGAGGATTGTGAACGGGGGTCTCCTGCACTCTGGGTCTCAGCTCTCTGAGAGCCTCAGTTCTCCAGGCCTCAGTTTCCCAAGTGTCCACTGAGGGGTAGGACCAGAAGATGGGCATGGTGGAGGGTAGCTCTGGCCACAAGGACACACACGGGGACGTGGCTTGTCCAAGCTGACGTGGCCTCTGAGTGTGAAGTGCACCTGGAGTTTGAAGACTCGCTATGGTGAAGAGACTGAGGACATCTCATTAGTGATTGCGTGCTGGGGCGGTGGTGTGGTTCAGTGGGCAGAGAGCTTGCCTAGCCTGCTCCAGGCCCTGGGTTTGATCCTCGCACTTCAGAAAGCACAGCAGCAGTAATAATAGCGACAATTTACACTGCTTACATGTTGAACTAAGTGACATTAAGTGAAACATGTCATTAAGGCTGCTTTTATGCTTCTTTTTAACATGGCTGCAAAACCTTCCCTCTCCATCTGCAGCTGTCATTGCATCTCTGTGGCATCGTGTGGGCTTGACCAGTGGTCCTCAGCCCCGCTGCTTCCGCCCCACTGGGAGAGCTGCAGGAACCCTGGTGTCCTAGGCCTGGCCACAGCCACAGGGCCCGGATCCCTGGGTTTGGCTGGCCTGTGGTCCTCACCATCTGCCCGGCAGGGCTGAGAAGGCTGGAGGTGGCCGTGGCTCGCCTCAGGCCTCTCAGGTGCAGGAGCATCGGTGACGTCTGGTCAAACACAGATCCCGATGAGGGAGTTCTGGGTGGGGCTCCATCCTGGGTGTTTCTAACACGCTCCTGAGTGACACAGAGGCTGCTGGCCCAAGGACTCACTTGAGAGGCAAGTGTGTAGTTCTAAGAGTCCAAGATTCTGCGTCATGTTTTAAGTTTCCTGGGAGTTTGACTCTTAGATGTGGGGACGACCCTGTGGGCTGTGGGAATGTGGTCCTGCCTCAAACCACATCAGTCCTCTCCACAGTCCCACTTTAACAGGGTGTTTGGGAAATGCCCATCGACCACTGCCCAACCCCTCCCTCACCCACCAGATGTCCCTTATGAGGGATCCTTACCAAATACCGTGGCCACGTCGTCATCCAGAGTTTTACCACCTGTTAGACTTGACCCTAGGAGAGAAATAAAAATCCAGTTTAACAAATTTGTTGAATTCGCATTTACCTCTCTGTAAATGGACATAGTTGTGCCTGATGCCCACCAGCCTGCTCTAGGGGAAGGAGCCAGCTTGGAGTCCCAGTCCCTCCTACGGGTGCCGAGAGATGGCCACCAGAAGTCCTCTGGGACTTGACTGTCTCATCTGGAGGATGGCAGGAAAGGAGTCCACCCAGGGCAGCTCAGAGGATGGTGCCCACCATCTGCCCAGATGCCCGAGTGGAACCTGCTTCCTGGTCACTGGAACCACCTCGTGAGTGGTAAGAAAACATCCCAGGTCCAAGAGGACCAGGCTCATTCAACTGGGCAAGCCAAGGAAAGGGGGCACGTTTGCTCCATAGAAAGCAACAGCGTTTCCCACCTTCTGAACCATGAAGATAATGAGCTGGGTGGCCGTGGGGCTGAGAGGCCCCAGCGCCGCAGATTCCCCCCGAGCAACCCAAGGCCCAGCTCAGTGCAAGCAGCCGGGGAAGCTGCCGCCAACCGGCCAGCACTGCCTTGGTCTTGCTCTGAGCACTCGCACCCCACACGCCGGGAGGGAGCAGCGAGGGGCCTGTGGCTGCCGCCTGATTCAGGCCTCGCCCGTGTGCAACACGCTCACAGACGTGGAGGTGTGAGTTTGCCTTCCAGCAGGCCGCTTCCTGCAGGAGTGCCTCCAGGGCTCAGGCGTGTGACCGGGAAGGGAAGAGGTCTGGTGCCATTTCAGCTGTGGCCCTGTACTGGGGGTGGGAGGACCCAAGACAGGCCACCCTCTTCCAGGAGCAAAGCGTTCCAGCGTGGGCTGGTCTGCAGGAATAAGCCGAGTCTCCTGGGAGAACTGACGGCCCAGGATGTCAGCTGTCCAGGGTCCAGGGCCGTCTGATCTGTGGCCTTGGTTGCCTGGTGGACAGCAACCACGGCGCTGAGCGACCAGGACGCTGTGGCGATTCTGGTAGTTGCTTCTCAGCAACTCCCACCAAGTGGTTCCTCCTGCTGACATTTACCACCCTTCTTTATTAGAGGCTGCGGCCTCTGGGGGTCCTGGTACATTTCCTTGGCTCAGATTGTCTCAAGGTCAAGGTCGGCCTCTTCTTGCAGCGCCCAGGTTGTGGGCAGCCCCCACGGAGGAGCATGGCCACTGCGCTTCCCTTCTGAGCCACACAGAGCTCCGTCTGTGAGAATCTGAAGTTCCACTAAACCAATGACAAAGCTGATTTTCAAATGGTTTTAATGATGGACAATCTGCATAGCAATCGGCTCATCTGCACACGTGCTGGAAACAATGCAGGAAATATGTAAAAAGGTCTGTGCTGGCGATGACAATTGCTTCCCAGTATGCTGACCTCCGGCAAACAGACAAACAGAAGTACAGTTCTCCTTGGCTGAGACGGTAATGGACGTGAAGAATGGTACAGCTGCGCTGCGCAAGCACGTTGTTAAAAATACTCTTTTCATCTCGCGTCTGCCCGCGATCACAATGGGAGCGTTGTGCAAGTCAGCCCTGAGCACAAGCTTGAAGTATCTGCGTCCCGCGGTCTCCGCTTGGACTGCATTTTCAACGCCGCTGCGTGTCACCTCCTCCCCGGTCGAAGCTCCCAGACGCACATGCCCACGGTCAGCACGCTTGGCCGCTCTTTCTGATGGAGCGTCTCGCGCAGTCTGGCTCCTCAGAGTCCACTCTGGAGTTCTGAGTGTGCCCGGGTAACTTGGGGAATGCAGGACGGTGCCCTCGTCCATCATGAGAGCCATGTCAACCGCTGTCCTTCCTCTCAGTGCCCAGCACCTCCACGTGAGGGACCCACAACTATGGTCATCTCATGTGGCAAATGGAGGAAAGACCTCAGAGTCGGGTGAGGAGACCCTGTGTTGTTCTCTGAGAGTCTCGTGAAAAACTCCCCTTCCCAGTCCTCAAGCTGGGGAAGACCCGGAGGGCCACCTGAGGTCCCAACCAGTCCTCAAGCTGGGGACAAACCACAGGACAACCTAGGGTCCCAACCAGTCCTCCAGCTGGGGACAAACCAGAGGACCACCCAGGTCTCAAACAGGTCTCAAGCTGGGGGGACCTCCAGGGCCATCTGAGGGTCTCCGCAGGTGATGACTGACTTAGCAATTTCTAGGAACAGGCAAGAGCTGTGTGGGCATCTGTGCCAGGATGGACGAGGGGCTGGCAGTGAACTAGCAAGGGTGCGTCCTTTGCCCGATCCGAGGCTCCAGGCCCCCAGCCTCACAGCACTGTCTTGTAATTGCCCCTGACCTCTGTCCATTAGGAAAAAGAGGACAGGACTCTGGTGTCTTTCATGATGTTGCTGGGCCCTCACGGACCCAGGCTCGAGATGGACGGTCAGGCTGGGGTCAACTCTGGGAGAGCAGGGTGGGCCCTCGGGCCCGCAGCTGTGCCTGCTCTCAGGAGGTCCCGTAACCCCATGGGCTCAGGACGTGCTCCCCACCCTGGAAGCTGGCGGGGGGGGGCTCTAGTTGGGCCTCTTTTCTTGAACTCCAGTTACCTCTGAGGAGACTGAGGTGGAAGGAGGGGGCCTGACCACTGCCTCTGGACCAGGGAGGCCCCTGCTGGCCCTGGGACTTCTGTGCCCTCCACAGGCTGTGCCACTGTCCCTTTCCTCAGAAGAAAAGGAATGGATGAGACCGTCACATGGGGTCCTACTAGTGTCCTGGCTCCAATCAACCCATCAACTGCCAAAGGACACTCTGGGATAATGGAGGGAATTTGAATGTGGACTGGGTGTTATAGCTGATACAAAGGATTTTGTTAATTTTGTTAGTATGATTATGACATTGTGGTCATAATACGTTTATCTGTTAGCAAGAAAATGTATTACATGAAGTGGTAAGACATCTGGGGAAGTGCTAAAATACTTCCCGTAATGAAGCATGTGTGTGTGGAGAACAAAAAGAAATGGCAAATATGCAAATTTATTGAAATGTGGGTAAGCCTGTGGAGGCACACACTCTCTATACTCTTTTTCCTCCTCTCGGGAGCTAGAAAATTTCTGTAAGTTAATAAAAAGTTAAAATAAGGAATGTATGCAACTCTCCCATGAAATTTTGGAACTACAAAGGGCTTCAATGACTGAAAAACATTTGAGCTTCTTCCATTCCTTGAGGACTATCTGTGCAATGTGACTTCGGGTGTGTACGGAGGGAGAGTCTTCGTCTGTACTGCTGTAACAAAATACCTGAGACTGGGTAATTCAAAATGAACAGAAATTTATTTCTCACAGTTTGGAGGCTGGGAAGTCCAAGATCAAGGTGCTGGTAGGTTCCTGTCTGGTAAGGCTGCTTCTTGCTTACAAGATGGTGCTTCTTTGCTGTATCCTCAGTGGCAGAAGGTGGCAGGGCAAACTAACCAAACATTGCATGAAGCTGCTCTCCTAAGGTTCTTAATCCCCTTCGTGAGGAGGAGCCCTCATGGCTCTGTAACCTTAAAGTTCCCACCTCTTAATGCTGTCACTATCACTTTAACACCTGGATTTTGGAGGGGGCAGCTTCAAGCCACAGCAAAGGGACCTGTTGGTGAAGGACGTCACCTGCCTGATTCAGCTCCATGGTCTCTATCTTCTAGATTCATTAGGGTTCTACCTGAATGCATTTTCGTTGGCCAGAGCTGCGCTTCCTGCCAGCAGCACAGCAGGAGGACAAGGATGTGGGTCCCCACTCCTCTGCTCACGGCCATGTTCCTCCAGCCCAAGGAGGAGGCCTTCCCTGCAGGTCCTCAGCTTCCCCAGCCTTGGTCTCCAGGATACATGGAATGTCAGTGACCTATGACATCAGGACCAGGAAGTGACTGGGGACCTGTCCCGTGTGGGGGCCCAGGACCTGTGACATCAGGACCAGGATGTGAGCTGGGGACTCGCCCTGTGTGGGGGTCCAGGACCTGTGACATCAGGATCAGGAAGTGAGCTGGGGACCTGCCCTGTGTGGGGGTCCAATACCTGTGACATCAGGACCAGGAAGTGAGCTGGGGACCTGCCCTGTGTGGGGGTCCAGAACCTGTGACATCAGGACCAGGAAGTGACTAGGGCCTGCCCTATGGGGGTCCAGGATCTGTGACATCAGGACCAGGAAGTGAGGTGGGGACCTGCCCTATGTCGGGGTCTAGGCCCATGACATCAGGACTAGAAAGTGAACTGGGGACCTGTCCTGTGTGGGGGTTCAATACCTGTGACATCAAGACCAGGAAGTGAGCTGGGGACCTGTCCTGTGTGGGGGTTCAATAACTGTGACATCAAGACCAGGAAGTGAACTGGGGACCTGTCCTGTGTGGGGGTTCAATACCTGTGACATCAAGACCAGGAAGTGAGCTGGGGACCTGTCCTGTGTGGGGGTTCAATAACTGTGACATCAAGACCAGGAAGTGAACTGGGGACCTGTCCTGTGTGGGGGTTCAATACCTGTGACATCAGGACATGATGGGATCTGGGGACCTGTCCCATGTAGGGGCCCAGGACTTGTGACATCAGGACCAGGATGTGAGCTGGGGACCTGTCCTGTGTGGGGATCCAGGACCCATGACATCAGGACATGATGGGAGCTGGGGACCTGTCCTGTGTGGGAGTCCAATACCTGTGACATCAGGACATGATGGGAGCTGGGGACCTGTCCTGTGTGGGGGTCCAGGACCTGTGACATCAGGACGTGGTGGGAGCTGGAGACCTGCCCCGTGTAGGGGTCTAGGACTTATGACATCAGGACCAGGAAGTGAGGCGGTGTTATTGTTTGGATGTGGTGTCCCCCAAAAGCTCACATGTGAGACAATGCCAGAGGCTTCAGAGGAGAGATGATGGGGTTGAGAAAGTCTTAACCCAGTCAGTGCCTTAATCCCTGGTGGGCTGAACTGAGTGGTGACTGAAGTGAGGGTGTGGCTGGAGGAGGGGCCTTGGGGGCGTGACGTGGGCTGTATATTTTGTATATGGAGAGTAGAAACTCTTTCCCTCTGCCTCCCATCACGCTGTGAGCTGTTTCCCTCCGCCACACTCTTCTGCCATGATGTTCAGCCTTACTTTGAGTCCCAAAGAATGGAGCTGCCTTTCTATGAACTAAGATCTCCGAAAAATGTGAGCCCTAAATAAACTTTTCCTCTTCTAGAATTGTTCTGGTCAGGTCCTTTTAGTCACAGCATTGAAATTGCTGACTTAAACAGGTGGGGACCCGATGTGGGGTTCAGGATCTGTGACATCAGAATCAGGACTTGAGCTGGGGACCTGCCTCATGTGGGGTCCAGGAACTGTAACATCAAGACCAGGAAGTGAGGTGGGGAGCTGCCCTTGGGGGTTAAATCTGGAGTTTGTGCTTTGAAGGAGAGGTTGTGGACGCTAAGGTATTATACTCCTCTCATTGCCCATTTTGGTGCCCACCCCAGTTCTGAGGACCCTGAGGACTGAAGGGATGGGGCTATAGTTTGGATTTGGAATGTCCCTGAAGGCTCATCTACAGAAGGTGTGGTACCCAGGTGGCAGAGGTAGAAGAAACTTTGGAGGTGGGGCCAAATTGCAGAAAGTAGGTCACTGGGTGGGGGTGATCTTGAGGGGTATATTGGGACCCTGGCCCCTTCCTCTCCTGGTTGCCATGAGGTGAACAATTCTGTCCTGCCAGATGTTCCTCACCATGATTCACTGCCTTGTCCCAAGTCCACAGGGATGGGACCAAGTGACTTCCGACTGAAACCCTGGAAACTGTGAGTCAAAATAAATCTTTCTTCCTGTAAGTTGTTTTTCTCAGGTATTTTGTAACAGCAACAGGAAGTCAACTAACACAGGTAGGCTATTACTCGGGATTCTAAGTACAAATGTCCAAAAATCCAACAAAATCTGTTTTGCAAACAGAGATGCATTGGGAGACACTGGAGAGGTCACTGAGTTGTAGAACACAAACCAGGACCTGCAGGTCCATACAGGCCTGGAAGAACACAGGACCCTGCAGTTCAGGGTCGGGAAGAGCAGGCAGTGGCGGCTCCAGGCTCTAGCCCCCTTTCTCCCTTCCCCTTTGCTGGAGTCAGGTTTTGATCACAAGACAGAGAACATTGCCTCATTCTCCACCTCCTTCCTCCAGCTCGGTCTCCTGCAACCACTAGAGTTTTCTCCATCAGCATCCGGGAGAAAACCCCAAAGAAGTCTGGGGGCTCACCTGGACCCGTCCTGTCCTGGTGCCAGTTCTCCCATCTGGCCCAGCCTGAGTCAGGAGTGGGGTGTGGGCGGACAGTCCTCAGTTCACATCTCCAGGTTGAGAGGGACAGGAGGAGACTCTGGACACATAAGGTCAATGCACCCCAGAGACCAGTGAGCCCCACAGGACCTGCTGGCCCACCAGGGACCTGGGTTCTGCTCTATTGCTGATACAGGGACCTGAATGCACTTTCGTACTTCAGATATCCTTTCCTACTTTTGAATTATCATTGGACTTGATGTCAGTCAGCTGGATTTTAGTACTGAATTTCGTTTCCTTACAATGACCTTGTGGATGTGAGGACCCAGGACTTCCTTAGGCTTGAGATTGTGGTCTGTTGACTTTTCATCACTAGTTGGGAAGGAGGTGCTTGGGACAGGCTTTCCTTCCTCTGAATTTAAACATTAACACTTGTATTTTTAGGACAGTTTCAGGTTAACAGAAAAATTGAGCAGCGAGTTCCTGTATTCTGCCTCAGAATCTTGAGAGAAATGTGGCGGTCACGTGGGAGGTCGGGCCACTGTGCTCACAGTCCCTGCTGCATCTGACTTGCTTGTGCTGTCTGAGCACCTGAGGTTTTCCTCCTTAATCTTGAAGTTCAATGGCTTAATTAGTATTTTTATTTTTCTTCTCCATTGAAGAATAAGGAATGTTTGATTTGCAAATTTAAACTACTACATTTTGGTTTCTGGAACTTTTTCTATTTTAGGTCTTTACATGTACTATCAGGTCAATTTTTTTTTGTTATTTTTTTGTTTTTGTTTCTGTGGTACTGGGGATTGAACCCAGGGATGCTTTGCCCTTGATCTACATCAACACCCCGGCCCTATTTATTTATTTAGAGACAGGGTCTTGCTAAGTTGCCCAAGATGGCCTCCAATGTGCTCTGCTCCTTCCGGGTGTCCCCAGGGCTGGGATCTCTGTGCCCAGCCACATATTTGGTTTTCTTCTTCTTTACCTTTACTTTATTTATTTATTTTTTTAATGTCATGCTGAGAATCTAACCCAGTGCCTCACACATGCCAGGCAAGTGCTCTACCACTGAGCCACAATCACAGCCCTCTATTTGGTTTTCCTTGTATTGGACTTTCTTTGTTCTTAATGTTTGTTAGATTTCTAGAATTGATGCAATTTCTTTATCTTTTTCATCTCCATTGCCTTTTTGCCCACACAAATCACTACATTTCTCAGATTCTCTATTCTGTTCCTTGCTGTTTATATCATGTATGCAATGCTTTTGTTAAGTTCTCTATTTGTTTAATCATTACGTTAGTCCACTCTTCATTACTATAATGAAATACCTGAAGGAGTCTAACTTTATAAAGAAAAAATTTCATTTAGTTTATTACTCTGGATGCTGAAAGTCTAAACAGGGAAGAGGTGAGCATCAGGGAGCACATCCTCACGTCACCAGACCTGTATTTTGGCAATGCACATATAACCAATTGTTTTAAAAACAAAAGTGACGCTGGCTATTATGCCGTGTCCTGTTTTCTGGAGGAAAGACTTAAAGGAACGTAATTCGAGAAGCGCACAAACAGTGGTTAACACGCTGCTTCTTGTGAAGCCGTCGCGCAGCTTGTAATCTTCCTTCTGGGCGCATGCTGTTGGCGTTTAATCAGGCGTGCGAGCATGTCCAGGTGTGAGAGCGTCCTTTGGGACCGTGCTGTCCCTGGCTGGGCTGCCCTGTTGTCGACTCTCGGTCCCTCTCTCCGGGCCCTGGCTCTGGCCTCTGCAAGCTGTGCAGCTGTCCTCCTCGCCTGTCTTCAGGAAGCTCTGGGTAGAGACCCTGGGACGACCAGCTGGGTCAGAGTCCCCCTTTGGCGCTCTCCAGAGGAACCAGGGACCTTATGCTGACACCTGGAGAGACAGAAGGGACCCGGTCTGTCTCCCAGGGTCACTGTGGGGCTGTGCCCACGGCCTGTCCCTCCCACAGGTCCATGGGGGTGGGGGGACTCCGTGTAGACCAGCCCTACTGCTGACCTGCCCAAGGTCCCACAGGGCAGGGTGTGTCCCCAGGAACCTCAGCCTTGACCTCAATGGGCCACTAGAGTCAGAGGTCCCTCTGCGGGGAATTTCAAGGGTGGTGACACAGAGCAACACCTAGGGGATGCCACCTCTCCTGGGGACATGACGGCAACAGGTTTGCTGGGTACGGGAACCCAGGGGCTCTGCGCTCACTCCCTCATTGTCTCCTCCTGGGGCGTGACTTCAGGGGAGGGCGGGGTCCCGTGCTGCTGTTATTTTATATCAAATTGGTTATAAATTCCACACAATAAAATCAAAGCTATTGAATCTCCCTCTAAAGTCTCAAAGGGTAATAGGTTTAGAAGTCTCCTTCTGAACCCTGTTGCATAAAGGATTTTATTGCCTAGGGGTGCAGAGTACTCACATGACATCTTTTCTTGCTCCTGGGCTTGTCTCTCCTGCTGGAATAGAGTCGGTCTATTTCTGCATTGTTCTCTGCAGTATCTCCAGCACAGGAATGTGACCTGGCTTGTTGGGGGCGCTAACCTACTATTAGTTATGTGAACCAGGGACCGTTCCCATTTGCCCATGGCTTCCTTCTCTGTGGCTCACCTTCTCTTGTCCTGGGATCACTCACTCATTCGTTGCACCTTCCTGCAAGCGCCCCTAGGAAGCGCTTTGTGTCCCAGCTTGCTTGCTGGGGTGGGTCTGGCGAGGAAGGCTGTTCTGTAACATTAATAAAGTTCGGCGGGAGCTGTGCTGTGCCACTCACTGGGGCTGTTGCTTTCGGTCCTGTTGCTGTCCTGGATTTCCAGATAGGCATTTCAGGTGCAGAATAATCATAATATGGACTTAACTTGGATTTTCGTTTTTACTGTCACATCACAGAGGTAGTATGAGATAGTTATGGAGAATGGGTCATGAGGTCAAGAAAACGAAGGCTGTTTTTTGAGTGATGCTCTAGTGAAACTCAGAAGTTAAACGTAAAGTGAACAGGCGGACAGCTGGACTTATCCAGAGCACGTCTGTGCACGCCCCGATCGTGAACTGATGATCTCACTTCAGAGAGGGAAGCACATTCAGTGGAAAGCTGCCAAAATGGAGCATGGGATCATTGGTTTAAGAAGGAAGAAGCACGCGGTGGATGTGGTAGGAGAGTCCGTGAGTGGTGAGGCCGGCCTCATGGGAGGAAGCCCCACTGCGGTGCTGTGGATCTCCTTCCTGGCCACTGTGGAAGGCTCTCGATCTCTTTCCACAGACGTCTGTCCTCTCTTCTTTCAAGGCTTAAATTTCATAGTTAATTTGCTGTTTTAGATAACTTCAAAAATAAAACTGACCGTGAGTCCGAGTGTTCTGGACAAAAGCGTCCTGAAGCATGAGTGTCTTAACCCTATTGACCTTGTCGATGGGTGAACAGAAAGGACTAGAGAGATGGAAAGAAGGATTAGAAAAAAAATTGGCTTGGATAATGAAGATTTCTTCTTTCTCTGTCTCATTTTTCCTTGTAAATATTTGTGTACCACTAACCAGATGGTGGGAGGACTGTGATTGTAAAAGGTCACATAAGGTCACATAAATCTGCCTTTTTAATGTTGCATAAATGAAAACTTAGAAAATTAAAGGCGACTATCTTCAGATGCATTGCTTATCTCTTGAATAGTCTGTGAAGAGATGGTTCACTTGTCAGGTCTCGGGTGGGGGTGAGCTGCATTTAATGTGATGCAGCATAGGAATTTGTGACACCAAGAAATCAGACTGCGTGTGACTTCCAGTGCAGAACCTAAGGGAGCCCCACTCCCTGCTGGTGTGGGAGTCGCGGGGAGTCCTGGCCACGCAGAGAGGAATCCTGGAAGGCCAGGAAGTCTTAGGACGCAACCTAACCATAGTCACGGGGTTCATAAAACCGGAATCTGAGCGATCCCTCCACGGCAAGGCTTCCCAGAGGCATGCAGTGCTGGGTCCCTCTGCTGGTGTTGACCGCGGAGCCTGCACCGCTCCAGGGGTTCATCCTCAGGAGAAGCCACTCCAGAAGACGCCTCCCAGCCCTCGGGATTGAAGCTCCACTTGAGCCTCGGGTCGTTGGTCATCAGGTTAGACCTGCGGGTAGCAGAGGGCTCCCCGAGCAGGGGCCTCCTCGTCCTGAGGGGACGGCCAGACAGAGCCAGTCTGTGGGTTGCGGATGTCACTCAGCAGAATTGCATGTTGGGAAAGCAGAGGCTACAAAGCACAAGCACAGGGCGTCAGGCAGCCTGCATGCTGGGAAGGCCACCAAGGCCTGGGAAGAGCGGCTGTCATCCACTCAGGATGTCACTATGGATGGACCAGGCCCATCGGGGAGACAGGGCCCCCAAACCAGAATCATCCACAGTGTGGATGACCAGGGCAGCTCCAGATAGGACTATGGAGGCGGAAGCAAGCAGCAGGCTGGCCCTAGCAGGACCCCAGAGTCACCCTTCTGGAGGAGGGATGTCCCTGCAGGGTGCCTTTGCAGTTGCTGGTTGGGTGGATGCCCCATGGACGGAGTGACGATCCAGGGCAACAGGCAGGTCTCCCGCATGGAATCGCGAGCAGGAAAGAGGCCTGCTTTTTTCTTGTCTTGAGCAGTGGGGTTTTAAAATAATAACTGGTCTGTGGCACTAACAGAACCAGAGTACCTGAGGGCAGGACTGTCCTGCAACTGTGCCCCAGGAGTGCACACACCCTGGGTGCTCCCAGCACGTGGGGCTGCCCGGGGCTTCCTCACTGCAACGAAGGGAAGAGCCTTGAAGGAAGAGGCAGAGCAGCGTGGACCAAGTCTGAACTGGCCTCGACCCTAGGTGACCACGTCCGCTCTCCAGGGACTGTTGCTGTTGAAGAATGCTGTGTGGCCAGGCATGCACACACACCAGTAATTCTAGTGACCTGGAAGCAGGAGCATGGCAAGTGTGAGACCACCCTCAGCAACTTAGCAAAAAGCCACTGTCTCAAAACAACACAGAAAGAAGGGTGGGGAGGGAGCCCGTGGCAGAGGATTTGTCGTGTGGGCGTGAGGCCCTGGATTGGAGCCTCAGTACCATAAACGCACAGAAAAGAAGAGGAAGAAAGAAAGGCCTGGTGATGTAGCGCAGAGCTGGAGCCCCTGGGTTCAACCTAGAAAGACCGGGAGCGGCCTCTGGGACTGGTGTTCTACCCCGCCAGGGTCCCTGGAGATTGGCCACGCATGCGCACGCCAGCCGCTCCCGCTCTCACCCTGAGCAGCATCCCTGGAGGAGTGCGGCCTCAGGACGGCTCCGCCCTCTGTGCCCAGGGCCCAGGAGCGATGCTGGCTGCGCCGACTCCGAGGCCGTCTCCAGGGCGGCTGCCTCCTGCGTCTGCTAGCCTGGGGAACCTCAGCTCCCCCTTGACCTGATGCCACGCGGGCGGTCCTTTGTCCCGGAGGCTGTGCGGGTTCCCCGCCACCTGGCTCAGAGCTTTCACCACAAGGTCTTCCCGCTTTATGTTTTGGGCAGAATCCGTTCGCTCCACTTCTGTCTAAGGCCCGGCCTCACGTTAGGGTCTCCTTTTTCCTTCCCCTGGTCTGGTTGGCCAGCACTGAGTGCTGATGAGACTCCACCGCCAGCTGCCCTGTGCCCGATTGGATGGGTCCGGCATGCCTGTGGGATTTACTGCTGGGGTCTCGTTTGACCTGTGTGTCTGTCGTCGGCTGTGTCCCTCCCTGTCGAGGCTTGTGCGGGGAGACGGAGGCTCCCTGGCTGTATTTCTTTGGCAGCTGTGTTCATTTCCGCCCCTGTCTTTCCCACAGAGGTGCCACAACAACCTTGCCTGCATCCAGAGTCTTGCTGGGACGGCAATGACTTGTGTCCTTGTGTTTGGTGGTGCCTCGGGGGCATGGAGCTGGGGGCCTGGCACGGACGGCAAGTGCTCTGCCAGGCAGCTGCATCCTGGCCCTCTTGATTTGATTCTGAGACGGTTGCCCAGGCGGGCCTGGGATTTGCCACCCTCTGCCTCGACTGCACCTGCTGGTGACTGACTTCCAGAGCTCGGGCCCTGGTGGCCCAGGTTTTCATCACAAGGGCCTCCTCCAAGGGGCTGGCCCTGCCCAGCGTCCCCCAGGTGTTCTGCCTGCCGCTCTGTGCTGCCTACTGCCTAGTGTTAATCGTCTCCTAAATTGATGTTTAACAGACAGTTGACGGTGTGTCCTCCTGAGTAAAATAAAAACTCCACTGAGGCAGAGTCGCTCAGGATGACTGGCCGGCTGCGGGCGGGTCTGACCCTGCTGGGCTCAGTGAGTGGACCGTGCGGGTACTTGGCTACGATTCATGAGGAGGAGTGGTCCTCTGATGACTGAGGTTTTTTTCAATAGAAAATTTATAACTGGATTTGACTTTTAGGCCATTAACTGGGACTAATACATCGGATAGAAATTTAAAGAGTGCCATTAAGGAGATGATTATGTTATATTTGAATTAAAATTGCTTGTTAAAAACCCTACTCCTAGGCTTTAAAAAACCCTGCAGAGCTATTACCATAGTTTTTTTTTTTTTTTTTTTAATGGTACTTTTAAGGAAGAATGAATGAGTTTTAAGAGATACAATGTTTTACTTGCCTTTTTAATATAATGCACTTAGGATTCCTGCTTCTCATGCCTTCTATCCACTACGTCCACACCTATTTTTAGGTCCAAACATCTGATAATATCTAGGAGGGAAAGTACTGCACCTTGATTCCTTCCTGATCCTCCGGTTGCTGATAGGCAGTTAGGTGGCAGCTGTGGTCCTGAGCTCCCAGGCCAGGGTGTGGGCTGCTGCCCAGAGTGGCATCCAGCAGGGGTGCTGGACGTGCTGCATGGCTTCCTGAGCCTGTGTTCTCTGAGCCCGGAGTTTTGCCGGGAGCCTATGGGGGCGGAGGTGCCCTCTGTGTCGCTCCTGTTCGCCCCTCGCTCGCTTCTGAGTGCAGACTGCTGTTGCTGTGGAGCCTCGCAGCCCTCTGCCCTCACCAGCCTGGCTGTGCTGGGGGAGGTTCCAGGGTACTAAGCCAGGGAATGGCCACTGTGTGGTCAGTGTGACCTTGCTGACCGGGTCTTAGTTTTTCTGTGCCTCTTGTCCCTGGAGTGACACCTCGTAGTGTTGCGGCAGCCTGCGTGGGGAGGCAGCCAGGGCTGGAGGGCAGGCAAGGGCTCTGCGCCTGGGCAGGCAGCTTCCTTTTGGCTCTTCTTTACGCTGAGGGCACAGACCTCTTAACTGCCATGGGCTTCAGTGTTCCTGTCTATAAATTGATGATAATTCTTCCTGCTATGCATTGCATGAGCGCCAACCCCACGTCTGACCTAAATTCATATGTCAAAGCCCCAACCGCCTGTGCAACTGCATTTGGAAACTGGGTTTTAGGAGGTAATTAAGGGTAAGTGACCCTGTGGGTGAACCAGGCTCAGGGGTGCACATCTGTAATCCCAGAGGCTCAGGGTGCTGCAGGAGGATCGCATGTTCAAAGCCAGCCTCTGCAACTTAGGGAGGTCCTAAGCAACTCAGCAAGACCCTGTCTCTAAATAAAATAAAGGGCTAGGGATGTGGTATAGTGATTAAGCACCCCTAGGTTCAATCCATGGTACGAAAAAAATAAAAATAAAAAGAAGAAGAGGAAATGAGTTCTGTCCTCCCAAACTCAGGCACCAGGGAACAGCCATCAGTGGACCCAGAAAAAAGACAGTGACCTGCGAGCCGGGAAGAGCCTCAAGGAGAGGAGCTCTGTGGGCCTAACCTTGGATCCAGCTTCCTGAATGCTAAGAAAATAAGTGTCCAGGCCGGCTCATTTGTGTTTAGTTTCTTTCTTTCTCTTTTTGGTGCTGAGATGGAACCCAGGTCCTTGCACCTGCCAGCTGAGCTCTCCCCACTGGGCCACTCCCCAGCCCGGAGTGTTCCTCATGCAACCTGAGCTAAGTTGCCTGCCTGGCACCCTGGTGGGGAGATTGGCGTGAGGCGATGCCGTGGAACCTTGCGAGCTGGTTCTTGGTACCAGAACATCGGGCTGCTGAGTCTCCAAGCCCACAGCACTGTTGGCTACATGTCCCTCACCTGTCCCTTTTGGGAGAGGTGTGAGGCTCAAGAGAAGACACTGTGAAGACTGGAAGGCTGTATGCACAGGAACCCACTGAAGGGTGTCAGGAGAGTGCCACGCCTGCCTTTTCCAGAGCACCCTCTGGGATGCTGCGGGAAGCTGAAGCACACAGACGAGGGCCACTGAAACCTCGGAGCAGAGGTGAGAACCTTGGGGCAAGACTGAAGCAGGAGGGACAAAGGAGGGAGAGCAGGTTCTCAGCACTGTCCTGCAGGAGGGCTGGGGAGTTCCTGAAGAGGGACCTCGACTCAGGGGCAAGGGAGCTCTTGAAGAATGTTGCAGAGGTGGATTTAAGGACGTGTCGGCTACAGACAGCAGAGACAGCCAGGGCGTGCAGGCCATCTCGAGAGTGGGAGGCACTTCTGAGGGCTCAGGCTCCTCTTTGAAGGACACTAGGTGGGGGGAGCGTGGGAAGCAACATGGGGATGGTGTCAGCCTGTGACCACCTTAGCCTGCAAGGAAAGGACGACCTTCGTTTCCGCCTGGCTTTCTGGGCTGCAGAGACGCGCTCCACGCACAATCTTTCTCAGTGCCTTGCACGATGTCTTGATTCTTTAAGGGGAAGAAAGACTTCCTGACTGATGAATGAGCCACAGCCTTTGAAATATTCCTAAGATAATCATGTTGTGTTCCATCTTCATTTTAAAATGTTTTATCGTTGCTTTGGTAGAGACTAGCCAAGTGACCTTGGATACGTGAACCCTCTGGAATCTAAGTTACAAATAGCACAACTTTGGATTTTAGGACCAATTTTGACTTTGCCTTCCCAATTCAGGTTACAAATAGAGAAAAATTCCAGGCTCTCTTCATACCTAGACTGTGCGAGATATCCCAGAGTATCAAAAACCCACAGAGAACTCTCTTCCCATTTTATACAAAGAGAAGTGCTAGAGGTAATAGTCCAGGTTGCTCCACACATGGCAAAAGTCCACGGAGGGACTGTCAGATCAGAAGCTGCATTCAGCCTTGCCAAGGTGACTTTTGTACAGATAAGATAAAGCTGAAAAATATCTCAGAAAGGGTGTGTGACATGGCAGGTCACGGCAGGTCACGGCAGGTCACGGCAGGCCCCGGAGACTTGTCAAGGGAACACCCGACAGAGCTGGTATGCACTGTTTCCTCTGGTTCTCCTGCCTTCGTAGAGTCTGGGTGGCTTTAGCAACTGCAGTGCACTTGTGTTTCAGTGGTTATATAAAATGGCAGTGGGCCGTGGTCCTCCATTGGAATCCAGCATCCTCTAAGCCACTGGTTTCCCACTAGGGATGCACACCAAGGGAGGTTTTTTTTTTTTTTTTTTTTTAAATTAAATGCACTAACTGATTATTTTTCTTTGTTAGCCCACTGATGTAGCAGTTTACATAAATTGAATTTTTTTGGACTGGATGAAACCCAGGACCTTTTGCATGTATGTTTAATTTTTTTCAGTACTTCCTTATGACTATAAATGTACTTTGAATTCTTTAAATAAGTTGCAGCATTCCACTGAATCCCTCACTAGTTAATGAGTTAAATAGAATCTTTGACATGTCTTCATTTTATACTCTATATGAATCATGAATTTAAATTAAAAAACTCTTTTAACAAAAATAGTGAAACCTTTCCCCAGAAAAATGGACATTTATTCCAAATCTCACCTGCAGCTTAGAGGTCTATAGCCTTCAAGCCCAGTGAAACCGTAGGTGTGCTCATACTTGGAAGGCTAAGGAAACTTGATTTAACTTCCCGTAGTTACTGGTCAAATTATTTTTGCCCATGAAACAGAGTTAAATAAAAGGAAGAAAAGTGTATACACTTAGGTATGCCTGGTATACTGGCTGGCAGAACACGTTCTGCAAAATCAAACCCTGGATTGGCAGGAGGCTTCCTCCGTGGGGAGGAAGAGCTCTGTTCATGATTGGATGATGGACTCCAGTGGCCATGCAAAAGACCAGTGGCCACATTGAAGAAGACCCATGACCACACTGAAGGCCAGTGGCCATGCTGAAGATCAGTGGCCACACCAAAGACCAGTGGTCATGCTGAAGGTCTGAGCAGGCAGCACTGTGAGAGTGAGATGTGAGAACATCTTGGTGGACCTCGTGCCAGAATGTTTGGCCATCACTAAAGGGCAGGGGGACTCCGCTGCATTTCTGTGTGCCCCTGACTAATACTGCCCTATTGCCCTGAGAGAGGGAAGAAACTGGGTAATTCTACTGCACACTGTCTCTGATGTCGTTGGAGACCCTGTACACAATTCAATGAAATATCAGAAATACCTGTTGGATTATCCTTAAGAATCTTAATTTCAGTGTCATCTCAGGGTACTGGACCACAATAAAAAGTAATAATACAGTTCAAGGAACAAGCCCAGGAAAGAACCCGGGCTGAAGCATCAGGTGACCTGGTAGTGTTACTGGCAGTGCCATGGCCTGTGACAAGATTCTTCTATTCTGAACTCATTTTCAACCAGAAGAAAGTTACTTATCCATTAATTGTCTACTTCAGCAAGGAAGGGTGAGGTCTTTTGAGTTTTCTGACTCGTCAGAGTTCTGATTTTTTCCTGTTCTCTGAGTGGTGGGTGACACCTGACTGGGAGTAAGTCTCTTGGGTACACAGCGTCTCCTTTGGAATCTTGCAGAGTTGCTTCACAGTTTTCTTTTATGGTATTTTTTGGGAAGAAGTAAAATGCCAATTCAGTTAGTAGTCCTTGGGGAAAATTTGACTTCCCCCCCAAAAGACTGAAGAATTTTTCCTCATCTTTGAAGTTCAGTAATTTAATCAGGTTTGACAAAATAAACTCTTCAAAACATTAATTACCTGAGAGGTACAATATAAAATAGCAGTGAGATATACTACTATATGCACATACAGTAGCTAAAATTCAAAAGACTGACAGTACTAAACCATGGTGAGGTCACAGAGCAGCTAACACTCTACCTACAGAAGGTGGGAAAATAAAATGATACTGTTGTCTTGGAAAATGATTTAGCAGTTCTGCAAAACCGTAAACACCTGCCCACCCCTGTGTGTTTATCCAAAAGAAATGAAAACATGTTCACAAGATGACTTGAACATGAATGTTTATAGCAATTTCATTCAGAATTGACAAAACTGGGAGAAAAACGGTAATTGGACAAACAGGATGTGATGTCTCCATGCAGTGGAGAATTATTTACCAAAAACAAACAAACAAACAAACTGATTACCAGTGCACACCGTAGAAGAATCTTAGAAGTGAAAAGAAGCTGAGTGAAAGAAGCCAGATGCAAAATATGTAGCACTGAATGTTTTATTTGTATAGATCCTAGGAAAGGAAAACTTATCTCCAAGAATCAAAATAGTCAAGAGAGAACTGGCTGGTGAAGGAGAATCAACCTACAGTGGGGTCTGAACCTATGACGTGGTTGGAAATTCCTGGGATGGGCAGAAGTCACAGTGTATATGTTGGTCAAGCTCACTGCACCAGAGACGTTAAGTGGACAAAGTTTATTGCTTGTGAATTAGATCTCAGTAAAGTTAATTGTGTCAAGTAATTTCATCAGTGTACCAGTTGGTATTGAGTCCTAGAATTTGATGTGTTCTTTTTTTTTTTGGGTGCTGGGGATCGAACCCAGGGCCTTGTGCTTGCAAGGCAAGCACTCTACTGACTGAGCTATCTCCCCAGCCCCCTCCTTTTTTTTTTAATTGTAAACAAATGGGATACATGTTGTTTCTCTGTTTGTACATGGCGTAAAGGCATACCATTTGTGTAATCATAAATTTACATAGGGTAATGTTGTTTGATTCATTCTGTTATTTTTCCCTTCCCCCCCACCCCTCCCACCCCTCTTTTCCCTCTATACAGTCCTTCCTTCCTCCATTCTTGCCCCCCTCCCTAACCCTAACTCTAACCCTAACACTAACGCCTCCCACCCCCCATTATGTGTCATCATCCACTTATTAGCAATATCATTCGTCCTTTGTTTTTTGAGATTGGCTTATCTCACTTAGCATGATATTCTCCAATTTCATCCACTTGCCTGCAAATGCCATAATTTTATCATTCTTTATGGCTGAGTAATATTCCATTGTATATATATATATATATACCACAGTTTCTTTATCCATTCATCAATTGAAGGACATCTAGGTTGGTTCCACAATCTGGCTATTGTGAATTGAGCAGTTATGAACATTGATGTGGCTGTATCTCTGTAGTATGCTGATTTTAAGTCCTTTGGGTATAGGCCAAGGAGTGGGATAGCTGGCTCAAATGGTGGTTCCATTCCAAGTTTTCTAAGGAGTCTCCACACTGCTTTCCAAAGTGGCTGCCCTAATTTGCAGCCCCACCAGCAATGTATGAGTGTACCTTTCTCCCCACATCCTCGCCAACACCTGTTGTTGCCTGTATTCTTGATAATCGCCATTCTAATTGGGGTGAGATGGAATCTTAGGGTAGTTTTGATTTGCATTTCTCTTATTACTAGAGATGTTGAACATTTTTCCATATGTTTGTTGATTGCTTGTAGATCTTCTTCTGTGAAGTGTCTATTCATTTCCTTAGCCCATTTGTCGATTGGATTATTTGCATTCTTGGTGTAGAGTTTTTTGAGTTCTTTATAGATTCTGGAGATTAGTGCTCTATCTGAAGTATGATTGGCAAAGATTTTCTCCCACTCTGTAGGCTCTTTCTTCACATTGCTGATAGTTTCCTTTGCTGAGAGAAAGCTTTTTAGTTTGAATCTATCCCAGTTATTGATTCTTGCTTTTATTTCTTGTGCTATGGGAGTCCTGTTGAGGAAGTCTGGTCCTAAGCTGACATGTTGAAGCTCTGGACCTACTTTTTCTTCTATAAGATGCACGGTCTCTGGTCTGATTCCGAGATCCTTAATCCATTTTGAGTTTAGTTTCGTGCATGGTGAGAGATATGGGTTTAGTTTCATTCTGTTGCATATGGATTTCCAATTCTCCCAGCACCATTTGTTGAAGAGGCTATCTTTTCTCCATTGCATATTTTTGGCCCCTTTGTCTAGTATGAGAAAATTGTATTTATTTGGGTTTGTGTCCGTGTCCTCTATTCTGTACCATCGATCCACCTTTCTATTTTGGTACCAATACCATGCCGTTTTTGTTACTATTACTTTGTAGTAGAGTTGAAGATCTGGTATTGCGATACCCTCTGCTTCACTCTTTCTACTGAGGATTGCTTTAGCTATTCTGGGTTTTTTATTCTTCCAGATGAATTTCATAATTTCTTGCTCTATTTCTGTAAGGTAATTTGATGTGTTCTTTTGGTAAAAGATTTAGTTTACTCTTCATTTCAGATACATTTCTCCTATCTCTTCTTTGACTACTACGTACTGTCTGCTAGCCCTCTACCTCAAGGACACGACACGAGTTATACTTATGTTGGATCATTTGTTTTTTATCTTCAATGTCAATTTGCCTTGCTTGGACTTCTTTAGGTTTTCACCACCTGCATTCACTGTGATTATATTAAACCTTTACTCGGTGCCAACAATTCCACTTTTGGTCACATCTATTTTGTACACTGTTTTTTCAAATTTCTTAATTATTCTATTTTTTTTTTTTTTTTGGTCTCTCCGGCTCCATGCTTTTAGCTAAACTTTTCATGTCCTAGAAAATGCTGAAAATGATAATATTTTTGTAACAAATGGCTATAATTGGCTGACTTCTTTGCTGTTGGAAGACAACTCATCCCCAAACTTGACTATTATAAACCAAGCATAGCAGTATCTGATAGGCTAGGAAGTCTGCCCTATTTGTTTTGGAGACCTACAATTTTCCTTTTCATATAATTTGCTTTTATAAACACCACAATTTTTAATTCTTTTATTTTATTGAATTTAGGTTGGTAAGTAGTTGTCCTCTATCAGTGCCCTTGGGAATGCACTTCAGTTTTTAGAGGAAAAGATTATTTATGCACGTGCTTTGTGTATCTCACTACCACTGAGGTACATTCCCAGACTTTAAAAAAAAATTATTCTGAGACAGGGCCTCAATAAATTGCCCTTGAACCTGTGATCCTCCTGCCGCAGTCTCTGGAGTCAGTGGATTACAGGCTTAAGCTACTTCACTGGGCTTGGACTATGTCAGATCTTAATGCTAACCTCAAAAGGGACTCTAAAGTGCTCTTCGATGTGGCCACTGTAAAACTGGAACCCCTGGGGATGCTGCTCCTCATGCCTTGCATGTTGTCTCCACCCGCTGTGGCTGTAGGAGAAAGCCCAAGGCACTGGAGTGAAGCAATTGATGTTGACATCTGAGAACTAACAGAAATCAGAAAATCTTCATCAGTCAGTCGAGAGCCTGAGTGGAACTGAACAGTCATCTTAGATTAATTCTTAAAGAGGGCTTAGTTTTCTTCTAGCCTTTTCTTGATTAGTTAGTTTTTAAGCTCTGTGTATCAAAGATTTAACCCCAGGGTGAACACAAACCCCGTGGACCTTCCTTGCCCACGACCGCCTTGTGCTTGGGAATGTAGGTGATCTTTGAAGTGGCCTGGCATGGACTCCTCAGAGCACTCTGCATCACCCAGGCTGGGTCACTTCCCTAGCTGAGAGCCTAGGTTTGCTCGAGTCTGTCCCCCACATGGCCTTGCAGATTGGGCTGTACCCTGACCAAGTCCTAACCTTCTGACAATGAGGTCACATCTCTGAAATAGAGGCTCAGTTAAGAGAATGATCTGCTTTTGTTCTGAAGGTTTTGCTGCCCTGGGGGCATTCCTGGGCTCTCAGAATAGATTCCTTCCCACACGCAGCTGCTTCACCCCTGAGTGTCCATCCCTAATGACAAATCCCACATTCATGCAACTTCGTCGGGAGAAGGCCAGGCATGGCCCCTTTAAAAGGGTGAGCTGGCCCAGCCAAGTTCCATTGGGACCAACGCACCTTGATGGAGACCCCTGTGCACAGTAAGCAGACAAAGTCCCCACTTACTGACTTGTCCTCAAGACAGACTGGCATTGTGGGCCAGCTGTCCCCAGTCCCGATCTGGACCAGTGACCTGGGATCCAGCTTCTTCTGTCCAACCAGCAGAAACATCCTGCCACCTGTTATTTTATTTTAAAACTTTGGCTTCCCTTGCAGAGTCCTGCGTCCTGAGACATACTGGCTGCCACCAGATCAGCGGAAGAAAGCCGCATCCCCCAAGGCCCGGGTCCACTTTCCCACAACTCTAAAGTTTATCGAGACCAAGGAGCCAAATGCCTACTTCACATGGGTGGGGCACTGGCTCCTGCAGGCCTGGCTTGGCACAGGGGCCACATCGCATGGCCTCGGCCTGAGCGGGAGTGTTGGCTGCAACCTAAGCTCTTCCCTGGCCACTCTGCCTTGTGGTTCCCAGCCTTCACTTGGGCTTAGGTAGAACAGCCTGGGAGTAGCCAGGAACTGGGGTGGGTGGTTTCTGATCTGGTTCTGCTCTGGACTCTTCTCCCAGTGATCTGGACTCTGAGAACGGGTCATGCTCCTGGCAAGCCCAGCCTATTCTCATGCACTCTGGCCTGAAATCCAGGTTTTATTAGGGAGGGGTGCTGCCTGTGCTCCGGATGCCTCCCCAGGCCTCCTCCCAGGATAGCCCGTGTTCTCTCCATGTCCCGGGCTGCTGTTGGGGGTTGCTGGGCTTCTCCTTCCCCAGTTCTAGGTTCAGGTTATTTGAGAGATAGATGCAGGAGTCTCTCTCTATCACTGGCCAAACAGACTTGAGAACAGAGCTTGGGCCCGAGCCCCACCCCAGAAGGAACCCCCCTTCCCTGGGGAGGGGAATAGCTGTGGTATCCGCTAGGGGCTCCCCCAGGAGGGGAAGGGAGCATGAGCATCTGCAAGTCCCTCAGCCCAGGGATCTGGAAACTCATGACAGGGAAGACCGGCCAGCCTTCCCTCCTCTCATGGGAAGGATGGTGCCGGCAGCAGCAAGAGAAAGCCAAGGCCTCCTAAGAACTCGGAAAGGCGGTCATTTCTGTCTAACAAACCGCACTGAATGGTGTCCTCCCAGATCCACGTCCACCCAGAACTCAGATGAGCTCTTATTTGGAAATGGGGTCTTTGTGTAGGTGGTCAGTAAGGATCTTGAGATGAACCGTCTTAGATTCAGGGTGAGCCCTAATCCGGCTGGTGGCTGGTATCCCTGCTGGGTGCGAAGAGGATGCAGATGAAGGAGGAGGCCACAGGGGGATGGAGGGAGGCAGGAACTGCAGCCATGCTGCCACAGTCACACCTGGGGCCACCAGAGACCCAACAGGCCTGACAGGTCCTCCCTGGAGCTTTGGAGGGAGTATGGCCCTGCTGACACTTGGTTCAGACTTCTGGTCTCCAGAACTGAAAGAACAAATTTCTGCTGCTTTAAGCTACCCAGTCTGTGGCACTTCATTATGGCAGCTTGGGAAGTAGCACATAAATGAAGACAGAAATAAGAGGGAAAGGAGAGAGATATGGAGAGAGAGAGGGGGAAAGAAGCATTCTCCACGAGAACGTCATGAACCTGGCCTGGCCCTCCGAGCTGAACTTCCACAGCTCTGTGGACACCCATGTCTTGAAACCCTCAGTGGGGACCTGGGTCTGGCTCAGCCCCTCTTTGAAGCCTCCCTTGCTGAGAATATCTTACATGTCACCCGTGAATTCCAAGGTGGGCTCCTGCTCAGCCTGGGACCTGTCCTCAGCGACACATGCAGCGTGTTGGTGGGGAGGCAGGGAGGTGGCCAGGGTTGACTGGAGGCTGGGGTCTGCCCACGGCAACACCTGCACACATGGAGTCCCTGCCAACAGACCTGCAGGGGACACTCCTGTTAGAATCACTTCCCACCAAGGGTCCCGTCTCTGGTATTTAGTAAATGCTTTCATGGCAGCTATGAATGATGTACATCTCAAAAACAGAGAGGATACTTTTCCTTTGTAAGTTGGCTATGAGTCTAATGGTTTTTTTCTATTTATGGATATTAACTGCAGTTCAGTCAAAAATAAATCACATTCAATAAATTTTGTGACCTTATATATTCTATTTCACAAGAAAATGGCATAAGACCCCTCTACCCGCCATGCCACTTTTAAGTGTCCTCTGCATGTGTAGAGATCCTGCCCACACTTCCCCTACAATGACTTTGACTTTATTATCAGTAAGGGATAGAATGAAAATGATAATAACGAGGGCCACAGAAATGTATGAAATCAACAAAATTCAGGTCAGACTTTCTCAGGTGAAGTTTTGTAGGGAAATTGGTTGATTATAGTCAAACGAGAAAATTTTAAATATGCAGTTAAATTTTTCAAATTTGTTGTTCAATATATTTTGATCTTTAAAAAAATTACCCAAATGAATACCACTATCTAAATGGGTAAAGAGAAAAGTTTCTTAGAGTAGCAGGAGAAATGGAATTAAGACATCATTATTGACAACCACTACCAACCAGCGAACAGCAGCTCAGTGGGGGCAAATCGGGATACGTTTGAAGTTCCTCCCCACAAAGTAACTATTAATCACAAAGGATAAAAACAAAGTCTCTTAGTGCCCCACCCAGGGGCATGGTGTTGGTCAGATAATGAGAGCTGATGCCCGCGGCCAGGGATCAGGTTGACGTCAGGTGCCCCCTGACAGAGGGCCACCAGGATATGTCACTTCCATGACCTGCCACCGACATGCCCATCCTGGGGTCTGATCATGGAAGGGTGGGGTAAACACACTACGGGGTTTTCTACAAAATGACCAGCCTGTGGCCTTCAAAAATGTCATGGTCATTGAAATTGAGAATGAAAAATATTCCAGATTGAGGTGACGAGAGATGACTGTCCTTCCATACCACCAACACAGGGCTTGGTGGAATCTTGGGGCAGGGGTGCTCAGCAGGAGTTACTTTGAGTATTCTTGGAACTTTTCTGTAACCTCAAAGTTGCCTTGAAATAAACATTTAAGGTGCGTCTGGAGAGCCTGCCTCCACAACAATGGGGCTCGTGGCGGCGTGGCGGGTCATGCAGGAGAAGTGGTAGGGCCTTCCTGAGCTGCCCAGGACTAGCGTCCTGCTCGGCGACTTGCTGGCTGCGTGACTTGGGGCAAGTCCTGATCCTCCAGACTGAGTTTAGTCCTCTGTAGAGCGGGGTGACGTCAGCGCCTCCCCCAGGGGCTTTGGGAGGATTAGCTGGTGATTCACGGATCGGGAGCTCTATGATTAACACACGGCCGGCGCTGTCCTCTTCCGCAGCAGAGCGTTAGCAGGCGGGGCTGCGGAGCAGGCACCACAGACAGGCCGACAGGAGCAGCAGGAGCCTGCGGACCCACGGTTCTGGAGGCCACGAGCCTGAGATCTCCGTGTTGGCAGAGTTGGTTCCTCCTGGGGCTCTGGGAACCCAGTCTACATGCTCCTGGTGTCCTGTCAACGCTGGCGTTCCTTACCTCGGAGCTGTGCTGCCCAGTCCACCCCCACCTCCACCTGGTGTCCTTCGTGTGCCATGCCTGTGTCCAAACACCCTCTGTGCATAAGGGCACCCATCACATAAGGGATCCTGCCCCAGGATGACCTCATTGCCACTGGCTGTGTCTACACTGACCTGTTTCTAATCAAGTCATGTGATATTCTGGGGGTCAGGACCTTGGCGATGAATTTGAGGGGGACAGAATTCAGCCCACCACAAGCAGCTTCCCTCAGAGATGAGTGACTCCAGATGCTTCTGGTCCTCACTTCTTTGATTTCATGACACTTCACAGAACACTAGCAGGGCAGTGTGACCTTTCCACAAAACCAGTTAGAGTTATCTGTGCTTTTCGACACATTTATGAGGCTTACTTGGGGCTCCTGGAGACAGGAACCTTTCCAGCTCATTGTGAAACCCCCCGCCCCCGGATACCCTGGTCTGCAAAGAGTTCACATTTCTCACCAGGCAGACAAATGTGTGCCCTCGGCCAAACAGGTCCCCGAGGCTCTGTCCTTGGAGGGGCCTGTATCTGTGCAGACATAGAGTGAAATCTAGATGGAGTTTGGAGAGCCAGGACAGCCGCTGGGTCCCTGTGGTCCGGACCGTGCTACACACCTGCCTAGACAGCCCTGGGCAGTGGAGTCCATGCAGAGGTGAGACTCAGGTTAGCCAGTCCTGGTTTGACCAAGAGCTGAGGGCACTGCCTCGGTGCTCAGTGGGGGCCACCCAGCTGGGCCCCTCCCTGGGCCCACAGCTTCTTCCTGCACACTGCAAGGGGACCAGGGAGGTCAGCTCCAGGAGAGAGAGAGAGAGGTGGAGGACATGAGGCTGACACTCCACACCCATTTATCCATCAGTGATCAGTCTCGCCTGCCTGGGAGCACGTGTGTATGCATGCACACTGTGTGCCAAGTGCCAAGACAGCCAATGTGGACAGTGGAAAGGTCATCACATCACAGGCCCTGCTTTTAATTAGGGCCAGCAACATAATGATCAAGAATTCCATCCAAAGGACTTGTTCAAAGGACTATGAATACAAGTAAAAATGACACCAAAGTCCTTATGAGAGGCATGAACCCTGCCCCAGCGAAGTTTAACCTCCGACTATGTGAACATTACCTACTCACATTATTAGTTATTTCTAACTCAGTTCTTCTGCAGCTGGAGAAAACGTCCTGTGAGAGCCGAATTGAGACTCACCCCACATGCCACAAGTGGTCTGTCTGGGAGAACATTCCACGTGTGCTTTAAAGAGTGTGTTCCCCCAGTTGTTGGATGTAGGGCCCCGAAACGTCGACTTGATCAAGGTAGCTAACAGTGCCATCAGGTCTTCTAATTAATCTAATTGATACATCAATTTCTGAGAGAAATGTTAAAAACTCCAACTAAGACTAAGTTTCCTGTTCCTTTAGTTCTGTTGTTTGCCTCATGTATCAAGAAACTCATGGAGGGCAAACATGCTTATGATTGCTGTGTCTTCTTGATGGATTGATTCTTTTGCCATTTTGAAATGTCTCTGTACCAGATGTTCCTCATGTCTTACCTTCTATTTTACCTGAATGTGGCCACTCCAGAATTCTCATACCCGAGTATCAGAATGGGCTATATTTTCCTATCTTCTTACTTTAAACCTACTCATTTTTCTATACCTACAAGGCACATATTATAGACAGTGTGGACTTGGGCCTTGTTTTAAAAAAAATCTAATCTAATCTAACAACCTCAGGAATACTTAGCCCATTGACACCTACCATAACTGTTGACTGATTGGATTTTGGTCTACTCTTTTGCTATTTGTTTCCTGCCCCTGCCCCTGCCCCTGATTTTTTGCATTCCTATATCCCTTTCTTTTTTGGGGGGGGAATAATTGAATATTTCTTAGAATTCTCATTTTATTGCTATTTTGAATTTTTCCACTCAGCCCTTTGTACACCCTTTTTTCATGTTTGCCATGAAGTCAGCAATGCAGGTTCTGACTTTCCCATCGGCTGCTTAGAACTCTTATTGTGCCACTTTTTGTAAGATGTGAAATAATTTGCAATCGTATGTTTCCATTCATCACCCCTTGATCTCTCTGCTATCATCGTGCGATCTACTACCTCTGCAGAGCCTGTACACACCCCGTTAGGTGCTGTGATTTCTGTTTGAGACCTTCTCACAGTTTGAGGAGAGTGGCGCTCACCTGCTATTCCATTTCTGTGCTTCTCTTCCTCCTGGCCTCCTGCCCTCCTGAAGCACTTCCTGCGGCACAGACCTGCGGCGGGTGCATCCTTCCAGCTTTCACTCATCTGAATCCACCTTCATTCTCTCCTGTTTTAACATCCTAATTCCCTCCTCTTTTAGTATTCTCCTGGATGTAGAAGTGTGTATTGGTAGGTTTTCCCTCCTTTTAAGCATGTTGTACAGTGTTGTTTCCCTGTCTTCTGATCCACACTTTTCCTGATGAGCAGTCGGGTCCTCACTTCACTGTCCCACTGTATCTAATGTTTGTTGGTGGCTTCTACGATGTCCTCCTTACCTGTCACTACAACCCCAGGTGGCAGCTGTGTGACACTGAACTGCAGAGGTGGGTGGGGGTGGCTTCCTGATGGACAGTAGAAGCCCAGCAGAGCAGGAGAGTCTGACCACAGAGACCAGCGCACTGGAGTTGGTCCTGATGTCCTTAGAAGTGAAACAGATGGAAGTTTACTGAATTCAAATTCGGTCTGGAAAAATGGAGGAGTTCTAGTTCAAGTGACCCAAAGTCCAAGCAGAATCATGAAACGACAACAGTCCTGCCATCAGGCCCTTGAACGACATCCCCTTAGTGAACAGGAGGCTGGGGGCCATGAAGACACATCCTGTCTGAAAAGTCACACTGAAAAGTTACACTGTTCATCTTTCTTGCAGCTGTGCCCAAAGACCGGCCTGTGGCCTTTTAGCAGGGTGACTTGCCCAGGGAAAGGGAAGTCATCAGACCTATGGGGACGGCTGGACTCTGGCTCTGAACTAACACTGACGCCAGGAGACCCAAATGTCCCCGTGGCCTCCAGCCAGCATAGGGCTGGAAGTCAGCTGATCCAGAGTCTGAGCCCAGGTCCCTCTCGTTGTGGGCCCCATGGGCCTGAGCCTATCCTGTGGCTGTTTCCCAACAGGCTGTATTCAGCAAAATGCCACATGCACACGAGGTGTGCAGATTGTGAGCAGAAGAACCTGAAGCTCTAGGATGGGTAAGAGCACCGGCTGCTGGGCTGAGCCACGTCGCAGCTGGCAGCGTGGTCCTGACCGTCGCGTGACTCTGGTCTGCTCCTGGTCTTGTCTGCTCCTGGCGCCTGGCTGTTTGGCCACAGGTACCAGGAGCACCTGTTGGGCCCTGAGGCTCCTTTCCTTTTATAAGCTGCAGCTGTTGTGGCAGCCAGCTGCCTGGGCACTGCCCTCCTGTCAGGTTTCGGGATTCCTCACCACAAGCCCCACGCCCTGGCTACACCAGTTCTCAGAACATTCCGTGCTCTTCCCTCCTCTGTGCTTGCTGAGAAAGACTCTGAGGACTTGGCTGCACCAGTGGTTCTGCTTCCGCAGTTACTGGAGCCCTCTATTTTGATGTGAGGATGTCACCGTGCTTCCAGAGTGGCGTCTATGACAATGACTCATGCATTGTGAATGGTACAGGGATGGGTGGTGTTCTTTGTCTCACTGCCTTACCAAGGGTAAGCAGAAACGTAGAGCTGAGAGACAGCAAGGGTAACCATTTATTTGCTATTTCTTTTTTAATCTAGAAAATGGAACCCAGCATGTTTTACCTCTTTATTTAATACAGACACACTTGCTTGATTGCCTATATTTATGCAACACTCTATATCAAATATGAAATGATCTTTATAAGAAAAATCTCCAAATGCTCTCAATTCTACAAGATCTTAAAAACCAAGAATGCAGAGGCTTGCCTAAGAGTACATAAAATTTGATATAACGTCCTTGATTCTTAGAGCAGCCAGTTGATACAGGAACTGACAGGGCAGCGTGAAGCACATGATGAGAACCCAAGAGCTCTGTGAGGGTGCCCATGAGGGCCCTGACCAGCGTCCTCTCCCCAGCTCCTGGCAGGGTGCCCACACAGCAGGTGTTCAGTCAGGACTGGCTAAATCGTCAGTTAGTGAACAGGCAACAGTGAGGTGGCTCAGTCCCCTGCCTTGCTCCTGTGAGCGAGACCCTACTCTGAAGATGACCGCCACCTGCAGACCCTCGTTCTGCCACATGTCTGAGTCTCTCTGTGCCTCCGTCTCCTTATCTGCCCGAGGAGCTATGGCAGGCTCTTGCGGGTCAAGCAGCTTGGTGTGGCCTGCTGGGGACACTGCTGTGCGTGGAGATGCCCAGTGTGTTGGGGTGCCACGACTCCCCGGCCACACAGACCCGTTCCACACTGGCGTTCTTGTCCCCAGCCTCGCCTCCTCCAGTCCATTCCCTACAGCGCCTCCAGAGTCACCTTCCAGGAGCACAGAGTGGACATCCGATGGTGGGGCTCTGTGGCTACGGCCTCTGCTGTTGTCTGCTGGCCCAGACGATCCTGATTAGGACGCTTAGTGTTCTTCTCCACCTCCTGTCTCATCCCCTGCACACAGCCCTGGAGCTTTGGGTCAACAAGATGCTGTATTTTCAAATCAGTACAGATAGAGCCTTACCTCATGGACCAAGATAAGCCCACAGAATTATCGACCTAAATTAAGAATTAAAATTGCAAAAATAACCAGGTAGAAACATCCCATATTAGGATGGAGAATGAAGAAATACTCATACTTAATGTGGCTTTAAAATACTGTCTCAATTTCGCTCTTAAACCAATGAGTAAAGACTGAATACACATTTAGCAAAATGGTAATGGATTGTGGATTATATTGATTTTGACTTTATTTTCTGTATTTTCATAAATTTTCACAAAGGACATAGTGGCTCTTAAAGTAAGAGAAATGTCCCCAAGGAGAAGTGTTGTCGGTGACAAGCTGATCCCTGGTCTCCGAAGGGCATTCTGGAGTCCGGCCTGACCCACGCTGCCGAGGTCAATTTTCGCCCCACCAGAGTCGTGAAGAGTGGCCCAGAATCCAGGCAACTGTCAAAAGATGACCACGGTGCGCACACCTGTATCGGGAGACCAAGGCAGGAGAATTGCGAGTTTAAAGCCAACCTCAGCAACTTAGGGAGACCCTGTCTCATAAAACAACCAACCAACCCACCCCACACCGAAGCGTTCCAGCCAGGGCCACACGCCTTTCTTGACCAGGTAGACCGGGCTTGTCTTCAGCTCTGGTAAACTTGGCAGCGCTGAGATCTCCGCAGAGCAGTGGAATTGCACTTTGCAGTGTCGCTCCTGGTTTCAGGTTCGCAGCTGACACAGAGCCCGGAGGCCGCATCCTCGGCTTCCTCCCGTGGCATCGGGCGCAACGAGCTCCGCGGGGCATTAGCAGGGACCTGCTGCGTCCGCTGTCTGCTCAGAGCACGGAGAGGCCCGGGGTCAGGGGCACATGCTCGGCGAACGGCCTGCGGTCCCCTGTGCTGGGGCGCCCCCTGCCGACGGCGCTGCCCTCCCGGCCCGCGCACGAATGGCCGGCTCTGGGAAGCGCGAGCTCTGAGCCGCACGCGTTTGCGGTGGCCCAGGGCGACCGTCCCCCGCAGCAGGTGAGCTCGGGGTCGTGCGCGTGCCCGCCTCCCCTGCGGACCCCGCCTGCCTGGGACACGGAAGGTCACGGTTTTACTGTGGAAGGAAGTGTAGCCGGAGGCCTGTCTCTGGAGTTTGGAAGCGTCTGGCTGTCCTCCTCTGGGTTCTGGAGAGAAAGCCAGGGAACCTGGGCAGCCACCTGAGCGCTCCCGGGGGATTCCCCACCAGACGGGAGAAGAGGGCCAGCAGGGCTGTCCCCTGGGGTCCCTCAGCGGCCCTGCCTCTGCGGCCCTACATACACCTCTAGTGTCTTCCAAGGTGTGCGGCAGGGGCAAAACCAGGGCAGACCCTCCTGGAGGAGGCGCCCTCCTACATCTCCTACCCACTGGCCTGGGAGCGGAGGTGAAGGGGCTGCCAGACAGCGTGGGTGCTTGTGCTGAAAGTGCAAGTTGCTTCAGCACCACTGAAATACTAGGGGACACTCTGCCTCTGGACGGTGCGTTCTAGCAGCACCAGGTGAAAGCAGAAGAGGCACTTGGGACACCAAAACTTCTCTGGTGCTGGGACTCCAGATTCCTCATGCTGCCCCAGTGAGCCGACCACCCATCTGATGGGTCTGGACGTGCCACCCCTGGGAGATGGTACCTTGCATGTGGGATATTTCAAACTAAAGGAATTTGAGGAAGGCAGGTTCAGGAAGGTCTCTCTGACAACGCCCTAGAGCAGGTTCCAAGAACTTTGGGTGAGAGGTGCCTTCCCTGAACCTGAAGGAAAAGAGCATCCTGTCTCCAAAGACCAAGGGAGGAGGAGAGGAGTCTCACCAGCAGGCCTGTTTCCGGGTGGGCCACCTAGGCTCATCCTTTGCTGCTCCTGTCACATCCCCATGGTCCTCATCGCACAGGGAGGAGGGGTCTTTGGCTCCTTCTGGAGGCTCCATGTCATGTAAAGCTCATTCTACGGATACACCGTACCGGAAATGAACGTGTGTGCTTCCCTTTCTGTCTTTGTTATCAGGCCCGGCATGGATCTTAGCTGGATAGGAGAAAGACAGGTCTTCTTTCTGACCCAACTCCCCATGTGATTTGGGGGGACTCGGCTCCATACTTCCCAGCAGCCCCAGGTTAGCCCTCCAGGGCCCACCTCACAGGAAGTGGCCAGGCCCTTTGCAGGGGGAGAGGTATATTTAGACACTCATGGATGTGTGTCTCTTAACCACCTAACGAGTGGACCTGTGGTGGTGCTTTCATCAGGCTTTTCTAGTGTGTCACCAATGAAATGCCTCACTGTTGTACCCTCTGTCCCCTGTGGTCTTTAATGTGCTGTGCTGCTTAGCCTGGTAACTTTTAGGGATGCACAGGATGTATTAAGCAGGCTGAACACACACACACACACACACACACACACACAGGACATGGAAATTCAAGCTTTGCGACAACGTCTCTGCTCCAAGCACGTAGAGATGAGATAAAATTCAAAAAGAGAATATTAAGAAAACATAGCAAGACTTCAAATCACGACCAGTGTCCCCTGGGTCAGAAAAACGGCACAGGGGGCTGGGGAAATAGCTCAGTCGGTAGAGTGCTTGCCTTGTAAGCACAAGGCCCTGGGTTCGATCCCCAGCACCAAAAAAAAAAAAAAAAAAAAGGAAAAGAAAAACGGCACAGGAACAGGAAGTTGGCAGGGCTGAAGTTGAGATCCCACCATGGAACTGAAAGCAGGATGGAATCAAAGGTAAAACTGACAACAGCAAAGTTAGGAGCATCTCACAAAGTGACGTGGGTCAGCAGTGCCCCAGTGGAGACCTGAGATGAGGGGAATTCCCTCTGAGAGGAGGGCTGTGAAATGTGGGCTTACGTTAGTCCACAGAGCAGCTGAAACCGCAGGGGCTACAAGCATTGGCATGCCTGCATCCCCAAAATACTGCAGTGGGGGGAGACCCTAGAAAATGAAATAAAATGTGACATCATTAATTCAATGTTTAAAAATAGTACTACATTAGTGGCTGGCAAATTATTGCCTGAGGACCAAATTCATCCTGCTGCCTGTTTTTATAAAGTTTTATTGGAACAGAGCCATGTTTCTGCATTCACACATTGTCTGCAGCTGCTTGCACACACAGCAGCAGAGTCAGATTATGGCAGAGGCCATTTGGCCACAAAACCTGAGATATTTACAATCTGGTTCTTTGAAGAATATGTTAGCCGACCTCTGCAACATGTTATTTATTTATGTACACACACACACACACACACACACACTAACACAGATTTGTGTTGCAGAATATAAAAATAAAAATATGCCTTAGATTAATACACACAAACTTTGAGAGAGAGGAAGGAAAATGGGGCTCCACTGTATGTGATATTTTCTCATTGGAAAAAAATTTTCTTAAGCCAACATGGTAAAGTGTTGATTTGCCTGAGATGGGTAATGGATACACAATTACTCATTATATTTCTATACCTTTCAGTATTTTAAAGTATTTCATAATAAAGAGAATTGAGAGGAAAAAGAAGAATTAGGTTGACGTGTGCACCTGAACTTGAATGGTCCAAGCTGTACTCTTAGGTGACAATGTCAAGGTGCAAGGTCCTCTGTGCAAATGTTTGTGTGAACAGGGGGAGGTGATCCCTCCTTACAAGAAGAGTAACTTTAATAATACCATTTTGTGTTTTTGGAATTTCATACCATGTGAATGCAAAAAAAAAAAAAAAAAAACAAAAACAATTAAAGAATGCCTAGGAAAGTCACACTAGTGTCCTGTCTAGCTGCACATTATTTCTGGATGATCATGCTGTCCCCAGTTGCCTCTACCAACTGCAAAAAAAAAAAAAAGTGTTTCAATCAGCCAATCAATGGCACTTGTACATGTCTACATATTCCAGGAATACAGGCTACTGATCTCTCTATTTATGGAAAAGCATGTCATGAATCTCATCTCTGCAAACTAAGTCATGAAGCAGGAATGTGCAGTGCAGATTTGGAAGTCACGTTCCCATTTGCTAGGAATGCCAAAGTTCTGGTCATGAGTGAGTACATTTATGACCCTGCTGTGTCTGTCCCTGGGGTTTCTGACTAGTCCCAGTGGGCTGGGCTGAGGCTGCCTGGTGAGGTCACCTTCTCAGGCTTCAGAACTATGGGGTACACATCCTGGGTGGCGCTGCTTTCCCCGGCTTGGATCCTGCAAGCATCCCAATCTTTGCCCACCTGTGGTCATTGCCGAGGCTCCACATGTCTGTGCTGGCCAGTGGCATCCCCCACCCTGTGAGGTGGTCACTCCCCTCCCCAGGACAGGCCGTTTCTCTCCTGTGTGTCTGGCTGCAGTTTGAAAGGTTGGAAACACGTTCCTCAGCGTGACCGACCCTCGGCTGGCCTCGCTCTCGCCCACTTCTTTGCACAGAGCTTGCTCTTTGTTCAGTGCTTCTTCTCTGCTGCATATCTGGCAGGCAGGATGGCACCCCATCCTACTTCACACCAGGGCTCTCGGCATGGAGGGTGCCGTAGTCTGAAGGTTTCCCCCCAGAGTGCCTGGCTTGAGACCACAGGAGTGATGGTATCTGGAGATGCCTTTAGGTGGAGCCCTTTGTCCCGGCTGCCCTTCTACCCAAGGGCACACAGATCTGTCAGCCTGGGACTCCGCCTCCAGCCTGAGAAGGAATCTTTCTGTTCTTTATAAATCACCTGGTCTAAGGAATTCGCTACAGTAGCCAGAATGGACTAAGAGGGAAGGATGTCTCCGGAATCCAAGGCCAGTCTACACAGAGAGCGGCTGAGGCTGACTTGGAGAGAGGCTTCTGGATCAGAGGCAAAATCAAAGTGGAATCCAAGGAGGAGGGCATTTGACCTCCGCTTAATGAGGGAGGCAGCTCTCCCAAGGGGTAGGAGGACAGAGTGCAGAGGGGGTGGCGAGCAGCCCCAGGAGAGCCTGGCTTCCTCCGCAGCTGGGGCGGGGGGGGGCTGTGCACTGCTGCCGATGGGGCGAGGTCTGCAGGGAGATCTGCATGCAGATGGGCCATTGGGAAGTCGTGGGCAGAGAGTGAGAAACAAACCAGCCCAAACCACTCTATGAAGCAGTCCATTGCTTCCCTCCTGGTGTGGAAGTCCTACCTGTTGTCAGGCCTCCTATGGACCAGCAGCATAAAGGTTTATGTGC